>NC_090819.1:88274957-89478707 GCF_000390325.3 Nicotiana tomentosiformis | reverse complement strand
CAAATAATCTCCTTCAATTGCAGTAGAAATAATGCTTTAGCTGAAAAGGTAAGAAATGTGAGTCAATTTGGAAAATGTGCAAGGATTTAGCTGAAATAGACTTTTGGGCCAATTTCAGATTTATTGTGTTGTTTCTTTAAAGAGAGAAACCAGTTGAGCTCTGGATTCTTTCCTTTTTTGATTGAGACACTGACTTTAGCATACTTCATGATGCAATGTTTTCTGTGACAGTAAATCATTGTACCAGTAACTGCAAAACAGATGATGCTTTTAACCGAAAAGCTTTATAAATCAGAAATGCAAGACTTGCAATCGAAAACAATATACTCTACTGCTCTTTCCTTTCATGGAAATGGACCTAGATTTTGCAAGTGGAGGAGTCTCACCACTAGCGCAACCCTCTCTTGTTTGAGGATGAACTAATGTCACACTGGATGGACTAATATCACTGCATTTGACTATTTGTTTTCTTTTTGACTTTAGTAGGGTTTACAAAGTCGTGTCTTCAGCGGATAACTATCCAGTGATATTATCAAAGCTACAAGAGGAAGGAATAAAATTTGAACCTGACAACGGATCTGAGCTACTTCCTATAACTCCAATTGAGGTCCGTAAGTATAACATTTAATTCGTCTAATTTAGTAGCTCTTGTTAGTCTTTTGAGAGGGAAATACTGTTTTAACCATGAAATTTTACAAAAGGAATTTAATAACTGATGTGTGAATAGTTGACCTTTTGTAAGTACAATCATAGAAATGGTCCATGAGTTTATGCAGCGTGTGGCTATAAGAGATCTGCATAGCATTTCGCTTTCTGTTTCTGATTACTCAAATCTTTAAAAGGCTATTGTTTATTGAAAAACAGAAGAATATCTAAAATCTCATGAATGTAATATTAAACATTCAAATTTCAACCTTCCAAGATCAATTTTTTGCTTATCCAAGAAGAAGTATCAGTTGAGCTGTTTCGATATGATTTGATATACAGTTCATTTATTCAACCAATTAGTGGAAGTGGCATTGCTTAATTCTCCATAGTCTTGATTTGTATAGTGAAAGGGTTTCTAATAATTACTGTTGGATGCATGTTTACTTTGTAGACATGGCTGTTTGAATGTCAATTTTATGATTATGCATGCACATAGCCATAAGGGCTATATATTTCCTCAAGTTCAATCCGCTTATCTATTTTCATGATCAAAGTGAGGAATCTTGTGGATTCAACACCAATCACAAGGATAGTTGTATAAATCTCCGCACATGTACAAAATAGAAACTTTAGAGTTTAGCTACACCGGTATTAGTCCTGCAAATGTATAGAATTCCATGAAAATATATGGATTTTTAGAAAAGCCTGTGGTCTAGATGGAATTTTATGAAGGTTTAGAAGTGCCTTAAAAAGCAGCGCTTTTAAAAGCCATTGCATCGCCGAGCAAAGTGATAAACGAGGAGTTATTGCTTTATGGTGATGCCATGCGCTTCAGACAATGAGGTGTGAAGTCATCCAGTGAGAAACAATCGATTCTTTGAATATCATTTTAAAAGATGAGAAAATAAATGAGAGGGTGGGGCGAAGGGATTGATGTTCTTTTGCAGTTTTGAGTACTAGGACTGATCTCCACACAGGCTCTAATGCCCTCTTTGTTGTTGTCTTTCTCTTATTCTTCTCGAGTTTATAACGGCTATTTTCTACTTGTGCTTTTTTTTTTTTTAAAAAAGCAATCTGTTTTTCTTAGTTGCCTTTTGTTTTGTTTTTGTTTTTGTTTTTTCAAACTAATGATTCTTTTTTTTTTCTTCGAATATGTGAGTCTTCTTGCTCTTCTACTTTTTATTTTAGGCTTCGCTTTTGCTTCTCTCTACTGGCCTCTTAGTACAGTTACTAAAGTAATCAAATATGGATTTGTATGTTGCAAATTAGTTCTTATTATGGTTGTTTAATTGAAAATAAGAAAATTATTTTTTTGACGGAAGTTATCTTTTAATGGCCTTGTTGAAAAGATATATTTTATCATGCTTACTTTTGAGTTAGACTAATATCGTCATTATGGTATATCAAATGCTAAAATTATTAGTTTTCTTGCAATACGATTATCATAAGCACAAGTTCCAAGTATGTTCATAAGTTTTTATTATTGGTAGACTTTGCGCTTCACTTCAGAGAAGCGTGCACTTTTCACTTATCCCTTTTTGCTTCATTCCGCACGTACCTTTTCTTTTTGTGCTTTTCACTTTTATAAAAGGCGAAATACATAAACGGCCCTTTAAAGTTGTCCTCAACGATCAGATTGACACCTCAATTATGCTAATGACCAGACAAGCACCTCTTCTCGGCTAAAGTGTGACTCATGAACCCCTCACGATGACATGGCAAAGTGTGTGCTTTTTATTCACGTCTGGGCGCGTGAAACCCTCAAAATTAAGTTTTTTGTCTTTTTTCTTTTTAAATTAACCTCATTTTATAATGACCCCACTTACCTTCATCTTCATACTTCTTCTTCTTCAAGTTTTCACCATTGATGAAAAACAAGAACAATTAAAAAGTTTCTTTCAAATTACAGTAAATGGGAAAAACATAAAATAAGCACACAATTTCTTCCAATATATACTGTCACAATTGCTTATAGAATCAATCATAAGCATTACCGTAATAATTAATTGGATAAATCAAATTTCACACCATTAAGGTAGAGGAATCATGTCTGAGATGAAATTTACAGCAGTACTCAATAGAGTAAATTGAACCCTCTAAAAATTGATGCTTTAACTAGAATATTCTCCCAAGAAGAATAGGTTTTTTTTTTGGGGGGGGGGGGGGGGGGGGGCGATGGTCTAGTTCAAAATAAGGAAATAGGTCTTTTTTTCTTGTTAATTACACGTGTCAAATATTTTAATTATAAATTACACGTGTCATTCTTTAATTGATTTATTTGACACATCATTGGCAAGTGTAACTCACGCATATGTTCTGCTCCACTCGGGTGTTTACTTGATATACTTAATAGCCATTTGAAGTGTCTAAATAGTAAAGGGGTCAATTGAGGTGTCCATCTGATCGTTGAGGACAGCTTAAAGGGGTCGTTTATGTATTTCGCCTTTATAAAAACATTGTTGGAATGGTTGGAGTAGTATGTCTTACCAAACTATTCAACGTTGTTTTAAAGAGTTGAAAGATGGTAAATGAGTGGAGAAAGAATACCATGATTCCAATGTAAAGAATAGAGGATACCATGATTCCAATGTAAAGAATAGAGGAGATATTTAAAGTTGTACAAACATTGTGGCAATAAACTTATGAGTCATACAGTGGAACTTTGGGAAAGAATGATAGAGCATAGACATAGAGAAATTACAAGAGTTACAGTGAACCAATGTGGATTTTTGCATAGAAGATAGATGAAAATTTATAGGGAGAGGAAGAGGGATCTATGTAAAATATTCTTTAACCTACAGAAGGTGTATGATAGAGTGCTAAGAAAAATCCTTTGATGGATATCGGAAAGAAAGCAATCAGATCCAATGTATATATGCGCTGAAAAGGTGATATGCGAAGGAGCCATCACAAATGTGTTAGAACGAATGCTAGAGATACAAAGAGTTTCTGATAAATGTGAGCTTACACCATCGATTGCATTGAGTACCTACTTGTTTACTCTAGTTATGGAAGACCAAACCAACAATATACAAGACGTAATTCTCATGGTATGTATTATTTGCAGAAGATGTTATGTTAATTGACGAAACTAACAACGGTGCCGATCAAAAGTTTGAACCATAGAGAATCACTTTGGATAGTAAGAGTTTTAAGATAAGTAGAAGTAAGACATAATATATATAGTGCCAGTTTAGCCAGTATAAGAGAGAAGTTTAGGTGAGATTAGATGGTTTGTTATGTCTTTATGCAAACAATTCAGATATCTAAACTCGATGTCCCGAGAGAATGATATGATAGATGAAGATGTAGCACAATTGAATTAAAATATGAGTTGAGCTGGAGAAGTGCTATCAGAGTGTTATGTGATATGGGGATACCTGGCAAAGTGAAATACAAGTTTTATAGAATGGTTGTAAGACTAGCAAAGTTATATGGAAATGAATGTTAGGCTTCTAAAGTCCTACATATGCACAAGATGAGTGTCACAGAAATGCATATGGTAAGATGGATGCGGTCATACATTATTAGATACGATCAGAAATAATCACATCTTCCAGAACGTGCAAGTAGCATATACAGAGGATAGAATGACCGAAGGTTGCTTGAGATGGTTTTATCATGTCTTACATATGCACAAGCCTATAGGTGTGTAACCTTGACAATTGAAGGTATTAATAGGGAAGGGCATTTCTGATGGTGCTTTCGGTCTTATATGACCCTACCTTTGTTAATGGGTACTTTTTGAACTCGGAAACAAGTTTTTTCGCATTATGGATTATCCAACTTATCATTGCATGGTTTTAGACAAAAAATGCACCATCTGTTGGTGGAGTTTGAGGTGCTGGCTTATGACGAAGTAGATGGGAACCACGTCAAACTTTATTACGTAACAATTAGAGAAAACTGAACGACTAAAATGTGTGTCGTAGTATATGTCTGTTGCCTCTTACAAATTTCTAATACTATCTACCTGAAAAAGAAAAATCATAAATGTAAAGAAGAAATCTCTTTGCCCAGCTCAACTAATCTGTAGAGTGACATCCCCTCCCCCCCAATCCTCTCTCTCCCTCTTTCTCGAATCAAAACAAAGCACCTCATGTTTGCTTAACTTTAACAGGCTACACTGCTGGTGCTGTTGCTGAACAACACCAGCTGCACCGATCAGCATTTTGCCTCTTTGAATCTGCTTCCGGTTCATCTGTCTCCATTTTCCCTTCTCACTATTTCTTTAGCCGTTGCTTCTCTGATTGTTGCTTTGCTATCTGAAATTCAATTGTGTATTGTTATTTTTAGGAGCTTTGCCATTCTTAATTTTTAAACATTTGTTTATGGTATGGATCTTTGGAGTTGGTGGGGGCGATAGTTGCATTCTGAAGTTTCATCCTTTTCGAGCTTGATTGAGCGATCCAAATGCTCCTTCTAATATGTGCTAGCTGAGCTTGAGCTCCTAACTCGAGTCTGGACTGATTTCTTTTTTTACAACGGTAGTGTTCGGGCCAGCTTGTATGCACCTCGACTGTTCTACTTGGTAACTACCACCTCCCACCAACATAGGTAGCCGGTAAGTCTTGAGTGATTTACTCGAGCCAGCCTTAGCCCATGAAGTATTTGGGTCGGCTTGGCTGGTTTTCACCATTTGAGACCGATCGCGTTTGTGCAAGCGGTTGATCAGCTATACATGGGGTATAAGAATAGAGTAGTTCATTCTTTTTTCTGTTATCTTACAAAATCTCTAATATGATCTGATTTAGCTTCTTAGAAGGTCTTACTACTTGGACCTTTTATCTGCAACTTGGATTTTCGGTTTGAATTAATGCAGTTCAAGTGCTTCAACTATCATTTATGTTAAACGCTGAACTTTATGTTTTCAATTATAACAGTCGATATTTCTGCTTGTTGTAGTTATTACTTTGGTTTTCGGCTGCAGGTAGATGATGAGGCTATGGACTTGAACAAAGAACTCATGTCCAAATTACTTGAACTTGATGATGTTGATGCTGTGTATACAGAACAAAAGTATTAGCTTATTTTGCCACTTAACAGTGGCTGCGCCTAACAACTGGTTGTTGAGGCTGTTGCAGAGTGGTAGCAACATATATTCGCAACTGTAGAATCCTGGAGTCACAAGCAAATCTAAGCCTGGCACCCTATCTGTCTTACTTCCACAAAGAATATGCCGATTTTCTCAACTCAGGAACTCATATCATGGTTTGGCCCGAATTTCTCATAGGGTTTGATCTTTTAAATGATAGAACGGATCCGTAGATTCCATTTTTTATACATGTTAACCCAAAATTATGTTACCGTTTTTGTTCCCCCTTTATTCCTTTTATCTGTAAAATGGATGTGCTTCACCATGTTACAACTGTCCCTTGAAAGAGATCATCTGAAGTTTGAAGTCATTGCCAATAATATTCTGTAGCTCTCTCTTTATCAGTATGATAAATCTCACTGTAAATTCTTTAGCTTGAGCAACTGAAAGTAAGAACTGAGTTGAAGAGATATTTGTATTATGTTTTACTTGAATTGGATCTATCAAATTTCTTGTTCTTTACCTTGATTGTGAGAAAGACTAACCTGATCCTTGCTATGTTTTAGTTAATATCCAATTTTCCAATTTCTGCTGCAGAAGTATTTTATTAACATTTGATTCCTGTGTTACAGAATACCCCTTTAGAGATTTGTTTCTAGAGATGGAGGTTCTTATTAGATCTCATATATGTATTTGAAATGAGTATTGAAGCTTCTGGTTTAGTGCATTAGGGGTTGTTTGGTAGGAATTTCCTGAAAAATGAGTGGTTTTATCACTTATTTTCTCTTGTTTGGTTGGTGAGTAAAAATATTTTTCCGGAAAATATTTTCTAGTGTTTGGTTAGAGAGTAAGAAAATATTTTTTTATGCTACTCTCCTCAACCCCTCCCCCCAATACCCAACGTTTTCAGGACTCTATTTTTTATTCAAAAATTTAATTATTCTTTTGAAATTCACACAAACCCAAAGGAACTAATGTGCTGCTTTACTTTTTCACACAAGAATATCATTGAAATTTGAGCTACATAACTAAAAAGATAATACTTTTTTTTGTTGTTGAAAAAGAAACTACTCTTTCTATAACATGAAAAGAAAGTACTCATTTTGTTGAAATGAAAGAAAATATTTTTTCTACATAAATACTCAAAATACTTTTTCTACATCATAAAAAGAAAGTATTCGTTTTGTTGAAATGATATAAAACACTTTTTCTACATCATGAAAAGAAAATATTCATTTTGTTGAAATGAAAAAGAAAGTATTCTATCTATAACATGAAAAGAAAGTTCTCTTAATAATATTTCTATTTAGGATGAGGTTGGTGGGTGGGTGGGTTTGATGGGAGAGGGCGTTGGTGGGGGCGGAGAATATGGTGGGAAAGGTTGAAAAGAAATTTTGGAAAATATTTTCCCCTCTTGATAGGGAAAATATTTTCCTTCAATTGGAGGAAAATGAGCTAGTTCACGAGGAAAATCAAACATGGGAAAATTGGAAAAACATTTTCCGCCTTCATGCCAAACACACCCTAAGCACCCGTTTGGCCATAGATTTTGCTGAATTTTTTTCAAATTTGTTTTGGCAAATACATGCTTGTTTATAGATTTTATCCATATTTTGGCAATTTTTCAAATCCCAAAACCAGCTCAAGAGCTATTTTTGGCCCAAAATATTGTCGTTTGGTTTTTAAAAAAATTTCAATAATTGCCCCAAACTTTTGTGTTTTATAAAAAAGACCACTTTCTGTTATGAAATTCAACTTTTATTACTTCGATATGGAAAACAACTTGAACCGATGCTGGCTTAGTGGATTATGATGTTAGTTTGAATTGATAAAATGACAGAAGTGATTACAAATCCTCAATTTCAAAAGAGACAGTAAAGGCTTTTCATTTCCTTATTGAATCTTGATGTCTTAATTAAAGGTTCATATGTGTATTACTGATAAATGATCATTGCAGAGAATATATATATGCAATCATAGTACTCATGTATCATTAATATGCATAAAATACTACATTAGCTATTCAAGAGGTGGAAAATGTAATATCTTATTATATGACTTGTAAGGTGTATTTGGCTATCATATAACACTGTCTAGGATGTGGGGGGTGGTTCTATTTCTTTGGAACCCAACAACCATGCAGTCCATAGGGAAGACCATAAGGAAACTTTGCTCGTGCAATTTCTTCAAATGTGGATCCGTCCAATATTAGAGCATAACCTTCTCCATTTTTGTCACTGATCATTGAGATTACAACTCCTGCATATTTCCAGAATATTACACCTTGTTAATATATATGTTGCAATTCAATTGCCTGTTCTGTTGTTTTTTGTTTCGTTTTATTAGGCTTAGACTACGGTATTCACTTTCACAAAGCTGTGGGATCCAGGAAAATATGCTGAACCACATTGGGTTTGGGTTTATTATAAATAGATGTATTGATAAAATAATTACCGTCGTCTTCCTCGGTTGCACCAGGTCGAGGCACAAAGAATGGTTCAGAAGGCACAGCACCCTCATCGTACCAATTCTTTGCCTTTTTCTCAAACAAGTCAATCTGCAAAATATTTTGAGTCATTAAAATCAGTTATCGTTTGAAATAATAGATAAAAAAATTAACAGTTGTAAGCACTACTAGGTGGAGAAAATTAAGGAAAAAGAAGAGAATGAAGTGACCTTTGTAAGAGTGTTGGGGAAATTACAAGGCCTCTTAGCACCACAAGCATAAGCATATCTATATTTCTTGCCTAAATAAGAAGGATTAAAGCTGCACATATCCATGCCTCTCCCATGTTCATTTGGGTTCAATGCTGCTTCTAACTCTCCATATGGACTCCCATCTAATGGGATTCTAAATCTCCCAACCCTGTCAACAAACACCATTAGTCAAGAACACCCCTGGTGCAATTGGAAACACAGTAATGATTTGTCAATTATATTGTTTTTGATGTTTTCTTCTTCTTTTGGACAGCCATCCTGCTGGTATTTGGTTCCATTAGTCCGGCTAATTCAGATTCGTGTGATCCAGTAAGGTGATACAACACTGCCTACCAAAAGGCTTTTTCATATTCAAGACTCGAGTCTGAACCATTTCAGCTATCCTATCACACCTCTTGACGAGTTTTCAATTGTTAAGATATATGTCCATCAATCATCTTCGCTAATAAGGTTCATATTGATTTTATAAATAAAAAGTATAAAAATTTACATACAACTGACGTGCAAAACGGCAATTAAAAAAAAAAAGGTATCTTCAAAGTTTCAAAACTTGTGCTCCAGAGAACAGGACAATACAGTCCAGTTTTACTTCCGTTCAAAAGAGTTAAAGAGGAAAGAGTCAAGATAGTCCTCTTGACATCAACGGTACTTGGATTGTACATGAGAAAACAACAAATAAATTCCCTTTCCCGTAGACCTTTCTTGGATTTTAGGATGTTTGACTTAGCACAATATTTAAATTCAAAACGGTTGCTATCCATGCATGCAAATTAAACTTTGAAGACGTTTTTCTTCCTTGTTTGACCCAAGACGACGACATACTGTGCTTTTGTCTATATAGAAAAAGATTTACTCGTATGCTAATATATAGTGTGAACTGTGAAGGATTTTACACTATAACGTCGTTTAAATATGTAGTAGCGAGTTATCTGTTTTATTTTTTAAGTTGTTAACTTTAAGTTTTAAGGGACAGTTTACGTATATTTATTTTGGATTTAAATTACATATGATATCATAAATACTATTTTACACTATAAAAGTTAAACTTTATAGAAAAGCGCCGACGGTTTAAAAGTGCTATCAACAACAAAATTGAAAGCCTTTGTCAAGTTTGTGTAATTGTACCTTGCATCGGGCAAGACATCCTCGCCGTTGAATGACCGGAGATTCTCAAGCCGGAGCTTGTCAAGGATGGTGGTGTCGGCGCTATGTTCACAGCAGTCTGCAATAACAGCACTAACTCTGCCATCTTCATCTTTCTCCTCGTATGCATTTATGAAATGGAAAGTCACAAATAATGGCACTTCCACACTTGCCACCTTTTGAAATTTCCAAAACTATTTCAAAAACAGCATCTAAAAAAATATTCAATCTAATATAGTGAGAGGAGTACTTACAATATTGCCACTGGCTTTACACATAACATGCATGAAACCTTTGGAATGAGGGTGCCACTCAAACTTGTAAAGTGGTGTGGGCTCAGCCTTTAATAAATTTTGGGCACAATACCTTAGTGGCATTTCCGGCACAATAATATAATGTTCCGTCACTGGGAACGAATGGACCCATCCTGCTGCTGGTCCTCCTCTACAACTCACTCTCCCTATATACTTCCTCTCATTTGTTCCTTGTTCCATTCTCACTACCAAATATCCTGGATTTATCAAATCTGGTATCAACGTCCAAAACTCACTCTCCGTTACAATTGGATGAGCCGAATGTATCAACCCGCCTAACGAATCACTAAACTCGAATTTCCCTATTGTGTCAAGTGTGTTCGGATCAATTACGATTGATCCTTTTATTGTCTCCGTTAGGCAAACAACTCGGCCATCGCCGAGCTTAACGACTCCGGTGTTCGCGTTATCGGTTAGGGACGCACCGGAGAGTAATTTGGCCATGTCACCAATGTACGATATGAAATTGTCTGGCTTAGGTACTTCGGAAAATTCTCTGTAACAAATTTTGTTGTTGTGTTTTGCTGCTTTGTATGCCTCCGATTCGATTTGCCTGTGACCCATTATTAGCCGTCCGTTTTCGAAATGAAGACGGACTAAGGTGGCGTAGCCGTCGAAAAGGTGCCGGAAATTGTAGTTCCCTATGTGCCATTGTCCTGGACCATTTCTCAGGTATGTGCCATTCTACATAGACAAGAACATGAAAATTAATTTTATTTTTATTTGCCTCTCTTATTTATTTATTCATTTTGACAGGAATATATGAGTATATAATTAGAATTTTATATGCTGGGATTTGGACTTGGAACGTGACATGTTGAACGAGCTTTATCTGCTAATTAACCTACCAATTAAGACAAATTAAGGAAGCAATTTCAAAGGAAAAAAAATAAAGAAAAGAAGTTGATTATTTCTATCTTCTCAGATCTTAAATATTCTTGTCGCTGTGATATTATAACACTCTATATATCTTGAAAGAAGAGAATATTCTTTGCTGGACGTGGAATTTGCTAATTACCAATAAAAATATTGTGGAGGAGGACCATGAGATCATCATCACAAAATCACTAAGAATTTAATTATTCTTAGCTTCTTGACAGAGTGTTCATACTGTTCAGAAACCTTTGTTTTCATTTATATTTCTTCGTTTATAATCAGTTGTAAATCACTCCTACTTGATTCATATTTTCTTGAGAGAAACATGTCTATTCAAAACTTTTGGAAAAACTTATAACAAGCGACTTAATAAATAAAAAAAACTATCCCGTACAAAATGAAGAAATGCATGAAACTAAACAATAAACGTTAGAACTCATGTATTTAGGATTTAGCTTATATACACCGAACAACGTACCAGCCAGAGTGGTAAGTCGCCTTCTACGACGAGCTCTCCTTCCCATCTTTCTTGGCGAACGCTAGTCCATGCAGCGAGCTTCTTCTCCTTCTTGACCACTTCATCTGGTGGTAGAACAATCACGGGCAATTGGTTGGCTACGTTTGAAACCAATTTCAAGGCTAGATTTTTCTTGACTTTTTCATTGATTTTCACCTTCCCAAAATAAGGTTCATCTTTGCCATGATCAAATATGTCAGAAAGGATCTTGTTACAGTAAATTTTGGTTGATGAAGAAGCAAAAGAAGCCATGGATATGTGAAGAATAATATTATTAGAGCACTCTGTATGATCTACTACGTTAATTGTAGAACAAAAAAAGAGAGCAATGAAAGTGGTGAGAAATATAAAGTTAGAACCGTAGATTTATAGGTAAGTTTAATTAGAATCTTGATCGGTGGAATTCCTTCTCACTAGAAGACATGCTTACATTATGATTACAAACTAATTAAATATTTATGTATATAGGTTTTATGGACCACTAATTTTCAAGAAATCCAAAAATGTAATGCACCTATATTAGCCGGGAACACATGATAAGGCACGTGTCCTTGTACTTTTTTTCTCACCGTCCTTGCATTTTTCTCCTTAATATAACCTGGTAAATAGCATGGGGTTCGTGCAAAGTTTTGTAAATAAAAATAAAGTTACGCCAAAGGGGTTTATTTTTATTTAAGACAATGAATTTGCGGCAACTTTCTCTGTTTGTTTGATAGAATGGTATCCATCCCACTGAAGAAAAGCGTTGTGTGTCCCGTATTTGAAGTTCAAGTCAATTTGGGGTTGATAAGGAGATTGGCAAGAATGTCACACATCGTATTGGAGCGGGATATATGAAGTGGAGGCTTGCATGCGGCACCTTATATGATACAAACGTGCCACTAAGACTTAAAGGCAAGTTTTACAGTGTGGTTGTTAGATCGACTATATTGTCTGGGGCGAAGTATTGCAAGTCAAAATCTCTCATGTTCAGAAGATAAAAGTAGCGGAGATGAGAATGATGAGATGTATGTGTGGACATACTAGGAGAGATATGATTAGGAAAAAAGATATTCTGGATAAGGTGGGAGTAGCCCCTGTGGTGGATAAGATACGAAAAGCGAGACTGAGATGGTCCGGATATGTGACGAGGTGATGCGCAGGTATCCCGGTGATGAGGTGTGAGATGTTGGCTATGGTTGGGTCAATGAGAGGTAGGGGTAGGCCGAAAAAGTATTGGGGTGAGATGATTAAGCAGGACATGATATATCTTTAGCTTTCCGGGGACAATGACCCTTGACAGGAGGGGATGAAAGTCGATGATTAGGGTAGTGGGTTAGTGAGTAGTCGAGCGAGATTTTTTTTCTCCTATCTTTATTGCCGTTCTATACATGTGGTACTAGAGTATTCTCGCATTTTCTATTCTTTGATTTCTAATACTACCCGTTGTTCCTTTTGATCCGGTTATCTTATTTTCTAGTTGTGGTTACTGCTTCTCTTTACGTAGTTTCTTCTATTTATATACTTCTCTTAAGCCGAGAATCTATTGGAAACAGTCTCTTTCCCTTCACGAGGTAGGGGTAACACATGCACATGCACTATTTTTTTTAGACCCCATTTATGAGACTGTACTGAGTATGTTATTGTTGTTGTTGGTGTTGATATAGCTTTCACTTTGATTTGATCTTTTGATAAAGACGATTAAATAAGCACAATTATATTCGTAGGCTATAGCTAGAGATCGATTACAAATATTAATTAGATAAGTTTAGAAGTACAAACTTTTTAACAATGACATCAAACTTAGTGTAACGACCAGTCGTTTTGAGTTCTAGCACGTCGTCCGACGGTTTGAGGCCTTGAGTAGCTTCACTTCAGGTATTATGACTTGTACGTATGGTCATAATTGAATTTCAAAAAATTTGGAGTTGATTTGGAAAGAAAATTCTAATTTCAGAAGCTTTAATTGGAAGAATTTCTTAAGTTTGATTTGAAGTGGACTTTGGTGTTATCGATGTCCGTTTGAGGTTCTAAGTATTGGAATAGGTTCATATCGTGATTTGTGACTTGTACGCAAAGTTTGGCGTTATTCCGGAATATTTTGGTATGGTTCGGACGCGTACGTCGAAGTTTGAATGTTTGAAAGTTTAAAAAAGGATTTCGATCGTCGATTCGTAGTTTCGATGTTGTTTGGCATGATTTGAGACCTCGACTAAGTTCGTAATGTATTTTGGGACGCGTTGGCATATTTAGTCAAGGTTCCGGGGGCATCGGGTGAATTACGCATGGTTAACGGATCGGATTTTGGACTTAAAGAAAAGCTAGAGAATTCTGGTTGCTGGTGCAACCGCTTTTGCGGAAGCTTCACCGCATGAGTGACCTCGTAGAAGTGAGGCAGTGAACCGCAGAAGCAGCTGGAAGTGAACTGGGCAGAGGTTGCAGGTGCGAATAAATTCCCGCACCTGCGTGGTCGCATCACGCAGATGCGACCACTGGAGCGCAGAAGCGGAGGTTGGCCAAGAAGGTGTGGGCCACAGAAGCGAACATGGTCGCGCAGGTGCGCGAGCGCAGAAGCGCTTGAGGCCCGCAGAAGCGGAAGCGCAGGTGCGCTACTGGGGGCGCAGAAGCGAGGGCTGTTGGTTTAAGCTGGAGCCGCACCTGCGATGGATTTTTCGCAGGTGCGGGGCCGCAGAAATGGCTACTATTCCGCAGGTGCGAGGAAGCGCTGGGCAGAATTGGGTTTTTATACGGGATTTGACCCATTTTCTTTCATTCTCTCTTGGTTTGGGTGATTTTTGGAGAGCTTCAAGTGGAGGTTTTCATCATCTATGTCAAGATAAGTAATTCCCACATATTGTGAGTTAAATACATGATTTATATGCGGATTTGAATATGAAAATTTGTAGAAATTTGAGATTTTGGTAGAAAACCTAGAAATTGATAATTTTGGAATTTGACCACAAAATTGGACATGGAAATTGGAATAAATTATATATTTGAGTTCGTGGTGTTATGGGTAAAGTTTATCTTCGAATATTTTTAGAATCCGGGCACGTGGGCCCGAGGGTTGACTTTATTGAGTTTTAGAGCGGAGTTGGGAATTGTTATAAATTGATTAATTATAAGTATTGGAGTATATTTTGATTGAATTACACATTGTTTGACTAGCTTCAGATCATTTGGCTATAATTGAAAAGTTAGAGAGACGTTAGAGCCAGTTATGGAATTTCGGAGCGAGGTAAGTCTCCTATCTAACCTTGTGAGGGGAAAACTACCCCCTGGTGATGTAATTGCTATGTGATACTAGTTGTGAGTGTTACGTACACACGAGGTGACGATAGTCCGTACGTAGCTAAAGCATGTTTATGTCCGGGTAGACTTAGGACCTTATCATGTAATATTTGAATTATTGGAACTCATGCTGTTGGCTTAATTACTTGAACTTATAATTGAAATTAATTTAGAAATAAATATATGTATATTAGGCCGAGTCTTTTCACCTTGAGTTATTGGCTAGTGATTTGAGAAACGGTAAAGATTATATTCACGTTGTGCTCATGTACTGTATTGTAAGCACGTGTCTTGTAATTCGATACTTCCTTTCTTGTGGAGCGGGCCGAACGCCTCGGCAATATAATAGATGCATCTATGATTCGTGCTGTTCGACCCTCGGCAGTGTACACATTATTCTGGATCAGGCCGAACGATCTTGGCATAATCGTGCATTATATCGCTGGTAGTCCGAACATTCACGAGATTATCTTTCCACTGATGCCCGACATTTTATATGGTATTCCTTATTCATTTGATATTGGCACTTTACATTTTCTGAGTTGTTAAGGTAGAATACAAGATTGAGAAATTCATACTTTAAAGAAATATTTGGAAAATTATGTAACTTACAGATTTACCCCATTATTGATGTGTGCTTCATATCTGCGTATGATTTATTATATTGCTTTATTGGACCTCTAGTAAGTGTCGATGTCGACCCCTCGTCACTACTTCTCCGGACTTAGGCTAGATACTTACTGGATACGCGTTGATTTACGTATTCATGTTGCACTTCTGCACTAAATGTGCAGGATCTGTCAGGTTCGTTTGGTGATCATCTTGGCGCGTAGGCGCACCTGTTGAGGGGACTTTATATGAGCTGCATTCCAGGCTACGCATCGCAGTCCACCGAGTCTCCATCGTACTGTTTATTTTATCCTGTCTTATTTACATTCTGGACAGATGTTGTATTATTATTGTACTCCTTAGAAAATGTTCATGCACTTGTGACACCGGGGTTTGGGTTTATACTAGTTGATGCTTACGGTTTCGTATATTATTATCGCCTTTTATTTCTTTTATAAACTACAAATGTTGTACATTCCCGTGAATTTAGAAGTGTAAATCTCCTTCCTTATTAAAATCTATGATTTCGAAAGTAATAAAATGAGTAATTAAATTGATAAATCACCGTTGGCTTGTCTGACGGCGGTGTTAGGCGTTATCACGACCTATAGTAGATTTTGGATCGTGAGAATTAGGTTTATGTTAAACGAGACAGATTCAAGATTTAATATCATTATTATATACACACACGACACATATATACAGTAGAACTGTAGGAGACGGGGAATGTGATTGCACCCACTGCTACGTACACGTGATTCACTTTTAGATATTAATTGGTGTTAATAATATCGTAATTTGTAAGTATTAAATTAAATATTAAAAATTGCACAATGTTTAAAAATGCATGAAAAAGGCGAAAACTATTTGGCTGCATCAATTGCTTTATACTGTTTTACCTCTACCGGTCTACCCATGCCTAATATATGAGACTGAAGTAATTTTTGGTTACCTTAACCGTTATTTCTTTTGATGTGTATGAAGACTGAAGAGTAACATTTAAACAATTGCACAGTTTTCTCCTGATCAAGTGACATTTTCTATTTGGTTGGATGCTTTGTTTGAGGTTAAGATAATTCAAATTAAAGGGCAAACGTGTACTCCTTGTTTTTTTTACTTAACCTATCTTTATTCATTCTGGCTAAATTCTATTAAGCTTGAGCAAAAAAAATACTTTTCGATTCCCCCGTCTTTGTTGTGAGAAATTACAAACGATAGAGTACTATATTTGTTTGCTTAATTTGAGCCTTTCTAATTATTAGCATAAAATTTCAATCAGATGACACCTTTCATTTTGTTTTATCTTCCTTATTCTATATACTATATAACAAGGACAAAAAGCCCTGAATGAAAGAGAACTTTTATAGGAATATGCCATCTACATGCGATATTGATCTGCATCAAATCCTTCAGTTTAGCTCAGTGTTCAATAATTTTTTATTGCTCCCAGGTGTGGGGTACGGTTGCCTATGTTGGATATTTATACACGTAAATATGTGCTTAAAATAAACTATATTTAGCAACTTACCTACAACGTATTATCTTTTCCACTACCCAATTCTTATGTAGAACTTCTAAATATTTTATATATATGGTTTGCTAAGTTTTATTACCAAAACACTTTTCATTCGGCATATCTGTGCAAATCAGCACCTCTTCATAGCACGCTGAAATATATTATGACGTTTACAGTTTGATTTGTCTTGATAAAAATTATTCTGAACGATTGCTTTTATGTAAGATTTACTGCACTAAGCAATTAGTGTAAATTGGAATAATATGAGAAATGAAAAGGGGCAAAAAGATTGACAAATCAGAATTTAACTATTAACCATTACGTAAGCGCATAAATTACAGATAGAAAATATTCTTAACTACCAAGGATAAACGTAAGTGTACAAATTAAAAGATTGAGAAATCAGAATTTATATTGGTCCGGTCAATATTATCTAGGTCCTGTTTTCCTTAATTTGAAAAGGATTTTGTTGAGTTTAAGCTTGTTATAGCTTAAAATAGAGTGAATGGGAAATGGAGGGAAAAATAATTTTTTTTGAATTTTCTTTTTTGACAAAGAGACATTGTCCCATATTGGAGGAGGAAAAGAGTTTTGATGGGTATATATACAACTCCACTTCTTCTAACTCTTAAAGAGATGAGAAGAAGGCAAGCCTCAAGATGTCGTCGTTGTCGCTCGGCTTTGGCTTTGGCATTGGTCAAATGATCTGATTGATTGATTATTTTTTTGGACCAAATTTATTTGTTAATATTAAGATTAATTTAATATTATTTTAATTCAAATTAGCCGTTATTGTAACGGTAAAATTAATTTTCCTCCGTGTTTGATTTTTTCCGTTAGAATTTAAATTTGGCGATTTGCGTAATGACAGTTTTATAAAACAACCATTTTGAGTTGTAGCCTTTAAATGAAGAGTTGCAACTCTTCGGTATTATCCAACTTTTTGGCTATAAATACATGATCTTTCCCACAAATTTTTCTTACGAAAATTTTGATTTCTCATTCTTCCTTCTGCATTATTTTTAACAGAAACAAAATAGTAAGTGTGATTTGCTACCGATCTTTGAGTTCGTTGGTCACTGGGGTTTGAAGTAGCGGTACACTAGTGAGGGTAATCCATTCTATCCTGGGAGGAAATAATCCTAATCCTCGGGTACTAGGAGGAGATTGAGTTCCTTAAGGAAACACTGTGAATTCAGTGGGCTCAGATTAATTTTCTGTTTCTTCGACATTTCTGGTTTTACTTTGCTTCTGGTTCTTGAATATATTTTTGAGTACAAATTAATAGCAGATTTCACACGATGAATCTGTTAAATGTTGAAGAATTAATGGAGGACATGAGCTCGATAAGAGCTCTAATGGAGGAGTCGGGGGATACAAAAAAGAGAGAAAAACATGTATTGAAGCTTCCAAAAGGGGAGCTGAGAGGAAATGAAATCAACTCAATTAAAAAACTAATATTTTCCCTTATTTATACAATTGAATGCTGATTAACTCACTACAAATTTAACCAACTGACAACTGTCATTTAACAACTAACAACTCTACAAAGAATTAGCAAAAGAATTAATTAATACAATGCTATGTACAATCTATAATCTCAATACCCCTCCCCCCTCCCCCAAGTTGGAGGTGAGGAGCTCACCACTAATTTTTAAGGAGTGTGGAATGTTTGACTCTTGTGAGAGACTTAGTAAAGATGACAGCCAGTTGGTCATTGTGGAAATATGATGCAGAGAAATCAACCCTTTTTGTAGTTGATCTCGCACAAAGTGGCAATCCACTTTGATATGCTTCGTACGCTCATGAAATACATGATTCCTTGCTATATGTAGGGCAACTTAGATTTCACCAAAAATAAAAATGGGCAAGGACAAATAAATAATTAATTATGCAAATTTCTTTGATTTCTAGCTAATAGGGTTGTCCCCAAGCAATACAATGTATCCACTAACTGGTTTTCTGGACTGGGGGCAAGTTGCCCAATCTGAGTCACATAAAACTTTGACTTTATAATCTGCACTGTAGGTAAGAAATATCTCTAAGTTTGGATCACATTTCATGTACCTCAGAACATGATATGCAGCCTTTAGATATGGCTCTCTGGAACCTTGCATGTATTGACTGAGACGTTATACACTGTAGGTTATGTCAAGTCTAGTATTTGTGAGGAAATTTAGTTTCCCAATTAACTTCTTGTAGTAAGAAGGGTCTGTCAATAAGGGCCATTCATCAGCTTTCAATTTCACAGAGGGATCCAGAGGAGAGCTCATGGGAGGACAGTCTACACAACCAAATTCTTTTAAGAGGTCCACAGTAAACTTTCTGTGTGACATCAATACTCCATTATATCTGTATTGAATCTCCAAACCTAGGAAATAATAAAGTCTCCATAGGTCCTTTTTTTTGAAGGTGTCATGCAAAAATGCTTTCAAACATTCAATCTCTTGTAGGTGAGTTCATGTGATGAGAACATCATCAACATATACAATTACAAATACCACTGATCCTTCAAAAGGAAACACATTCTCATAAAATATTACATCTCTTGAAATATGTATTTTCTTCGTGGCTAGATCTAGGATCGTGTATCCTTTTGTCCCAAAATGATACCCTACAAAAACATGAGGGATAGACCTTGGTTCAAACTTATATTTATGGGTTTTGAGAGTGGTAGGAAAATAGTGACACCCAAAGCTTCTAAGATAGGAGTAATTTGGTTTATTTTGATACAATAACTCAAATGTGCATTTGTTTTTGAGTAAGGATGAAGGTAGTCTGTTAATCAGATAGGTGGAGGTCAATATGCATTCTCCCCAGTATTGCAGGGTAAATATAGATTGATATATGAGTGCCCTAGATGTTTCCAACAAATATTTATATTTTCTTTTCACTGCACCATTTTGTTGTGGTGTATATGAACATATTTTATGATGTACAATACCCTCTGATTGAATGAATAAAGTGGCTTCAGAATTGGTGAACTCAAGGCCATTATTAGTTCTTATAGACTTAATAGTAGTGTTGAATTGGTTCTCTATCATGGCTGAAAAAGCCTTAAATGTGTGAAGGGCATTGCTTTTGCAGCTTAGCAGGTGACTCCATGTGGACCTGCTATAATCATCCACAAGAGTGATGGAGTATTTATATCAATCATGTGTTGTAACATGGTAAGTCCCCATAGGTCAATGTGTAATAGTTCAAAAATCTTAGTGATAAATGTTGTTCTTTCTTGGAAGGGTAGTCTAGTTTATCTTGCCATTGGTCATATATGCCAAAGGAAAGATTGTTTGGATGCAAATGTAACTGATATAAAGGAAATTTCTTTTATTTTGACAAAAGGTACATATCCTAATCATTATGCCACAAGAGATCAACCGTGTTCTTAGAAACCAAAGAAATATCAGAGATACATGAATCACTTTTATTGCTGGATGTGTTATTACAGAGTGGTATGAATGTGGAAGTGAATTATTCTCATTACTAGTATGAGATGGAACAGTAAAAGTATATGCAACATGAATAGCAGAATGTAACTTATTTTTATCTGTAACATGAGAAGAAAAAAGTGAACTAGATGTGTCAGGAAGAGCTAAACCAGAATTGTAGGTGTTTGAGCAGTGGAAGTATAGACCAATTTCTAGTGGCCTTTTCAGTGAAGGGCCCTGTAGAAGTATGCACATAAACTTAGTAAATACCTCAATACAATCAAGTTGCACAGTTAAGGAATGGACTAATATTAAATTGAATTTGAAGCTAGGCACAAAGAGGACTTTTCTAAGGCTAAACTTAGGACTCAGGATCACATCACTAATTAGTGTCACCTTTACTATGTATCCATTAGGCAAGTTAACTAGTTATGGGTGAACTAGAGTCCTGATGTTGGTTAGTAGTGACTTATTATAGGTAATATGGTTTGTGGCTCCATAATCGAGTATCCAAGAATCAACACATGATTTTGAACTTTTACATAATTGATCACTAGAATCAAAATAAATAGAGCATGCTGAAATACCTGTAAAGTTTACAACTCTCCAATTTATGTTGGTACTTCCAGATTTGTCTCCTCCACCTTGAAAACTCTCCAAGATGCTAAGCAGTTATCCATATTGCTCTTTGGTCAGATTGTGCATAGTCCGACCTTGCTCCTGATTCTGAAGGTTGTTTCCATCTTCTCTAACTGCAGCTCCCTCACTTGATGACCCAAACACATTTTCTGCCACTCTTTTTCCCTTGTTGAATTTAAAATTCTGCGAAATCCATAAAGCTTGTAACATTTATCCTTAACGTGCCTTGGCCTTTGCAGTATTCACAGAACAAGCAAGGTCTATTTGGAAAAATGATCAGAAGGAGAAGGCTACAGGATTGATGCCTGAGCTCTGATACCAAGATAAATGTTAAAGAATTAATGGAGGACATGAGCTCGATACGAGCTCTAATATAGGAGTCGGGGGATACAGAGAAGAGAATGTACTGAAGCTTCCTGTCACGACCCAAAATCCAACTAGTCGTGATGACACCTAACCCATCCCGTTAGGTAAGCCAATTTTTAACTAATCAATTTCACTAATAATTATTAAAGTAATTTAAGTGAATAAAGATCCTAATCTTACACAATCCCCAAGAACTAATAGTACAAATCATGAGGTTCTAAGAATAGAGTATAAAAGCAAAAATAAAATAAATATATAGTCTGTATGAATAATACATAAACAGAGCTTTTATAAATCTAAGGCTACCCTGAACAAGAGGCAGCTACAACAGGAACGCAGGTACATCTTCAAATCCCGCAACCATCGAGCACGGCAACAACGACAACCAATATCTGCACGCAATGTGCAAAAGTGTAGTATCAGTACAACCGACCCCATATACTGAATAAGTAACAAACCTAGCCATAGGTTAAAAGTAGTGATGAGCTTCTACCAAGATCAGAGTCCAACTTCCATAACCAACAATAGTTCATAACAATATTAAACAAATAATACCCGAAGTAACTCAAGAATAAAGGCTCAGCTAAATCATGACTTCTGAAAATAGTTCTGCCTTTCAAGTACATCAATAAAAACCTGAATCATATACCGAAGATTACCAAAAATATGAATAAGTTTGAACAATAAATTTCTCAAAAAAAATCTTTTCAATAATAAACAATATGTCTCATTTTCTTTCTCAGATAACCAGTGTAAAACAAATGCATCACTATGCCCATCTGTCAACATGTGAGAGAAATCATGAATAATGTGATACCGTACAACTTGAGAAAAACACATCTCTATGCATATATGTCATGTGTGCATCTCAATGCAATGTATCTCAGAGATTGCACTCATGTACTCACACTCTAAGAGTACTCAATCTCATTATCTCGCATTCTCTCTCACTGTGCTCAGCACACTCAATCACTCAGCGCTATACAATACCTACTGCAGCGTGCAGCCCGATCCTTGTTTATAGTCGACTGCGCTCACTGGGGGTGTACAGACTCATGAGGGCTCCTACAGCACAAGCGCTATAAGCACGGATAACTCATTTACTGCACGGATAACTCACGTGCCATAATATAAATATCTGGATCCGCACGGCCAACTCACGTGCTGCATGGCCAACTCACTTAATAATATAAGGATCTACACGTCCAACTCACGTACTGCACGACCAATTCACATGCAATAATAATATCTAGATCCACACGACCAACTCACATGCAATAGTATAATATATAGATCCGCACGGACAACTCACATGCAATAATATAATATATAGATCCGCATGGCCAACTCACATGCAATAATATAATATATATATAAAGCCAACATGGCCTGCTGCGGCGTGCAGCCCGATTCCAAAAATATCCTTACAATCAGGCCCTCGGCCTCCCTCAGTCATCAATCTCTCCAGTCTCTCTCTCATGGGCACACAATGTAATGAGAATAGCCCAAAAATAATGATATGATGTATCAATAAATAACAACAGACACTGAGATATGATATGCAAAGAAATGAATATGACTGAGCATGAATTTTTAATTAAAAATAAATATTTCACATCAATATGACCTCTGTGGGTCCCAATAATACTGGCACATAGCCTCAATATAATTTTTAATATGTTTTTCAGTTCAATTTCTTTAACACATAAAACTGCATGGAAAATGCCAAGATTATTTAACTACAAAATTTCACAGAAAATTTTTTGTCATAATTTCTATAGTACACGCCCACACGCCCGTCACCTAGCATGTGCGTCACCTCCCAACAATTCACAAAATACATATATTCACGGTTCATACCCTCAACTTCAAGATTACAAGAGTTATTTACATCGAACAAGCCAAATCCAATGTCGAGCAAGCTAAGCAATGCTCCAGAAATTTCATTCTGCGCGTATCAACTTCCAAACGGCTCGAATCTAGTCACAATTAATTTGATTCAGTCAATAAAATTTATTGAAATTAATTCCATAAGAAAATGCTAATTTTTCGTCAAAATCCGAAATTTAGCTCAAAATATCGCCCGTGGGGCCCACATCTCGGAATCCGACGAAACTCACAAAATCCGACAACCTATCTAATTACAAGTTCAACCATACTAATTTCACTCAAATCCGACTCCGAATCGGTGTTCAAATCTTGAAAAATTATTTTTATGAAATTGTAGAAATTCCTCTGATTTCTTTTGAAAAAATCAATAATCTAACGCCGAAAACGAATATTAATTCATGGAATATAATTACAAGAGAGTCAAGAACACTTATCCCAAGTTTAGCGAAAAATTTCCTCTCCAAAGTCGCCCAATCCGAGCTCCAAAATACGAAAATGAAGAGAGAAACTAAAACCCACGATTTTATCTTCTGACCAGTCATTTACTCTTCGCGATCGCGAAGAACAAAACTTTCCTGCCCAAAATTTGCCTTCCGCGATCGCAAAGAACAAATGCCCAACTCTTCCAGACATCCTCTAATATAATGGTCATAACCTTTTGTACAAAACTTCAAATTGCAATTGGTTTAGCTTTCTGAACACTAGACACCAAGGGCTATAACTTTCATTTGTTGTCATTTCCCAATTCCTTATACATTTCTAGATATAACTTCTAAAGACAGCCCTGTGCAACAGAGAATTTCCAAACTCTTCCCAGACACCCTAGAGTATATCTACCATAACTTTTTGTACACAAATCCAAATGATATTTGGTTTACATTTCTAAAAACTAGACATCAAGGACTATAACTTTTATTTTTGGATTATCTCCAAAGTCCTTATAGATTGCAAGATACAAGCTTCCAAAGTCGGGCCAGTACAATAGAATTTTCCTCTACGCGATCGCAAAAAGGCTTCTGCGATCACGATTCACAGTGCCCAAACAACAAAATTACTCTTTGTGATCGCGACCATTTGTCCGCGATCGCGATGCATACCTCTGTGGCCAAAAACTAGCAACTAAGAATGGCCTAGAAATGGTCCAAAACTACCCCGAAACTCACCCGAGCCCCTCGGGACCTCAACCAAATATACCAACAAGTCCTAAAACATCATACGAACTTAGTCGAAGCCTTGAATCACATCAAACAACGCTAAAACCACGAATCATGCCCCAATTCAAGCCTAATGAACTTTGAACTTTTAAATTCTATATCTTGTGCCGAAATACATCAAATCAATCCAGAATGACTTCAAATTTTGCACACAAGTCATAAATGACATAACGAAACTATTCCAATTTCCAAAATCGGATTCCGAACTCGATATCAAAAAGTCAAACCCCCGGTCAAACTTCCCAAAAATTCAACTTTCGGCATTTTAAGCCTAATTCCACTATGGATCTCCTAATAATTTTCTGGACATGCTCCTAAGTCCAAAATCACCATACGGAGCTATTTGAATCATCAGAATTAAATTTCGAGGTCGTTTACACATAAGTCGACGTTCGGTCACTATTTTAACATAAGCTTTAAACCTTGGAACTAAGTGTTCCAATTCATTTCAAAACCTCACTGGATCCGAACCAATTGCCACGGTAAGTCACACAACAATTGTAAAGCCCAATTTGAGCAGTAAATGGGGAAATGGGGTTGTAATACTCAAAACGACCGGTCGGGTCGTTACATTCTCCCCCACTTAAACATACGTTCGTCCTCAAACGTGCCAAGAGTTGTTTCCAAGCCATCAAATTACTGTTTCATCTTACCACACACATTCTCGGGGTGATCTCACGTCACCCTATTCTATATAGGCCTGACCACACAATATAACCGAAAATCGTTAATTTAACCTTAGCCCAAAACCCATAGAGCAAAATTTCTAACATCCAAAATTCTTTTCAAGACCTAAATCTCACATCTACACTCTGTATAAGTCCGAACAAGATGCATCGAGCCATAACTATAACCACAAATATAATCACCCAGCATATTACATAACTCGCATGCTCATAGTACCATTCCTGACCACAGTGACTACTCCAAAACCAACCAAATACTAGTATTAAACCCATATCAAACCAAACCTCATCCCAAAACCTTCGTATACTGTTGATAATAAAAGAAACATGCGAAATTTCATGACCACTTACCAGATCAACAAGTCACAGAGCTCTCTCGTCCCAACCAGAACCATAATCACTACAACTGAGCCGACTCTCAATATTATACTTCCGAATATACCAAAATCAAACCTGATACTACCCATTCTAGGTCCAATGACCTTATATTTCTAAACACAACTATTCCATAGACATACCGTACCAATATAACTCAGAGCCATAACCCGTGCACTCCGTGCACCAATAAGCAACAATTCAAATATACCCAGTCATGGAAAATGACTCAAATGAGAGAATTTCCCCGCTAGATTAACAAGTACCGCCACAATGAAACATTGAAAATTCATCATATACCGTAGAACCATCACCTGATTCTAACACAAGGTTCATACCTAAACATAACTCTGTTGCAATGCGTGACCCCATCCAAACGCTGGTCCATAATATATACCTCGAGCCACCCCGCTCAAAATCAATAACCACATAGAGGCAAAGGACAAAAATGCCACACAAAACCAGAAAGAACATAACCATTACGCAATCGCTCATGCAATACCCAAATATTCTCAAATTCCGCTATAAAGCTTAAATAGAACCGCACCATCTGTGCACATAACCAATGAATCACAACTCCTCGTAGCATAAAGGAGTAACTCACAGATCATTTGAGAACACGAATAAGTTCAACATCAACCAATGACGCATCCCTCAACAATAGCAGTATGGAGCCAACCATTTCGGTTCGGTGTAGAATACACATCTTAATTGTTACTACCTATGGACCCCAAATCAACTCTCGTCACCACAATAGATAAATAACCCTCCGAAAATTCACCACGACTGATTCATAATACATCATATCATCTGACTCGCTTCGGTCACGACTTCATAGTCCACAATCACAAAACTATCTACTCCTGAGAACTCCTAGTCTCCAAATCCATAGAACACACAAATCGCTATTTCTGATTCCATCAAATTTAAATTTCTCTAACTCAACCAAGCCATGCAGGTTGCCAAACCCAAGAGTATTTCCACAAAGTACCTGTAGAAAACCCCCACATCATAAGCACTTAAAGAACTGATTATATCCATTACCATACTGATCTAACCTACTACCAAGCTGTCCTATTTCTCCAAGTCCCTTCCGAATTTGTCTTGAAATTGATACTTCTCCTTGCTAAAACACCACAATCTTTAACCATAACTCACCCCACAAACCTTAGCATAGAACCACAATGCCCAACGGCCCATAAGCAACTGTATTCTTCTTAAGCACCTTCAAAAATACCACAATGGTAACACCCGCTCTGAAAATACCTTATGTGAATTTGAAATTGTTCTCCTCACCCTCCTTATACTAAAACATAGAATCCATAGTCATACAGAATTGTCGCAAGTCCAGGCACCATCCCGTGTAAATCTCAGGTTTTATCCATACACAAGTCCGGAAAAATTCTCAATTGCTATATAAAATTCTCAAACCCACTAGAATTTTCTCTGGAGTCACCCATTTTGCTCAAATTTATTGCACCGCCCAAATGGGTCAAAAGACACCTGCCCCATTAGCACAACAACACTCAAAGAAGTAACTCTACTTTAATACCCCCAATCAAATTCATACTCCGTGCGTACTACATATTTTGAAAATAACAACTCACTCATCCCATGATTTTTCACATACTCATAAAGTACAATATGACCCGTAACCAAGAATTCGTTTACTCAAGTCATTCTCGAACTTCATCTCTACAAGTCATAACTAATCCACAAGTATGCCTCAGACCAAAACTAAAATTTAATATATAATCATGAAATTAAGCCGTCTACATCAGGCTCCCCCACTTGGCTCCAAGCCATAAATTTAAACACTCCATAACTCACAATATCCATACTCTACTACTGCCCTAATACTTCCGTCAGTTCAACAAAAAATTTTCTCAAGCTCATACAACGCCAACCATAAAAATACCCCAAATCATCTGCTAAGCTCGCAATCATTCTCTTGACAGTCAAGTCAACTTTCTCAGCCAGATTCAAATTCAAATCTCCACACATATGCCCCGCTGACGGAACAATGACTCTCCGCTCATATATGAGGAACACACCTACGTACATTACTCTCCAGATATAACCCACATCCCTAGCCTTAAATTGGCATCTTGTTATATCTTTTCGCAGTCACAATTACTATGCAATCACTTAGTCAATCTGAGTCCAAACTCATTACCCAGACATAAGAATTTAATTTACCCCAAAATTTAACAATATGAAAGATCCTTCAAAACATTCATACTCGAGACTGTACGTCACATTAAAACGAAAATCAAGCACCCAATGGCCATTTCTTTACATTTCAATTAAACACTTCTCGTCACATTCAAATCGTCTTAACACATCCCGCAGTCATATCATATCCATCATACCGCCATTCCACCGCTCATCGAGCCATAAATTCCACTGTAGGGTCATTACCGGACATATGAGTCCAATTGTACAAGTTATAACTGAAGCTACCGAGCTTAAACTGCGGTCTAACCATGGCCTCAAGTCCTCCAGACTAGCCCATCACCAAAACATAGAATTCTCACCTCGCACATCATCCCTGAAACCACAAGCCGACGATACACAACTGATACCGAGCGCTCATGTGCGGATACGAATACGTGGAAGGAATTCAAAGAGTTATGTCCCAAGCTGAATCAATCCCGCATGATAAGAAAAGAAAGATGGGAAGTATATATCCTAAAAGCCCTGTAGCCTCTCGAAGATAAGTATGGACGTCATCATACTGATCCGCAAGACTCTACTAGACACTTGCTCATGACTTGTAGAACCTATGAACCTAGAGCTCTGATACCACCTTGTCATGACCCAAAATGCAACTAGTCGTAATGGCACCTAATCCATCCCGTTAGGTAAGCCAATTTCCAACTAATCAATTTCACTAATAATTATTAAAGCATTTTAAGTGAATAAAGATCCTGATCTTACACAATTTCCAAGAACTGGTAATACAAATCATGAGTTTCTAAGAATAGAGTATACAAAGCGGAAATGAAATAAATACATAGTCTGTTTGAATAATACATAAACAAAGCTTCTATAAATCTAAGGCTACCGTGAACAAGAGGCAGCTACAACAGGAATGCAGGTATATCTTTAAATCCCGCAACCATCGAGCACGGCAATAACGACAACCAATATCTGCACGTAATGTGCAGAAGTGTAGTATCAGTGCAACCGACCCCATGCACTGAGTAAGTAACAAACCTAGCCGTAGGTTGAAAGTAGTAACGAGCTTCTACCAAGATCAGAGTCCAACTTCCATAACCAATAATAGTTCATAACAATATTAAACAAGTAATACCAGAAGTAACTCAAGAATAAAGGCTCAGCTAAATCATGACTTCTGAAAATAGTTCTGCCTTTCAAGTACATCAATGAAAACCCGAATCATATACCGAAGATTACCAAAAATATGAATAAGTTTGAAAATAATAAATTTCTCAAAAACAATCTTTTCAATAATAAACAATATGTCTTATTTTCTTTCCCAGATAACCAGTGTAAAACAAATGCATCACTATGCCCATCTGTCAACATGTGAGAGAAATCATGAATAATGTGATACCGTACAACATGAGAAAAATACATCTCTATGCATATATGTCATGTGTGCATGTCAATGCAATGTATCTCCAAGATTGCACTCATGTACTCACACTCTCAGAGTACTCAATCTCATTATCTCGCATTCTCTCTCACTGTGCTCAGCACACTCAATCACTCAGCGCTATACAACACCTCCTGCAGCGTGCAGTCCGATCCCTGTTTATAGTCGACTGCGCTCACTGGGGGTGTACAGACTCATGAGGGCTCCTACAGCACAAGCGCTATAAGCACGGACAACTCATGTACTGCACGGACAACTCACGTGCCATAATATAAATATCTGGATCCGCACGGCCAACTCACGTGCTGCACGGCTAACTCACGTGCAATAATAATATAAGGATCCGCATGTCCAACTCACGTGCTGCACGACCAACTCACGTACAATAATAATATCTGGATCCGCACGGCCAACTCACGTGCTATAACAATATCTGGATCCGCACGGCCAACTCACATGCAATAGTATAATATATAGATCTGCACGACCAACTCACGTGCAATAATATAATATATAGATCCGCACGGCTAACTTACGTGCAATAATATAATATATATATATAAAGCCAACATGGCATGCTGCGGCGTGCAGCCTGATCCCAAAAATATCCTCACAATCAGGCCCTCGGCCTCCCTCAGTCATCAATCTCTCCAGTCTCTCTCTCATGAGCTCATAATGTAATGAGAATAGCCCAAAAATCATGATATGATATATCAATAAATAACAACAGAGACTGAGATATGATATGCAAAGAAATGGATATGACTGATTATGAATTTTCAATTAAAAATAAATATTTCACATCAATATGACCTTTGTGGGTCCCAATAATATTGGCACATAACCTCAATATAATTTTTAATATATTTTTCAGTTCAATTTTTTTAACACATAAAACTGCATGGAAAATGCCAAAATTATTTAACTACAAAATTTCACAGAAATAATTATGTCACAATTTCTATAGTGCACGCCTACACGCCCGTCACCTAGTATGTGCGTCACCTCTCAACAATTCTCAAAATATATATATTCAGGGTTCATACCCTCAACTCCAAGATTAGAAGAGTTACTTACCTGGAACAAGCCAAATCCAATGTCGAGCAAGCTAAG
The DNA here is from genome assembly GCF_000390325.3 of Nicotiana tomentosiformis. Classification (NCBI taxonomy): domain Eukaryota; kingdom Viridiplantae; phylum Streptophyta; class Magnoliopsida; order Solanales; family Solanaceae; genus Nicotiana; species Nicotiana tomentosiformis. The sequence continues at coordinate 89,448,728 of NC_090819.1, read as the reverse complement.
CAATGCTCTAGAAATTTTATTATGCGCGTATCAACTTCCAAACGGCTCGAATCTAGTCAAAATTAATTTGATTCAGTCAATAAAATCTATTGGAATTAATTCCATAAGAAAATGCTAATTTTCCGTCAAAATCCAAAATTTAAGTCAAAAAATCGTCCGTGGGGCCCACGTCTCAAAATCCGACGAAACTCACAAAACCCGACAACCCATCCAATTACAAGTTCAACCATACTAAATTCACTCAAATCCAACTCCGAATCGGTGTTCAAATCTCGAAAATTTATTTTTATAAAATTGTAGAAATTCCTCTGATTTCTTTTGAAAAAATCAATAATGTAACACCGAAAACGAATATTAATTCATGGAATATAATCACAAGGGAGTCAAGAACACTAACCTCATGTTTTGTGAAAAATTTCTTCTCCAAAGTCGCCCAATCCGAGCTCCAAAATCTGAAAATGAAGAAAGAAACCAAAACCCACGATTTTATCTTCTGCCCAGTCATTTACTCTGCCCAGTCATTTACTCTTCATGATCGATAAAGAACAAAAATTTGCAGCCCAAAATTTGCCTTCTGCGATCGCGAAGAACAAATGCCTAACTCTTTCAGACAGCCTCTAGTATAATGGTCATAACCTTTTGTACAAAACTCCAAATTGCAATTGGTTTAGCTTTCTGAATACTAGACACTAAGGGCTATAACTTGCATTTGTTTCTTATCTCCTAATTCCTTATACATTTCGAGATATAAGCTTCTAAATGCATCCCTATGCAACAGAGAATTTCCAAACTCTTCCCAGACAGCATATAGTATATCCACCATAACGTTTTGTACACAAATGCAAATGATATTTGGTTTACATTTCTGAAAATAGAAATCAAGGGCTACAACTTTCATTTTTGGATCATCTCCAAAGTCCTTATAGATTGCGAGATATAAGCTTCCAAAGTCGGGTCAGTGCAGCAAGATTTTCCTCTATGCGATCGCAAAAAGGCTTCCGCGATCGCGATTCACAGTGCCCAAACAACAAAATTGCTCTTCGCGATCGCGACTTCTTGTCCGCGATCGCGATGCATACCTCTGTAGCCAAAAATCAGCAACTAAGAATGGCCTAGAAATGGTACGAAACCACCCTGAAACTCACCCGAGCCCCTCAGGACCTCAACCAAATATACCAATAAATCCTAAAATATCATACGAACTTAGTCGAAGCCTCGAATCACATCAAACAATGCTAAAACCACGAATCATTCCCCAATTCAAGCCTAATAAATTTTGAACTTTAAAATTCTATATCTTGTGCCGAAATACATCAAATCAATCTGGAATGACTTCAAATTTTGCACATAAGTCATAAATGATATAACAAAGCTATTCCAATTTTCAGAATCGGATTCCGACCTCGATATCAAAAAGTCAACCCCCCGTTCATACTTTCCAAAAATTTAACTTTCGGCATTTCAAGCCTAATTCCATTACGGCCCTCCAAATAATTTTTCGGACACGCTCTTAAGTCCAAAATCACCATACGGAGCTATTGGAATCATCAGAATTAAATTTCGAGGTTGTTTACACATAAGTCGACATTCGGTCACTATTTTAACTTAAACTTTAAACCTTGGAACTTAGTGTTCCAATTCATTCCAAAATCTCACCGGACCCGAACCAATTGCCCCGGCAAGTGACACAATAACTGTAAAACCCAATTTGAACAGTAAATGAGGAAACAAGGTTGTAATACTCAAAATGACCGGTCGGGTCGTTACACTTCCCGAAGGGGAGCTGAGAGGAAATGAAATCAACTCTATTAGGAAAATCATATTTGTCACTATTTATATAATTGAATGCTGACTAACTCACTAACTAATCTAACCAACTGACATCTGTCATTTAACCGCTAATATCTCACTAACAACTCTACAAAGAATCAACAAAAGAATTAATTAATACAATGCTAATACAATGTTATGTATTGTCAATAATCTCAATAGAATCTTATCCTCGAGAACAAGTAACGAGTAGTTTTACACGGGCACCGCGAACATTTGACTTTGATCTTAAGTCGACAAAAATAACACATACTATATTTTTAAGTTGCTCACTACAATCAACAATTGCCTAACCTTTCTCACACTAAAACGTTTGGGCTTTTTCTTTCAAATGAGTATATATAGGGTTGATTCTTTATAGTTCATATTTCCGTTTCAATTCAATACAAAGTTGTCTCTCTTACTGATGGATATACAAACTCAGAGGCGGATGTAATTAGCCGTTGGTTATGAGTTTATCTTAATATAAGGAGTCTAATTTTCATTATCAGTCCAATTTTAATTTTAATACTAAAATTATATTCTACTTAGCATATATGATAATAACCTTCCTACTAAATATAACTAATTTACATGTAAATTAAAATATTTCTTCTATTTTGTTCTAGGTAATTAAATAAATTGGTAGGTCTATTATAGCGTAGAATTTCATGTCTTTATTTAATATAAATTATTCTAGATTTACGCTCAAGCTTCGAGTAAATATTCTATGTTATAGCCAGAGATATTGATGGGCATAAATTCTCAGTAATTTTGAGATTGTTCTTATATATTATGAATCCTACTCGGTACTCCCTTGTCTGTATGTGTGTGCGTGCGTTTGTGTGTGCGCGTCTATATATATATATATATATATATATATATATATATACACACACCAAAATATAGGGTTACCACATTAGACAGAAGACGGTCCAAATAACGAAGGCTCACTAGCTGAAGGAAGAAAGTGAGATAGGCAAGAGGTAGCTTGCTTCCAAACTGGTCCTGCTGCAAGGAATCAAGAGATCTTTGTTGGTGATAACTTGGATCTTGGGTGACGGATTAAGGCAGTCAAAAGAGCAGTTGAAGCTTGGCTTTAGCCAATACGCTAGCAGTATTGGCTACATGAAGCACTTGCTAAGCGTGAAAGAGCAGGCCTTCACCACTTGAACCATGTGCGGTGGAACTCGCACGTGCGGCCATGTTTTGTAGTGGGGTGCGTGTGTGTGTATGTATACCCCCAAAAATTATAATAAATATTAAATTTGAATTCATAGCTTTAACAGTATAAGTAAATTTAAATCATGAGTCCGTCTCTATTTGGGCAAAACATTTCTCAGAGTCTTTTTAAGTACAAGAAGACTTGTGATTCATTTGCTTGCTTGAGTGGGTATTGCTTCTCATATTGAATCATCAAATCCTCTTCAATTTATATTTAATCTCCTTGTCAGTATTATATTGGGTAAAATATATTTATATTTAATGTTCGCATGAGAAAGTGCCACGTGGATCCGAAGATAGAAGACAGTCGGGCCCGAGGGCAATGATATCGCTTGTTATCAGAGATAAAGATATTCATAAAGGCGAAGTAAATACCAACCACCTAGTAGAATTTAATGAAGAATATTATATAGCATTAAGTGCACGGTCCGTTACAGAGAATAAGGCATTTAATGCCTACCGTTACACATTCTTCAATGGCCCTCATAGTTGTCATTTAAGAGGGGCTTGATCCTAGGACCTTGTTCCCTAGGTACAATTATAAATAGTGAGCTCTACAATCATTGTAAGGGACATGAATTTTCCAACAAGCATATACTACATTTTGTTCAAAGCTCAATAACATTTTACTTTCTTGCTTATTTATACTGCCTCCGAAAGCTCTGTTCCCGAGCTCAAGATCTCTATCGTCTTATCTCGATTTTAATGCTAATTCTTGCATTTTTGTCTAATTCATTTAATATTTTAGGAACAAATCGATTCACTTGTCTATAAACCACATATAAATTAAATTGTACCATTTTACGGGTAAAGAGTTTGGCGCCCATCGTGGGACGTAGACAGTTGTGTAATTGAATTGATCCCTACATCTATTACTAACTTGTTTGATTTTTGTTCTTGGTTAAAATCATTAAAAATAGCAGATAACGATGTCAACATCACACACAACGTTAAGGCCCAAGGATATTAGCCTCAATACGAAGATTCCATCAGTGATACCCATAACGAGGGGGATGAGGCCACGCCGGTTCACGATGGGCAATATCTATAACATGTTCGAGAGATAATTCCAAAAGATGCGGAAGACGTGCACGTCGTCAAAACAGTAAGGATCCTTAGGGAGCAACAAAAGGCTATTATGGGCCATCTCTCGCGGCAGGATCAGGTCATGACGGAATTAAGGCAGGTATTGTCGGGTGCTTCCAACAACGCAAATGGACGAGGTCCAGTTCCTCCCGGTGTTCCCGCAAATCAAACAACGTAAAGGGTCGATAACAACACCCCGTGGGGCAAAGTCGGCTTTGATAGGGCCCGGGGGGGAGGGGGGGGCGGTAGTGGTTCCGATAACAACAATGAGAACGATCCCTTTAAAACTAAACTCATGCAGTTTATGAGGGAAATAAATGGCCGAATGTATCACATTTCGGGCGCACCACCCATACTGAAAGGACCAGATTCAAAGAAGTACACCCAGCTGTCGTTCAAACCAAGTGTGACACCAGAGTTGATCCCAAAGCGGTTCAAAATGTCAGATGTGCCGACGTATAATGGGACTTAAGATCCCCAAGAGCATATCACCACCTATACAACGACAGTGAAGGGCAATGATTTAGCTCCGCACGGGATTGAGTTAGTTTTATTGAAGAAATTCGGGGAGACCCTCACGAAGGGGGCCCTGACGTGGTACTCACTCTTGCTCGAGCATTCCGTAGACTCCTTCGAGATGCTCGTGGATTCTTTCATTAAGGTACATGTCCGAATGGCCGACATATTTAGGATTGCACAAGGAGAGTCTGAATTGCTACATGAGTTGATGACCAGATTCCAGAAGGAAAGGATGCTGCTACCGGTCATACTAGACAAATGGGCAGTAGAAGCATTCACTAAAGGTCTGAATCTGAGGAGTTCCGATGCTTCCCGAAAATTGAAGGAAAGTTTGCTCGAGTTCCAGGCAACAACATGGGCATATGTTTACAATTGGTACAAATCAAAGATAAGAATTGAGGATGATCAACTCGGTTTCTCGACATCAACCAAGGGTCAGGACCGGGAGAAAAATAAAGAGTAGTCAAGAGATGATTTCGACTCAGATCGACGGTCTTCAAGGGGTCGGTTTCTGCCCTATGAACGGGCCGACGGACGCGACAGAGCTTTTCAATTGGTGGATAGATTCGCTACCGATAGGATAACCGATCGCGACCGAAATAATAGGTCATTGTAGGATAAAGATATATCAGGTTCTCGAGATTCCTCCTATCCCAGGCTTTTCGAGTACAACTTTAACGTCTGTGGTGGAGCTGGTGTCAGCTCTGAGAAATATCAAAGAGGCACGGTTCCCGAATATCCAGTCCCAGCCAAAGGGATCCTAATTTATGGTGCAAATATCATGGGACCAACGGTCACCGGACATGGGATTGTCGACATCTGCGCGATGAGGTGGCGACATCGCTGAAAAACGGTCATCTCAGAGAGTTTTTAAGCAGCCAGGCTAAAAACAACTACAACCGCAATCGTGATAATGCAGAACCTTCAAAAGCAAGAGAAGATCCCCCGGGCTTAACGATCAACATGATTTTCGGGGGAAACAAGATTAATGGGGTGACATTCTCGACGGCAAAAAATACAAAGGTCTCAGTGACCCACAGCAAGAGATTCCGAGAAGTCGCTGAGGACGACATTACTTTCACGGAGGAAGACACAGATGGACTGCTGCTGCCGCACAATGATGCATTGGTAATCTCTTTAAATGTCTTAGATTTGAAAATTAAACATGTTTTGGTAGACACAGGAGTTCGACAAACATCATCCAATGGAGAGTGTTGGAGCAACCGAAGCTCACCGGAAGCATCATTTCGGCCACAAAACTCCTCGTCGAGTTTAATCTAGCAAGTGTGACAACCCGAGGAGAGATCCTGCTGCCCATGAATGCCGATAGGGTGATGAAGACGACCCTTTTTGAGGTGGTGGACAGCGATATGGGCTATAATATTATCCTGGGGAGACCGTGGTTGCATGAAATAAAGGTTGTGCCATCAATATATCACCAGTTGCTGAAATTCCCAACTCCTGAGGGAATTAAACAAATAAAAGGCAATCAACCGGCAACAAGGGAGATGAATGCGATATCAGTTTCCAGTAGTAAAGGGAAGGGGCATGCGATATAGCAATTACAGGAAACGACGCTTGCTCTCGAGCCGAGCGAAGTTAACCAGGGGAAGGAGTCGTCGGAATCCTATCAGGTACCAAGATATTTTCAAGTACCAGAAGAAACAGACGCAATATAATCCACGGCGGAAGAACTTGAACAAGTCGCATTGTTCGAGAAATTCTTGGAGATGAAGTTCCACTTGGGGACAGGACTACACCCCGAGCTCATGTCTGGATTTATTGAATTTCAACTTAATATCGATTTTTTTGCATGGCCACATGCGGATATAACATGTATATGATAAGTGGGGATTTTGACTACTAATTAGCATCTTTTTGCTTTTGTTTTAGTTCGAAAATATTGATTTACGTTCCCGAAACTAATGCAATTGTTCAAATTGTAGGAATGTTGGAAGTTTGGTCTACCATGATGAAATTCGACTAAAAAAGGAGTGTTCCAAAGCACGCAAAGGCAAAGAAGTGCGGTCCGCATAAGAAATTGCGGACCACAAAATTTCATCTGCGGCCGCAAACTAAGCAACATAACCCAACAAGATTTTGACCAATGTGCGACCGCAGAACAGGGTCTGCACTGATAAATAGTTTCAAGTTCAAAGAGTGTGCAGAAGACCAAGTCTTGACGCCTTGCTGAAGTGCGGACCGCACAAGAATTGTGCGGCCGCAGAAGATACTTTGCAGCCGTAATCCAGAAATGTGTGGGTGCATAATTCCATCTCCTGCCAACTCAAGAAATCTGCGTATCGCACATAGAATTGTGCGGCCGCAGAACCTCCTGAAGGGCATTTTTGTCAGTGAATTTTGGCCCACTATAAATTGACGGGTTTCATAATTTTAAGTCAAGTTTCAAAGTAGAAAGTTGTTGTAGCCGTTACCTTTTGCCATTTTAGGAAGTTTTTGATTATTTTAGTGTTTAAATATTATACTTTATCAATTTAATCTTTGATTATGGGTTTTATTTGCATTTCTTCTTTATTTTCTTCAATACCCACTATGAGTAGCTAGATTTTTACTAGGGTTATGACCTAACCCTAGTATGTAAACCTTATGGGTATTTAATTTAATGGTTGTTTATGATTGGGTGTTGATTATTTAGCCTAGTTCATGGTTCAATTTTAGAATCAATGGTTGCAAACATTAATTCATGCCTTTTTGACTTAGTCTCTACTTGAGAAAGAGAGACATAGTCTAGGATAACTTGGCTAACAAGGAATTGGATTAATTGAGAGATTGATTGACCTAATTAAAGGGTTCAAATTAGAGATAGTAAGAACCCGACTTGAGCTCATATCAACTGTTTTATTTGATGCCCATTTGGACTTGAGAAAGCCAAATTGGGCAAAATCACTCCTTGACCAAGAGGTATTGAGTGGGTAACGTAGAGTTGAGTGGGTAACGTAGAGTTGAGAGCTAAAATACACCCCAATCAACAAAACAAATATTAACGTATTTAACCCATTAGGAAAACATCTAGGTCATGGTCACATCCCTAGGCTTTTATACTATTTGAAAAAACACCGAAAACATTCATTTCTAGTTTATTTTCCTTAGCTCACAATTGTTAGAGCGATAGTAGAAGTAGAAATCAAAACTCTTTCTACAAGTGCAAATTTAGATAATCCATTCGCTTTCTTCAAATATATACTCCTAACTCTCTGTGGATTTGACCCCGACTCATAGTTGGGTAATTTATATTGCATACGACCGTATCATATCTCTTATCGAGGTGTGTTGTGGACGTCATCAATTTTTGCCGCCTTTTCCGGGGAGTGAAAACGGTGTTAGCTATATATTTGGATTTGTTTTTGGAATATATTCTTTTCCTTCTGTGTTACTAACTTGTGTGAAACAATTTTAAGTACAACCATGGCGGCAAAAAATAATCTCGGAAATATACCTTTGGGAGATGTGGACGCCGATGATGAGCAAGTTGAGGAGGTAACTCTTGAACCTCAAGCCAGCCGAAGAGGCCGGGTGCCTCATGAAAATGTACCCGCTCCACCCCCACCTCCACCACGAGCAGCACCACACCGGGTATTACCCAATGAAGGATATGCTAGTGCAATAGTCCCTCCCCGTATTAGGGCGGGCAACTTTTAAATCACCAATATGATGCTCACTTTGCTTGAGCAACGGGGTTCCTTCACCGGTGCTCCAACTCAAAAGCGTATAAACATTTGAAGGGGTTTGTGGATACTTGTTGGGGGAGCAAACAAACAAATATCTCCGAACATGCATTGAGGCTAAGGATTTTTCCCTTCTCTCTACGGGGGAAAGCTTTAGATTGTTGGAATGATTACCAAATCATTCCATTCACACCTGAGATGAGTTGGAGGAAAAGTTCATTTCTACGTTTTTCTCTCCCAGGCACATGGCTACACTTTGAGATGAGATTTTGGCATTCAAGCAAGAGCAGAATGAACCACTACACGAGATATGGGAATGCTATAGAACTATGGTCAAAGAATGTCCCAACAACAATATGACGGAAAACATGATTCAACAAACCTACTATCGTAGGATTAACACAACCAACCAATGTGTAGTGAATCAACTTGCCGATGGGAACTTCCTGACTATGCCTTATGTGGAGGTGTGTGAAATTTTGAATGATATGGCGTAAACGTCATCGGCTTAGCAATACCGGGCCAATATTCCACAAGGTTATACAAACATGATCCACCTTCACAAAGAATTGCAAGACCATGGGCAAGTCATTGCCGAATTGACAACCACCATGACGCAACTAGCAAAGGCCCAACTGAATCAAGTGCAAAATCCCAAGAAAGTCAATGCCAAGGAGGGAGTGAATATGATGGTGAACAAGAGGAGGACCAAGGGTCCACAAGAGCAAAATCGTGTGGAGAACTATGTGCAAGAAGATGGTAGTTTTGAGCAAGATGATTCCTATAATGAACAAGAAGATGAAGTGCAATATGTGAACAATTTTCAAGGGAAAAGAAACAACTTCCAAGGCCCAAACCAACAACAATGACGACCTTAAAATAATCAAAGCAATTGGAATTCTAACAATCAAGGAAATTGGAGTGGAGGCAACAATCAAGGAAATTGGCATAACAACAACAATCAAGAAAATTGGCATAACAATAACAATGAATGAAATTGGAGAGGAAATAATCAAGGAAATTGGGGGGGGGGGGGGTGGTAACAATTAAGGCGGATTGAATAACAACCAAGGCAACCGTGGGTCGGATTTTCAAAGGCCCCCGATGTACCAACAACCGAGAAACCTACCTCCTTATCCTTACCATGGTTCAAGTTATTCAAATAATGAGATGAGGCATATTGAAAAAATGTTCAAGCAAGTGATGGAAAAGAATGCCGATTCGAATGCCCAACTTGCCTCACACAACACATCAATCCGCAACTTAGAAGTTCAAATGGGACAAATCTCTCAAGCTCTAAATTCTCGTCCTAAGGGGACACTACCAAGTGACACGGTAGTAAACCCAAAGGGTGGAAATAACACGGGCATACCATGGTAGTTATCACAAGAAGTGGAAGAGGTGGGAATGCACCCACCTCAAGTCAAAGGCAACTTATTTATGATGAGCAAGTGATGCAAGAAGAGAATCTCCTGAACAATGTGGTGCAGCCTAATGATGAAGTTCGGATTGATATTGATGATAGTGTGGAAGAGACTCGAGAGGAGGTGAATACGTCCAAGGACCAAATTATTGACATACCGGAGTCGGTAGTGCAAAAGGCTAATGCACCATTGCCTAAGCCTCTACCTCCATATCCTCAAAGACTTGCCAATCAAATTGGTGAGAATCAATTCAAGAAGTTCATTTTAATGATGAAGGGTCTCTCAATCAATGTGCCATTAGTTGAAGCTTTGGAACAAATACGCGGTTGTGCAAAGTTTATGAAGGATTTTATGACAAATAAGTGGTCAATGAAATTTGAAACCATTAAAATCACTCATCAAGTGAGTAAGTGAGATTATGCACTTAATGCCTCATAAGTTGGAGAATCCCGGTGCTTTCACGATTTCTTGTACAGTTGGAAGTGCTGAGTTTTCTAAAGCTCTTTGTGATCTTGGGGCAAGTATCAATTTGATGCCCAATTCGGTTTTCAAGACTTTGGGAGTTGGGAAACCAAGACCTACCTCTATGAGATTGCAAATGGACAATCGTACTATGAAGAGGCCTTTGGGTGTAATTGAAGATGTTTTGGTTTGTGTTGATAAAATTCATTCTTCCGGCGGATTTTGTCATTCTAGATTGTGAGGTTGATTATGAAGTACTGATTATTCTTGGAAGACCTTTCCTTGCTACAGGTAAGGCTCTTTGTGATATTGAAGCCGGAGAACTTACATTCCGGGTTGGTGATGAAAAAGTGGTATTCCATGTGTGTAAGTGTATGCGGCAACCAAATAGAAATGAGGTGTGTTCTTTTGTGGACTAGGTGACCGATGCTATTGTTAATGAAACAAGTGCTACAATAAATGTTGGTGATATGTTGGAGGCCGTCTTGCTCAACTTTGATGATGACGAGATGGATGGCTTCATGGAATGTGTGAACTCTTTGCAAGGAATGGGGTCGTACAACTATGCACCCCAGAAATTGTCCTTGGATCTTGAAAATAAGAAAACTCCTCCTACAAAGTCTTCTTTTAAAGAGTCTCCTACCTTGGAGTTGAAGCCATTGCCTTCACATCTTTGGTATGAATTTGTTGGTCCTTGTTCTACTTACCGGTTGTTATTTCCTCTTGTTTGACGTGCATGTAGATTCCACATTGGCGGTGCTACAAAATAGGAAGAAGGCTATTAGGTGGACCTTGGTGGATATTCGGGGGATAAGCCCCGCCTTTTTCATGCATAAGATCAAATTAGAGGATGGCGCCAAATCATCTATTGAACATCAAAGGAGACTCAATGAGGCTATGCAATAAGTTGTCAAAAAAGAGATTATCAAGTGGTTGGATGTCGGGGTTGTCAACCCCATATCCGATAGTTTATGGACTTCTATGATTCAATGTGTCCCAAAGAAAGTGGGCATGTCGGTGGTCACCAATGACAAGAATGAGTTGATTCTTACAAGAACGGTGACCGGTTAGAGGGTGTGTATGGACTATCACAAGCACAACAAAGTCACAAGGAAAGATCTTTTTCCACTTCCTTGGTTAGATCAAATGCTCGATAGATTGGCCGGTCGTGCTTTCTATTGCTTTCTTGATGGGTATTCGGGCTATAACCAAATTTTCATTGCTCCATAAGATCAAGAGAAAATAACCTTTACATATCCCTATGGTACTTTTGCTTTCAAGCGGATACCATTTGGTTTGTGAAATGCACCAACAACTTTTCAAATGTGTATGATGGCTATTTTCACGGACATGGTGGAGGACTACCTTGAAATTTTCATGGATAACTTCTCGGTGGTTGGACATTCGTTTGATGATTGTCTTGCAAATTTGGATAAAGTGTTGGCTAAATGTGAAGAAACAAATTTGGTGCTCAATTGGGAGAAATGTCATTTTATGGTCGAGAAAGGCATTGTCCTTGGATACAAAATCTCAAAGAATGGAATTGAAGTTGACAAGGCAAAGATTGAGATGATTGCTAAACCTCCACCTCCAACTTCGGAGAAGGGTGTGCGGAGTTTCTTTGGCCACGTAGGGTTTTACCGGCATTTCATCAAAGGTTTCTCTAAGGTGGTGAACCAGTTGTGCAAGCTTCTTGAGAAGGATGCTAAGTATAACTTCAACGATGATTGCATGAGAGTTTTTGAATTGTTAAAGTTCAAGTTGACAACTACACCCATCATCACCGCACCAAATTGGAGTGTGCCTTTTGAACTCATGTGTGATGCAAGTGACGTAACGGTTGGGGCTGTTTTGGGGAAACCTATCAACAAGATTTTTCATCCTGTCTACGATGCTAGTAAGACCATGAATAGTTCCAAAGTCAACTATACCGTTACATAGAAAGACCTCATTGCCATTGTCTTTGCAATTGAGAAGTTCCGCCCATACTTGATGGGTGCAAAAGTCATTGTCCATACGGATCATGCGGTGCTTCGTTACCTTATGAGCAAAAAGGACTCCAAAGCTCGGTTGATTAGATGGGTATTATAGTTGCAAGAATTTGATATTGACATCCAAGATAGAAAAGGGAGTGAAAACCAAGTGGCGGACCACTTGTCTCGTATGGAGGAGAAGGGGAGGCCGCATGATGGCCTTAAAATCAATGACTCCTTCCCCAATGAGCAACTCTTGGCAATTTCAATGAAGGAGGTGCCGTGGTTCATGGATCTAGCAAATTTTCTTGTGTGTGGAATCATTCTAGATAAGTTCTCTACAAAACAAAGGAAGAAGCTCAAACGGGAATGTCAAGATTATTATTAGGATGAACCATACCTCTTCCGGATTTGCACGGATGGGGTGATTAGAAGATGTATACCAAAAGAAGAGCAAGGTGAAATTCTTGGGGCTTGTGATTCTTCGCCATATGGTGTTCAACATGGTGGAGCGAGAACGTCAACCAAATTCTTAGTTGTGGCTTCTATTGGCCCACTCTTTACAAGGATGCAAGTGAGTAAGTGAAAAGATGTGATGAATGTCAACGGGCCGGGAGAATCTCAAAGAAAAATGAAATGCCTCTCACTACCATTTTGGAGATTGATATTTTTGATGTGTGGGGTATTGACTTCATGGGCCCTTTTGTGAATTCTTGTGGAAACACTTACATCTTGGTCGTGGTGGATTATATGTCCAAATGGGTTGAGGTCATTGATTTACCCAACAATGAGGCGAGAAGTGTGGTGGATTTCTTGAAGAAGAATATTTTCACAAGGTTTAGTACTCCACGTGCAATTATAAGCGATGGGGTCACATTTTTGATACAAGGCTTTCGACACTGTCACGACCCAAAATCCACTATAGGTCGTGATAGCGCCTAACGCTGCCGTCAGGCAAGTTAACGGTGATTGATCAATTTAGTTACTCGTTTTATTACTTTCGAAATCACAAATTTTAATAAGAAAGGAAATTTACACTTTTAAATCCATAGAAATGTACAAAATTATAGTTTATAAGAGAAATGAAAGGCAATAATAATATACAGAACCGTAAGCATCAACTAGTATACCCCAAAATCCGGTGTCACAAGTGCATGGACATTTACTAAGGAGTACAATAATAATACAACATCTGTCTAGAATATAAATGAGATAGGATAAAATAAATAGAACGATGGAGACTCTGTGGACTGCGATGCGTAGCCTGGAATGCAGCTCATATAAAGTCTCCTCAACAGCTGTGCTTACGCACCAAGATGATCACCAAATGAGCCTGTCAGATCCTGCACATTTAGTGCAAAAATGCAGCATGAGTACGCAGATCAACTAAGTCTAGCCGGACATAAACATGCTTTAGCTACGTACGGACTTTCGTCACCTCGTGCGTACGTAGCACCCACAACTAGTAGCACATAACAATTACATTGCCTAGGATAAGCTTTCCCCTCACAAGGTTAGACAGGAGACTTACCTCGCTTCGAAATTCCATAACCGGCTCCAATGCCTCTCTAGCACCTCAACTCAAAGCCAAACATCCCGAAACTAGTCAAGCAACGTGTAAATCAATCAAAATATACTCCAATGCTTACAATTTAACAATTTATAACAATTTCCAACTTCACACGAAAAGTCAATAAAGTTGACCCTCGGGCCCACGTGCCCGGATTTCGAAACTTTTTGAAGATAAACTTTACTCATAATACCACGAACTCAAATATATAATTTATTCCAAATTCCATGTCCAATTTCGTGGTCAAAATCCAAAAATATCAATTTCTAGGTTTTCTATCAAAATCTCAAATTTCTACTAATTTCCATGTTCAAATCCATATATAAACCATGTACTTAATGCACAATATGTGGGAATTACTTACCTTGCAATGGTTGATGAAAATCGCCCCTTGAAGCTCTACAAATTTTGCCCAAGCCAAGAGAGAATGAAAGAAAATTGGCCAAATTTCGTATAAAAATCAAGTCTGCCCAGCGCTACCTCGCATCTGCTGACCCATTTGCGCGCCTGCGAGCTCGCTTCTGTGAGAATAAATCTCGCTCCTGCGGAAGTCCACTGCTAGAAGACATAGCTTCTGCACCCCAAGTAGTGCACCCGCGCTTCCGCTTCTGCGGGCCTTAAGCGCTTCTGCGCTCACGCACCTGCGTGACCAGGCCCGCTTCTGCGGCCTAGACCTTCTTGGCCAACCTACGCTTCTGCAATATCTTCTCCGCATCTGCGGCTTCGCAGGTGCGGAATTTTCCTCGCACCTAATTTCCCAGACTTCCTCCATGAAAATCGCACCTACGATCGACCCTGCGCACCTGCGTGACCGCACCTGCGACCACTCCTTTCGCATGTGCGATGGCACTAGACTTCAGCAGCATCACGAGGTCCTCAATTCCAAGTTTCAATCCGTTTTCAATCCATTTCAAACCCGAGGCCCCTGAGACTCCATCCAAATGTACCAATACAACTCAAAACACAATACGGACTTACTCAAAGCCTCGAATCATGCCCGACAACATCAAATATGAATCCAACGATCGAAACCTTCTTTAAACTTTCAAACTTCCAAACTTCGACGAACGCGTCTGAATCATATCAAAACATTCTGGAATGACGCCAAACTTTACATACAAGTCACAAATCACAATACGAATGTATTCCAAGACTAGGAACCCCAAACGGACATCGATAACACCAAAGCCTACTTCAAACCATACATAGAAAATTCTTAAACCTTCAAAATTCCAACCTTCTATAATAAGCGCCGAAATGCTTCTGGACCACCCGATACTCAACCTGAACTTACCCCCAAGTTCAAAATCATCATACAAACCTATTGGAACCTTCAAATCCTGATTCCGAGGTCGTTTACTCAAAGGTCAAACCCTGGTCAACTCCTCCAACTTAAAGCTTTCGAATTTAGAATTTTCTTTCTAAATCAACTCCAAACTTCCCGAAATTCAATTCCGACCACATGTACAAGTCATAATACCTGAAGTGAAGCTACTCAAAGCCTCAAACCGCTGAATAACGTGTTAGAGCTCAAAACGACTGATCAGGTCGTTACATTCTCCCTCACTTAAACATACGTTCGTCCTCGAACGTGCTAAGGGCTGCTTGGGATTTGTCCAAAGTCACTGCTTAACACCTCGTGCACCTACCCGGGCCACCACAACCCAGTTGAGTACATTAGCTCGAGCCAGGCTGAAGATCCTCCCTATAACCTTAGCTAACAAGCTTTAGAATCAAATTCCAACATCCGAAATTTTCCATGAGACCCGATTCTAACATATAAACATCGCATCAATCACCAGACACTGCACCTAGCATAACTATGCTCCTCCGCTAAAATCACACCATGCACCACATAAGTCGCTTGACCATAATAACATCCTCCAATAACAATAGTTGTAATTCCATGAACCCGGTGCCTGTAATACACCTCATAACACATATAAGCCCTGATCCAATTCTCGCAGTACTGCCACGATGGAAGAGATGTGTAGAAACTAATAACCACCTGCCGAATCAACAAATTATGGAGTCTCTTCTCCTGACAAGAACCATTACCTCATTCTGAACTGAATAATGATATTTGCTCTTTAATATACCATATATAGCTCTGATCTCACTGATACCAGGCCCAATAACCTCGCCTCACCCAGTACAAGCTGCTTGGGCAATAAGCCATCTCAAACACTGCCAAAACCTCATATGACGCCATCAATGTGCCAACAAGCTACAAACTCGAATGTGACACATAAAGAGGAACGAACTCTGGAAAAGAACTACACAGCCCGTGTAACGAATAAAATGGCAGAATAAATGATGTGAACCTTCTCAGAGAATGAGAAACAAAATACACAAGAATAGCTATAGGGAACCGTACTCAACATCTCACTGTTGTGACGTGCAACCCGATCCAAATATGACACTGTTGTAGCGTGCAACCCGATCCAAACATGACATCGTTGCGGCGCGCAAGCCGATCCACACAACATACCCATGGCGGCGTGCCACCCAATCCAAACAATGTACCCGTGGCGGCGTGTCACCCGATCCGCACATGACAATCAATAAGGAAACACCCATCAAGCCGAAATTCTTATACTTACGAAATGCCAGAATGTCAGCCACAAGCACGCCAAGTGCATAATACAATTTTGGGGAGACGGACAACACCATACGCTTCGAAAACCCAAGCACGACTAAGGTGCAATAAATTACCTGTATCTCAAGAGCCATCTTGCTCATATAACACCACAAGCTACACGGGATAACAACACACGTGCGAATAATCAAGTCGTCTCACAACCCACCTGGCACAATAGAGTATTACATGGATTAGCTGACGATGGGAATAACATCCAGCGCCCAAACACTCCGTAAGCAATGTTATGCCGAATGAATACATCCGGCCTAACGTAGAGCACACATTCATATTAGACCCACCAACGGACCTCAAACCGATTCTGATCGTACCATATTGGGCCAACAACCTTTCAAGGATCCACAATGGCCCTATTCATGACACACACGAGCAGACGTCCAATCCGGAACAAACTCCCACAGTCCACAACCCAAGGAATAGAGCACCTTTCAGGCATAAACTCTCAAATTAGCGATAGTATCAGAATCTCCATACTTGGTTTCAATCCTTAAAAATCAAATGACTAATATGTCACACTTATACAAATTTCCCCGTGGGACATGCTCCCACGACCTTCCGCACAAGGTAGCAAAGTCTATACCTCCATACCACTAACCGTACTAATTCTGTAAAGCTAACCAGGAGTTTGCAAATCCATACACATTGCCTCTCACCCCGGACACCATTCTTAGGTGACTCTAAGATAGTGTCAGCTTTCTTTAAACATCTAAAAAATTCCCTATTCGTCCGAGCTAGTGACATTCTTGTCAACACCGAACCGCAACCTTGATCCTCCACTTTCAATTCCCATGCCGCTCACTGTACCTATCATGCCGCTACATGAAAGTACAATAATTCATCATAAACCCTGAACTGCTAGTAGAATAAACACTTCGTTGGCTAGAAACCTTTCACTTAGCTCATTTCAGAAGAATCAATGCAACACGCAATTGAATTCCCAAATCGCAGAAAATACAAACCTCAAGTCGTGATCTAAACCGCCATGACTCTTCCGGAATCCATTTACACAACAGGGCCATTTAAATCAAATACATCCCAATCTATCAAGTTATGGTGGTTGTCAAGCCCGCATGTACAACCACAAACCACATGTATAACTTCACACGCCGAAGGAATTGATCATTGCTACAATCATGCTGATTCAACCATTACTAACCGACCCAACTTCTTTCAATTTACTCTGTACTTGCCTTAGAAATAATAATATCTCCATTCAAAACATAACGAAGTCAATCTGCACTTACCCCGAGTGACCCGAATCGCGATACCACATCGTCTCAATACCCATGAACCATCTCATACCCTTCTCAAGCGCACAATAGCATCTTCAACTGGTACACCCATTCTGCAAGACCTTCCGTGAATCTGAACCTATTTCTCCCTTTGCTCTAATACTGCACCGCAGAGCCGATGATAACATAGAACACTCCAAGCCCCTTTCATAATCCACTACCAACACTCGATCCTTAACCGCACAACGGACCCGAAATCATTAGGCACTGCACTTTAATTCTTGAACCCACTAGGACTGTTGTTGAGAGTCACCTACTCTGACCTGGTCCCGAATATAACCAAACTCCAATACTCTACTAGCACATGAACACCCTCTCAAAGAAGCAATCGGCTGAATTCTTTTCCTTGTACATCACATCCACAAGGAGCATAAACTCTGAGTCTTCCCAAAACCTGCACATAAATCGATAAGGTGGAATATAACACACAATTATCAATTTCTTTGCTTGAATTACCCTCGACGTTTTCTTTCCTTAGTCATAATAACCCACCAATACACCGATAACCAAAAATCGCACAAGCAGACAACCACGCGATCCAATCATATACGGTGTGTCTCCCCTACTTAGCTTTAAGCTACAATTACATAAACCTAGAACCCACGAGGATTCCTCCTTCTCAATTACCATGATCTCGCACCTTTAACCTGCCAAATTTCTCAAAATCTTTTGTTAAATGTTTCATGAATATTCCGAATCATCAGCCACCATCACTTATTCAACCTCTTAGTGGGTAGCAAGTAGAATTCTTCGTAGGAGCTTCATTAATATCACACAACTGCTAACTTGCTCACAGGATATAACCCACCTGTAGAATTCCATGCCGACATCTCCCAACGACGCTGCACTGGGTACAACTACCACACATTCAGTAAACCCTCCTGAACCCATGCTTGTCTACCAGCTGTACAAGTTTGTTCTTTCCTTATTGACATCAACTGAAAGTCAGACAATATGTTCCAAACTCGAAGTCACATTGCATCCAAAAACGGTAATCAAGTTTTCACACCCCTCTTAATTTCAAGCAAACTCTTCTTTGCCATACTCAATCTTTCTCAATGCAGTAGCTTCCATTTCAAATAAAATCCGTAGACCTAGTCGCTTCCCACAACGATTCCCAAATCACTCTAAACTTTTCTCAAGGCATGTGGTTATCGTACCACAAAATCCATATGATGCTCTGCCACTCTCACTTCGGTTAAACCATCTCCTTTAAGCAACTTCTCGACCTCTGATCTTCATACTTGACCTGCTAGTCATTCAACCACTGTGAGACACCTCCCGCCATGTCCTTCCCCATCCTTCGCTGCCCAAATGTTGCCTCAAATCAAATCCATACCGGTAGCACTTGAACTAATAAATTGCTACAAACTCTAAACCTTCCGGAAGATCATCTTTCTCGACCCATCAACATTAGAAACACCAATTCGTTCTCGAAACCGCTACACACTGCCATCTCTGAGAACCGCTTCTACGGCACCATTTCACAACACCTTGCCCCGAAGGCAAATCAAAGAAGATCATAACACCGACGAACCTTAATGCGTTCAACAAGGACGACGCCACCACATCACAATTGAGAATTCCACCATGCCCAAAAATATCAAGTATCGTTACTCCATCAACCCAAGCCTAAACATCCATAGACCGATTTCCTTTCCTCTGCTGGAATTAAATGTCGATCCTCAAAACCATAAACTGAGAAATCCTCCTTTCGAGTCATTTACTGTCGTGATCCATAAATAAGCACCCTACCATCACACCAACACTGTGCGATAACAATACATGAACATCATAATAAGTTGTGCATAGCCTCGAAACCATAGGAAATACAGATACTGAGCTGACACAACAGAACATCCTTTCACAAGGCGATGATAATAGCCTGCCCGAATACGCAGGGAAAAATATCCTGCACCACGTCTGTAGTACCACTACAACTCCTTGATGCCCAATTGATAACAAGTGCTTCACGTCGTTTAAGATTGAGTATAAAGGAAATAAAGGCATAAGCCTCAAGGGAATCAAATCGCACGATGAGGAATCAAGAAGGGAAGTGCTCGTAACAGACCTGTAGCCTATCAAAGACAAGTAAACACATCTCTGTACCAATCCGCAAGACTCTACTAGACTTGCTCATGACTCGTGAGACCCCAGTGAACTTAGAGCTCTGATACCAAGCTGTCACGACCAAAAGTCCACTATAGGTTGTGATGGCGCCTAACGCCACTGTCAGCAAGCCAACGGTGATTGATCAATTTAATTACTCATTTTATTACTTTCAGAATCACAAATTTTAATAAGAAAGAAAATTTACACTTTTAAATCCACGTGAAGGTACAAAATTATAGTTTATAAGAGAAATGAAAGGCGTTAATAATGTACAGAACCGTAAGCATCAACTAGTATACCCCAAAACCCGGTCTCAGAAGTGCGCGAGCATTTACTAAGGAGTGCAATAATAATACAATATCTGTCTAGAATGTAAATGAGACATGATTAAAGAAATAGTACGATAGAGACTCTGTGGACTGTGATGCGTAGCCTAGAATGCAGCACACATAAAGTCTCCTCAACAGCTGCGCCTACGCGCTAAGATGATCACCAAATGAACCTGTAAGATCTTTCATATTTAGTGCAAAGTGCAGCATGAGTACGTAAATTAATGGGTACCTAGTAAGTATATAGCCTAACCCCGGAGAAGTAGTGACGAGGGATCGACATCGACACTTACTAGTAGTCCAATAAATCAACATGGTAAATCATAAACAGATAAGAAGCACAAGAGTAGTAGTGAGGTAAAACTGTAACTAACATAATCTTCCAAAATTTCTTTAAACGATATCAATTTCTCAATCTCGTATTCTATCTCAACATCTCAAAAATATCAAGTGCCAATATCAAACGGATAAGGAAGTACTATATAAGATGCAAGGCATCAGTGGAAAGATAATCTCGTGAATGTTTGGACTATCAGCGATATAACGCATGATTATGCCGAGGTCGTTCGGCCCAATCCAGAATAGTGTGTATACTGCCGAGGGTCAAGCGGCACGAACCAGAGATGCATCTATTATATTTCCGAGGTGTTCGGCCTGCTCTACAAGAAAGGAAGAAAATCATCGAATTACGAGACACGTGCTTACAATACAGTACATGGGCATAAAGTGAATATAACCATTATAGTTTCTCAAATAACTTGCCAACAACTCAATGTGAAAAGTCTCGGCCTAATTGTCACGACCCAAACCCTAACCTGTCGTGATGGCGCCTATCGATGGTACTAGGCAAGCCGATTTTTTTCAAAATAATTCAATTGTTTCACAAAAATAAACCAAAAGCTTGATATGATAGAGTTTTCATAAAGACATGAGTTAAACCCAAAATACAATGCGGAAAAATAGCCCCAGACATCGGGTGTCACCAAGTCATGAGTATCTAAATAACCAGTCTAAGAAATAGTGTCCACAAGAGTCTGTGTCTAAATGGCAATACAGAAAAGAAAGATAACAAGAAAGGAGAGACAAGGACTGTGAATGCCGACAACTACCTCGTGAATCTCCGATACTCAACCACGTACGAGATCAACGTCCTCCGTGACCGGATACACCTGGATCTGCACATGAAGTGCAGGGTGTAGCGTGAGTACAACCAACTCAGTAAGTAACAAAAATAAATAAGGAACTGAGAAGTAGTGACTAGCGATAAAATTACTGTTCACTTCAGTAATTTCAGCAATGAAAGTAGACATGATTCAATTTCCATCAATATAAATTAAGTCAGTTGTATATTTACTCAGTTCAGATAAACCGGATACAATATTTCTTCCCAGAAGTACAGAACAATGACATAGTTCAACTAAGTGCAGCAACAAAGGACACAAATGCAAGCTTTCAAGGTAACAATCACTCAAGCTCTCAATAGCTCAGACACTCGGCTCTCAGCCCTCAATAATCACACTCAATAGGTACCTGCGCTTACTGGGGTGTACAGACTCCGGAGGGGCTCTTTCAGTCTAAGCGCTATATCATTGCGGCGTGCAGCCCGATTCAATCATATAAGTAGCCATAGGGCTCGTAGCGGCATGCAACCCGATCCACACTCCATAAATAGCCATAAGGCTCGTTGCGGCATGCAACCCGATCCATATACATTCATCCCTCAGGCTCATTGCAGCATGCAACCCGATCCATATACACTCACATAGCTCACAGCTCGACACTCAGGCCCTATCTCATTCACTAACCTCTCAGGCTCTCAGAAATCGTACAAACCAGTCCAAAAGTGGTAATAACAAGTATCAACAAGAAAACAAGAGGAAACAGAGATATGGCCCGCAAGTAAAACTGTAACTGAGTACAAGATAATAAAGAGCAGATAATTCAACAAGTACACGTCCGCTGTGGGTCCCAACAATGATATCATATGGCCTAAGCATGTTTTCTAACATGAGTGGCAATCAAATTTCTAGAAGACAAAGGGAACATGTAATTAACAATAAGTTATTTGACTTTACAGTCTGACGAGACGGACTAAGTCACAATCCCCCACGATGCATGCCTACACGCCCGTCACCTAGCATGTGCGTCACCTCCAAAATAATCACATCATACCAAAATTCAGGGTTGCATACCCTCACGACCAGATTTAAGACTGTTACTTACCTCAAACTGTGCAAACTCCTACTCCGAAATGCCTTTGCCCCTCGAATCAGTCTCCAAATGCTCTGAATCTAGACACAAGTAGTACGATATAATTAATATAGGCTAAAGGAATCAATTCCACAAGAAAAACACTAAATTATAAGCCAAAATCCGAAATAGGCTCGACCCGGTCCTCGGGCCCACGTCTCGCAATCCGACGAAAGTCCCAAAACCCGAAAGCCCATTCACTTACGAGTTCACTCGTACCAAAATTATCCAAATCCGATATCAAAATCTCAATTAAAACCCAAAAGCTTAGTTGAAGAACTTCCCATTTTTCCCAAATTTTCCACCCAAATGCGAAATGAAAAGAAGAAATCGATGATAGATTACTAGGATATAACCAAAATCAAGTGAAGAATCGTTACCCAATTGATGTCTCTGAAACTCCCTCAAAATCTCGCCCAAATACGATCTCTCAAACTCAAGTTTTGATAAAAATAGCCAAACCCTCGTTTTTGAAATCTTATATTCTGCCCAGGCAAATCCTTCTTCGCGAATGCAATACCCTTGTCATGAACGTGAAGACAACTCATCTCAACCCTACGCGAACACAGGACCAACATCGCGAACACATAGGCAAAAAGGCATGGGGTTCCAGCCGCTCAACTTTCTCTATGCGAATGTGATGCCCATCTCGCGTTCGCGATGCACTGCTTAACAACTCCTTCGCAAACGCGACTCCCATTTCGCGAACGTGAAGAACAATATTCCTCCTGCCTCCAGCTCCTCTTCGCGAACGCGAAGAAGGAAACTAGCAACCAGAAAATCTGCTATCTTTCGCAAGTCCAAAATGATCCATTAAGCATCCGAAACTCACCCGAGGCCACCAGGACCTCAACCAAATATACCAACCAGTCCTAAAACACCATACAAACTTAGTCGAGCCCTCAAATCACATCAAACAACAACAAAACATGAATCACCCTTCGATCCAATCTTAATGAACTTGAAACGTCCAATTGACCTCAAATTTTGCATACAAGTCATATTCAACATTATGGACCTATTCCAACTTCCGGAATAGGAATCCGACCCCGATATCAAAAAGTCCACTTCCGGTTTAAATCTCCAAAAATTTGACTTTCGCCATTTCAAGCCTAATTCTACTACATACCTCCAAATCACATTACGGACGTGCTCCTAAGTCCAAAATCACCCAATGGAGCTAACGAAACCGACGGAACTCCATTTCGGAGTTGTCTTCACATAGTTCCGGCTACAGTTAAAATCCTAAGACTTCAGCTTCTGTTTTAGGGACTAAGTGTCCCAAATCACTCCGAAACTACAACAAAACCTCACGGCAAGTCTCATAAGCAGAAAAAGATATGGGAGAGGCAGTAAATAGGAGATCGGGGCTAATATACTCAAAACGAATGGCCGGGTCGTTACATCCTCCCCTTTTAAAACAATCATTCATCCTCAAACGAGTATAGAGATATACTTGAAGTGGTGAAAATATGAGGATAATTGTTGTGCATATCATGCTCGGTCTCCCAAGTCGCCTCCTCGACCGGCTGACCCCTCCACTGAACCTTCACATAAGTAATATTCTTCGACTTCAGCTTCCGAACCTGCCTATCCAAGATCGCCACCAGCTCCTCAACATAAGATAAATCCTTGTCCAACTGGACTGAGCTGAAATCCAACACGTGAGACGGATCACTGTGATACTTCCGGAGCATAGAAACATAGAATACATGATGAAATCCTGTTAGACTGGGAGGCAAGGCAAGCTCATAAGCAACCTCCCCAACACGTTGCTACACCTCAAATGGGCTGATAAACCTCAGGCTCGACTTGCCCTTCTTTCCGAACCTCATAACACCCTTCATGGGTGACACCCAGAGCAAGACCCGCTCTCTAACCATGAATGCAACATCGCGAACCTTCCAATCTGCATAACTCTTCTGTCTGGACTGGGCTGTGCGTAGTCTATCCTGAATCACCTTAACCTTCTCCAGAGCATCCTGAACCAAGTCTGTACCTAATAATCTAGCCTCGCCCGGCTCGAACTAACCCATTGGAGACCTACACCGCCTACCATACTGTTACACCCCATATTTTCGTACGTGAGAGTACGTCATAAATAAATTGATGAAAGCTCAAAAACGAGATGTCACATCCCGCATATTTGTACGTTAAAAGTTTTGTCATAAGTTAATCGACATAAGCTCGGGAATGGGATTATTTTGGGGTTATAAGTATTATGCTATTTCGAACAAGTGGTAAGTAAATTCGTGAAGGTGAAAGGGTAAGCGAATAGAAGAAAATAAGTTTCGTCGAAATTTGACGTTTTGGGATAAAATACGGTCCAAGCTATAATACCTGGTATTTATGGACTTGTGCCCTACAAGGTACCACATGACCATGATAGTAAGGTGTACTAAAAGTAAGTAGTATTTTAAGTAATTTGAGATAATTTTTAATTATGTAGATAATTGGGTTACTTAATGATTTTGATGGGATAATTAACTAAGAAATTAAAGTCTTTGAATAAAGTGTAAGGGCCCCAACATGGCAGCCAAGAAACTTGGTTAAATATGACTCTTGAGTGGATTAGTCATCTTATCATGTGGGGCCCACCTAAAGGTTAAATAACCTTTCAAATTCACAATTGAATTGCCCATCTCTTAAGAACAAGCTTCAACAAGGTCCATGAATTGCAATGGCAACGTGAGTATTTAAAAATATTTCATACGAAGACCATTTTATACTATATAGCGTGGGATTTTGACTAATTCACAAAGATACGAATTCACTAAAGCCATAAAAGTCTTTCAACGTAATTGCTCCAGCAAGTATCATACAAGGTTATGATCAATTTCACAAAGTGATTATATGGAATTTGCAACAAGAACTTGTACGAGACTACTAGTAACGTGAGATTTTCATATCATCTTCAACAAGATTTTCATATCGTCTTCAACGAGATTTTCATAGCAATTCAACAAGATTTCATAGCATCTTAAGCAACGTGAGATTTTACTATTTTAGAGAGTACGGTGCAATCTTTCTCAAGAATATCATACGAATTTTTCCCTACTTCGATCCGCCGTTACGTGTTATCGCAATCAACGGGTGTTAAAGGGATTGTCAAGAGGATCGATTCAGGTATGTTAAGGCTATCCCTTCTTTCTTTTTGGCATGATCCAAATAATACAAATGAAACGAGCAAAATATGTAACTTTCATAAATAACTCTATTCATAGAAGTACTAGGGGTGTCTATATTCTTGATTCCCCATATGAATTATTATTCTATCTTCTGTTCATGGGTATCAGAAAAATACATATTTGATAAAGTTTATCCGAAAGGCATATTGATTTTATGATATTTTGAGAAATTTTAGTAACGTATTTCTTATGCATTTCATGCATTTATACATGTACATTGACCCATGTCCATATGTCATTATATACGCGTATATTATATGTATACAGGATATGGGAAAAGGTTACGGCGTTATATACACACCACCACCTGATCAGCTGGTATACGTTGATAATTCTCCCACAGTGGCTGAAATGACATGATGGGATGCCCTCAGAGGCTTGATGATGTTATGAACGCATATATCTATGCATGGTATGACATTTATACGCATAGGAATGACATTATAAAAATGAAATGATTCATAGAGCTATGCAAACGTACATGTCGAGTCTTTTACTCCATGTTTCTCTCATGTTTATTATTTACTAATTTTCATTCCTTACATACTCGGTATATTATTTGTACTGACGTCCCTTTTGCCTGGGGACGCTGCGTTTCATGCCCGTAGGTCTCGATAGACAGGTCGAGAGTCCTCCAAGTAGGCGATCAGCTCAGCGGAAGATGTTAATGCACTTTATTTGCTCCGGAGTTGCTTGTTTGGTCAGTATGATTTAGACGTGTATTGTTTGGTATGGCTGGACTCTGTCCCGACCTTTATGACAATTATGTATTCTTAAAGGCTTGTAGACAGATGTTATGTACGTAAAAGATTGTATGTCCTTGTCGGCCTATGTTCAGTGTACGAGTGGTTATTTTGGTCTTATAGGCCCATATAAGTTGGTATTACATGTTGTATTCCACCTATCTCATGGTAGCCTCTCCGGCTCAGTTATCTATGATAGTATGATACGAAAAGATACGTTATGTTGGTACTCGATTGAGTAAGGTATCGGGTGCCCGTCGCGGCCCATCGGTTTGGGTCGTGACAAAAGTGGTATCAGAACAGTTCTGTCCTAGGAAGTCTACAAGCCGTGTCTAGTAGAGTCTTGTTTATGGGTGTGTTGTGCACCACACTTATAAGCAGGAGTCTACATGGCATTTAGGACTGTCACTCTTTCTTCTTACTCTAGATCGTGTGGTAGAGCTCAGTTGTAAGAACTCAATTTCCTAAACTCTATCTTATTGATAATACGATGATGCCTCCATCCAGAAAGACGGTTGGTAAGAGATGTAGCTGTGGAAGAGTTGAGTTAGAGGAACTCAATTTTTGCATCATGCTTATGATGGATAAATATGAGATATTCAACTGATCATGTGTGTACTAATATGTGTAAGTTCTTGATAAGGATCCCTAAGACAAGAATATCTATCCACTCTTACGGTAAAAAGGAATAAGAGAATCGGAAGGTAGACACAAGTTTCAGCAAGTAAAAGAAGCAAATGAAAGAGGGTTCGAGGTACCTAGTTAATGAAGGTTAACAGTATTTACAATTCAAGTAGAGAAAAATAAGCATTCTGAGTTACTTTCAACAGTAACGGAGATATATACAATTGATCACACCCATTTTAGTTATCCCCTATGAGGGCTGACAGGTGCAGTTTAAGAGAAGGACATGATATCAAGACCCGGCTGGGGTTAGAGTAACCCAAAATGGTGAATGGATTGTTTGTGTTAGTTGACATTTCCGAAGGATATTGCAAATGTGGTAATAGATCTCCTTGTGAGACACCCAGATGGTGCACTCTAAAATAGTACAACTAGATATGAGTACTACAAAGATAGGCACTGGAAGCCTTGAAGGGATAAATATTACCTTAGTGTGGCTCCCATCCCTAGTAGAACGGGAATGTTAGGCAACCCGAAGAGCCAGGGGATGGAGCAAGGGGAGCTAAAAGCAAAAGAATGTCCCGTTGGAGTTTTCAGAATAAAGTGATAGGCATAAATGTTAGCAGGGAAATAAGAAGTGATTTAATGAAGCATTATGAGTAAGATGTGATACATGGATGACAACGGTAGATAAAAAAGATGACAGTATTATAGAGTCTATAGTCAAGTAAAGGAAAAGACGAGAGGTGACAGGCCTTGAGACAACAAAAGCGTATAGGCCATAAAGTCATATCCTCATTTCGAGAAATAAATTCGTGACTCTAACACGACTACCAGAAGGAAAAGTTAGACCCCAAAATAATAGAAATCAGTATGGGCTAGTGAACAAGATAAACTAAACGTGAATTAGGGACTGAGTGAATTGATAATGGTCGGCATCATGAGGATTTCATATTGCGTTCCGACGATAATAGAATGGACAACAGAAAAAGATTCATGAGAAATTTAGAGAATGGTCATTTAGGAAGACGCTTCCCTAAAGCTAGCAATGTGAGCAAAGTTAAGCTTAAGGGACTATGTGTGCCAGTTATACTAGGTGTCACCCTCGTGAGTAAGGAATTTTGTTATCCTTGGTGCAGAAGGATTACCGCAAGGCAGGTAAGGGTCATTGACGATGTGAAAGGACGCCAAAAATAAAGAGGTAAAACATCTATAGGCGTCGTAGCTCTGAATATTAGTACTCCCCTAAAATGGGGGAATATGGAATGATGTGACACTAAGTCAGAATCAAGTGGTTTTAGTAACTACAGAATGGTAAAAGGGAGAATGCGATAAAAATGAGATAGGGATGAGATTGCACTCATTCAAATCCTACAAGTATGCAACGATTCCATGACATTATGCAAACACGCCGTCAAGGAGAGGAAGTAAGGATTCCTGCCCGAGATGTTATTAATAGATAAGGAGCTAGTGCGAGACGTAAGTTAAGACAAAGGAAATAACCCAAGAAAGATTACGTAGGATATTAATACGAGAATGGGCCAATGAGTAGTTAGTAGTTGATTCACGATGAGCCTAGTTATGGCTAGACAGGAGGTTACAGACGAATCAACAGATCATGCAAGATAAACATATTAAAACTCAATATAGTGAATTCAACCTCGCAGTTATGACATCGTGATCCTTGAGAAATATTAACATAGAAGTTGGGGTAGTAATGGTATCGTATGAGGGTTACAGAGATAAAAGAGAGTGCCATTGGGAAGACAATTAAAATATCAGCTCAGAAGCAACCCTATGAGCACAAGGGCATGAAGGTAAGTAAGTAAGGATAATTACAAGTAAGAAGGAACATCAAAAATTCTATCAGGAATTTGATGTAATAAGCTCGTAGATTTACAAGAGTCAGAGGGTCCTCCCTAAGTACTACAACGAAAGACTAGCTGAGGAAATAAGTAAAAAAAGGCTCAACCTAAGCATAGTGACCTAAAGAGGAAATGGTCGTGTAACAACAGTCTCACAACAACATTGTATGCACTCCATAAGAAAGTGGCACCTACCGTGGTTAATGAACGGAGAGTAAAATCAGAAGTGATATTCAAGATCATATGAGTTGTATGGAATTCCAATATGTGTGGGCACTAAGATAAGCTAAGTATGCACGCAACAAGTGGCAGAACGGCCAGGAGAAGTAATAGCTTATGTTTATAGAAAGCTGAGATGGAACAAAAGGAATTATTCGATCAATGATCCAGAGTTAGTTATAAACGCACTTAAAATTTCAGAGTATTATCCATGAAGCATATATATTAACATTCATACAGCCGTAGAAGACTCCGGTATAAGTTAAAAGAAAGAATTGAGTCTGGGTCATAGACAAGGGATTGAATTGTTAGATGATGGTATCACGGATATTCCATAGTAGCTATGAAAGACTAAAGTAATAACTAATGCCAGGAGCCGCAGATCGGAAGATAACTTAAGCCTACACGAAGGCTGATCAGAAGGAAGAGGAAACTAAAGAGTTACATCAATGAAACAAATCAGGAGTCTGATTATTGGACCCAGAAAATTTTAGACATCATGATTTAGAACATTGCAGAATTTCTCTTAATATCAGAGGTACAAGAGAGATAGTACAATAACCATATTCTATAACGGCTCTACGATAAAGCCAATTAGAAAAGTACCAGCCTCATAAGAAGTCATTATGAAGCTCCCACCGGATTGTGTATGCACCAGAGGTGCAAGTGTTATAATAGAGCTTCAAGTCGTGGATGTGAATTATACCTATGTGGAAGGGAGGTCATAAAAGAGATAGAAGATGTGAGGCGAGATTTTAAGGTAAGTAAGGTAAAGGTGAACACAACGTACGAGATACTCAAATGCAGAAGGTTGTGAATAGTCCATACTTTAGATAAAGGCCTGAAGCGCTGAGACTCAGTATCCAGGAATGATAACGACATTGTCAGTGGCATATTTTCCAGCCTATGGTTTCTATGTATCGAGAGGTCTAGTTAAAAGAGTAAAGAAAATTAGAGACAATGTGATGTCTCGCTTGATGTTCCAGAGGAAATCTATGGTGCAAGCAAGTTGAAGGAAGGTTGCGAGTAGTATAAATATATATGTGTAGGTCGCAAGCTAAAGTATGGTAAAGCGACAAGGTTTTAGGAAGGCAGGAGTAAGGATAAGAAAGGGCGAGTGAGAAGGTGAGGAGAATGGATAAGTCCTCACGATTAAGCCCATGAAAATAAGGGAGCTAATGGTCTCTCTAAGTTATAGAAAGCTCAGTATAGCCTGAGTGAACTTAAATAAGTCTAAGACTAGTAGCATTTAGAAGAGATGGAATGCTGCCCTGGTAGTAGAATGAGGGTGTAATTGTGATAAATGAAAGATGACGTTTGGGCCTTTGATTGAGTAATGATTTCATGAATTGTACATGATTAAAATACTCACGTGAGGAAAATCACATTGAGATGCTATGAAATATGGCTATGAAATATGGCATGATCCAAATAATACAAATGAAACGAGCAAAATACGCAACTTCCATAAATGACTCTATTCATAGAAGTACTATGGGTGTCTATATTCTTGATTTTCCATGTGAATTATTATTATATCTTCTATTCATGGGTAGCAGAAAAATACGTATTTGATAAAGTTTATCGAAAAGGCATATTGATTTTATGATATTCTGAGAAATCTTAGTAACGTATTTCTTATGCATTTCATGCATTTATACATGTACATTGACCCATGACCATATGTCATTATATACGCGTATATTATATGTATACGGGATATGGGAAAAGGTTACGGCGTTATATACGCACCACCACCTGATCAGCTGGTATACGTTGATGATTTGCCCACAGTGGCCGAAATGATATGATGGGATGCCCTCAGAAGCTTGATGATGTTATGAACGCATATACCTATGCATGGTATGACATTTATATGCATAGGCATGACATTATAAAAATGAAATGATTCACAGAGCTATGCAGACGTACATGTCAAGTCTTTTACTCCATGTTTCTCTCATGTCTATTATTTACTGATTTTCATTCCTTACATACTCGGTACATTATTTGTACTGACGTCCCTTTTGCCTGAGAACACTGCATTTCATGCCCGCAGATCTCGATAGACTGGTCGAAAGTCCTCCAAGTAGGCGATCAGCTCAGCGGAAGATGTTGGTACACTCCATTTGCTCCGGAGTTTCTTGTTTGGTCATTATAATTTAGACGTGTATATTTTGGTATGGCTGGGCTCTGTCCCGACCTTTATGACAATTATGCATTCTTAAAGGCTTGTAGACAGATGTCATGTACGTAAAAGATTGTATGGCCTTGTCGCCCTATGTTCAGTGTATGAGTGGTTATTTTGGTCTTATAGGCCCATATGTCTTATGTATAAGTTGGTATTACATGTTGTATTCCACCTATCTCACGGCAGCCTCTCCGGCTCAGTTATCTATGATAGTATGATACAAAAAGATACGTTATGTTGGTACTCGGTTGAGTAAGGTATCGGGTGCCCGTCGTGGCCCATCGGTTTGGGTCGTGACACTTACAGAGCCTCATACGGTGCCATCTGGATGCTCGACTAGTAAATGTTGTTATAAGAAAACTCCACTAGAGGCAAGAACTAATCCCATGAACCCCAAAACTCCATCATACACGCACGAAGCATATCCTCTAATATCTGTATAGTGCGCTCGGACTGTCCGTCCGTCTGAGGGTGAAATGATGTACTCAACTCCACTCGAGTACCCAACTCATGTTGTACAGTCCTCCAGAACTATGATGTAAACTGCGTACCCTGGTCAGAGATGATAGATACTGGTACGACATGAAACCTGATGATCTCGCGGATATACACTCGAGCTAGCTGCTCGGAAGAATAGGTAGTCATCACAGGAATGAAATGAGCTGACTTGGTCAGCCTATCAACAATTACCCAAACTGCATCAAACCTCTGCTGAGTCCGTGGGAGTCCAACAACGAAATCCATAGTGATCCGCTCCCACTTCCACTCCGGAATCTCTAACTTCTGAAGCAACCCACCGGGTCGTTGATGCTCATAGTTCACCTGCTGGCAATTTAGGCACCGACCAGTAATGCTGGCAATGTCCTTCTTCATTCTTCTCCACCAGTAATGTTGTCTCAAGTCCTAATACATCTTCACGGCACTCGGATAAATAGAATACCGCAAACTATGAGCCTCCTGGGGAATCAGCTCACGCAAACCATCTACATTGGGCACACACAACCTACCATGCATCCTCAATGCGCCATCATCCCCAATAGTGAAATTCTTAGTATCACCATGCTGGACCGTGTGCTTAAAGACAAGCAGATGGGGGTCATCATACTGACTCTCCCTGATACGATCATAAAGAGAAGGCCGAGTGACCACACAAGCCAATACTCGACTCAGATCAGAAATATCCAATCTAACAAACTGGTTGGCTAAGGCCTGAACATCCAATGTCAATGGTCTCTCTGCTGCTGGAAAATATGCTAAGCTCCCCAAACTCTTCGCCCGGCGACTCAAGTCATCGGCCACCATATTGGCCTTTCTGGGATGGTACAAAATGGTGATATCGTAGTCCTTAAGAAGCTCCAACCACCTCCGCTGACGCAAGTTAAGATCCTTCTGTTTGAACATATGCTGTAAACTCTGGTGATCAGTGTAAATTTCACATAGACACCGTACAAATAGTGCTGCCAGATCTTCAAGGCGTGAAAATAGCTGCTAACTCAAGGTCATGGACAGGATAGTTCTTTTCATGGGGCTTCAACTAGAGCGAAACATAAGCAATCACTATGCCCTCCTGCATCAGAACACACCCAATACCGATCCGAGAAGCATCACAATACACTGTGTAAGAACTAGAAGCTGATGGTAGAACTAGAACTGGAGTCGTGGTCAAAGCAATCTTGAGCTTCTGAAAGCTCTCCTCGCACTCACTCGACCACCTAAAAGGAGCACCCTTTTGGGTCAATTTAGTCGAGGGCGATGCAATAGATGAGAAACCCTCCACAAAACAACGGTAATAACCAGTCAAATCGAGAAAACTCCTAATCTCCGTGGCTGAGGACGGTCTGGGCCAATTCTGAACCCTCTCTATCTTCTTAGGATCTACCTGAATACCCTCACTGGACACCACGTGCCCCAAGAACGCCACTGAACTGAGCCAAAACTCATACTTGGAGAACTTTGCATAAAGCGTCTCCTCCCTCAACCGCTGTAACACGATCCTCAGATGTTGGGCATGCTCCTCCTGGCTACGAGAGTACACCAGAATGTCATCAATGAATACAATAACGAATGAGTCAAGATAAGGCTGAAACACACTGTTCATCATATACATGAATGCTATTGGGGCGTTGGTCAGCCCAAAAGACATCACAAGGAACTCATAATGGCCATATCGGGTCCTGAAAGTTGTCTTAAGAATATCTGAGTCCCAAATATTCAGCTGGTGATACCCTGACCTCAAATCAATCTTGGAGAACACCATCGCTCCCTGAAGATGGTCAAACAGATCATCAATACATGGCAAAGGATAGTTGTTCTTGATTGTGACCTTGTTCAACTGCCTGTAATCAATGCACATTCTCAAAGACTATCCTTCTTCTTTACAAATAGAACTGGTGCACCCCCAAGGTGACGCGCTAGGCCGGATAAACCCCTTATCAAGGAGTTCCTGAAGTTGTTCCTTTAATTCCCTCAACTCTGTTAGTGCCATACGATACGGTGGAAAATAAATGGGCTGAGTTCCCGGCACTAAATCAATACCGAAATCAATATCCCTGTCGAGCGACATGCTCGGCAGGTCTGCATGAAACACATCCGGGAAATCTCGCACCATCGGAACAGAATCAATAGCAGGGCTCTGCACTAACATCGCTCACAAAGGCCAGATAAGATAAACAACCCTTCTCAACCATCCGCTGAGCCTTCAAGCATGAAATCACTCTATTGGGAACATAGTCTATAGAGCCGCTGCACTTAACCCTCGGCAACCCCGGCATCGCCAACGTCATGGTCTTAGCATGACAATCTAGAATGGCATGATATGGAGACAACCAATCCATACCCAAAATCACATCACAATCGACCATACTAAGCAACAAGAGATCTACCCTGATCTCCAGACTCCCAATAGTCACCACACATGACCGATATACACGATCCACAATAATAGTATCGCCCACGGGAATGGATACATGAACAGATGAAACTAGAGACTCACGGGGCATATCCAGATAATGAATAAAATACGAGGACACATATGAATAAGTGGAACCAGGGCCAAATAATACAGAGGAATCTTTATGGAAAACTGAGACAATACCTATAATCACAGCATCCGAAGCAATGGCATCTGGTCTAGCAGGGAGAGCATAGAAACGGGCTGACCACCCCCCTCTCGGACGGCCCCAAGATGACTAAGCCCCACGCCGAGCTGGCTGAGCGGGTGGTGAAGAAACTAGTGTTGATGTCGTAGACTGGCTCCTCTTCTAAGCTGGACCTCCCACTAGGCGGGGACACTGCCTCCTCATGTGACCAAACTATCCACACTCATAGCAACTCCTCGGTGCTGGTGCTGGGGACTGAAGGGAGCCCCGAGCACCGGGATAACTGGTAAGAGGACCTGGCATAGACGAGCCCTGACACGATGGAGCACGGGACAAACTCTAAGCTGGGAGAGCACTGAGAGATGAATGGCCTTGATGATAATTGTATGAATGATGGCCAGATGATGCACCACAGTGAACTGGAAAGCTGTCTGAGCATGTCTGAAAGGACGACCCCTACCGTGGTGGAACTGACCCCCACTGCTAAATCCACCATGTCCACGAGGCCTCTTGGTCTCCTTCTCAACCCGCTCCTGGCTGCGAACCATCTCAATCCGACGAGCATTGTCGACAACCTCATCAAAAGTAGCATCAGGCACTTTCTCTCTAGTCATAAGCAATCGCAGATGAAATGTGAGGCCATCTATTAACCTCTTAATCCTCTCCCTGTCTGTGGGAACCAACCAGATAACATGACGGCCAACTCAAAAAATCTCATCTCATACCTCATCACGGACACATCACCCTGACGAAGCTACTCGGACTGCTTGCGTGGCTCCTCTCTGCGGGACTGAGGTACAAACTTCTCCAGGAATAGACCGGAGAACTGCTGTCAGGTAAAGGGTGCTACACCGACCGGCCTACGCCTCTCGTAAGCCTCCCACCAACTGAAGGCAGCCCCAGAGAAATGAAAAGTAGTGAACGAGACCCCACTGGTCTCTAGAATACCTATTGTACGGAGTATCCTCTGACACCTATCCAAGAATCCATGTGTATCCTCTCCCTCGGTACCACTGAACGATGGACGCTGGAGTCTCCCAAACCTCTCCAATCGACGCTGCTCATCACCGGGCATGATAGGAACCATATAGTCCTAAACAGCTACAACCGGTTAGGCTGGTGGTGCCCCCGATGTCTAGATTCCCTGTACAACCTTCTCTGGTGTGCGGGCGGCAGGAGTCTGAGCACCTCTTCCGACCTGAGAAGTGGTTGCAGCGGCCGGAATGGAGACCGCCTGAGCAAGACTGGTGCACATGGTCAGAATATGAGCTAAGGCCTCTTGAAGGCATGGAATTACAATGGGCACAAGTGGTGCCTGAGTGGGTCCCACAGGCTCATCCACAACTGGAGCCTGCTCCTGACCTGGGGCAACTGGTGGATCTGTAGGTGCTACCCTAGCTGTGGTGCGAGCTGCACCTTTGCCCCTACCGCGGCCTCTACTGCGACCTCGGCCTATCGCGGTCCTGACTGGTGGTTGTACATCCTGTCCCGTTACATGCGTCCTCACCATCTCTACAACAGAAATTCAGTTACCAGAATCAAACGATTAGCACGATAAGAATTCAAGAATGTGAAATTTCCTAAGGGTTCAGCAGCCTCTAGAAGATAAGTACAGACGTCTCTGTACCGATCCGCAAAACTTTACTAACCTGCTCATGACTCGTGAGACCTATGTAACCTAGGCTCTAATACCAACTTGTCACGACCCAAAACCCTAACCTGTCGTGATGGCGCCTATCGATGGTACTAGGCAAGCCGAATGTTATAAAAAATACTTCAATTGTTTCACAAAAATAAACCAAAAGCTTGATATGAAAGAGTTTTCATAAAGACAGTAGTTAAACTCAAAATACAACGCGGAAAATAGCCCCAAACATCGGAGTGTCACCAAGTCATGAGCATCTAAACAACCAATCTAAGAAACAGTGTCCATAAGAGTCTGTATCTAAATGCCAATACAGAAAAGAAAGATAACAAGAAAGGAAAGACAAGGACTGTGAACGCTGACAGCAACCTCATGAATCTCCGATACTCAACCACGCATGAGATCAACATCCTCCAAGACCAGATACACCTGGATCTGCACATGAAGTGCAGGGTGTAGTGTGAGTACAACCAACTCAGTAATTAACAAAAATAAATAAGGAACTGAGAAGTAGTGACAAGCTATACAATTACGGTTCACTTCAGTAGTTTCAGTAATGAAAGTAGACATGATTCAATTTCCAGCAATATAAATTAAGTCAGTTGTACATTTACTCAATTCAGATAAACCGGATACAATATTTCTTCCCAGAAGTTCAGAACAATGACATAGTTTAACTAAGTGTAGCAACAAAGGACATAAATGCAACCTTTCAGAGTAACAATCACTCAAGCTCTTAATAGCTCAGACACTCTGCTCTCAGCCCTCAATAATCACACTCAATAGGTACCTGCGCTCACTGGGGTGTACGGACTCTGGAGGGGCTCCTTCAGCCCAAGCGCTATATCGTTGCGGCGTGTAGCCTGATCTTATTATATAAGTAGCCATAAGGCTCGTTGTGGCGTGCAACCCGATACACAATCCATAAATAGCCATAGGGCTCGTTGCGGAGTGCAACCCGATCCATATACATTCAGCCCTCAGGCTCGTTGCGGCGTGCAACTCGATCCATATACACTCACATAGCTCACAGCTCGACACTCAGGCCCTATCTCAGTCACTAACCTCTCCAGCCTCTCGGGCTCTCAGAAATCATACAAACCAGTCCAAAAGAGGTAATAACAAGTATCAATAAGAAAACAAGAGGAAACAGAGATATGACATGCAAGTAAAACTGTAACTGAGTATAAGACAGTAAATAGCAGCTAATTCAATAAGTACCCGACCACTGCGGGTCCCGACAGTGATATCATATGGCCTAAGCATGGTTTCTAACATGAGTGGCAGTCAAATTTCTAGAAGACAGAGGAAACATGTAATTAACAATGAACTATTCGACTTTACAGTCTCACAGGACGGACCAAGTCACAATCCCCCACGGTGCACGCCCACACGCCTGTCACCTATCATGTGCGTCACCTCCAAAATAATCACATCATACCAACATCCGGGGTTTCATACCCTCAGGACCAGATTTAAGACTGTTACTTACCTCAAACCGCATAAAATCCTACTCCAAAATGCCGTTTCCCCTTGAATCAGTCTTCAAATGCTCTGAATCTAGCCACAAGCAGTACGATATAATTAATATAGGCTAAAGGAATCAATACCACAAGAAAAACACGAAATTATAATCCAAAATTCGAAATAGGCTCGACCCGGTGCTCGGGTCACATCTCAAAATCCTATGAAAGTCACAAAACCCGAAAGCACATTCACTCACGAGTTCATTCGTACCAAAATTATCCAAATCCGATACCAAAATCTCAATCAAAACCCAAAATCTTAGTTGAAGAACTTCTTCCCATTTTTCCCAAATTTTTCACCCAAATGCAAAATTAAAAGATGAAATTAGTGATAGATTATTGGGATATAACCAAAATCAAGTGAAGAATCGTTACCCAATTGATGTCTCTAAAAATCCCTCAAAATCTCGCCCAAATCCAAGCTCTCAAACTCAAGTTATGATAAAAATGGCCAAACCCTCATTTTTGAAATCTTATATTCTGCCCAGGAAAACCCTTCTTCGCGAACGCGATACCCTTGTTGCTAACGCGAAGACAACTCATCTCAATGCTACGCGAACGCAGGACCAACATCGCGAACGCGTAGGAAAAAAGGCATGGGTCCCAGCCGCTCAACTTTCTCTGCGCGAATGCGATGCCCATCTCGCATTCGCGATGCACCGCCTAACAACCCCTTCGCAAACGCGACTCCCACTTCGCGAACGTGAAGAACAATCTTCCTACTGCCTCCAGCTCCTCTTCGCGAACGCGAAGAAGGAAACTAGCAACCAGAAAATCTGCTATCTTTCACAAGTCCAAAATGATCCGTTAAGCATCTGAAACTCACCAGAGGCCATCAGGACCTCAACCAAACATACCAACCAGTCCTAAAATACCATACGAACTTAGTCGAGCCCTCAAATCACATCAAACAGCAACAAAACATGAATGACCCTTTGATCCAAACTTAATTAACTTGAAACTTCAAATTTCTACAATTGATGCCGAAACGAATTAAACCACGTCCGATTGACCTCAAATTTTGCACACATGTCATATTCAACATTCTGAACCTACTCCAACTTCCGGAATCGGAATCCGACCCCGATATCAAAAATTCCACTTCCGGTCAAAATCCCCAAAAAATTGACTTTCGCCATTTCAAGCATAATTCTACTACGGACCTCCAAATCACATTCTGGGCGTATTTCTAAGTCCAAAATTACCCAACGGAGCTAACGGAACCGACGAAACTCCATTCCGGAGTCGTCTTCACATAGTTCCGATTACGGACAAAATCCTAAGACTTAAGCTTCCGTTTTTGGGACTAAGTGTCCCAAATCACTCTGAAACCACAACAAAACCTCCCGGCAAGTCTCATAAACAGAAAAAGATACGGGGGAAGCAGTAAATAGGGGATCGGGGCTAATACACTTAAAATGACCGGCCGGGTCGTTTCACTAATGTGTGTGTGTATGTATGTATGTATGTATGTGTATGTATATATATATATATATATATATATCAATTATAAATTCAATTAATGAAAATGATTCAAATATTACATGATAAAGTCCTAAGTCTACCCAGACATAAACATGCTTTAGCTATGTACGGACTCTCATCACCTTGTGCGTACAAAGCACCCACAACTAGTAGCACATAACAATTACATCGCCTAAGGGGTAGTTTCCCCCTCACAAGGTTAGACAGGAGACTTACCTCGCTACGAAATTGTCACGACACAATTTCC
This sequence comes from Nicotiana tomentosiformis, assembly GCF_000390325.3. Classification (NCBI taxonomy): domain Eukaryota; kingdom Viridiplantae; phylum Streptophyta; class Magnoliopsida; order Solanales; family Solanaceae; genus Nicotiana; species Nicotiana tomentosiformis. The sequence goes on along the minus strand of NC_090819.1, from coordinate 89,409,502 downwards.
CCTCCGTTGGGTATCGTGATGGCACCTTATCTTAGGGACTAGGTAAGTCTAACATTTACTGAATAACAACAATAACAAAGGAAATCTAACAGTCTAGATATAGAAATCTTTACAAAATTTATAATTTTCCAAAACCAGTAGTACAAATCATAAGCTCTACAGAGTTTACTACAACTTCTAAATACAACTGTTCGGAAGTAAGTAAAAATAGTGTAAATACAAAATAGGAAGGTGACTCCGAAGCCTGCGAACGCAGCGGCAAGTTTACCTTGAGTGTCCTCAGCAAGGATCCGCACAGCTACTAACGATCGACACCTGGATCTGCACAAAATGTGCAGAAGTGTAGTATGAGTACACCCCACAGCGGTGCCCAATAAGTATCAAGACTAACTTCGGTGAAGTACTGACGAGGACTAGTCAAGATACCCACTGGTCTAATAAACTGAACAAGCATAAGTATAGGGATGATAGAACATGACATCTATCTAAGGACCCCGCGATATGGCTAACGACATAGAAACTGCAATAAGGAAGGAAAAACAGCAAGTAACAGCGGAACACCAGAATAAGACACAGAAGAATGAACGGAAACACAATCCAAATCCGAAAATCACAATACAGTAAAGGCAAGTAGTAACTCAGCAACTGCAATAGTCTTCACATCAGGTCTCAGCCAACAAACCCCGATAAATTAGTCAAATCCTTCAAGTGTAAACTTTCACCCTTAAGTTTTTAAATTGAGGTCTTTAGAATATAATCCTTTCCAATAAGAAATTATTTTTGAAATATACTTCCTTCAAACAAATATCTTTCAAACATAGTTCTTTCAAGATAAAAACCTTTCAAATATAAACTTTTCAAATAATTAGCCTTCAAACATAGTGCTTTCAAGATAAATACTTTTCAAGTATAACTCTTTCAAATAAATATCCTTCAAACATAGTTCCTTCAAGATAAATACTTTTCAAATATAAACTTTTCAAGTAATATCCTTTGAGTATAAGTCACCATGTAACACCTAAGCATGGAAGATTAGCAGCTCCAAACACAGATATAACCACAGGGGAATCTACCGGGATACCGTTCCGTAGTCCCAAAACAAATATGCAGTGCTGGGGGATATCCCAGAATACGTCCGTAGTCCCAAAGTAATTGTCCAAGACAGTGGGATCTCTCGGAATACGTCTGTAGTCCCAATTTAAATATGCAGTGCTGGGGGATCTCCCGGAATACGTCCGTAGTCCAAAAATAAATATGCAAGATAGGAGGATCTCCCGGAATACGTTCGTAGTCCCAATTTAAATATGCAGCGCAAACAATAGAGATAACAACTATAACACGACAGAAACCTCGTACATCACCACAACAAGTACAAAAGCAACAATGACAGAGATGCAAGGTACGACGAGCAAATCAACTCAAGAACTTAAATCACAAGAACGGTAGAACTCATTCACAAGGAATAACCACAGTAAAAAATGCTAGGCACAAGGAGAACAACTTAACAAGGGAAAACAAAACAAAAATGTAGCAACGATTCCACAATATTCACGTCAACATTAAGAAGCCAACACGAGTCAAATAGTTCCAAATAATGGCAAGTCAACTAAGATATAGGTTATCTAAACTCCTTTTGAGGTTGAGCAATTACGAGAAATATTCAACAATTCAAGTAAGGATAAGTAGCGGAAGATAATCATAACTCCAATTAAGACTAAACAATTATATGATGAGAAAATAATGATTTCAATTAAAGATAAGCAGTTATGAAAAATATAGCACGACGATAGAAGAGGTAAAATCTTTTGTTAAGTCGAATAAGGGTCAAATAGACAGTAAAAGTGAATCCTAAAGTAATTATCTCTAATCAAAGCATGTAGAGGTGACAGTGTAAATACAAAATAGGAAGGTGACTCCGAAGCCTACGAACGCAGCGGCAGATTTACCTTGAGTCTCCTCAGCAAGGATCCGCAGAGCTATTAATGATCGACACCTGGATCTGCACAAAATGTGCAGAAGTGTAGTATGAACACACCACAACGGTTCTCAGTAAGTATCAAGACTAACCTTAGTGAAGAAGTGACGAGGAATAGTCAAGACACCCACTGGTCTAATAAACTAAACAAGCATAAGTATAGGGATGACAGAACATGACATCTATCTAAGGACCCCGCGATATGGCTAACGACATAGCAACTGCAATAAGGAAGGAAAAACAGCAAGTAACAGCGGAACACCAGAATAAGACACAGAAGAATAAACGGAAACACAACCCAAATTCAAAAATCACAATACAGTAAAGGCAAGTATTAACTCAGCAACTGCAATAGTCTTCACATCAGATCTCAGCCAACATACCGCAATAAATTAGTCTAATCCTTCAAGTGTAAACTTTCACCCGTAAGTTTTTAAATTGAGGTCTTTAGAATATAATCCTTCCCAATAAGAAATTATTTTTGAAATATACTTCCTTCAAACAAATATCTTTCAAACATAGTTCTTTCAAGATAAAAACCTTTCAAATATAAACTTTTCAAATAATTAGCCTTCAAACATAGTTCTTTCAAGATAAATACTTTTCAAGTATAACCCTTTTAAATAAATATCATTCAAACATAGTTCCTTCAAGATAAATACCTTTCAAATATAAAATTTTCAATTAATATCCTTCGAGTATAGGTCACCCTGTGACACCTAAACATGGAAGATTAGCATCTACGAACACAGATACAACCACAGGGGAATGTACCGAGATACCGTTCTGTAGTCCCAAAATAAATATGCAGTGCTGGGGGATCTCCCGGAATACGTCCGTAGTCCCAAAGTAAATATCCAAGACAATGGGATCTCTCGGAATATGTCCGTAGTCCCAATTTAAATATGCAGTGCACGAGGATCTCCCGGAATACGTTTGTAGTCCCAAAATAAATATGCAAGACAGGAGGATCTCCCGGAATACGTCCGTAGTCCCAATTTAATATGCAGCGCAAACAATAGAGATAACAACTATAACACGACAGAAACCTCGTACATCACCACAACAAGTACAAAAGCAACAATGACAGAGATGCAAGGTACGGCGAGAAAATCAACTCAAGAACATAAATCACAAGAACGGTAGAACTCATTCACAAGGAATAACCACAGTAAAAAATGCTAGGCACAAGGAGAACAGCTTAACAAGGTAAAACAAAACAAAATGTAGCAACGATTCCACAATATTCAAATCAACATTAAGAAGCCAACACGAGTTAAATAGTTCCAAATAATGGCAAGTCAACTAAGATATAGGTTATCTAAACTCCTTTTGAGGTTGAGCAATTACGAGAAATATTCAATAATTCAAGTAAGGATAAGTAGCGGAAGATAATCATAACTCCAATTAAGACTAAACAATTATAGGATGAGAGAATAATGATTTCAATTAAAGATAAGCAGTTATGAAAAATATAGCACGACGATAGAAGAGGTAAAATCTTTTGTTAAGTCAAATAAGGGTCAAATAGATAGTAAGAGTGAATCCTAAAGCAATTATCTCTAATCAAAGCATGTAGAGGTGAAACTAGCAAATAGGAATTCAAGCGCATCAAGAACAACATCATACACGGTGAATATAAGGACATAAGAATCCTAAAAGGCCAACTTTCCCAAAATAAGTCCGGGCACGCACTCGTCACCTCGCGTACACAGACTACAATCAGCATAGATGACTCAAATCCTAAGAGGTAGTTCCCCAACACAAGGTTAGGCAAGATACTTACCTCGAATCGCTCGACTCAATCTGAAACCACGCTCTTGCCACGAGTATCCAACTCCGAATAGCCCAAATCTAATCAAATCAATGGCATAATGTAAATAATACTACAAAAACTACTTTAGCTAATGAATTCGAAGCTAAGGCAAAAAAATAGGAAAAACGCCCAAAAAGTCTCCCCGGGCCCACGACTCGGAATCGGGTAAAAGTTACTAATTTAGAACACCCATTCACTCACGAGACCACTCGTACAAAAATAATCATCTAAATCTGATGCCTAGAACTCGATCAAAACTCAGAATTTCGATTGGGGAACTTTTCCCCCCATTTCTTACATTTCTCACCCAATTACCTTGATTAAATGAGGAAAACTACAATAGATTAATGCAATAAAACCAAATTCGAGTAAGAAATCGTTACCCACAAGATTCCGCTGAAAATCCCTCAAAGAATCGCCTTCTCCCGAGCTCAAAATCAAAAATGGAGTGAAAATGAACTTACCCTCGATTCCAACCTCTTTTCTGCCCAGCGATCCTCGCACCTGCGACTATTTCTCCCACTTGCACCAACTACACATGCGGTCTAACCAGTCGCACTTGCGGAAGTCAATAACTCCCACAGTCTCCGCACCTGCGAGCCTTCTGCGCATCTGCGGGCATCGCAGATGCGGGACCTCCTCGCACCTGCTACCCCAGGCCAACACTCAATTATTGCATCTGCGTTTCCATCTCCGCACATGCGATTCAGCACCTGCGGTTCCCAATCCGCAGGTGCGAAACACCAGACACCAGAAAAACTACAGCAATGGCCTAAGTCCTAAAGTTCATCCGTTAAGCATCAGAAATACACCCGAGGCCCCCGGGACCTCAACCAAATATACCAACCAATCCTATAACACCATACGATCTTTGTCGAGCCTTCAAACAAAATTGAACAACATCAAAAACATGAATGGAGCACGGATTCAAGCCTAAGGAACTTTGAATTTTTCCAAATTCTACAAATGACGCCGAAACATATCAAACCTAGTCCGAATGACTTCAAATTTCACACACAGGTCACAAATGACACTACAAAACTACAACCACTTCAGGAATTCTATTCTGGGTTCGATATTAAAATTTCCACTGCCAACCGAAATCGCCAAAAATCCACTTTTGCCAATTCAAGCCTAAATCTAGTACGGACCTCCAAAACACATTTCGGACATGCTCCTAAGCCCAAATCACCATACAAAGCTGATGACATCATCCATAACTTATTCCGGAGCTGTTTACACAAAAATTCAAATTTCGGTCTAATTCTCACCGCTTAAGCTTCCAAAACTATAATCATTCTTCCAATTCGACTCTGAATCATCCAGCAACTGAATCCAACCATGCACGCAGGTCGATATGCATAATGTGAAGCTGCTCAAGGCCTTATGCCGCCGAACGGAGCTTAAATTATCAAAATGACCGGTCCGGTAGTTACATTATCCCCCTCTTAAAATAAATGTTCGTCCTCGAACGTGCCAAGATTCGCCTTGAACTCATCAAATCACTGAAAGCACACATCCAATATACACACGCGGGTGATCCCATGTCACTCCAATCTACATAAGCCTGACGACACCATATCAACTATAATTTAGCCTTTCTACCAACACTGATAAGCCACATACCCCAAATTCTCACCTTCTATTCATTTACAAAAGACCCGATTCTAAATCCATATCCGGTATCAGTCTCAACCAGATGTACCAACTCATGCCTACACCCACAAGGTACGACCACACAACATAACACACCACACTTAGGCCCTTAATAACACTTCTGATCCCAATAGCTGCCCGAAATCAACCTAGCACCGGCAAATAGCCTCATATCCGATAAAACTCTGTTTAAAACCTCCATAACACTGATAATAATGCAAGAAACACAAAGACCTCATAATTTGATACCCGAATCACCAAGCCACAACTAACACCACCGGGCACACACCCCGCAAGCTAAAACTCAAGAAGCACAGAACGAAATTGATTGAATATGAAAAGAGAAACACATAAGGAAACTACCAAACAAGCCCGACAGTCACAACTCTCTATCAATACTAACCTACAAAACAATATAACAAGGAAAGATTTAAAGCATATGAACAATCACAAGGGCCCCATCCTGATATAACTTCCACCGCTGTACTCAGCCCGGTTCAAACATATCGAATCACAAGAGATCACGAGGGTCTCTCCCTCAAATCTAAATCACATATCGAATATATATCATACCAATTGAAATCTTCCACTAACTCAGCTCTGCCAATAAATCACAACACTCGATGAACTCTCACCCCGGTAGAGTATCAAATCACAGCTCGTAACCAAAATACTCAGGAAAAATCACATCAAGCTTACCATGATGAACAACAAGGACTCACTTCTAGTCTCACCACTCTCAATGATGAATAAAAACAATGATAGACATGGTCTACCACTCATAGAATCTCCCAACAGGAGCAAACTTGAAAATAGAGTGCAAAGCCTGAAACTCACTCATAAATGAAGCAACAAATAAGGGATTCGTCCCGACCAGCAGAACTATAATGAAATACAAATAGTGCGCCTCTATAATAGATCAAAATATACATGTATGATAAAATCTGGCACAACGGCCTCCAGCCTACTATATGAAACACATCAACGGGTCGGGCCTCCCCCCTTCGGTTCCCTTTACTCACCCGAATAACTCGATGTGACACACCTGCCCGAAGCCTAGGACAATCTCTCACCATGTGGCTGAAATCTCCACACTCAAAGCAACCTCTCTGCTATCGTGGCTGTGGAAACTGAGTAGTACAAGTACTCTGAGACCCATGAGCACCTGAAATACTGCACGAAAATCGGAAGTGCAACTGAACTGGCTGACCCACCAAACTCCTACCATGTCGTACCCTGCCTCCAAAATAAGGACTGATAGATTTCTCCGGTCTACGAGGCCTCCTCGCCTCCCTGTACTCCCTCTCCTGATCTCGTTTGTTCTCTCACTCCCGATCCCACATGCCCTCTAACCGGTGAGCGATCCATACCACCTGCAGAAACGAAATATATGACTCTAACTCTCGAGCCATACTGAACCGAATATCATGCCTGAGCCCCTCAATGAATCTATGGACTCGACCTCTAACTGAAGCGACCAAGGCAGGTGCATGCCTGGCCAAATCACTTAATCTGATGGCATACCCAAATACTGACATAGTGCCCAGACGCAACTGCTCAAACTCCGTGCACCATGCATCCTGAAAGGAATGAGGTACAAACTTTCTGAAAAATATCTATGAATACTGAACCCATGTAAGTGAAGCTGCATCGGTCGGGCTACCCAACTCAAATGCCCTCCACCACTGATGAGCTGCTCCCTTAAGCTGGAATGTAGTAAAAGCAACCCCACTCATCTCAACAATATCCATAGTGCGGAGGATGCTAGGACACTCCTCCAGAAAACCATGTGCACTCTCTGAAGCCAAACCGTTAAAAGTATGAAGGTTATATCTCTTGAACCTTGCAAATCTAAGTTGAGCTTCCTCGGATGCTGCTGCTCTGACCTTAAGCTAAACCGGAACCACTGCCTGTGTCACCATGACACCTGGAACCTGACCAACATGAACTCGCTGCTCTGGAGTGTGGGCGGCAGGAGTCTGGGATCCTACCCCGGTGTGTGAAGTAACTAGTGCAACTGTAAATAACCCTGCCTGAGCCAATATACCAAACATGCTCAGGAACTGTGGTAAAGTCTCCTGAAGTCCGGGGGTAACCGCAGGCACCTCCGGTACTTGCTCCCTGACTGGAACTACTGGTGGCTCCCCAACTGCTGCTCTGGTAGGTGCCCTAGCTGCGGCACGTGCTCCTCGTCGGCCTGCGCCTCTAACCATAGAGGCATCTATTCCGGGGGTAACATCATTAGGAACCGCAATTCGTGTCCTCACCATTTGTGAGAGAATGGAATGGTAAATTTCAAAATTCAAGATCAGTGAACTCACACGATAGGAATGAAGGAAGTGAAATTGTCCTAATAGTTCCGTAGCCTCTCGAAGGTAAGTACAGACGTCTCCGTACCGATCCGCAAGACTCTACTAAACTCGCTTATGACTCGTAGCACCTATGAACCTAGAGCTCTGATACCAACTTGTCACGACCCAATTTCCCCTCTGTTGGGTATCGTGACGGCACCTAGGCTTAGGGACTAAGTAAGCCTAACATTTACTGAGTAACAACAATAACAAAGGAAATCTAACAGTCTCGATATAGAAATCTTTACAAAATTTACAATTTCCCAAAACCGGTAGTTCAAGTCATAAGTTCTACAGAGTTTACTACAACTTCTAAATACAATTGTTCGGAAGTAAGTACAAACAGTGTAAATACAAAACAGGAAGGTGACTCCGAAGCCTACGAACGCAGCGGCAGATTTACCTTGAGTCTCCTCAGCAAGGATCCACAGAGCTACTAACGATCGACACCTGGATCTGCACAAAATATGCAGAAGTGTAGTACGAGCACACCACAACGGTTCTCAGTAAGTATCAAGACTAACCTTAGTGAAGAAGTGACGAGGAATAGTCAAGACACCCACTGGTCTAATAAACTGAACAAGCATAAGTATAGGGATGACAGAACATGACATCTATCTAAGGACCCCGCGATATGGCTAACGACATAGCAACTGCAATAAGGAAGGAAAAACAGCAAGTAACAGCGGAACACCAGAATAAGACACAGAAGAATAAACGGAAACACAACCCAAATTCAAAAATCACAATACAGTAAAGGCAAGTATTAACTCAGCAACTGCAATAGTCTTCACATCAGATCTCAGCCAACATACCGCGATAAATTAGTCTAATCCTTCAAGTATAAACTTTCACCCGTAAGTTTTTAAATTGAGGTCTTTAGAATATAATCCTTTCCAATAAGAAATTATTTTTGAAATATACTTCCTTCAAACAAATATCTTTCAAACATAGTTCTTTCAAGATAAAAACCTTTCAAATATAAACTTTTCAAATAATTAGCCTTCAAACATAGTTCTTTCAAGATAAATACTTTTCAAGTATAACCCTTTTAAATAAATATCATTCAAACATAGTTCCTTCAAGATAAATACCTTTCAAATATAATATTTTCAAGTAATATCCTTCGAGTATAGGTCACCCTGTGACACCTAAACATGGAAGATTAGCATCTACGAACACAGATACAACCACAGGGGAATGTACCGAGATACCGTTCTGTAGTCCCAAAATAAATATGCAGTGCTGGGGGATCTCCCGGAATACGTCCGTAGTCCCAAAGTAAATATCCAAGACAATGGGATCTCTCGGAATATGTCCGTAGTCCCAATTTAAATATGCAGTGCACGAGGATCTCCCGGAATACGTTTGTAGTCCCAAAATAAATATGCAAGACAGGAGGATCTCCCGGAATACGTCCGTAGTCCCAATTTAATATGCAGCGCAAACAATAGAGATAACAACTATAACACGACAGAAACCTCGTACATCACCACAACAAGTACAAAAGCAACAATGACAGAGATGTAAGGTACGGCGAGAAAATCAACTCAAGAACATAAATCACAAGAACGGTAGAACTCATTCACAAGGAATAACCACAGTAAAAAATGCTAGGCATAAGGAGAACAGCTTAACAAGGGAAAACAAAACAAAATGTAGCAACGATTCCACAATATTCAAGTCAACATTAAGAAGCCAACACGAGTTAAATAGTTCCAAATAATGGCAAGTCAACAAAGATATAGGTTATCTAAACTCCTTTTGAGGTTGAGCAATTACGAGAAATATTCAACAATTCAAGTAAGGACAAGTAGCGGAAGATAATCATAACTCCAATTAAGACTAAACAATTATAGGATGAGAGAATAATGATTTCAATTAAAGATAAGCAGTTATGAAAAATATAGCACGACGATAGAAGAGGTAAAATCTTTTGTTAAGTCGAATAAGGGTCAAATAGATAGTAAGAGTGAATCCTAAAGCAATTATCTCTAATCAAAGCATGTAGAGGTGAAACTAGCAAATAGGAATTCAAGCGTATCAAGAACAACATCATACACGGTGAATATAAGGACATAAGAATCCTAAAAGGCCAACTTTCCCAAAATAAGTCCGGGCACGCACTCGTCACCTCGCGTACACAGACTACAATCAGCATAGATGACTCAAATCCTAAGAGGTAGTTCCCCAACACAAGGTTAGGCAAGATACTTACCTCGAATCGCTCGACTCAATCTGAAACCACGCTCTTGCCACGAGTATCCAACTCCGAATAGCCCAAATCTAATCAAATCAATGGCATAATGTAAATAATACTACAAAAACTACTTTAGCTAATGATTTCGAAGCTAAGGCAAAAAAATAGGAAAAACGCCCAAAAAGTCTCCCCGGGCCCACGACTCGGAATCGGGTAAAAGTTACTAATTTAGAACACCCATTCACTCACGAGACCACTCGTACAAAAATAATCATCTAAATCCGATGCCTAGAACTCGATCAAAACTCAGAATTTCGATTGGGGAACTTTTCCCCCCATTTTTTACATTTCTCACCCAATTACCTTGATTAAATGAGGATAACTACAATAGATTAGTGCAATAAAACCAAATTCGAGTAAGAAATCGTTACCCACAAGATTCCTCTGAAAATCCCTCAAAGAATCGCCTTCTCCCAAGCTCAAAATCAAAAATGGAGTGAAAATGAACTAACCCTCGATTCCAACCCCTTTTTTGCCCAGCGATCCTCGCACCTGCGACCGTTTCTCCCACTTGCACCAACTACACATGCGGTCTAACCAGTCGCACTTGCGGAAGTCAATAACTCCCACAGTCTCCGCACCTGCGAGCCTTCTGCGCATCTGCGGGCATCGCAGATGCCGGACCTCCTCGCACCTGCTACCCCAGGCCAACACTCAATTATTGCATCTGCGTTTCCATCTCCGCATGTGCGATTCAGTACCTGCGGTTCCCAATCCGCAGGTGCGAAACACCAGACACCAGAAAAACTACAGCAATGGCCTAAGTCCTAAAGTTCATCCGTTAAGCATCAGAAATACACCCGAGGCCCCCGGGACCTCAACCAAACATACCAACCAATCCTATAACACCATACGATCTTTGTCGAGCCTTCAAACAAAATTGAACAACATCAAAAACATGAATGGAGCACGGATTCAAGCCTAAGGAACTTTGAATTTTTCCAAATTCTACAAATGACGCCGAAACATATCAAACCTAGTCCGAATGACTTCAAATTTCACACACAGGTCACAAATGACACTACAAAACTACAACCACTTCAGGAATTCTATTCTGGGTTCGATATTAAAATTTCCACTGCCAACCGAAATCGCCAAAAATCCACTTTTGCCAATTCAAGCCTAAATCTAGTACGGACCTCCAAAACACATTTCGGACACGCTCCTAAGCCCAAATCACCATACAAAGCTGATGACATCATCCATAACTTATTCCGGAGCTGTTTACACAAAAATTCAAATTTCGGTCTAATTCTCACCGCTTAAGCTTCCAAAACTATAATCATTCTTCCAATTCGACTCTGAATCATCCAGCAACTGAATCCAACCATGCACGCAGGTCGATATGCATAATGTGAAGCTGCTCAAGGCCTTATGCCGCCGAACGGAGCTTAAATTATCAAAATGACCGGTCCGATAGTTACATTATCCCCCTCTTAAAATAAATGTTCGTCCTCGAACGTGCCAAGATTCGCCTTGAACTCATCAAATCACTGAAAGCACACATCCAATATACACACGCGGGTGATCCCATGTCACTCCAATCTACATAAGCCTGACGACACCATATCAACTATAATTTAGCCTTTCTACCAACACTGATAAGCCACATACCCCAAATTCTCACCTTCTATTCATTTACAAAAGACCCGATTCTAAATCCATATCCGGTATCAGTCTCAACCAGATGTACCAACTCATGCCTACACCCACAAGGTACGACCACACAACATAACACACCACACTTAGGCCCTTAATAACACTTCTGATCCCAATAGCTGCCCGAAATCAACCTAGCACCGGCAAATAGCCTCATATCCGATAAAACTCTGTTTAAAACCTCCATAACACTGATAATAATGCAAGAAACACAAAGACCTCATAATTTGATACCCGAATCACCAAGCCACAACTAACACCACCGGGCACACACTCCGCAAGCTAAAACTCAAGAAGCACAGAACAAAATTGATTGAATATGAAAAGAGAAACACATAAGGAAACTACCAAACAAGCCCGACAGTCACAACTCTCTATCAATACTAACCTACAAAACAATATAACAAGGAAAGATTTAAAGCATATGAACAATCACAAGGGCCCCATCCTGATATAACTTCCACCGTTGTACTCAGCCCGGTTCAAACATATCGAATCACAAGAGATCACGAAGGTCTCTCCCTCAAATCTAAATCACATATCGAATATATACCATACCAATTGAAATCTTCCACTAACTCAGCTCTGCCAATAAATCACAACACTCGATGAACTCTCACCCCGGTAGAGTATCAAATCACAGCTCGTAACCAAAATACTCAGGAAAAATCACATCAAGCTTACCATGATGAACAACAAGGACTCACTTCTAGTCTCACCACTCTCAATGATGAATAAAAACAATGATAGACATGGTCTACCACTCATAGAATCTCCCAACAGGAGCAAACTTGAAAATAGAGTGCAAAGCCTGAAACTCGCTCATAAATGAAGCAACAAATAAGGGATTCGTCCCGACCAGCAGAACTATAATGAAATACAAATAGTGCGCCTCTGTAACAGATCAAAATATACATGTATGATAAAATCTGGCACAACGGCCTCCAGCCTACTATATGAAACACATCAACGGGTCGGGCCTCCCCCCCTTCGGCTCCCTTTACTCACCCGAATAACTCGATATGACACACCTGCCTGAAGCCTAGGACAATCTCTCACCATGTGGCTGAAATCTCCACACTCAAAGCAACCTCTCTGCTATCGTGGCTGTGGAAACTGAGTAGTACAAGTACTCTGAGACCCATGAGCACCTGAAACACTGCGCGAAAACCGGAAGTGCAACTGAACTGGCTGACCCACCAAACTCCTACCATGTCGTACCCTGCCTCCAAAATAAGGACCGGTAGATTTCTCCGGTCTATGAGGCCTCTTCGCCTCCCTGTACTCCCTCTCCTGATCTTGTTTGTTCTCTCACTCCCGATCCCACGCCCTCTAACCGGTGAGCGATCCATACCACCTGCAGAAACGAAACATATGACTCCAACTCTCGAGCCATACTGAACCGAATATCATGCCTGAGCCCCTCAATGAATCTATGGACTCGACCTCTAACTGAAGCGACCAAGGCAGGTGCATGCCTGGCCAAATCACTTAATCTGATGGCATACCCAAATACTGATATAGTGCCCAGACGCAACTGCTCAAACTCCGCGCACCATGCATCCTGAAAGGAATGAGGTACAAACTTTCTGAAAAACATCTATGAAAACTGAACCCATGTAAGTGAAGCTGCATCGGTCGGGCTACCCAACTCAAATGCCCTCCACCATTGATGAGTTGCTCCCTTAAGCTGGAATGTAGTAAAAGCAACCCCACTCATCTCAACAATATCCATAGTGCGGAGGATGCTAGGACACTCCTCCAGAAAACCATGTGCACTCTCTGAAGCCAAACCGCTAAAAGTATGAAGGTTATATCTCTTGAACCTTGCAAATCTAAGTTGAGCTTCCTCGGATGCTGCTGCTCTGACCTTAAGCTAAACCGGAACCACAGCCTATGTCATCATGACACCTGGAACCTGACCAACATGAACTCGCTGCTCTGGAGTGTGGGCGGCAGGAGTCTTGGATCCTACCCCGGTGTGTGAAGTAACTAGTGCAACTGTAAATAACCCTGCCTGAGCCAATATACCAAACATGCTCAGGAACTGTGGTAAAGTCTCCTGAAGTCCGGGGGTAACCGCAGGCACCTCCGGTACTTGCTCCCTGACTGGAACTACTGGTGGCTCCCCAACTGCTGCTCTGGTAGGTGCCCTAGCTGCGGCACGTGCTCCTCGTCGGCCTGCGCCTCTAACCATAGAGGCATCTATTCCGGGGGTAACATCATTAGGAACCACAACTCGTGTCCTCACCATTTGTGAGAGAATGGAATGGTAAATTTAAAACTTCAAGATCAGTGAACTCGCATGATAGGAATGAAGGAAGTGAAATTGTCCTAATAGTTCCGTAGCCTCTCGAAGATAAGTACAGACGTCTCCGTACCGATCCGCAAGACTCTACTAAACTCGCTTATGACTCGTAGCACCTATGAACCTAGAGCTCTGATACCAACTTGTCACGACCCAATTTCCCCTCTGTTGGGTATCGTGACGACACCTAGACTTAGGGACTAAGTAAGCCTAACATTTACTGAGTAACAACAATAACAAAGGAAATCTAACAGTCTCGATATAGAAATCTTTAAAAAATTTATAATTTCCCAAAACCAGTAGTACAAGTCATAAGTTCTACAGAGTTTACTACAACTTCTAAATACAATTAATCGGAAGTAAGTACAAACAGTGTAAATACAAAATAGGAAGGTGACTCCGAAGCCTACGAACGCAGCGGCAGATTTATCATGAGTCTCCTCAGCAAGGATCCGCAGAGCTACTAACGCTCGACACCTGGATCTGCACAAAATGTGCAGAAGTGTAGTATGAGCACACCACAACGGTTCTCAGTAAGTATCAAGACTAACCTTAGTGAAGAAGTGACGAGGAATAGTTAAGACACCCACTGTTCTAGTAAACTGAACAAGCATAAGTATAGGGATGACAGAACATGACATCTATCTAAGGACCCCGCGATATGGCTAACGACATAGCAACTGCAATAAGGAAGGAAAAACAGCAAGTAACAGCGGAACACCAGAATAAGACACAGAAGAATAAACGGAAACACAACCCAAATTCAAAAATCACAATACAGTAAAGGCAAGTATTAACTCAGCAACTTCAATAGTCTTCAATTCAGATCTCAGCCAACAAACCCCAATAAATTAGTCTAATCCTTCAAGTGTAAACTTTCACCCGTAAGTTTTTAAATTGAGGTCTTTAGAATATAATCCTTTCCAATAAGAAATTATTTTTGAAATATACTTCCTTCAAACAAATATCTTTCAAACATAGTTCTTTCAAGATAAAAACCTTTCAAATATAAACTTTTCAAATAATTAGCCTTCAAACATAGTTCTTTCAAGATAAATACTTTTCAAGTATAACTCTTTTAAATAAATATCATTCAAACATAGTTCCTTCAAGATAAATACCTTTCAAATATAAACTTTTCAAGTAATATCCTTCGAGTATAGGTCACCCTGTGACACTTAAACATGGAAGATTAGCATCTACAAACACAGATACAACCACAGGGGAATGTACCGAGATACCGTTCTGTAGTCCCAAAATAAATATGCAGTGTTGGAAAATCTCCCGGAATACGTCCGTAGTCCCAAAGTAAATATCCAAGACAATGGGATCTCCCGGAATATGTCCGTAGTCCCAATTTAAATATGCAGTGCACGAGGATCTCCCGGAATACGTTTGTAGTCCCAAAATAAATATGCAAGACAGGAGGATCTCCCGAAATACGTCCGTAGTCCCAATTTAATATGCAGCGCAAACAATAGAGATAACAACTATAACACGACAGAAACCTTGTACATCACCACAACAAGTACAAAAGCAACAATGACAGAGATGCAAGGTACGGCGAGAAAATCAACTCAAGAACATAAATCACAAGAACGGTAGAACTCATTCACAAGGAATAACCACAGTAAAAAATGCTAGGCACAAGGAGAACAGCTTAACAAGGGAAAACAAAACAAAATGTAGCAACGATTCCACAATATTCAAGTCAACATTAAGAAGCCAACACGAGTTAAATAGTTCCAAATAATGGCAAGTCAACAAAGATATAGGTTATCTAAACTCCTTTTGAGGTTGAGCAATTACGAGAAATATTCAACAATTCAAGTAAGGATAAGTAGCGGAAGATAATCATAACTCCAATTAAGACTAAACAATTATAGGATGAGAGAATAATGATTTCAATTAAAGATAAGCAGTTATGAAAAATATAGCACGACGATAGAAGAGGTAAAATCTTTTGTTAAGTCGAATAAGGGTCAAATAGATAGTAAGAGTAAATCCTAAAGCAATTATCTCTAATCAAAGCATGTAGAGGTGAAACTAGCAAATAGGAATTCAAGCGTATCAAGAACAACATCATACACGGTGAATATAAGGACATAAGAATCCTAAAAGGCCAACTCAATCTGAAACCACGCTCTTGCCACGAGTATCCAACTCCGAATAGCCCAAATCTAATCAAATCAATGGCATAATGTAAATAATACTACAAACACTACTTTAGCTAATGAATTCGAAGCTAAGGCAAGAAAATAGGAAAAACGCCCAAAAAGTCTCCCCGGGCCCACAACTCGGAATCGGGTAAAAGTTACTAATTTAGAACACCCATTCACTCACGAGACCACTCGTACAAAAATAATCATCTAAATCCGATGCCTAGAACTCGATCAAAACTCAGAATTTCGATTGGGGAACTTTTCCCCCCATTTCTTATATTTCTCACCCAATTACCTTGATTAAATGAGGAAAACTACAATATATTAATGCAATAAAACCAAATTCGAGTAAGAAATCGTTACCCACAAGATTCCTCTGAAAATCCCTCAAAGAATCGCCTTCTCCCGAGCTCAAAATCAAAAATGGAGTGAAAATGAACTAACCCTCGATTCCAACCCCTTTTCTGCCCAGCGATCCTCGCACATGCGACCATTTCTCCCACTTGCACCAACTACACATGCGGTCTAACCAGTCGCACTTGCGGAAGTCAATAACTCCTACAGTCTCCGCACCTGCGAGCCTTCTGCGCATCTGCGGGCATCACAGATGCGGGACCTCCTCGCACCTGCGACCCCAGGCCAACACTCAATTATTGCATCTGCGTTTCCATCTCCGCACGTGCGATTCAGCACCTGCGGTTCCCAATCCGCAGGTGCGAAACACCAAACACCAGAAAAACTACAGCAATGGCCTAAGTCCTAAAGTTCATCCGTTAAGCATCAGAAATACACCCGAGGCCCCCGGGACCTCAACCAAACATACCAACCAATCCTATAACACCATACGATCTTTGTCAAGCCTTCAAACCACATTGAACAACATCAAAAACATGAATGGAGCACGGATTCAAGCCTAAGGGACTTTGAATTTTTCCAAATTCTACAAATGACGCCGAAACATATCAAACCTAGTCCGAATGACTTCAAATTTCACACACAGGTCACAAATGACACTACGAAACTACAACCACTTCCGAAATTCTATTCTGGGTTCGATATTAAAATTTCCACTGCCAACCGAAATCGCCAAAAATCTACTTTTGCCAATTCAAGCCTAAATCTAGTACGGACCTCCAAAACACATTTCGGACACGCTCCTAAGCCCAAATCACCATATGAAGCTGATGACAGCATCCATAACTCATTCCGGAGCCGTTTACACAAAAATTCAAATTTCGGTCAAATTCTCACCGCTTAAGCTTCCAAAACTATAATCATTCTTCGAATTCGACTCTGAATCATCCAGCAACTAAATCCAACCATGCACGCAGGTCGATATACATAATGTGAAGCTGCTCAAGGCCTTATGCCGCCGAACGGAGCTTAAATTATCAAAACGACCGGTCAGGTAGTTACATTATCCCCCTCTTAAAATAAACGTTCGTCCTCGAACGTGCCAAGATTCGCCTAGAACTCATCAAATCACTGAAAGCACACATCCAACATACACACGCGGGTGATCCCACGTCACCCCAATCTACATAAGCCTGACGACACCATATCAACTGTAATTTAGCCTTTCTACCAACACCGATAAGCCTCATACCCCAAATTCTCACCCTCTATTCATTTACAAAAGACCCGATTCTAACTCCATATCTGGTATCAGTCTCAACCAGCTGCACCAACTCATGCCTACACCCACAAGGTACGACCACACAACTTAACACACCACACATAGGCCCTTAATAACACTTCTGATCCCAATAGCTGCCCGAAATCAACCTAGCACCGGCAAATAGCCTCATATCCGATAAAACTCTGTTTAAAACCTCCATAACACTGATAATAATGCAAGAAACACAAAGACCTCATAATTTGATACCCGAATCACCAAGCCACAACTAACACCACCGGGCACACACCCCGCAAGCTAAAACTCAAGAAGCACAGAACGAAATTGATTGAATATGAAAAGAGAAACACATAAGGAAACTACCAAACAAGCCCGACAGTCACAACTCTCTATCAATACTAACCTACAAAACAATATAACAAGGAAAGATTTAAAGCATATGAACAATCACAAGGGCCCCATCCTGATATAACTTCCACCGCTGTACTCAGCCCGGTTCAAACATATCGAATCACAAGAGATCACGAGGGTCTCTCCCTCAAATCTAAATCACATATCGAATATATACCATACCAATTGAAATCTTTCACTAACTCAGCTCTGCCAATAAATCACAACACTCGATGAACTCTTACCCTGGTAGAGTATCAAATCACAGCTCGTAACCAAAATACTCAGGAAAAATCACATCAAGCTTACCATGATGAACAACAAGGACTCACTTCTAGTCTCACAACTCTCAATGATGAATAAAAACAATGATAGACACGGGCTACCACTCATAGAATCTCCTAATAGGAGCAAACATGAAAATAGAGTGCAAAGCATGAAACTCGCTAATAAATGAAGCAACAAATAAGGGATTCGTCCCGACCAGCAGAACAATAATGAAATACAAATAGTGCCCCTCTGTAACAGATCAAAAAATACATGTATGATAATATCTGGCACAACGGCCTCTAGCCTACTATATGAAACACATCAACGGGTCGGGCCTCCCCCTCTTGGGCGCCCTCTACTAACCTGAATAACTCGTTGTGACACACCTGCCAGAAGCCTAGGACAATCTCTCACCATGTGGCTGATATCTCCACACTCAAAGAAACCTCTCTACTATCGTGGCTGTGGAAACTGAGTAGTACGAGTACTCTGAGACCCATGAGCACCTGAAACACTGCACGAAAATCGAAAGTGCAACTAAACTGGCTGACCCACCAAACTCCTACCATGTCGTACCCTGCCTCCAAAATAAAGACCTGTAGATTTCTCCGGTCTACAAGGCCTCCTCGCCTCCCTGTACTCTCTCTCTCTCTTGATCTCATCTGTTCTCTCACTCCCGGTCCCACATGCCCTCTAACCGGCAAGCGATCCCTACCACTTGCTGAAATGAAACATATAACTCCAACTCTCGAGCCATGCTGAACCGAATATCATGCCTGAGCCCCTCAATGAATCTATGGACTTGCCCTCTAACTGAAGCGACCAAGGCAGGTGCATGCCTGGCCAAATCACTAAATCTGACGGCATACCCTAATACTGACATAGTGCCCAGACGCAACTACTCAAACTCCGCACACCATGCATCCTGAAGGGAATGAGGTATAAACTTTCTGAAAAACATCTCTGAAAACTGAACCCATGTAAGTGAAGCTACATCGGTCGGGCTACCCAACTCATATGCCTGCCACCACTGATGAGCTGCTCCCTTAAGCTGGAACGTAGTAAAAGCAACCTCACTCGTCTCAACAATATCCATAGTGTGGAGGATGCTATGGCACTCCTCCGGAAAACCATGTGCACTCTCTAAAGCCAAACCGCTGAATGTAGGAAGGTTATATCTCATGAACCTTGCAAATCTAAGCTGCCATTCCTCGAATGTTGCTGCTCTGACCATAAGCTAAACTGGAACCATAGCCTGTGTCACCATGACACCTGGAACCTGACTAACGTAAACTCGCTGCTCTAGAGTATGGGCGGCAGGAGTCTGGGATCCTCCCCTGGTCTGTAAAGTAACTGGTGCCACTGGAAATAACCCCGCCAGAGCCAATATACCAAACATGCTCAGGAACTGTGGTAAAGTCTCCTGAAGTCCGGGGGTAACAACAGGCGCCTCCGGTACTTTCCCCCCGACTGGAACTACTGGTGGCTCCCCAACTGCTACTCTGGTAGGTGCCCTAGCTGCGGCACGCGCTCCTCGTCGGCCTGCGCCTCTAACCATAGAGGCATCTATTCCGGGGGTAACATCATCAGGAACCGCAACTCGTGTCCTCACCATTTGTGAGAGAATGGAATGGTAAATTTCAAACTTCAAGATCAATGAACTCGCACGATAAGAATTAAGGAAGTGAAATTGTTCTAATAGTTCTGTAACCTCTCGAAGATAAGTACAGACGTCTCCGTACCGATCCGCAAGACTTTACTAAACTCGCTTATGTCTCGTAGCACCTATGAACCTAGAGCTCTGATACCAACTTGTCACGACCCAACTTTTCCTCTGTTGGGTATCGTGATGGCACCTAGACTTAGGGATTAGGTAATACTAACATTTACTGAGTAACAACAATAACAATGGAAATCTAACAGTCTCGATATAGAAATCTTTACAAAAATTACAATTTTCCAAAACCGGTAGTACAAGTCATAAGCTCTACAGAGTTTACTACAACTTCTAAATACAACTGTTCAAAAGTAAGTAAAAATAGTGTAAATACAAAATAGGAAGGTGACTCCAAAGCCTGCGAACGCATTGGCAGGTTTACCTTGAGTCTCCTCAGCAAGGATCCGCACAGCTACTAACGATCGACAGCTGGATCTGCACAAAATGTGCAGAAGTGTAGTATGAGCACACCATAATGGTGCCCAGTAAGTATCAAGACTAACCTCAGTGAAGAAGTGACGAGGACTAGTTAAGACACCCATTGGTTTAATAAACTGAACAAGCATAAGTATAGGGATGACAGAACATGACATCTATCTAAGGACCCTGCGATATGGCTAATGACATAGCAACTGCAATAAGGAAGGAAAAACAACAAGTAACAGCGGAACACCAGAATAAGACACAGAAGAATGAACGGAAACACAACCCAAATCCGAAAATCACAAAACAGTAAAGGCAAGTAGTAACTCAGCAACTTCAATAGTGTTCACATCATGTCTCAGCCAACAAACCCCAATAAATTAGTCAAATCCTTCAAGTGTAAACTTTCACCCGTAAGTTTTTAAATTGAGGTCTTTAGAATATAATCCTTTCCAATAAGAAATTATTTTTGAAATATACTTCCTTCAAATAAATATCTTTCAAACATAGTTCTTTCAAGATAAAAACCTTTCAAATATAAACTTTTCAAATAATTAGCCTTCAAACATAGTTCTTTCAAGATAAATACTTTTCAAGTATAACACTTTCAAATAAATATCCTTCAAACATAGTTCCTTCAAGATAAATACTTTTCAAATATAAACTTTTCAAGTAATATCCTTCGAGTATAAGTCACCCTGTGACACCTAAGCATGGAAGATTAGCAGCTCCGAACACAGATATAACCACAGGGGAATCTAACGAGATACCGTTCCGTAATCCCAAAATAAATATGCAGTGTTGGGAAATCTCCCGGAATACGTCCGTAGTCCCAAAGTAAATATGCAAGACAGGGGGGATCTCCCGAAATACGTCCGTAGTCCCAATTTAAATATGCAGTGCTGGGGGGATCTCCCAGAATACGTCCGTAGTCCCAAAATAAATATGCAAGACAGGAGGATCTCCCGGAATACGTCTGTGGTCCCAATTTAAATATGCAGCGCAAACAATAGAGATAACAACTATAACACGACAGAAACCTTATACATCACCACAACAAGTACAAAAGCGACAATGACAGAGATGCAATGTACGACGAGCAAATCAACTCAAGAACTTAAATCACAAGAACGGTAGAACTCATTCACAAGGAATAACCACAGTAAAGAATGCTAGGCACAAGGAGAATAGCTTAACAAGGGAAAATAAAATAAAATGTAGCAACGATTCCACAATATTCAAGTCAACTTTAAGAAGCCAACACAAGTCAAATAGTTCCAAATAATGGCAAGTCAACTAAGATATAGGTTATCTAAATCCTTTTGAGTTTGAGCAATTACGAGGAATATTCAACAATTTAAGTAAGGATAAGCAGCGAAAGATAATCATAACTCCAATTAATACTAAATAATTATAGGATGAGAAAATAATGATTTCAATTAAAGATAAATAGTAAAAAAAATATAGCACGGCGATAGAAGAGGTAAAATCTTTTGTTAAGTCGAATAAGGGTCAAATAGACAGTAAGAGTGAATCCTAAAGCAATGATCTCTAATCAAAGCATGTAGAGGTGAAACTTGTAAATAGGAATTCAAGTGTATCAAGAACAACATCATACACGGTGAATATAGGGACATAAGAACCCTAAAAGGCCAACTTTCTACAAATAAGTTCGAGCACGCACTCGTCATCTCGCGTACACAGACTACAATTACCATAGATGACTCAAATCCTAAGGGGTAGTTCCCCAACACAAGGTTAGGCAAGATATTTACCTCGAATCACTCGACTCAATCCGAAACCACGCTCTTGCCACGAGTATCCAACTCAGAATAGCCCAAACCTAATCAAATCAATAGCATAATGTAAATAATACTACAAGTAACTACTTTAGCTAATGAATTCGAAGCTAAGGCAAAAAATAGGGAAAATGCCCAAAACGTCTCCCCGGGCCCATGACTCGAAATCGGATAAAAGTTACCAATTTAGAACACCCATTCACTCACGAGACCACTCATACAAAAAACAATCATCTAAATCTGATGCCTAGAACTCGATCAAAACTCAGAATTTCGATTGGGGAACTTTTTCCCCCATTTCTTACATTTCTCACCCAATTACCTTGATTAAATGAGAAAAACTACAATAGATTAATGCAATAAAATCAAATTCGAGTAAGAAATCGTTACCCACAAGATTCCTCTGAAAATCCCTCAAAGAATCGCCTTCTCCCGAGCTCGAAATCAAAAATAGAGTGAAAATGAACTAACCCTCGATTCTAGCCCTTTTTCTGCCCAGCGATCCTCGCACCTGCGACCATTTCTCGCACCTGCGCCTACCGCACCTGCGGTCTGATTAGTCGCACATGCAGAAGTCACTAACTCCCACAATCTTCGCACCTGCGAGCCTTCTGTGCATCTGCGGGCATCGCAGATGCGGAACCTCCTCGCACCTGCGACCTTAGGCCAACTCTCAATTCTCGCATCTGCGCTTCCATCTCCGCACGTGCGAGTCCGCACCTGCTGTTCCCACTCCGCAGAAGTGAAACACCAGACACCATAAAAACTACATCAATGGCCTAAGTCAAAAAATTCATTCGTTAAGCATCCGAAATACACCCGAGTCCCCCGGGACCTAAATCAAACATACGAACCAATCCTATAACACCATACTATCTTAGTCGAGCCTTCAAACCACATTGAACAACATCAAAAACATGAATGGAGCACGGATTCAAGCCTAAGGAACTTTGAATTTTTTCCAAATTCTACAAATGATGCCGAAACATATCAAACCTAGTTCGAATGACTTCAAATTTCACACATTGGTCACAAATGACACTACGAAACTACAGCCACTTCCGGAATTCAATTCTGGGCTCGATATCAAAATTTTCACTACCGACCAAAATCGCCAAAAATCCATTTTCGCCAATTCAAGCCTAAATCTACTACGGACCTCCAAAACAAATTCTGGATGCGCTCCTAAGCCCAAAATCACCATACGAAGCTGCTGACATCATCCATAACTCATTTCGGAGCCGTTTACACAAAAAGTTAAATTCCGGTCAAATTCTCATCGCTTAAGCTTCCAAAACTAGAATCCTTCTTCCAATTCGACTCAGAATCATCCGGTAACTGAATCCAACCATGCGTGCAGGTCGATATTCATAATATGAAGCTGCTCAAGGTCTTATGCCGCCTAACGGAGCTTAAATTATCAAAACGACCGGTCGGGTCGTTACAGAAATTTCATAATTGGCTCCAACGCCTCTCTAACACCTCAACTCAAAACCAAATGTCCCGAAACTAGTCAAACAACGTGTAAATCAATCAAAATACACTCAATGCTTACAATTTTATAATTTATAACAATTCCCAACTTTACTCAAAAAGTCAATAAAGTTGACCCTCGGGCCCACGTGCCCGGATACCGAATATTTTCGAAGATAAACTTTACCCATAATAACACGAACTCAAATATATAATTTATTTGAAATTACATGTCCAATTTCGTGGCCAAAATCCAAAAATACCAATTTCTAGGTTTTCTACCAAAATCCCAAATTTCTACTAATTTCCATGTTCAAATCTATATATAAACCATGTACTTAACGCACAATATGTGGGAATTACTTATCTTGTAATGGTTGATGAAAATGACCCCTTGAAGCTCTACAAAATTTGCCCAAGCCAAGAGAGAATGAAAGAAAATTGGCCAAATCTCGTATAAAAATCAAGTCTGCCCAGCGCTAGCTCGCATCTGCGGACCCATTTGCGCGCCTGCGAGCTCGCTTCTGTGAGAATAAATCTCGCTCCTACAGAAGTCCACTGCTAGAAGCACATCGCTTCTGCACCCTAACAACATCAAATCTACGAACTAACGATCGAAACCTTCTTTAAACTTTCAAACTTCCAAACTTCGACTAACGCATCCGAATCATATCAAAACATTCTAGAATGACGCCAAACTTTACGTACAAGTCACAAATCATGATACGAACCTATTTCAAGGCTCGAAACCCCAAACGTACATCGATAACACCAAAGCCTACTTCAGACCGAACTTAGGAAATTCTTAAACCTTCAAAATGCCAACCTTCCATAATAAGCGCCAAAATGCTTCCGGACCACCCGATACTCAACCCGAACATACGCCCAAGTTTGAAATCATCCAAAGAACCTATTGGAACCTTTAAATCCTGATTCTGAGGTCGTTTACCTAATGGTAAAACCTTGGTCAACTCTTCCAACTTAAAGCTTCCGAATTTAGAATTTTCTTTCCAAATAAACTCTTAACCTCCTTGAAATTCAATTCCGACCACACGTACAAGTCATAATACCTGAAGAAGCCACTCAAAGCCTCAAACCACTGAACGACGTGCTAGAGCTCAAAATGACCAGTCGGGTCGTTACAGACACTTTACTTGGCAAGTATGGTGTTACTCACAAAGTCAAAATTCCTTATCACCCACAAGCTAGTGGGCAAGTGAAAGTCTACAACCGGGAGATAAAGAGTATCTTGTCCAAAACGGTAAATGTTAATTGGATGGATTGGTCCAAGGAGCTTGATGATGCATTATGAGCTTATCGGACGGCTTACAAAATACCTATCGGAATGTCGCCATACCGGTTGGTGTTCGGGAAGGCTTGTCATCTTTTGGTGAAGATAGAGCACAAGGCCATGTGGGCTCTAAAGAAGTTGAATCTTGATTGGGATGTAGCCGCTAACTTGAGGGTGTCACACTTGAATGAATTGGATGAGTTCTAGTATCATGATTATGCAAGTCCGTCCTTGTACATAGAAAAGATGAAATATCTTCATAACAAATAAATTTGGAACAAAGAGTTCAAGGTGGGCGATCTTGTATTATTGTTTAACTCAAGGTTGAGGATGTTTTCCGGGAAGCTAAAATCTAAATAGAGTGGCCTTTTGAAATTATGGGTGTGACACCTTTTGGTGCATTACACTTGAAGAACAAAAACAATGAAGTATTCTCAGTCAATGGTCACATGATGAAGCACTACTTGGAAAAGTTAGAGATAGCCACGTCGTGGCGGTCATTCATTTCACTTGAGGGTATTCTATGTCATGTTGTGACTTTAAATCAGGTGCTTCTTGAGAGGCAATCTATGTTTCGTTTCCTTTTTCTTTTGTAGTTAGGTGTTATTTTTGTTCTAACTTGATTTGAAGTGTGCTACAGGGTAAGTGTGACGTACATGAATTGTGGACGAAAATATGGCTAAGTGTTCTAAGGGATGCGGACCGCATTTGAATTGTGCGATTCGCACATTTGATGGTGCTATAGCAGAAGAACATTGCGGCCACACATTTAGCTTATGAACCGCACAATTGAGATGTTGAAAATATAAACTCTTTGAAGTTTTGCCTGTCAGTGCGGAGGTCGATCTGCGATCGCACATGAAATTTGCGGCCGCACATGAAAATGTGTGGCCTCACTCGTCCTTTTTTACCCTTAGAAGACAATTGGTATAAATAGAGGAACATGGCCATTTTTATGTTTTTCAGTCTTTGAACTAAAAACAAATTTGTGCTCTGTTGAATTTTCTTGGAGATTTCATCTATCCACATACACAGCCACTTTGATAATTCACTCATTACACTCATTCTATCTGGTATGCTTCAATTTCACATTATTGTTTTATTTAGTTTAATGAGTTTCCTCAATGCTTACTTCGGGTACAACCAAATCAAGATGAACCCAGAGGATCATGAAAAAACTTCGTTCATAATGAATTTTAGCATATATTGTTAGAATGTGATGCCTTTCGGGCTAAAGAACACCGGAGCCACTTATCAACGGCTCGTAAACAAAATGTTTGAGAAACAAATAGTGAAAACTATGAAAGTTTACATAGATAATATGTTGTTTAAGTCTTTGAACGTAGGTTACCATCTGAAACACCTGCAAGAGACCTTTGATATCTTAAGGAAACACAACATGAAGCTTAACCCCGACAAGTGTGCATTCGGGGTTAGTTCCGGTAAGTTCCTGAGATTTCTCGTGTCGCAAAGGGGGATCGAGGTTAACCCCAATAAAATTAAATCCATCAAAGACATTCCGGACCAGATATCAAGCATAAAAGAGGTTCAAAGGCTAACGGGGAGACTGGTTGCTTTGAGCAGATTCATTTTCCGGTCTTCGAAAAAATACCATCATTTCTTCGCACTTCTCGAAAGAAGAATAACTTTGAATGGACACCGGAATGTCAGCAAGATTTGAAGGATATGAAAAGGTATTTGTCAAGTCCTCCATTATTGTCAAAGGCGGAGGAAGGCGAACAACTACTGATCTACTTAGTAGTCTCGGAGGTAGCGATAAGTGCTGTTTTAGTCCGCGAGGAAGAAGGAGCACAATCTTCTACTCCCTCCGTTTCAATTTATATGAACCTATTTCCTTTTTAGTCCATGCCAAAAAGAATGACCTATTTCCCTATTTGGCCTTAGCCCTCGTAGTCGTCGCTCGAGAGTTAAGGCCTTATTTCCAATGTCACCTGATAGATGTGGTGACTACTTTTCCCCTGTGGAATATTCTTCATAAACCTAAACTCTCAGGTAGGTTGGCCATATGGGCCGTCGAAATGAGCGAATTTGACATTGAATATAAACCCATGAGTGTAATTAAGTCACAAGTTTTGACCGACTTTGTGGCCGATTTCAGTCTGGGACTTTTACCTTTGGCTACCAAAGAAACAGCAATGGTGTCGGAATCGACATCAGGAGTTTGGACTTTGTTCACGGACGGAGCTTCCAATGTGAAAGGTTCTGGGCTTGGCATAGTGTTACCCACGCCCTCGGGAGAAACCCTAAGGCAGGACATAAGAATTGTTCCTCTAACTAACAATGAAGCGGAGTACGAAGCTTTGATTGCAGGGCTCGAATTGGACCGTGGACTAGGCTCCGAGGTCATAAAAATCAAATACGACTCCCAATTGGTAGTAAATCAGGTCTATGGGATCTTCGAAGACAAAGAGGAACACATGCAATAATACGTAATGAAAGTCCAGGCTCTGCTCGCTCGGTTCTGGGGATGGTCAATTACGTATATCTCAAGGGAAGAGAATGTGGAAGTAGATGCACTAGCCAACCTTAGATCGTCCACAAAAATGAAGGGATCGGACTCCGGTACGGAAGTACAGCTTCTGCATTTGGTATTGGACGCGGATAGCTATTACGAGGTAAACGCGACCAATTTGGTCTGGGAATGGAGAAACGAGATTATTGACTATCTCGAGCACGGAACATTGCCTGAAGATCCTAAGGCATCTCGGGCATTCCGCACTAAAGCAGCTCGATACAGCTTCAAGGGGGTCAATTGTACAGAAGATCTTTCCAAGGCCCGTTGGCTTGATGTTTGGGAGCCTCCGAAGCTAATTACGTTATGCGAGAAGTCCACAAATGGATCTACGTAAATCACTCAGGCGCGGATTCCTTAGTGTTAAAATTAATTAGGGCAGGATACTATTAGCCCCGGATGGAACAAGACACCAAAGCTTATGTTCAAAAATGTGATAAATGTCAACGCTACGCACCGTTGGTACATCAACCGACAGAGACGTTGCACTCCATTTTGTCACCTTGGCCATTCATGAAGTGGGGTATCGATATCGTCGGACCACTGCCACCGGCCCCCGGTAAGGTAAGATTTCTTTTGATTTTAACTGACTATTTTTTAAGTGGGTTGAAGCATGCCCTTATAAGAAGATCGGCGAACGTGAAGTGGTAGATTTCTTGTGGGAGAATATAATATGCAGATTTGGGATACCAAAAGAGATAGCCTGCAACAACGAGCAACAATTTATAGGTACAAAGGTCACGAAGTTCCTTGAAGACTTGAAAATCAAAGGGATCACATCATCACCCTATCATCCGAGCGCAAACGGTCAAGCAGAATTAACAAACAGGGTGATTATACAAAATCTCAAAAAGAGATTTGAAGCAGCTAAAGGTAAATTGCCCGAAGAGCTTCCAGGTGTACTATGGGTGTACCAAACAATGACCAAATCGAGCATAGGGGAGACTCCTTTATCTCTTGTGTACGGGGCAGAAGCCCTGATCTCGGTGGAAGTAGGAGAGCCTACCCTGAGATATTTCCGGGCAGACGAAGAAATAAATAATGAAGCGATGTTAGTCAATTTGGAGTTGCTCGATGAAAGCAGGGACTTGTCACATATAAGGATGGCAGCCCAAAAGCAGAGAATAGAGAGATATTATAATCGAAGAGTCAACCTCCATTATTTCAAAGTAGGAGACTTGATTTTTAAGGAAAGTAACTCAGAATACCCGGGAGCTCAATGCGGGGAAGCTAGGTGTAACATGGGAAGGCCCCTACCGGGTTTCAATTGTCACTGGGAAAGGGTCATACAAGTTAGAAAATCAAGATGGAGAAAACTTACCAAGCAACTGGAATGTGGCACACCTCAAGAGATACTATTGTTGATGAGCCTCGCCTATACTGAAAGTATATGCTGCACTCTTTTTTCCTTCATCCAGTTTTTGTCCCAATTGGGTTTTTCTGGCAAGGTTTTTAACGAGGCAGCAACGAAAAGCATACTACGAAGGAAGCTTCAGTAGCAGCAATAAGACCTTTAAGTGACAAGGCACACAAGCAAAGAACCACTACGGAGCGGTTAGATAGTCTTTTGCTCGATAGCAAAGTTCCTACCGGGAAGTAAAGTTTGTTGTCGAATAGAGATTACCCGATCGTTCACAAGTGCAATCCACTAGGGGATTGTTAGATAATTTTTGGCTCGATAGCATAAATTCCTAAGGGGAAGTGAAGTTTGTTATCGAACTGAAGATTATCTAGCAATTCACTAGTGGAATCCTCGAAGGTGTAAAACTTCCAGTGTTTAAATTCGCATTCTTTGCATTCGAACACTGAGGGGGAATGATATGAGGATACGACAACAATGACTGCCACATCGACCGGAATACGAAAACTGGAAACATAGTTGTATCATCGAGACTGGGGACTGCGCAACCAGCCTCGTAGAAACAAGTTGTATAACTTAGCCACAAGAAATAGCAATTTATTTTTAGCACAATGAATGCTTATGTACTTTTGAAAATGGAATGAATAAACTAAAGTCCTTTAATTTTATCTTGTTTCTTGTCTGAATGATGAATTGATTTTATCATTTGAAAGTTAAACAAGTACTTCAAATGCCAGTGCCGTAATGAACAGGAGACGTCCTCTTCAAGAGCACCGTAAATATAAGAGGGCCCTCTCTTATGAAACCCTCACGATAAATGGTTGATTTCGGAAGAACCTATGCCCGAAATCAAAATACTACCGGGGAAAAACACACCTGAAGCCTCGCATATCTCAACGCGGAAAACTGATGAGAATACTTAAAAGAAAAAGACGCAAAGAGCAAAACTTGTGCAAATACTTAAACGAAAAGTACGCAAAGAGAAAAACTTGCATGTTACTTGAAAGAAAAAATGTTTCTATTAACAATAAACATACCAAATAGCATAATTACAAAAATATGAGAAAGAAAAGAAAACAAAAAACTAAGTTACTACATCTCTGGAACCCGAAGGAAGAGAAGCATCTGCACCCCCAAGGGAAGTAGAAGGATCCGTCGCCGGCTCAATACCATGGCTTTCATCATTTTGGCCTTCAGAATCATCACACCTGGCTCTTCTTCAGGTCCCAAGAACTCGGAGCCAGAATCAGAAGAATCGGTAGCATCAGGTTGGTCTGGAAGCCCACTTTTGGTAGTTGACTCCAGCTCACGGGCCTTAGCGATTTAGGCATCATAGTCAATGACACTCTCTTTGGCCTCTTCCAAGGTTTTTCTCCTCATACTATACATAGCATATGTTTTTTCAGCAACGAGGGAAGCCACTTGATGTTGGAATTCTTCTTTAAGTCGGTCGACCTCGACAGAAAGGTTATCCCACGTGGATCTGGCAGACCAGAGGCTGACATCAAGCTCGCGGATAGTGGAGCTGAAAACTCTATTGTGCTCGATGATCCTCTTATACTTCTCCTCCAACCGGGCATACTTCACCTCGACAACAGTAACTTCTTTAGTTTTGGAGCTTAAGGTTGTCTCTAAATTATTCAATCTTTCTGCAGCGACAGCCTCGCAATCGGATGCAGCAAGAAAGACATGATGGACCTCAACCCATTTGGCCTTAGTTTCTTCAAATTGTGCACTTAACGGGGGCGACCTCCTGGCTAAGAGTCACTACTTCTTGCTCGCTTTGCTACAGCCGAACCTCAACCTCAATGGCCTGAGCGGCTCATGCTTCCATCTTTGAGAGGCAAGTAGCAGTTTGGTCTCGCTCGGCCAAAAGTTGATCCTCTCGGGAAACTACGGTCGGTGGAGATGATGTAGCAATTACTGGTGGCGAAGGTAGAGTTGGTGAATAAGGAGATGAAGCTAATAGCGAAGTAGCTGCGACAAATGTAGTGCTGGTTGTTGGTTGCTCATCAAACGAAGACGACAAGGACTCAGTACTCAGCCTCAAGGTACTGGGCACGATGGCTGGGACTCGAAACGGGAGTTAGCATTTTCCACCATATCATACTCCCCCTAGAGTGTCGAGGCATCGTCCTCGCTTGGTGTAACTAAATCAACAGATTGAGTTTTCTGTTGAGCTGAGGATGGCCGTCGTCTTCTATGTAGAGAATCCCCCTCCTCACTGGCTTCTCCATTATCATCTATCATCACAGTATCTATGGTCGGCTCGGGCACAAGGCTCATAACCACAACATCCGAAGATGACTCGGGCGCGGCATTCTTTGCCTTTTTATTTTTTCCCCTGGCCGCGGAGGAACGTCTCCTTTTTGGTTGCTTGTTCTCCGGCCGGGGACTCCGAGAAGAAGAACTTACGCCAGAAGCAGGCCCGGAGACACCTGTTCGGGTAATAGCCTCCTGTAGCATCTTCGCCGTGTCAGCAGGACTAGCCAAAACATCTTCCTCGAGGACGACAACTGAGCCTGGGTAGACCTGAATTTAACATGAGAGAAAGGTTAATCAACTTCCCTATATGAAAGGTAAAAACAAGATGAGTCCAACTTACCATTATTTTTGTCTTTCCAGCCATATTTAAGGGCCAGTACTTTCCACGTACGGGTCTCAGGCGTAGTGAAATCCAAAATCTTCTAGACCCTCTTGTCCAAGCCTTCGACCCTTGGTGGAACCCACTGAGTTGCTGAAACAAGTGAAAGAAGAGGAATTAGTAACAACATGGGATGATCATTAGCTAGAAGAAGAAACAAACGATGAACTTACGAGTATGGTTCCATAATTCCGGAAAGGATGAAGCCGTGGCTGGAATGATGCCCCCGGTGGCAACTACAGCGACACGTTCCATCCACGCACAATTGTTGTCATCATCCATACTGGCTAGCAAAGCATAGTGGCCATGTTTGCTAAAATTTATCATTCCCTCGCGAAATATCTTGGGGGAATAAAGGTTCATTAATCAAGCTAGGGTTAGATCCTCTCCCGTCACCTAGCACAGAAGCCTAAGACAAGTGATTTTCCTCCATATAAAAGGACTTACTTGTGTCAGGCATACCTAGTAACGGATGCAGAACTCCAAAATAATAGAGTCAAGCTCCCCACTCAAAGAGAACGGTCCCAAAGTGAAGGGATACATATAAAAATACGTGAAACCCTTCTTGGGTAAGGTTATCCATTCCGACAGATCAGGAACGATAGTGTCTAAATCTTGGCAATGACAGTCTTCCTTTATAGCAAAAATACTGGAAGGGCAGATGGAAGAGGATATATGCCAACGACCCACGCACGAGGGTTAGCGGAAGGATACTTCTCTTCGAAGTCTTTAGTTGTGACAAGGCTTCTTGGGATGATGGTGCTCACCGTAGGAGGATTAGCATCATCAGCTTTACCTTTATTATTTGAAGAAATAGGGTTTCTGGAAGAAGAAGCCATTTTTATCAGAAAGGAAGGAAGGGTTTCTCTAAAGAAGAAGGTTGAAAAAAGGTTGAAGACAAAGTACGAGTTAAGTAAAGAAAGTTTGAGAAAGTTGGAGAATTATGAAGTGTAAATGAAGAAGTTTGATGCGTATACGTAAAGGAATAGGCAACTAAAATCGTGACCATAATTACCTCGATAACCAGCAAAAGTGATGCTAAATCGTGGGATGATGCGTGTTCGGAGCATTAAATTCGCGGATCTGGTGGACCAAAGGCTGACATCAAGCTCGTGGACAGTGGAGCTGAAAACTCTATTGTGATCGATGATCCTCTTATGCTTCTCCTCCAACCCGGCATACTTCGCCTCGACAGCAGTAACTTCTTCAGTTTTGGAGTTTAAGGTTGTCTCCAAATTATTCAATCTTTCTGCAGCGGCAGCCTCGCGATCGGATGCAGCAAGAACGACATTATGGACCTCAACCCATTTGGCCTTAGTTTCTTCAAATCGTGCCCTTAACGGGGGCGGCCTCCTGGCTAAGAGTCACTACTTCTTGCTCGCTTTGCTACAACCGAGCCTCCAACTCAACAGCCTGAGCGGCTCATGCTTCTAGTTCTGAGAGGCGAGTAGCAGTTTGGTCTCGCTCGGCCAAAAATTGATCCCGCTTGGAGGTAAGTTCCTCCTTATCGCGAATCAGCCTTTGAAGGCCCTCAGAAGCAAGGAAGTTGGCCTGCAAAACAAAAATACAAATTCAAAACCATGCCATAACAAATATAGAAGAAATGACAGGAAATAAAGATTATACCGCCGCTGCGTTGTGCATGGCATGTTCAACAAATACTCTCCCGAGAGAGTTTGTATTTTATCCCTATCTTTTTCTGAAATCAAAGGCTTCAGATAATTTTCAAATTCCACCTGTCGGGACAACATATGGCATCTGAAAGAAACCGAGTGGGTAATGTTCCTCCTCCTCTGGGGATCTTCTGAGGGGGCGGCATAATTTTGCCCCAAGTTCCCATGAACTGGGGACTAGGGAAGAGGGACATCATCCTCTCGAGAAACTACGACCGGTGGAGATGATGTAACAGTTACTGGTGGCGAAGGTAGAGTTGGTGAATAAGGACATGAAGTTAATGGCGAAGTAGCTGCGACAAATGCAGTGCTGGTTGTTGGTTTCTCATCAACCGAAGACGACAAAGACTTGGTACTCAGCCTCACGGTACCGAGCACGGCGACTGGGACTTGAAAATGGGAGTTAGCATTTTCCACCATATCATACTCCCCTAGAGTGCCGAGGCATCGTCCTCGGTTGGTTTAACTAACTCAACAGATTGAGCATTCTGTTGAGCTGAGGAAGGTCATCGTATTCTATGTAGAGAAGCCCACTCCTCACTGGCTTCTCCATCATCATCTATCACCATGGTATCTATGGCCGGCTCGGGCACGAGGCTCATCACCACAACATCCGAAGACGACTCGAGCGCGGCATTCTTTGCCTTTTTATTTTTTTCCCCGGTCGCGGAGGAACGTCTCCTTTTTGGTTGCTTGTTCTCCGGCCATGGACTCCGAGAAGAAGCACTTACTCCATAAGCATGGCTGGAGACACCTGTTCGGGTAATAGCCTCCTGCAACAGCCTCGCCGCGTCAGTAGGACTAGCCAAAATATTTTCCTCGGGGACGACAACGGAGCCCTGGGGTAGACCTGAATTCAATAAGAGAGAAAGGTTAATCAACTTCCCTATACGAAAGGTAAAAACAAGATGAGTCCAACTTACCATGATTTTTAGCCTTCCACCCATATTTAAGGGCCAGTTCTTTCCACATATGGGTCTCGGGTGTAGTGACATCCAAATTTTTCTGGACCCACTTGTCCAAACCTTCGACCCTTGGTGGAACCCACCGAGTTGCTGAAATAAGTGAAAGAAGAGGAATCAGTAACAATATGGGATGATCTTTAGCTAGAAGAAGAAACAAACGATGAACTTACGAGTACGGTTCCACAATTCCGGAAAGGATGAAGTCGTGGCTGGAATGATGTCCCCGGTGGCAACGGCAACGAACCGTTCTATCCACGCACAATCGTTATCATCATCCATGTTGGCTAGCAAAGTATGGTGGCCATGTTTGCTGAAATTTATCATTGGGAATAAAGGTTCATTAATCGAGCTAGGGTTAGATCCTCTCCCGTCTCCTGGCACAGACGCTGAAGACAAGCGATTGTCCTCCACATAGAAGGACTTACTTGTGCCACAAAGTTATGCCACCGGAAAGTAGGGGGACTATCTGTATGGATGTTCATATTTAATGTTCGCATGAGAAAGTGACACGTGGAGCCGGAGACAGAAGACAGTCGGGCCCGAGGGCAATGATCCCGCTTCTTATCGGAGAGAATGATATTCATAAAGGTGAAGTAAATGCCTACCACCTGGTAGCATTTAATGAAGAATATTCTATAGCATTAAGTGCACGGTCCGTTACAGAGAATAAGGCATTTACTGTCTACCGTTACACATTCTTCAATGTCCCTCATAATTGTCATTTAAGAGGGACTTGATCCTAGGACCTTGTTTTCTAGGTACAATTATAAGTAGTGAGCTCTATCATCATTGTAAGGGACACGAATTTTCCTACAAGCATACACTACATTTTGTTCAAAACTCAATAACATTTTACTTTCTTGTTTATTTATACTGCCTCCAAAAGCTCTGTTCCCGGGCTCAAGATCTTTATCATCTTATCTCGATTTTAATGCTAAGTCTTATATTTTTGTCTAATTTATTTATCATTTTAGGATCAAATCGATTCACTTGTCTATAAACTACGTATAAATTCAATTATACCGTTTTACCGGTAAACAAGTATCTTGTTCAAATATACAAAGTTATATTGAATCCACAAATCCTTGGCTAGGTGTAACCGTGTAAATGTATAGCTTCACTAGCAGTCGAACTTAGATCTCTTTATATTTCAACTAAACGAAGAAAACGAACGATGGAAATGACATAAAAGGAAAAGCGTACATAAATATCTAGCCGTCCAATGTGGTTAAGAGACGAGCATTCTTGTTGGTCCAATTCAAGTCCAAGGCATTGATAATGCCATCCCTTGAATAATTTTCCTGCATTCTTTCTTAGTCCTTGCCTCTTTGGGAAAGTTTTTTTTATTATATTATTACTTTTAATTATATTACTATTATTAGCGGACGTGTCAAGTTGCTAAGAATTTCCATCTGGGGCATATGTTGTCTGCCACCTAAAGATTGTTTCCTTCTCTTCACAAAGTTCTCTCTTAATTTCATGAATCTAAAAACTGACGTTCAACGTTTAAGTGGCAAACAACACATTATTTTGCTCCAATTCCTCCTATTTCTTTTTCTCCAACTTGAATTTTTTTAATTCTAGTTTAGTTGTTGCCACAGAAGAAAAAGTGATACATATATAATTATTGAGTATTATTATCTCTGTGGGTTTTAATTCATAGGGCCATGGACAAGTGTGTCTGGAAACTTGTTTATAAAGTTAGTCTAAGATATTTGTCTGGTACGTATATAGAGAAAATACTTTTTTTTTCCTGGTTTTGGGAGTGGGGAGGGGGGAAGGGAGAGAGAAGTTATATGTTTCATGGGCTAAACCATATATGTTTGAATTGGTTATTAGTTAAATTTTTATTTATATATAGTGAAAGATCTAGATATTTAGTCGCGAGTTCTAACACATAGGGGTGTACGAAAGAAACGATAAATCGCATCAAATTTATGATTCGAGTCAAACCGGAAATAAAATTCGACTATGGTTTGGTTTGATTTGGTTTGGTGTTAGAAAAACAAATCGACCTTAATTGGTTTGATTTTAACTAGAAAAAGTCAAACCGAAACCAAACCAACCCGACATTACATGTATACAAGTTTTAAAAATATTTTATACATAAAAATAATTATTGTAATGTAATTTATAAATACTTTTTAAACTTTTTCATAATTCACTCTTTTAATGTATTATTTCAAACTAGGACTTAGAATTTTTGAATGGTCAAAAATATTTTATAGCCCGTAAAAGTTAGTAACTCAAATAAAGCGCAAAGCAAAATAAATCAATACTAATGCTAAAAAATATCAATCAATACCAGGAAGTAGGAATGACAATAGTATTGTATATTTATTCTTTTAGTTTTGCATTGGTTTAGATAGTGAAAATGCATATAATTTATTTTTATCATTATTTAGTCATGTAATTAATACTTAATACTTATTTTAGCATGACTTAGTAATTTTAGATTATGTTTATTTTCATTATGTCTTATTAGTTAACAATATTTATTTTATGCGACTTGTTGAGTATTTTAGTATAATCATGACTCATCTCATATTATTTTGTATTATTTTATTAAAAAACATCTTATATAGTTTTATCCTGCTAGGACCTAAGAATTATATTAGAGCACACATTATATATTTTATGGTATGAAGATTTTATCGGAAAAAAATCCAAAAACCCGAGAAATCCGAAAACCCGAAAAAAATCGAGATTGAAAATTCGATTTTTGTTGGTTTGGTTTATAGATTTAAAAATTTGAGACAATTGATTTGATTTGATAATTTAAAAACTCGAACCAACCCGGCATATGTACACCCCTACAGTCACACATATAATAAAACTTTGTTTTTGGATTGGATAGGTAATGCATAATAGTAATACAAAGATCTTATTTCCGTTTAATCATGATTGACTCATAGTAAATCATTTTTACCTATAGTACATCAAAGATTCCTTCGAAATACAATACGTCTTCAAATATTGAATGGCATTTGTGATTTACACCTAATATAAGCAATGTGGAGAAGATTGAGGAATTTAATAAACTTCAATTTGATGGGAACTCCAACACGTTGAGGGACTAAAAAATATGGAAATGAAACAGTAAGTGACCCACTTGACCTAAAGTGCTATGAATTTAATTAATATCATGTCTGACTAGCACTGTAAAATAGTAGTAAACTTATATTAATGCAAATTTCTTCCCTTTTCATTTGCTTCCATCCGTTCATGCCTCCATTGATTCCCACAAATATTAAGCAAAAAATCATGGAATTTCTTAATTGTGGCAGACAAAATAAGGGTTTCCCCGCAAAAGACCACAACAATAAGTTCAAAATAAAAAATTACTTCAGCTCATTATTGAACATTTTATTTAATCTATGGAGTATAAATTCCCTAAAATCATGATTAGGTAAGTGGTCCCATGTTGCACTCAGGTGTCACTTTGACAACTTGTTTGATTCGCTATTATATCGTTTTGATGATTATAAACTTACGTGTAATCAGTTTTGATTTTTATTAGGATTAAGACTACGATTGAGATTCTTGATTTTTTCCAAGGATTTAGCAAAAGTCAAGAAAATAACAGATTATGTTCCTTACTGAAACGAAAGTGGACAAAGAATCAAAATGATGCAACACTACAAAGAGCTAAGCCGCTAATGGGGTAGGATTGTCCAATTTTTCATCCTTCTAATTACCTTACCCATTGTTAAATTTTTTTGATAATATAAAATTTCTTTATACTGTCGGTGTATACAAGATAAGTATATATTTGTGTTGTGTAAATGAATTATTTTGCGAGTTTTCCCAATAAACTACTCCCTCCCTTCAAATTTATACAATCATATTTTTTTTTCTTAATCTGTTTAAAAAAGAATGATCCATTCTAAATTTGAAAAAATCTAAATTAAACTTCCTTCTCTATCTTTAATAACGATTTTTATAATCACACAAATATTATGGCATATTTAAAATTACAAATTTCAAAAGTCTTATAGTTACACTAATGTTATGACATATATTATTTTGGACTAGCTTGTAGAGGCTAAAACATCAATTAATTTGGATTGAAGGGAGTAATAAAATTCAAAAGTCATCATTTCTTTCTTAAATTTTATGTCTAAGGTACACATAAAATGCAATGGACGGGTAATTAGGAGGTAATTTCTTACCTCGGGCCGCACACCCTCATCCAAATACTAATTACAATGACAGTAATTTGCTGTCTGTTTAAGAGCATTTCCTAAATCCTAATTAATGCGACACAGCAAATTAAAGAGCTAAAACTAATGGATTATGAGACGATGCTCTAGTTGAAGAGGAAGGGAATAAGCATCTTCCACTTTGTTGTTCATTTGACCTTAGTGATTATTACCCCATTATTATTAAACAATGGGCTGGTTTGACAGACTTTTTAGTGCGGAAAGTGTTGGAGGCTAGCCACTGGACAAGATAAATGACATAATGGTATGGCCCATTGAATTATCAAAGATGGGTTAAATTCACCATTACTCTAATTTGGAGTTATTAAAGGTTAAATACTATAATTTTGTTTTGCTTGGATAAGGGCACAATTTTGTGTTTCTGTAACTAGTAAATTTGTAATATTGTAATGTCATGAAAGCTAAAAGAATGTCCTTTAGTCTTGATTAATATGCTAATTTTGAATTGAAACGGCAAAATTATACTCTTTAGTCTTTGATAATCAGGAAGGACATTGCACTTTCTCATCCCTTCTAACCTTGCCCATCACTAACTTATATGGGAAAAGGTCCAAATTTACCTCTCTATTTTTTAATATTGTCTATATTTAACCTCCGTTATATTATTCGGTCAAATTTACCCCTATCGTTATACTATCCCGCCAAATTTATTCTTACCATCAGCAAACTTTTAAAAATTACCCCCCAGGTGACCCAGAATCTCCCAAATTATTTTAATTAAGTCATTTATTCTTCTTCTTGATTTACTATTTTCGAAATAGTTGATATTTACCTACTTTCTTAATTGAAAAAAATAAGAGAAAGAAATATTAAATAATACAATGGTTAGTAAACAAAGTATAGTAAATTAAAAAATCTAAATTAGGTAGTTTGTCTAAATTTTAAAAGTATTTACTAACACCCCAACTTTAATAAATTCGTTGCACCAAAGTTATGGAGACTTTGCAAGTATTTGTGATAGAAGTTAAACTTCCTGGGGGACTTTATATTGTCGAATTCAACTTTGCTTTAATCAAATGCCTACGCATTGTGCACTCTTAAGTTAGTCGATCGAACTCTATACTAATAAGACAATAACAAAATATATTCGAATATACATGTATATATTTGATGAGCAACTGCATATAATAAATAGACCTATTGAATTTTACGGTGTATATATGGTTAAAAAATAAATAAAATTTTAAACCAATTCCAAACCCATTATCACAAGAAGATACGTGGGTGCAATGGTAATTGAAAATATCCATGAATAATTTGTATAGTCTAGTACATTTAGCATTCACATCAATAGTAAAATCTAAAAATAGTGAAGCAAGAAGAACAACAAGTGATTTAAATAAAAGGAAATTGGGAGATTTTAGATTACCTAACAGATCAAGGGATAATTTTAAAAGTTTGCTGATGGTAGAGATAATTTTGATCAGATAGTAAATGTAAACAATATTCGAAAGTAGCGGGAAATATTTGGCCCTTTTCCTATAGCTAAGACATAGGTTTTAAGGTAGGAAGTTTAACCTTTAAGTCTCTTGACGTACTGACATATTATGCTATCAAAATAGATAACGAAATTTTATGATCGTGCATATTGCTAATCTTGGAGAAGATGGGAGCTCTTATATAGGCAGATTATATGCTAATCTTGGAGAAGATGGGAGCTCTTATATATGCAGATTATATGCTTATGTTCCTAATGATGAGGATGGTCTACCTTTGTACACAGATAAAGAAAAAAAAAATCTATACTTGGAACTTGGAAGAAAGGGGAAGGCAAGAAGAGAGACCCATGTCGATATGGAGTCACTTAGTTGTTGATATTGTTTGCAACAAATTATTTGTGATACAAAAATAAATTGTAATCACAATATAAATATGAAGAAACATAGTTTTATTGATAAAATGATGCGGGTACAATTCTATTTGTTCCCTTGATTCTTCTCTCCTGATTATCTCCGTGATTCGAGGGCTGAATCAGCGTGTTTCTCGAACGTAGGATGATTCAAACTTTATTGGATGTATATGATATCCATGAAAGTATGGTGTAGATCTTCTTGAAGTATTTGATTATCAAGAATTATCCGATATTCGAGATGATCTCCATTTTTTGAGATCTCCCTTTTAAGGGGATATGTAACCCTTTTAATAGGAGTGATCTAGAGTTAGGATAGAGTACCCTCCAAGAAAACCCTAATAGACTCGGATTTAGCCCAAATTTTATATGGGCTTGATCCGTTAAAATTTCGATGTCTACAAATACTATGCTTAGCCTTTAAAAAAAAATTCATTACATCAATGGAAGGAGAAGGAACTATGTGTAAGGTTGAAATTATGTATACTGATTAAGGTTGTTATCTCCCCTCCATTCTGCCCTCTATTTTTATTTTTAAACAAAGGTCGAGGTCAATGTCAAAATTCCTTGCCACAATGCGAGGTAAAAACCTAGGTGAGTGGAGTAATTTAAAAAAAAATGAAGAGAAAAATTACGTTGAACCCTACACTTCAAACTATGAAAGGTAGATAATTCACCAAATGTGGTAACCTCAAACCCCATTTGAATGCCAACAAATTGCACACATGAAATAGGTTTGAAAACATTTCAATATATAAATAAAGATGGCAAGAGGAAAAGAAAAATATAACTCAAGAGGTATAGGGTTGTTATAATTAGTTCGTATCTAGTCGTGCTAGGAATATTTCAATTGCACTTAAGAGCTGAAAGGAGAAAAATTTGGAGATTTGCACGTACAACGGTACAAGGTCATTTTTTTGAGCTATTGTAAGTATATTTCTCTTATTCAACATGTACAGAGAATTAAAAGCATACTTTCCTCCTCCTGAAATTAGCCTTTTGTAGAGGTTTAGGCCTAATCTTATTTCCCCTCTGTGTTTCTTTCTCTTTTTATTTAATAAAATCCGCCATCCTTTATGGATTTTAAATAAGACTATGTTTTAATTAATACAAGATGCAATACAAATGTACAATACGTACTCCTTAATTATTAGATAAATTTTGTTTTTAGCAACATCACCCATTAATCTGAAGTTGGAAAGAATAGCCGAAGATTGCCATGAAAATGATTAAATTTAAAAAGCAGACCCTTGCTAAAAACCTCCATAATCAATTGATCATCGATTGGTATATTGCACAACAACGTCAGAGATGGCTTCTAATGTGCAAAGTAAATACAACATATGCTAAGTGATAATTTACAAGGTTAAGTGAGATTATCAATCGAGATTAAAGGATAAAAGAACATAAATCTTAGAACGACACTAAGATTTCGCTCTAAGTTTAAAAAAAGTTTGTTAGTAAGGGCAATTGCAGAATCCAGCGTCCACAAAGGACACACAGATGTTATCGAAGAATATATTTAACTATTGCTTGAAGATAAAAACTACAAGGTCGGATAAACATGACTAGGTATAAATGAACGTAATTAACAAACCAAATTTAGTTTACCGGTGACTGTTCGGGAATTAGATTTTCAAGTAACATACATGATAATACTGATTTTCGCTTGGTGAGTAATACTATATTTGTTTTCTATGATGACGATACGAAAGACTATGAGCCTGTTTGGATGACCCTTTTTAATTTGTGGAAGTGTTTGACAATCAAAAAAGGGCTTAAAAAAAGTTAAAATCTGTTTAAAAAAAGCCAAAATCAATAAGTTGGGTAATCTTAACTTTTTCAAATTGGCTTAAAAGCCATATTGCTTTGACCAATGATATTACATTCTTATCCTTATAATTTTTCTTAATCCCGAAATTACCCCAATAGAAAACCTTAAAACATACTATCCTTTTCTTTTCTCCGGTCTTGTTGCAGCCTCGACTTTCTTCTTCCTCTTCTTCCATAACTTTCCTCTATTTTCCTTTCATTTCTTTCTTTACTCTTTCATTCATTATTTTCTCAAATTTTTCCTTTCCTTTCTTCCATAACTTTCCTCTATTTTCCTTTCATTTCTTTCTTTACTCTTTCATTCATTATTTTCCCAAATTTTTTCTTTCCTTTCTTTCTTCCCAGTGCTGCTCCCTTCCCCTCACACTTCTTTCTTTAGTCAAATTATTATTATTATATGTTATTTAAATAAATATTTTATATATATTAAAAATAATTTTACCTAATCATTGAGAACTTAATGAAAAGACATAAATCAATTTGTATAATAATCAATTTAGCATTAAAAACTTGTAATAATTAGCTACTTTTTAGTGTTACCAGCTTTAAGGATATTTCAGCCACTTTAACAGAAAAAAGTACTTACTATCACTTGTTTACCAAACACTTTAACAATTTTTTTTCAGTTTCAATACTTTTATCCAAACACATAACTGCTTATTTATAAAATAAGCTTCAGGATTTAAAAGTGCTTTTAAGCACAATTTTTTTTTTAAGCCAATCCAAACTGGCTGATTTGTGCCTTAAAATTTTTTTCTTATGTTCAAGCACTAAAAACCATGGGAATATCTTTGCAGCCCACTTCATTC
Source organism: Nicotiana tomentosiformis (assembly GCF_000390325.3). NCBI lineage: Eukaryota > Viridiplantae > Streptophyta > Magnoliopsida > Solanales > Solanaceae > Nicotiana > Nicotiana tomentosiformis. The sequence continues at coordinate 89,366,427 of NC_090819.1, read as the reverse complement.
CTATTACAATTACAACTATGGATTTCGCTCACGCCATCTTAAGGAAAAAAAGATTAAGCTTTGTCATACTACTACTACAAGCAGATACAAAAAGAGGAGTTAAAAAAATTAACCTAAATAGTCGTTCATCCAACCACTTAAACTTAAAATAATTTGTGATTGTAAAAAAATAAAAATAAAATAAATAAACATATATATATATATATATATATATATATATATATATATATATATATATATATATATATATATATATATAAAATTTGTGTATAAAATCGTATATATAATCAGTATAATACATGTATAGAAGCTAAAAAAAGTAAATAGTAAATCTGACCGGCTATTTGCGTAAAGACCCTGTAAGTTAATGTACTGGATAGGACCTCCCTGAGTCAAGAGAATTGGGCTCTTAGAGATCACCAGTTCGTAAGCCCAAAAAAGACTAGCCCAAATTTAGAGCAGCCCACTGCTTGGGAGCCCATTCCTGATTCGTCACGACTCACGCAGCAGACAGGAGAAAGAGGAAAAGCCGCAGGGCTAATCGGAAAGCTAATGAACGACGTGACGGCCAACATCTTTCACTTCAGAAGAGTTTAGAGTTAGTGGATTCTTTCCGGCGAGCCTGAATTCATTTCTCTGAGCTCCTAAGTAATCTCCCTAATTTTTTCTTCAATTTCTCAATATTTTCTTGGAACATTTTTGTGGTTTGAGTGGTTTTTATGCTGTTTCTTTTGCACTGTGAATTTGACTGTTTTCTATGTTATTTTATGGATTGCTTTCTGGGTTTCGTTGGTATTGCTGATTAAGTTTGAAAAGTGTACTTTCTTGGTCGAATCTTAGCTAAAAGCCAGCATCTTTTGTTGTTTCATTCATTTAAATGGACAAGTCAGTAGTACAAATCAATGATACTGGGAGTTGGATTTAGTTACTTCTGCCTTGCAGTTTAACGCGGGATGTTCTGGTCTTAGCGTGTTCAGCTTAACCCGCTAATCACTAAACTAAGGCCTCATTGGCAATTTTTAGTTTAGAATGAAATTCAGAGCTTTCTTTTGATTCTTAGTTGTTGATGTCTATAACAAAATTCCATGAGCATATCAAGTAGTGTTTGGATGGTGGTTCTAGTACGGGTAGCATAATTAAGCGCCCTTGTGGGCATTATGCTAGTACAAACTTTCGAAGAGCAAGGGGGAATAAATGTGTTTTCCAAGTTAGTTGTTGGAATATTATTTTGTTGATAATGTTTTTTCTGAACCAAATGATGTTTACCAAATAATTTTGTTTTCAAGTTGAAATATCTGGTAAGAAGATGAGTGCTCGGAAGAAGACACCTTTCCAGAAGCATAGGGAAGAGGAAGAGGCAAAGAAAAAGGTATGAGTGTAGCAAGTTTGATTTCTAGTGGAAATTGGAAGGGTGATTGTCCTTTTTGCTCACTATGTATGCCTTCTTTTGGCAGAGGGCAGAGGATGAAACAGCTCGTCTGTATCAAGAATTTGTGGAGTCGTTTTCAGTGGATAATGCGCCAGGTTCCAAGGCATTTGTTAGAGGGGGAACTATCAATCCGAATGATAAAGTGAAGACTGATTCTGAAGGTCAGTTGCAAGAATCTATATTGTGTTTCTCTATCGTTCTTTCTTTGATTACCTAAAAGTTTTTTTCTATTAATTCTTACAAATAAAATGATTTTTCTCTTACACGAACAAATTATTAAACATATGGACCTTTTCTATTCATTCGAGGATGGCAGGTGGAAATTCTAAAGATGAGGGTTCAGGTTTAAAGAAGGGGAGTAGGTAAACTAATACTTTTGATTGACCATGTTACAATGTTATTGTAATTTAGGATACTGAATACCAAGTTTTTCATGACGATATCACTGTTCTTATTAGGCTTTTATATGTTTACTTGTTTCCAGATTGATTTGTGTCAGCTTGTCTTCTTAAAAATTTGAATTTTGCAAATTCAGTCTTGCTTTGACTTACCTGCAAATGGTAACTATGTTGCTAAATGTGTATTATGGAGAGAGAGCTTGGTGCCTCCTTTATCTACTACCGTATATGATAATTTCTTATGAAAAAAGTCAATTATAGATTCTGTGTATCTACCTTTGACTATTGCATTAGGAGTTTGATTACTTAATTATTCTTTATTCTTTTAGAAAATATAATATGCAAGTTTTGTCGAAGGAAATAAGAAATTAGGTGTTCAAGAGCGTAGCATAATTGAAGTGCACTCAGTCTTTACTCTTTAGCGATTAGGGCGCTAATGAAGAAAAACAAGTATAATTCAATAAAAACAAATTCCAAAAGAAACAACAATTATATGGGAGAGGATTTGAAAAACTCCAATCAATGTTGACGTTCAATCTTTGAAAAACTTGTAATTAAGAAATGTATGAAGTAAAAATCATGTCAATCAAGTTAAAAAGTAAATTTAAATTTCTTATTGAAAAAACAACTGCAATTTCAAGTTTCTAATTTTGGATTTACTGTGTAACTTTCTTGTGCTAATTTCTAACTACTAATTACTAGCATTTTTTTTTGTTTTTTTGATTTTTTTAGAAGGATATATTTAAACAGGAACTACACAAAGCAGTGTAGTCCTTCATAGTTACAAGGAGAGCACTGAGTTCCTATCCTTACCTATCTCATATATAATCTAAGATCTCAAAAATAGACTCAACTTCTTAAAAGTATTCTTGTTTACACCAAAAACTGATTTCTCTCATTCCAAATTATCCACCAAATGCAGGGTGGGACAATCTTCCATTACTAGCATATTCATGAATGATGTTTCTTTTACATTTATTATATTGCTTTATCAGTCTTGAAAATATTTGTGTCACCTTGTCATTTATGTTTGTTTGGAGTCGTCGTATCCATTCAAGCATTTGTATAAACTGTGGAGAACTTCTAGTATCGGAGAATCGCAATTTATTGAATATTGTGATGAAATGAATTCAAATGGAGCGAAATGGATAGTGAGCATTCATATAGCCGACCCTATCTAGCTTGGAATTGAAGCACAATAGTAGTTGTAGTTGTCATCTATATTTGTTGTTTATTGCGCCATCTTTGGGGCAGAGCCTATTGATGTTGAGGTGCACATCTATCAACTTAGCGCTTGCACTGAAGAGGTGTGATCTAAGTGAGGTCAAGCTCCAGCTTGTGATGCACCTAGCTTAATAGCACGCCTTAAATAATGCTGCTAATAGTCTAATACATGTAATTTGAATTTAAAGCATATAATTGAAATCCATTCCATTTCAAAAAATACATATAATTAGAATTAAAGAAGATGTGCTAGTTGACGAAAACAATGAGGGTGTCAACCCAAAAGTTGGAACAATGGAGAAGCATTCTAAAGAATAAGGGTTTTAGGATAAGTAAAAGTAAGACCGGATATATGCGCTGCAAGTTTAGTCAACATAAGAAGAGTGAAATAGATGGGATTGTAATGCCTAAATGCAGACAATTCAGGTATTTACGCTCGTTCTAGGAGAATGGAATGATAGTTGAAGATGTTACACATAGAATCAAAATCGGATGGTTGAAATGGAGAAGTTTTACATGAGTGTTATGTGATAGAAGGATTCCTCCCAAAGTGAAAGGTAAGTTCCATCGACTGTTATAAGACCAACAATGCTATATAGGGTTGAATGTTGGGCCTCTAAAGTTTAACACATACACAAGAAGAATATTGCAGAGATGCAGATGTTAAGATGTATATGTGATCGTACAAAATTAGACAAGATCAGAAATAATCACATTCGCGAGAAGGTTTAAGTAACACACATCGAGAGTAAAATAAAAGAATGCCGCTTTTGATGGTTTATTCATGTCCTGCATCAACCTCCAGAAGCACCAGTCTGTAGGTGTGGAACCATGGTGAGTGAAGTGTTAAAAAAGGACGAGGTAGACCTAAACTTACATAAAAGGAAGTTGGCTCGAAGGACCTACAATTTATGGGGATCCATGTAGACTTAGCAAAATATAAGACTGTTATTAGGACGGATGGGATGTTGTGGGGCAAGGGAGGGAAAAATGATGTTGCATGGTAGGAGTGACATAGCAATGTGATAAATTGCAGGCCGAAGTCGTTGACGCAGATTACGGAGCCGGGAATAAATCTACTCTTGGGAGCGGGAATTTCCGGAGGTTGGTTATACAAACGGTCAATGGAGGGGTATATGGGAGGGGGGTAACAAGTTGATGTTGTGGTAGAAAGAGAAGACAAAGAAATGGTGGCTGTCTTATGAGGTGAAGGACAAGGTTGGTGCTGCTCTAAAAACTAAGGTGTTGAAGGCTGACATTAAAAAATGGAACAATGACGTGTACGAAAGGCTTGAAGAAAGAAAGAAATGCTGGAAAAATTCATACTGCAGGATCATGACAATATGATATGAAGCTGAAAGAAGAATAAGAACTTCTCACCAGTGAACTGGAGGAAATAGACAAAGCAGAAGAAATAAGTTGGAGGCAAAATCAAGATTTTTATCGATTAAGGCATTAAGCAGGGTGATAAAACACAGTTTTTCACAAGCTTGCAAATGACCATGTACAAAATGGATTGGAGACTGGTGGGAAATCAGTGGAAGATAAAAGATTAATCAGAAAGCATATATTGGACTTCTATGAAGTTTGTTTACTGAAAAAGAAATGTGGGGGCCTAAATGGAAGGATAATAACCTGGCAAGAATTACTGAGCAGGAAAAGATTTGGCTTCAAAGCCCATTTAGAGAGGAAGAAGTTGAAGCTACTGTGAAACCCTTTGATGGTGATAAAGCTCCAGGCCCTGATAGTTTCAACATGTTATTTTTCAAAAGATGCTGGCATGTACTAAAAGAGATATTATGAGAACGGTTGAACAATTTGATACTACTTTTATAGCTTTAGTCACTAAGAAGATGGGTGCAGTAGGACTGTAGGAATTAAAGACTACTAACCTATTAGTTTGCTGGGCAGTGTATACAGAATAATTGCAAAGCTTTTAACATAAAGGCTGAAGACTGTAATTAACAAGCTGATTTCATAATGCTTTTATTAAGGGTAGATGATAGGTTATTGATGCTTCTTTGGTAGCAATTGAGTGCATTGATCATCATTTAAGAAAGGGGATAACTTGTGCAGCACGCAAATTAGACTTGGAGAAGGCCTATGATCATGAGAGTTGGGTTTTTCTCCTGGATGTGTCGAAGAAAACGAACTTTGGGGAAATAGATCTCCTTCTGCATCTCTACGGTTAAACTCTCAGTTTTGATGAATGTGAACCCTGAGGGTTTGTTTAAGAAACAACGAGATCCTTTGTCTCCTTATTCGTTTGTCATTGTGATGGAGGTTTTAGGTTTGATGCTCAGAAAAGCTGAAAACCTTGGATGGATTTGTAATGGGTATGACACACTATTGTTATGTGAGACTGACAAGTTGCAGTTTTTGCATTAAGAGTAATACTCCTTGCTTTTTAAGCAGTTGTTGGTCTACAAATTAACATTAGAAAAAGCAGTATTTTTTCTATCAATGCCAGTAACTGTATAACATTGCTTTTGAAGTATTATGGGTTGTAAAATTGATATTTTTCTCAGTGTTTATTTGGGGCTTACTCTAAGTGCCAAATATAAAAATAAGGTGTGGCAGGGTGTGATTGATGAATGTGTTAGGAAGCTGGTCCGTTGGAACAAACAGTTTCTTTCTTACACTGGTGAATAACATTTCGGATGGGATCTCAACTTATATGATGTTACTTATTCCTATTTCCAATAAAGTTGAAAAGAGGATAAACTCTTTAAGGAGCAACTTTTTATGGGAAGTGCTGAAAGGAGAAAGTTTCATATGGTGAAATGACAAATAGTAATGTTGGATAAAAGAAGTAGGGGACTGGGGGACAAAAATCTAAAGCGACATAACAAGAGCTTGCTTTTCAAGTGGTTATAGAGGTTAAATGATAAGGGCAGAGAATCGTGAAAGGAGGTTGTTAACATTGATATGGCAAATATAGTAATTGGTGCCCCAATCCTATGTTACTACCTAACGACTGAGCTGTTTGGAAGCAAATATGCAGATTATGGAATGAATTCGGCTATTTATCATTCTAAGAGTTGGAAATGGGTTTTTAATAGATTTTGGACTGATATATGGTTAGATGGTGGTGGGTTGAAGGGTACATTTCCTTCTTTGTACGGACCGACTACAGATAACGATTGTTTGGTTGCTGATGCTATTCTAAATCAGGGTGGCAGGTGCGATTTCAAAGAAATATTAGCCATTGGGAAGTTGGGGTTTTTGTCAGTTTTTAAATATCTTAGAACCAACAATTCCTGATGAAAGCAAAAATGGACTCACTGGTCTGGCTACTAGCAAGTATGCAATTTGTTAGTAAAGAGTTGCTTTTCTCTATTACTGAAACAATCAGGGGAAAGGGATGTTGAATGTCCTTGGAAAATACTATGGAAATCAAGAGCTACATGTTTTGGATGGTTGGCTATTCATAATGCATGTCTTATGCAAGATGCTTTGCAAATAAGGGGTTTCTCCTTATGCATCATATGTCTTTTGTGTGAGAGATCCTAGGAATCAACAACTATCTCTTATGGAACTGTTACTATGTCTGGCAGATTTGGATGCTCTTGTTGAATGTTTCCAGTGGGTTTCAAATGTGAGGAGTTCGCTGTTAAGTTGGCACGGCCAGGAAATTGGAAGGAGAAGAAAACAATTGGCCAACTGTTATATTGTGCATCATGTGGACTGTTTGGTTGGAATGAAATAACAGATGCTTTGAAGAAAGAAAGCAACATAATATTCTGTAAAAGATAGATGCTTACAAAGTTTATATTACTGGTGTAAGAATAGTTACATAGAGGGCTTGATTGTCTTTTTGACTTTCTGGAAGATATGGGCAAATGATGTAACAATGCAACTGCTGATATCTTTTTTATATTTTGTAATACCTCCTTGGTACTTTATTTAATGAAAATATCTAACCTTATCCCAAAAAAAAGGAATGAAGAAAGAGAGGACAAAGAAGAAAGAAAAAAGCAGGCTAGTGTTGTGTTGCAAAAGAAAGGACAAAGAAGGAAGAATGGGCTAGGGCTTGCCTGCTTCCAATTTTTTTGAAAACGGTATCCGGGTCAACTTGGGTGCACCTCAGCTATTCCGCCGGGTACTTGCTACTTCCCACTAGCATAGGTAGTGGATAACTCTGCGGACCAAGGCTTAGGTAGATGGGAAGAAATCATCTAGTGTTTTGTCTTTGCTGCAATTTAAACCGTGTCTCAAAGGTTTGCACCCACGACCACTAGGCCACACCCATGTGTGTGCCTATTTCTATATCTGCAGGAGAAACAGGAGAAACATTATGGTCTCTTAAGACTTAATCCACACCTTGGATTGTCGCCCCATTTTCTACAACTAATTTAAAAATGAACAAATTAGCATCTGAAATCTAGTCCAATTTTGAGTTCATTTGGCTACGATTTGGTCCCTTGTAAAAAAAGTGGCTGATTCCACAGCTCGAACCGGTGACCTATTGTTCACACGATTTGGTCCCTTGTCTGGCTACAGAATGGTCCGTTAGTGTATTTGGTTCATAGTAGAGCATTCACCGAGTCATTTCGTCTGAGGAGGCTAGCTGACTCCAAAAGCTGGAGATAGATCCATGTTGTCCTTATTATGACATTTTTTGCCTCTTCGAATTCTTTTGTTTGTGTATTTGAAAAGAGACCAGGCAAATTATAGGATACTGTGGTAGGTTAGGCTATCTTCTAAATAGAGGTATACTTGGTCAATAATTTCGAATATTTATGAGAGATTTGGGAAGACACTACGTCAAAGAACCAGTAGTAAGAACAGGTTAAAAGCAATAAAGTGTCTGTGCCCATTGGAGGAAACACAATGAATTGATTAAAATCAAGTGGTTTTGCTTGTTATTAAATGTGCGGATCACCGGCTTCTTCCTTCTTTAATTGTTTATATAGGTGTAAATCAATATATACTCATCTTTATTGCTGCTCTGTACATCAATACTAATACTTACTCATGGGTGGTAACCATGTTTTGCTACTTATGATTTACTTGTATGTATGTATTATTCAGCTTATATCATGTCTCATTGATCCTTTATCTTTTACCATCTTCTCCTTTTAAATTATTGATCCTGTCACTATTCAAGAATAAGGTTATTGGTAGCACAGATTCTGGAGTGTATCTTGTGTACTGCAGGTATGTGCCTTCTTTCTTGCCGCCTCCTATGGCAACAAAGGGCAGAGATTATGAGAAGAAGGTCAGTGGGTGTTTGGAAGTTCTTTGGTGCAAGAGTAGTAAACTTGTAACTAGTAGATATCTAAATATGTTGGTTACTTCTATTGCAGAAGGAGGATAAGCCGAGGGAAAAAGAGAAGGGCAAGTCTAGGAACATCGACAATTTCATGGAGGAATTGAAGCATGAACAAGAAATGAGGGAAAGGCGTAACCAAGACCGTGAACAGTGGCGTGATCGTCATACTGAAAATTCTACTGTAAGTGGATTTACAATCGGCGAAGAGAAACTGTCCAGATTGTTGGTTTTAATCTTCTGTTTTTATTCTTGAATTCATGTATCAGATCTGAGGGGATTTGACAAAAATCAAGATAACTTGTGATGTAATAGCTTCTATTCAGAATGAACATGTTAAAACTTAAGAGTTTTGGCTGCACTAGGAAAAGTTGCATCTCTCAATCATATCTGGATCTGAATCTTTTGTATGAACTGGAGAAGTTATTTATATTACTTAGAAGATTACTTTTACCTCATCTGGAGTAGACACAGTTTGCACAGAATCTTACATGTACACATCTTGTTGTAATTGCTGATGTGCTATGAGTACGGATTATCATTTTTCTCTGAAATAGAGCAACAGTTTAATAGCTATGAATTTCTGATATTATCAGGTGATTACAGATTGTCATGCTATTTGCATCTATGATCCATTTTCCTGTCTTCAATCTGGTCACGTTAAGTTTAATTTTTGTTTATGGATATGTTACATATCGAACGGAGAAAAATGATTGCATCCTTAATGATCCTTTAACTGTATCATTTTCGTTCACAAAATATAAGACTCCTTCTCACTCTTTGCTACTCATTGGATCACCAAACACTACCCCAATGGCCTATCCCAAACCCTCTACCACATGAACATGCCTCCAATATATGCATCTGGATTACACCTGAAAATGTTTCTGGAAGTGATACATTCGTCAAACATTGACGTGGAAAAATAGTGATTGAAAATATTTTATGCCTAACCAAATGGAGGTTTGATTTGGCATCTTGTTGTGTTTTATAATGATATTTGTAAATCTTTAAATCTTACTCTTTCCTCAGCCATCTAGTCGGTTTGATGAGCTGCCTGATGACTTTGATCCTAGTGGAAGGCCTGGATCATTTGATGATGGCGATCCACAAACGACAAATCTCTATGTAGGAAACCTATCACCTCAGGTAAGGTTTTTGCGCTTAATTTTGAATTAGTTGTTTGCTGCTTTAGGCGTCCTCTATGTGGTTCCCATTTGTTTTATTTACTTACAGGTTGATGAGAATTTTCTTTTGCGCACATTTGGGAGATTTGGCCCCATTGCAAGTGTAAAGATAATGTGGCCAAGGACAGAAGAAGAAAGAAGGCGACAGAGGAATTGTGGTTTTGTAGCTTTCATGAATAGAGCTGATGCTCAGGCTGCAAAAGATGAGATGGAAGGTTAGCTTCAGCTTCTTCATTTGAATGGATTCTAATCTCTTTATCTAGTCTTTTTTGTTTGATAATTGTGATTTGTGTTGCTCTCTGTAGAACACTTCTATCCCCCTCAAGATGCCTAGGAATTGTTCAATAGGTTTTTAGTGCTAAACCAAGTTAACTTTAAGTTTCTATTTATGTACGGAGTTATAGGATCCTCAATGACTAGGGATCAGTAGCCTCAATCAGAAAGAAAGTAGATAAATAGGATATATTTCTGTTTAAAAACATACATTTGGAGTTGCCCCCAAGTCTTTGGTCTAGTGGTAAGAGCATAATGTGTGATGTGTGGAGTAGGCTCATGTCACGAGTTTGGAACCTTGCGGCAAAACAAAAGCCTGGTATTTAAGTGGAATGGGTAGATGAATGGGCCCATTATCCACCAAATTTTGAACTGTGTGCCATTGGCCCTTGGGGATTTCTCGGTTTATAAGAAAACAGAAAAGAAAAACATACATGTGGAGTTTACAATCCATAAACATATGAAGAGAAAAGGAAAAAACTTCTGATAGCCAAGGCTGTTATATTTTGTACTAACACAAGCAATCAATTGTTGCTTCATGATCTTATTTGCTTATTTAGTTATTGGTTTCAGGTGACTCCCACCACCTTATCCTTTTCTTGGGTTTCCTCTCCTTGTTTGCTGTGTCTATTCTGATTCTTGTTTCGCTTGAGATATATATTGGTAGCAGAAGGATATTCACAAGGAACAAGGTTTTCGATCAGTTATTATCCTTTGTTTTGTCAATAGTCTTCATCACAGAGTAGTCAATGAAGCACAGAAAAGCGCCCAAGTTCATTGGGGTTTAAGCGCTAAGCAGAACAAGAGCATGGGCTTTGGCAAAGAGGAGCTAATGAAGAAAAAACTAGAAATATATATGTAATGCGAGGAAAACGATCTACAAACACGAACAACAATTATTTGGACAAAGAATTGAAAAACCTATAATTAAGCGAAATATATGAAGTAAAAATCATGTCCATGATGTTTTAAAACCATTTTGAATTTCTCATTTAGATGGAAATGTAGTGTAATGTTTATTTGGGCTAGTTTTCTTATACCAAATTTCTAATCTCTCATTGCTGATCACTAAAATTTATTCGTGATGTTATTTTAACAACTGTGCGTGCCTTAGCGCGGTAGCGTTGAGACTAAAACGCTGCCTAAGCGTGGAAAAGTACGTAAGCTGGCTTTAACTGAGCTTCAGGCTTAAGCGCCTCAAGCGAGCCTTTAATAACTTTGCTTCTTAGGTGGTGCTTCCTCTAGTTTCAGATATGTACTCATTCCAGAAGTGTGTCTTTTTGAAGGAAATTAAATAGTCATACGGTCTTGCATGGGGATGCTAGCATGCCAGGAGAACATCTCAAGCTGGACTAAAGTCATTAAGAAGTCATATAGTCTTGCATGGGGATGCTAGCACGTGTTCTAATTCCTTGTGTACTCGTTTTATTGCTTTATATTCTGTATCTTCTGCAATATCCCAAGTAAATCTGATTTTAAGCAATGGATTTCTGATATCTAAAACCATGTTATTCTTATCCAGGAGTTATTGTTTATGAATATGAGTTGAAGATTGGGTGGGGTAAATCTGTCTCTCTGCCTTCTCAAGCGCTTCCTGCTCCCCCTCCAGGACATATGGCTATCAGGAGTAAGGAGGTTTGTCTATTCTTTAGAGTACAATGCCCTGTTATATACATATTAATTTGACAAATGTCAGGTCGAGGAGTTTGTCTTTTAATAATCAATATGTGATAGTGTACGATTTAATGAGTTATATCATGTCAAAATATTGCATGATCAGTTGAAAACATGTTACAAACAAAGACAATGGATGAAGCATAGGTGTTCATGTTGAACTAAGTTGCGTGTATTGCATGCTTATTTGTTGTTTTGATATGTATAGACATCCTGTAGTGGTGTATCTCAACCTCGGAAATGTTTCCCATGTAATAGCTTTCTGTTAAAACTGCAGTTCAGTAAGCTAGAGATGCATTCTATTGTCACCTCTGTTTCTCTTAATGATATCAGCTTGTGCACATATACTTATTCTAGATATTATCTTCTGTGGTTTTCAGGGTGCAACTGTTATCTTATCTGGTCCATCAGGTCCTCCGGTTACTACTGTTTCAGGCCAGAACTCTGAGTTGGTATGATAATTAGTTGATCTTTGTACATTTCCTTGTTCTTTTTTGTTTTTTGGGATAAGTATCTGATCTCTATAGCTCTTATTTACGGTGTTATTGAAAGATATCATGATTGAGTGAAGCAAAATGTTCAGAGAGCTTAGGTCTATTGGAGTAGATTGAAAGGGTTTTTGTCAGCTTCATTTATAAATTGGATTTTTTGCCTTATACTTGATCTATAGAATAGGCATTTTAATTGCTATGGGTTGTTATTGGAATAAAAAAGGAGACAGGAGGAAGCTTGGCACTTATTATCTCAAAGAGGCCCAATACTCTTTTCCTTGTTTGGCAAGTAACATCGAGGAGAGTGTACCATACTGTTGAATGGGTGAACGATGCAACATTTTGTACTGATAAGTACAAAAGTATACTAAAATCTGGGAAATGATGAGCACAAAAAAACCCGGTGGTGATGAATCCAACTTCTAGATCCGCACCTGTGTTGGGTGCCCAAACCTGTATCGTGCAACATAGCATGCTACATTGTTGGAACAGAAGAGGACTACAAAAAGTTGTGGAGCACTATATCTGCAGCTATATGTTGGACTCTGTGGAAGGAAAGAAATCAGAGATAATCTGACAGTGAAAACGAAAATTTATAACTTAAAGCACAGAAGTTTAGCTCTCTTAGCCTTTTGGTGTAAGAATGAAAATATACAGGATGGTTAATGTCCTTAGTTCTTTTCACATGTAACTAGGTGTACTGAGATGCATATTGCATATGGTTGTACTACTCATTCATTGCACTCTCTGGGTGCTATCCTTTAATAAAACTTTTGTTACATTTAAAAGAAAAAATATTGGCAGGAAGTTTTCTTACTATGTGGTATGGATATTTAAGATTCCCAGGACATGAAAAGAAGATAAGTATATTTCAACAAAAGTGTCTATTTATGTGGTATGGATAACTAAGTCCAACTAAGGTGATAGAATGTTTACGTTCAAAATATGGAAACATGCATAACAGCATAAGAGTTTGTAAGAGACACAGTGTACATGGTTTTAGATCTTATAGATGCCCTACAAGAATAGGATAGGGATACACATTCAGCTTTTCTTTTGGAAACTGATTACTGATGTACATATTTCTTTGTACTATTTTAGTTCTATTTTTACCTTCTCTCGAAAAAGAGTGTGTAAGAGACACAGGTAGTATGCTGGGATGGTATGTGCTACTCTCAATCAATAGTGGGATAAGTTGTAGGGCCTTAAGTTAGCCACATAAACTTGATCGATAGAACGATCAACCTGTCTTCTGATGCGTCCTTTTGTGCACATTTACTATACCCCGAGTATATCCAATCTGTAATGAAGATGTTTATTAAGCACCTTTTATCCTATTTATGATTATCTGATACCTTTTTTGGTTCTGCAGGTTCTCACTCCAAATGTACCAGATATTATGGTTGTTCCACCCGAGGATGATCACCTTCGCCACGTTATTGATACAATGGCTCTGTATGTTCTTGATGGAGGTTGTGCTTTTGAACAAGCCATAATGGAGCGAGGCCGTGGAAATCCTCTCTTCAGTTTCTTGTTTGAGCTTGGCTCAAAGGAGCATACTTACTACGTTTGGAGGCTTTATTCTTTTGCTCAGGTAACTTGCTGCAGCTCTAAAATCTGAATGAAGTATTATTAAAATTATGTTTTTCTTGTTAAATGGAACTAATAATACTTATGACAGAACTTCATCGATCACTTTTAGAATCCATGTGGATACTTCAAATTACGCTTCAATGGCGGAAAGCCAATAGTTTCATGCAATTGTAGCTCAAGAGAATTTGGTTCTTGTCCACTTGTATCTCTTTCCATGTTATGTAAAGCAATATGACTAATGGTACTTATGACATAGTCAATCAGTAAATTGGAAAGACTGGTTTATCTGATGTCATCCCTTTACAGGATTAGGACATCTTGTCCTTTTATATTATTCTCTCCCTAAAATATTTTTCTTTCTTATTTGTTAAAAACAGGGAGATACTCTTCAACGTTGGCGCACAGTGCCTTTCATCATGATAACTGGTAGTGGGAGGTAAGACATTGTTCTAACTTATGTAATCTTTTGTTACACATTTCATATGCACCTTTCCTTTTGCTGAAGAATCAGATAGTTGATGCATGTGCATATTCCTGAATGCATCACTCTTTAAGTCACCACTGTTTCGTAGGATGCTTTTACCAATATTCTCCTGCAGTATATGCTTGCTGTGGACGAAAGAAATCATCTAAATAGAATTAATCATTCAGTTTTTGCAAAGGTTGCAGCGTTCTGCAAGGCTTTGATGAAGTCCTGCAACCTTTTGAAAAGTTCTCCTGAAAATTGTACTCTTTCTTCAAATATAACTAATTTACATGTGCAGGTGGATACCACCACCTCTACCAACACCTAAAGGAGCTGAGCATGAAAAAGAATCTGGGAGCACATTTGCTGCTGGAAGAAGCAGGGTATGCCCTTTTGCTAGCTTTCCATTCCAAGGAATTTAAGAGTTTGCATGTTGACTCTGAAACTTAAATAAATTTCTTTGCAATTGATGTTTGTTTCTATACCTTGTTCAGCGTGTGGAGGTTGAAAGGACATTGACTGATGCTCAGAGGGATGAATTTGAGGATATGCTCCGGTCATTGACACTAGAAAGAAGTCAAATAAAAGAAGCGATGGGTTTTGCTTTGGACAATGCTGATGCTGCTGGAGAGGTAACCTTTAAGCTGGTTTCATGCAGCAGTTAAAGAGCTCACTTGTGCGTGAAGCTTTTCTTTCATATTTAACCTTTCAGAGGCAAAGCTGCTGATTCACTTTTTGTTGTGTCAATGTTCATAATGCTTCTTGTTGCACAACTTGCACTTGCATCTGTTTCGGCTGATTTTTCGTGTTTTAGCTTTAAAATGAAAATTTGCCGTAGTCTGTTACACATACGCTTTGGATAGTTCTTGTTCTTGAACATATTCTAACGCGGTTGCCTGCTGATGATATTTTGCAGGTTGTTGAAGTTTTGACAGAGTCTTTGACCCTCAAGGAAACTCCAATACCAACAAAAGTTTCTAGGCTCATGCTTGTCTCTGATATTCTTCATAATAGTAGTGCTCCTGTGAAGAATGCATCTGCTTATCGCACCAAATTTGAAGCCTCTTTACCAGACATAATGGAAAGCTTCAATGATCTATACCGAAGTATAACAGGACGAATAACTGCCGAGGCACTTAAAGTAAGCTGTGCCAGTCACCTACATTTGCTTTGCCTTGCTGCATTTTTCATACCTTTTCTTTTTGTTGCTCCACCTTGATGTGTGGTTAAGTTTTTCCGTTCCTGTTGCAGGAAAGAGTGCTGAAAGTGCTTCAAGTGTGGGCTGATTGGTTTTTGTTTTCTGATGCCTATGTTAATGGTTTACGAGCAACCTTTCTTCGAACCGGGAACTCTGGTGTGATCCCATTTCATTCTCTGTGTGGTGATGCACCTGAAGTAGAACAAAAGACCAGTTCTGATGATGCAGGTGATGGCGGTAAGATTAACCCGGATGGTGCTTTGGCAATTGGGAAAGGAGCTGCAACGAAGGAACTGTTGAGCCTTCCCCTTACTGAGCTAGAAAGACGATGCAGGCACAATGGTTTGTCTATTGTAGGCGGTAGGGAAATGATGGTTGCTCGGTTACTTTATCTGGAAGAGGCTGAAAAGCTGAGAGGTCATGAACTAGATGAAGATTTGAAATTTGTGGGCCATTCAAGTTCTGTTAGGTTCCCAAGCAGCCGGAAAGATAGCAACCTTGAGTTGGATAGAAGTGCTCCTTCTGCATGGAATAGTCAAGTGGATTATGACGTGCAACTCAAACAAAGAGACTCTGTATCTTCACCCCCAACTATTTCTGTTCTACAGCATAATTCAATTGACTTTTCCAGTGAGGGCAAAAATGACACAATTTTGCCTACATCTAAATGGGCCAGGGAGGATGACGAAAGTGATGATGAACAAAAGAGAAGTTCGAGGGACCTGGGGTTGACATATTCATCATCTGGAAGTGAGAACGCTGGTGATGGCCTTAGCAAGATCAAGGATACAGAGCTTACAACAGACACAAGCAATTCAGCATACCCGGAAAGTGGAATGAACGAAGAATTGAGGTATATGCAGTTAAACATTCCTAGTGGAATTATTTCCGAGATTGGTGTTATTTTGTTGTCATGACATCCTTTTTGACTTTCAATACTTTCCTAGTTCAGGAAGATATGAACAAACTTTGGTGTGAAATTGCTCTCAGATTAAGCTTCCTTTGCTTAAGGGATTAGTAACTTAATGAAAATTACTATAATTTACTTGCTAACTTTTGTATCTCAAATCGTTGAAGGAAAAGTTTTAAAAGGTAAGAAACTACTCTAGCACCTTCTCGAGGCCAGCAAATGGATGTCTGGTTTCTTCATTTTGATTTTACTAGTTTTTCCATGGAAAGATAAGAGGGTGCAAATCTAATAAGTGAAAGTTTGTGCATGTTAACTTTCACAATATTCTTAATAGCAGGGATGTTAATATGCGGAGTTTTGTAAGCTGAGGCTACTATCCTATTTTCCTAATATTTGGAGGCAAATTCTCTTTCTTTTTCAACTTTTTGTGGGATTCTATACCTCAAACGTCAAATCTGTTTCTTTCAATTTGCTTGTAGATTTGATATAGCCAATCGTCAAATTTCTCTTGTATGTTGAATTTTGATATGGTTGTGGATTTATTACTCACAGTCCTCCATTTTTCTTCTGCTCGGATTTTGATATGGTCCATAACTAATTTATCAGACAAAAGCTGAGGCGTCTAGAGGTTGCATTGATTGAATATCGTGAATCTCTAGAAGAGCGAGGAATAAAAAGTTCAGATGAAATTGAGAGGAAAGTTGAAATCCATCGGCAACTTCTACAATCTGAATTTGGTTTATTGAATTTCAGTGAAGATAATTCCAAAAAAGGTAAAGCTCTAAATCTGTCAGTAGTTTGAGATGTCTGTGTATTTAATTGCGTGTGCAGGTTCAGATCTTATGTCTATACTGCAGTATCATACTCCTCTAATCTTATATTTTTTGTTGACAATTATTTTTTCCCAATTTTTGTTTTTGCCTTATGCCCCTGTCCTCCCTTTGACCAGTTCTCGGATGCTTTGGGGTTGATATATATCTGAACTTTATGGTAAACAATAGCTGAAGCAGGACGGTGGTTTAATTGCTCAAATTATATTTACTGTTTTCAACAGCGCTATCAGACATTCTCTGGATTACATGTTACTGAGCTGCTGCTTAGGAGACTGTATTTTTCCTAAACTGTGTCTGTTAGTTCAAGAAATTGTAGTGGAATGAGGCAAATGACACATCAGATATGTTAGCACTTAGTGAGAATTTAGCTATCACAGTAATCTGTTGTGGATGCAATAACCTTTTGATAATACTTTTTCTTGGCATCTATGAGATGTATTACTCTTTGCTGGATAAAGTTGGTTATCTTCATATTTACGAGAAGATTAGGTATCTGGTGCCCCTAGGGTTTTGGTTCGGTGGTAAGAGCATAGCTTGAGGCATGGATTAGGCACATACAATGAGCCCAAGCTCTGCTGCAGACTAAAGCTTGGTGTTTAAGTGGAGAACATTAGAGTAATTTGAACCAAGCGCTAGCTGATTCTCGGAGATTGCTCGGTTATTGGAAAAAATGAAAAGAAAAAGAAGAGAAGATTAGGTATCTGGTTGAGCAGGATACTGGACAGGGAAGCTTTTATTAGCTGTAAATATTGCGCATAGAAAGGCCACTTGACTGCCTCCCTTCTATACATTGTCATCACTCTTTTCATGGGTAAGAAATGTTTCGTGGAAGACTTTTGTCACGTAATCTATCAAAGTAAAAGAATTATTGTCACTTCTTGCTTTATTATGTAATTGTTTTTATGGTTGTGAACAAATTGTCTCATACTTCTGCTTTCATAACAAACAGCAGGTAGGTCATCTTTGGAGCGGAGAGAGAAAAGAGACGATTCTCGTGAAGCTTCAAGGAAGCGCCAACGGAGCCGCAGCAGAAGTGGAAGCCCTCAGTGGAAATCTTCCGGCCGAGACCGTGATAGTGATAGGGAAAGGGAAAAGCGCCGTGAGAGGGAAAGGAAGAGTGGAAGCAGGGAGAGAGATGATCATGATAGAGAGAAATCCAGGGAGAGAAGACGGGCCAGATGAATGCATATGCGCTGTGCAAAATTGCCACAAATACAGAGGTGTAGTTGCCTTTTCATTCCTCAGTAGAAATATACATTTGAGCATTTTATCTTTTTGGGTAGCAAGAATTGCATGTAGACCCTCGATGGCACGTGGAAGTATGGTCTTCTCCTGTTAGTATCCCATGCTATGCGCTGCACAGAGAAAAAGATGCTTCGCTATTCAGCTCTATGGTCTAGCAAATTGTACAATTGCAGAGAATCTCATGAATGCCTGTAACTACTACTTACTTACAGCTTCTATTTTAGCTTCATTTGCTATGCTCTTGCTGAAGATTTTGTTCCTTCCATCTAATATTGGACTTCAGTAGCTAGTCGTTCCCAGTATTCATATAAGGTCAATGTACTATCTGAGAATGTATTGTTAATCGCTCGCTTCATGCTTGTCCCATGTTTTGAGTACTATTTCTGAGTAGAAAGAGCAGTTTCCAAGTAGTCACCTATCAATTAATGTTTTGTTCGAGATTATCACCAAAAAAAGATTTGCATAGGAGATTCTGCATCTTCACTTTTTCTCTCCTTGGAGATGCTCATTTGCCAAAACCACCAATGGTTTTACTGTAACCAGTCATATACCGAACATCTGCACTAATTCATGATCTCTGGTGAATATAGCTGTGGATATCTCATGTAGACACTAAAGCGAAACTCGACAATTCCTATTTCTTTGACATCTTCAAAAGGCGAAACTCGAGATATTATTTTGGCTATAAAAGAGGTCTTTTGAAACATTGGCATTTTGAAAAGATCCATTCGCCACTTTAGAAAGGTACAAATCTTGATGGGAAGTCAATGCATAATGAAATGATGGAGACCAACAATCCATCCTTCTACCAATGAGGAGTGGTAGAGGCTCACTGTCATGGTTTACAAAGTAGCAAAAAGACGAGAAAGAGGAGCTCATGGTTGGATGTTACTATTTAAGACTTCTTAATTTTCGTATTATTTACACGTTTACTTCGGAGATACAGCTCAACATTTCCTATCTTGACTATGGCATTTTTAATCACTTCTCTAATGCAAATTAAATTATTGGAACCAATAACGTCACTAAAATCGCTCTTTCTACCAATCGAAGGGGTGATAGGGAACACTATCATCGTTTACAAATGTCATCAATAATAAACACACGAAGAAGCCAAGGGTATTCAATATTTAATATATATATATATATATATATATATATATATATATATATATATTAATAAAATATTGACCTTGTAATAGACGGTGCATTTTCCGGCGATGAGAGTTCGGATAAACTCTTTGTAAAGCCCCATAAATTTTAAAATTTTATTTTCAACTATTTGTTACATCCTTTAGAGTAGGTTAACAAGGTTATGGTGCATTAAGAAAGGCTTGGTGGTGGAAAATGCACCATAACTTTAAAAATATAATGGGTGTTTACTCGTAAAATGGTACACTTGAATTTATAGCGTGGTTTACAGACAAGTGAATTGATTTGATCCCAAAATAATAAATAAATTAAATAAAATGCAAGACTTGGCGTTGAAATCGAGATTGAATAGCAGATAGCTTGGTTCCGGGAGAAAGGCTTCCGAAGGCAGCAATAAGAATAACGTTAGACAGAAAATAAAGTATTATTTAGCTTGGAATAATGTGTAGCATAAGTTTGTCAGATTTTTCGTGTGTTACAATGGCTATTGAAGTCACTATTTATAGTTATACCTAGGGAACAAGGTTCTAAGATCAAGCCCCTCTTAAATGACAATAATGGGGGCCATTGATGAATATGTAACGGTAGGTCACAAATGCCAAAATTCTCTATAAAGGATGTGTATTTAACACTGAGGAATATTCTTCACTGAATGTCATCTGATGGCAAATATTTATTTACTCTCGTTGATAATATTCCCTTCGGGGTCTATCCGATGCCAACCGAAGTTATTGTCCTCGGTCTTGGTTTCCACTCGCTTCATCTTCTGTCTCCCTCCCCTCCGGTTCCACGTGTCACTCTGTTATTCGAGTATTTAATGTGACCGATTTTACCCTATACAGATTGTCCCCCTGCTTTCTGGTGGCATATCTTTGTGTCATCGGGAAGTTGGTGAAGATTCCTTTCTTGGCGGGAAAGTTTTTGAACCCTTCTGAAAAGTTTCTGACGCTTTATAAGATGCACGTCTCTACACATTTAATACCCCAAATACGTGTTACTCCATGATTTAGAAATATTTTCGCCGATTCTCGAGGTAATCATGACCACAGTTGTAGCCGCTTATTCCTTTACGTATACGGCTCATTCTTCCATTTTTACACTTAACAATTTTATGAACTCTCTCAACTTCTTTGAATTCAACTCTTTTCTGCTTTCATCTCTCTTTAATCATCTTCAAAGAACTCTTATCACCTTGTGCTGATCATGGCTTCTTTAACTAACTCTTCCAAGAACTCCGGTCTTCTCTTCGGTGGAGGCCCAAAGAGGAGCAAAGACAAGTAAATCGACGTTGATGCTGACCCTCTAACGGTGAGAAACCATCATCCCTAAACAACTCAACACAACCAACGACTTCGAAGAGAAGTTCCCTTCTTCAAGATCTCGCACTTGCGCTGTTATCAAATACCCTTCTTCTATTCGTCCTTCCAGTATTCCCGCTGTGAAGGAGGACTGTGATGCCACGACCTGAACATCATTGCTCCCGATCTGGTGGAGTGAGTAACCTTCACTAAGAAGGGCTTTACGTACGTTTACATGTACCCATTCACTTTGGGTGCGTTTTCTTTGAACGGCCTTCACCCCGTGATTTTGGAGCTATGACACCAACCAGGTTTATTTGGCACAGGTGGGCTCTTCGGTATGGCGAACGGGTTGTGCCAAGAAATGAAGGAGGACCTCACATTGGCTCTTATGATGAACCTCTACTCCCCCAAGATTTTTTGCGGGGGAGTAATAAACTTTAGCAAACGTGACCACCATTCTTTTCTCACCAGCATGGATGACGACAACAACTGTGGGTGGATTGAGCGATTTGCCATTATTTCCACCAGGGACATCATCCCAGCTACAACTCCGCCTTTCCCTGAATCCTGGACTCATACACACAAGTTCAAAGTCTATATTTTGTTTCCTAAAAAGAGGTTGTTTCATGTTGTTGTTGATCCTTTTTTTTCCATTATTTCAGCAACTCAGTGGACACCACCGAGGATTGAAGGACAGGACCGGTGAGTTCAAAAGATACTGGACATTACCATGCCTAAGACCCGCCGGTGTAAATAGTTACCCCCAAATACGGATGTAGGGCCAAGAATCATGGTAAGCTGACTTGTGAAACTGATTCTGCCTTCATTTCATCTTTGTACATAATAAAACTGGTTAACCTCACTTTTTTGTTGGATTCAGGTCTCCCGTATGGATCTGTTACCATCCTTGAGAAGGATGTTTTGGTTGATTCCACAGAGGCTGTGAGGTTTTTGAAAGAGGCTCTCACCCGAACAGGCGTCGTCGTATCTGCTTCTGGGGCAAGCGCTTCCTCTCGGAGTCCCCGACCGGAGAACAAGCAACACTAAAGGCGACGTTCTTCCTCGGCCGAGGGCAAGAATAAAAAAGTGAAGAAAGTCGCACCCGAGCCAGCTGCAACACTGTGGTTATTGACGGTGATGGGGAAGCCAGTGATTTAGGAGACAACGACCTTCATCAGCTCAATAGAATGCTCAATCATTAGATCTTATAACCTCAACCGAGGGTGATGCTCAAGCGCTCTAGGGAGAATTTGACTTGGTGGAGAATGCCAATTCTCCCTTTCTAGTCCCAGTTGCTGCCCCCGATACTATGAGGCCGAGTACCAGGCCTCTTCCGCCTTCAGTTGGTGAGCAACCAACAAACAGCATTGCCTCTACCATAACTGCTTCTCAACCCACAACACCGTCAGCTTCATCTCCTTCCACGCCGACTATACCTTCATCACCAATAACTGCTACATTACCCCCACCGACTGCAAATGCCCGAGAGGAGGATGTCCCTCCTCCCTAGTCTCCAGACCATGGGAATTTGGGGCATAACTACTCCTCCCCTTCTACAGATCTTCAGAGGAGGAGGAGTGTCTCCCTCTCGATGTCTAGTGAGTGCCACCTGGTGTCCCCGCCAATTATCTGAAGCCGATGGCTTCAGAAAAGGATAAGAAGAAAATACACTCTTTTTCGGGAGAGTGTTTGTTAAATAATTCCATACACAATGCGGTAACGATACCGAACTTGCTTGTTTATTGCTTGTTTTCTCCTTGATTTGTCGTGACAGGGTTTTTAACTTTGGTATTTGTTTCGCAGGACAACTTCCTTGCTTTCGAGGGCCTTCAAAAATTGATCCTTGATAAAGAAGGATTCCAGTCCGAGCGGGATCAGTTATTGGCCGAGAGGGACCAAATTGCAGCTCGCCTTCCGGAGCTTAGGTCCAATATGCTGTGCTCGCTACTGTCAAGCGTGAATCTTCCTCCATTGAGAGAGTGAATAACTTGGAGAAAGCCTTGAACTCCAAAGCTGAAGAGGTTGCTGCTACCGAGGAGAAGCGTGCCCAGATGGAGGATAAATATAAGAGGATCATGAAACATAATAAGGTTCATATAACTACTATCCGTGATCTTGATATTAGCCTTAGCGCCATGAGATCCGAGAGGGAGGGCCTTTTGACTGAGGTTGATCGATTTAAATCAGAACTCCAGCGCCGAGCAGATTCCCTCATCATCGAAAAAACATATTCTATGTATAGCATGAGGAGAAAAACCTTGGAAGAGGCCAAAACAGGCGTCATTGATATTAACGATGAAATCGCCAAGGCCCGAGAGCTAGAGTTAACTACTCGAAGATGCCTCCCGGCTCAGCATGATGCAACTAACTCTTCTAGTTCCGGTTGTGAGTTTTCAAGAAACAAGGAGGAATTTTAAGAGAATAACGATGAAGGCCAAGATCCTGAGCCGATGACAGATCTGCCTACTTCTCCTGGGGGTGCTGATGATTCTCTTCCCCTGAGTTCCGGTGGTGACGTAGCTTAATTTTTTGCTTTCTTTTCCTTTGTTGTTTTCTTTTTGTATTTTTGTACTTGGCACTTTTGATAAATAAAAGTGTTTTTTGTTTAA
Organism: Nicotiana tomentosiformis; assembly: GCF_000390325.3. Classification (NCBI taxonomy): domain Eukaryota; kingdom Viridiplantae; phylum Streptophyta; class Magnoliopsida; order Solanales; family Solanaceae; genus Nicotiana; species Nicotiana tomentosiformis. The sequence goes on along the minus strand of NC_090819.1, from coordinate 89,343,172 downwards.
GCATTGCACAAAGTTTATCTTTTTTCATTGAATTATGCAAGGCTTTGGGTGCATTTTCCCCTGATAGTATTTGGGTTCCGGGTATAAACTCTTCTGGACCCAACCCTTTATTGTGAGGGTTTCATAAGATAGGGCCCTCTTATGTTTACGATTTCTCTTAAAGAGGACGTCTCCTATTCATTCCAGCACTAACATTTGAAGTACTTGATTAACTTTCAAATGATAAAATCAATTCATCGTTTGGACAAGAAACAAGATAAAAATAAAAGAATTTTGTTTTATTCCTTCTATCTTCAAAAGTACATAAGCATTCGTTTTGCTGGAAAAAAAAAAAGAAATTGCCATTACATGTGGCTAATTTGTACAACTTGTTTCTACAGGACTGACTGTGCAATCCCCGGTCCGGATGAGACATTTTTGTTCCTAGACTTCGTAGTCCCGGTTTCTATGGTAATTAGATTGCCGTATTCTCATATTATTCCCCCCAGTGTTTGAATGCGAAGAATGCGAATTGGAACACCGGAAGTCTTGCTCCTTTTGGGGATCCCACTAGTGAATGGTTGGATATTCTTTTATTTTATAGCAAGCTTCGTTTCCCGTTAGGAACTTTGCTATCGAGCAAAAGATTATCTAACCATCCCTAGTGGCTTATAGGAAAGAGCACTCGTGAACGGTTGAATAGCCTTTGGTCCGATGTCAAGTTTTTCTTCCCGTTAGGAATTTTCCATCGAGCCAAAGACTATCTAACCATCCCGCAGTGGTTTGTTATTTCCATGCCTTGTCATTTAAAGGTCTTATTTCTGCTGATGGTGTTTTCTTCGTAGTATGTTTTCCGTTGCTGCCTCGTTAAAAACTTTCCAGAAAAACCCAATTGGGACAAACTGGACGAAAGAAAAAAGAGTGCAACACATACTTCCAGTAGAAGCGGTGCTCATCAGCAATAATACCTTTTGAGGTACGTCACATTCCAGTTGCTTGGCAATTTGACTCTATCTTGGTTTTCTAGTTCATATGATCCTTTCTCGGTGACAACTGAAATTCCGTAGGGGTCTTCCCACGTCGGACCCTACTTTCCTGCGTTGAGCTCCCGTGTATTTTGAGTCACTTTTCTTAAAACTAAGTCTCCCACTTTGACATAACGGAGATTGGCCCTTCAATTATAGTACCTTTCCATTCTTTGATTCTGGGCCACCATCTTTATGTGCGCCACGTCCCTGTATTCGTCGAGCAATTCCAATTTGACTAGCAATGCTTCATTATTTGTTTCTTCTTTTTCCTAGAAGTATTGCAAGGTCAGTTCTCCTACTTCCACCGGGACCGGAGCTTTTGCTCCGCATACGAGAGAGAAAGGTGTCTCTCTCGTGCTTGACTTGGTCATCATCCAGTATACCTATAACGCTTCCGATAACTCTTCGGGCCACTTGCCTTTGGCTGCTTCCAACCTCTTTTTGAGGTTTTGAATAATCACCTTATTGGTTGATTCTGCCTGCCCATTTGCGCTCGGATGGTATGACGAAGATGTAATTCTTTTAATCTTCAAGTCTTAAAGGAATTTTGTGACCTTTGAGCCTATGAACTGTGGCATGTTGTCGCAGGCAATCTCCTTTGGTATTCCGAACCGGCAGATTATATTTTCCTATAGGAAATTAACCACTTTGCGCTCGCCGATTTTCTAGTAAGGACATGCTTCAACCCACTTAGTGAAGTAATTTGTTAAGATTAAAAGAAACCTTGCCTTCCCGGGAGCCGGTGGTAGTAGTCCGACTATATCCATCCTCCATTTCATGAATGACCATGGGTATAATACCGACTGCAGGAGTTCTACCGGTTGGTGTACTAACGATGCATGGCGTTGACATTTGTTGCATTTCTGAACGAATGCCTTACGTCTTGTTCTATCCGGGGCCAGTAGTATCCTGCCCTAACTAAATTTAACACCAATGAGTCTGCACCCGAATGATTTCCATAAATTCTTTCATGAACCTCTCTCATGGCGTAAATAGCCTCAGAGGCTCCTAAGCATCGTGCCAACGGGTCTTGGAACGACCTTCTATATATAACTGTCCTCCCCAGAAGATGTAACGAGCTGCTTTGGTGCGGAGTGCCCAAGATGCCTTCGGGTCTTCAGGCAGCTTGTCGTGCTCAAGGTAGTCGATGATTTTATTTCACCAATCCCATACCAGTACCGAGTGCATTAGTTCTACGACCGTACCAGAATCTGATCCCTTCATTTACGTGGACTAGCCTAGATTGGCCAATGCATCTGCTTCTGCGTTTTCTTCTCTTGGGAGGTGGGTGATTGACTATTCACTAAACTGTGCAAGCAAAATTTTAACTTCCACCATATATTGTTGCATGCGTGCCTCCTTGGTGTCAAAGATTCCATATACTTGATTTACCACCAGTTGAGAATCGCATTTGATTACAATGACCTTAGAGTCTAGTCCCCGGGCCAATTCAAGTCCTGCAATCAAAGCCTCATTATCGGCTTCATTGTTAGTCAAGCGAAAAATTTCTATGGCCTACCTCAGCACTTCTCCCGAGGGCGTGATTAAGACCACCCCAAGCTCGGACTCTTTCATATTGGAAGCCCCGTACGTGAATAAGGTCCAAACTCGTGACGTCATTTTCGACACCATCACCGCTTATTTTGTGGCCAAAGGTAGTAGCCCGGGACTAAAATCGGTCACAAAGTCGGCCAAGACTTCTGATTTGATCGCAGTCATTGACTTATATTTAATATAAAATTCACTAATTTCAACTGCCCCATTGGCCAGTCAACCTGACAACTCAGGTTTGTGAAGGACATTCTGCAGGGGAAAGGTTTGTGAAGGACATTGCGCTCCCGATAAAAGTTTGTTAACATAATAGATAGGAGATTGCGTACCTTCATCTTTCCGGACTAGAATGGCACTTACCGCTACCTCCGAGATCGCTAAATATATTAGCAATTGTTCGCCTTCCTCTAGCTTTGATAGTAACGGAGGGCTTGATAGATACTGTTTCAGGTCTTTTAGAGCCTATTGGCATTCTGGAGTCCACTCAAAGTTCTTCTTCTTCTTCAAAAGAAAGAAGAAGTGATGGCATTTTTTCGAAGACCGAGAAATGAACCTTCTTAGAAGGGCTAGTCTTTCGGTTAGTCTTTGGACTTCTTTCACATTTGCCAGCTGGTCTGGAATGTCCTCGATGGTTTTAATTTTATTGGGATTGACTTCGTTCCCCCTTTGTGACACCAGGAAACCTAAATATTTACCGGAGCTTACTCCGAATGCACACTTTTCGAGGTTGAGCTTTATGTTGTACTTTCTTAGGATATTGATGGTTTCTTGGAGATGTTTCAAATGGTCACCTGCATTCAAAGACTTAATCAGCATGTCAGATATGTACACTTCCGTTGTTTTCCCAATTTGCTTTTCGAACATCTTGTTCATAAGCCCCTGATAAGTGGCTCCGACATTTTTAAGCTCGAAGGGTATCACATTGTAGCAATATGTGCCAAAGTTCGTTATGAATGAAGTTTTTTCCCGAACCTCCGGGTTTCATCTTAATTTGGTTGTACCTGGAATAGGCATCGAGGAAACTCATCAACTCGTGTTCGGTTGTTGCATCAATCATTTGATAAATATTTGGCAATGGGAACGTATCTTCTTGGCACGACTTTATTAGATCCTTATAATCTATGCACATATGGAATTTATTATTTTTTTGGAACTATGACTGCATTAGCTAGCCAGTCGGGATACTTTACCCCCCAAATTGAACCAATATCGAGCAATCGAGTTACCTCTCCTTTAACAAACCTGTTTTTGACCTCGGCAATTGGGCACTTATTTTGCCTTGCCGGCGGGATGCTTGGGTCCAAGTTTATCTTGTGCACGACCACCTCTGGCGGGATACCTGTCATATCCGTGTGCGACCATGCAAAACAATCAACTTTAGTTTTAAGAAATTCAATAAGTCTGTACCTAAACTCGGGATTTAGTCATGTCCCCAAGTGGAACTTCCTCTCTAGAAACTTTTCGAACAATGCCACTTGTTCGAGTTCTTCCGCTATGGACTTGGTCATATCCGTTTATTCCTGTACCTGGAAATACCTTGGTACCTGGTGAGATTCTGATAGCTCCTCCCCTTTGTCGTCTTCGTTTGGTTCGGGAGCATGCGTCGGTTCCTGTAATTGCGATGTCGCATGTTCCTTCCCTTTAATACTAGAAACTGAGAACGCGTTCATCTCCCTTTCCACCGGTTGATCTCCTATTATTTGTTTGATTCCCTTTGGAGTTGGGATTTTTAGAAGTTGGTGATATGTTGATGGTACGACCTTCATCTCGTGTAGCCATGGTCTGCCAGGAATTATGTAGTAGCCTATGTCGTCGTCTACTACTTCAAATAAGGTAGTCTTCATGACCCCTTCGACGTTCGTGGGCAGTAAGATCTCCCCTCGGGTTGTCACACTTGCTAAGTTAAACCCATCGAGGAGTTTTGTTACCGAAATGATATTTTCGGTTAGCTTGGCTTGCTCCAGCACTCTCAATTGAATGATGTTCGCTGAACTTTCTGGGTCCACCAAAATACGTTTAATTTTAAAATCTAGTACGTTAAGAGAAATTACCAGGGCATCGTTGTGCGAAAATAGAAGTCCATTGGCGTCTTCTTCTGTGAAGGTGATGTCGTCCTCGGCTATTTCCTAGAATCTCTTACTAGGAGTCACCGATACTTTTATCTTTTTTGCTGCCAAAAAGGTTACACCATTGATCTCGTTTCCCCCAAAAATCATGTTGATGGTTTGTCGGGGAGGGTCTTCACCTATCTTCGAGGGCTCTGCATTGTCCCAGCTGCGACTATAATTGTTTTTATCCCGGTCGCTTAAGAACTCTCTGAGATGGCCGTTTTTCAACAATATTGCCACCTCATTTCGCATATGTCGACAGTCCCCAGTCAGGTGTCCATTAGTCCCATGATATTCACACCATAGATTAGGATCCCTTTGGCTAGGATCAGATCTCATTGACCTTGGGAACATCGCTTCCTTGATGTTAACCATCACCGATACTAGCTCCACTACGCTGACATTGAAATTGTACTCGGATAGCTTAGGATAGGTGGAATCCCGGGAACACGATAGCTTTTTATCTTGCAATGACTTCTTATTCTGGCCGAGGTCAATTCTTCTGTAGAGAGCGAACCTATCTACCGGTCGGAACCTTCTGGCGCGTCTTTCGGCCCTTTCGTAGGGCAAAAATCGGCCCTTAGAAGATCGCCGATCTGCGTCAAAACCATCCTTCGATTTATCCATGTTCTTTTCTTGATCCCGACCCTTAGTTGATGCTGGGAACCCGAGATGACCGTCTTCTATTCTTATCTTTGATTCATAACGGTTGTGGACATCTGCCTATGTAGTTGTTTGGAACTCGAGCAGGCTTTCTTTCAATTTCCGAGAGGCGTTGGAGCTCCTGGGGTTCAACCCTTTAGTAAAGGCCTCAACTGCCCATTCATCTAGCACGCCCGGTAGAAACATCCTTTCTTTCCAAAACCTGGTCACGAAGTCACGCAGCAATTCGAACTCTCCTTGCGAAATCCTGAATATGTCCGCCTTCCAAGCCTGGACCTTCCTGGCCCCGGCATGGGCCTTGATGAAAGAATCCGCGAGCATCTCAAAGGAATCTATTGAATGTTCAGGTAAGAGTGGGTACCATGTCAGGGCCCCCGTCTTGAGGGATTCTCCGAACTTTTTCAGCAGGACCGACTTAATCTCGTGTGGAGCCAAGTCATTTTGTTTCACCGTCGTTGTATAGGTGGTGATGTGCTCCTGAGGTCCGATATCCCATCATATTTTGGTACATCTAGCATTTTGAACCGCTTTGGAATTAACTCTGGTCCTGCGCTTAGTTTGAACAGAAACTGGGCATATTTCTTTGAGTCCGGGCCCTTCAGCACTGATGGTGCGCCCAGAATTTGGTCCATTCGAGTGTTTATTTCCCTCATAAACCGCATGGTCTCGGTTTTGAAGGGATCATTACTGTTGTTATTACTAGATCCGTTGCCGATCCCCCCGGCCTCGTCGAAGCTGACCTCACTCCTCAGGGTGTTGTTATCAACCCTTTGCGCTGTTTGATTTTGGGGGAGCACCGGGAGGAACTGGGTCTCTTTCATTCATATTGTTGGAAGCACCCGACAACGCTTGCCTTAATTCTGTCATGATTTGGTCTTGTCGTGAGAGATTGACCATGATATCCTTTTGTTGTTCTCTCAAGATCCTCACCGTTTTCACAATGTGCTCGCCATCACCATCATTAGGAGTCGACTCCCGTACGTGTCGTGGATATCGCCCGCCATGAATTGGCGTTGCTATGTCCTTATTGTTGCGAGTGTCACTGATCGAATCCTCGTGTTAAGGCAGGTTTTCTTATGCCTCAACATTGTGTGCGATGTTGACATATTTAGCTTCCATCTTTTACGATTTTTGCTAATAAACAAAGAATCAAACAAATTATTAATAGATGCAAGGATTAGCTCAATTACTCAACTTCTAAGCCCCACGGTGGGCGCAAAATTATTTACTCGTAGAACGGTACAGTTGAATTTATAGCGTGGTTTATAGACAAGAGAATAAATTTGATCCTAAAATAATAAATAAATTACATAAAATGCAAGACTTATCATTGAAATCGAGATTGAATAGTAGATAGCTTTGTTCCGGGAGCAAGGCTTCCGTCTGCCCCCCCTCCCCCCACGTGTCACTCTATCATTCGAGTATTTAATGTGAATCGATTTTATCCTATACAATGGGCTCAATGCTAAAACCATTAAAAGTTGAACCCATAGAATTTAAATTCTAGATCCGCCTCTGGTTGCATGTATAGATTTTCAGTAATAACAATATTCGTAGTTTAACACAAAAAGGCACGAGGGTTGCCCATAGATATTTTCAGAGACAACAATATTCGTGCTTTAGCACGAAAAAGGCACGCCCACCTAGTAGCTCAGCCTATAAAAGACCCCAAAACGCGGTTTAGGTCATTGTTCTCATCTTCTAAACGTAGGGCACCACTCCAAGAGCCTTTTTTGACCACTCTAACTATAAAGGTAAATTCTTATGATCAAGATTGAGGGCTTGACATACCTTAACACAAAATCTAATATCAAGTTCATAGAGTTTGGTAGGAATCAAGAGAAACCATCAAAAATTCTAAAGAACTAGTGTTAAATCACTCCCAAAGGTAATTATTGATGCTCTATATTACTAAATTACTATTGATGGAATGTATAAAGAGTATTGACTACAAGTATTAATAAAGTTAATGATGATATAGTAAATAGCCATTAAAGGCTTGTTTGAAACTTTATGCAAGAAGGTTGATTTCATAACATTGAATAAAATAGATGATAAAGATTATTTTAAATGATCTTATGGGACAATATAGAACTCAGTTCCGATATCAAGAATCTAATTAAATTTAAAATTAGGGTAATTTTACCCTAAGAAGAGGTTCAGATTTTAAATTATTGATCTAAATGGACAAGGATTGATGGTTTGTATTATCTTAAATATAGATTTTGGAACATTGGTTACGAGGATTATTGAAGAGGAAAATTAAACATTCAGTTAGAGGTAAGTTGACTTTACAATTTTCCTAAGTCAATGGCCTGACAATAAAAATGTTTAGTAAGCAAATTATTGATAATTAAGAAGGTGCTTGAATGTTCTTAAGTGAAAACATTTAGATGATCGTTTGAAAATCCTTGATTTCTTAAATGCTATGAATCTATCATTAGTAGCATGATACATATTATCTTACAAAAATAGAATTATCTTGAATAATAAATCAGCAAGCACATAATATCAAAAGTAATTGAATCTCTTGTTTGATTTGATGGTTGTTATGTCATTCTTTGTATTTATTCAAATTCAACTTAGATTTGATATATGTGATCACAAATAGAAAGAAAAGATGGTCTATTGGACACTCTATCCACAAGGGCCTAGTATGCGTGAGTTGGTCTAGTGGACACTCTATCCATGATGGTCTAGTGTGCCTAAGTTGGTCTAGCCATCGAGAGGGCCTAGCGGGTGTAAGTGTCGTGGTTGCCAGGACTAGCTGCCCCTTACGCATAAGTGTTCCACGTTCAAATTTATTCAGATTCAAAAAGAAAAATGTGATCAACCTCCCCGAGTGTAAAAGCTCCTAGGGTCGAGGAATGGGAAATCCATCCTCGCACTTACAAGTAGGGTTGTGCATGGACCGGATCGGATTGGATTTAGCACATTTCAGATTGAAATTTCAGATTTTGAATTTTATAAAATGCAATCCGAATCCGATCCGAATTAATATCGGATCAGATCAGATTTTAAAGTTTGGATCGGATAAATATTTCGGATTTTCGGATCGAATTATACATATTATTAAGGCTATTGCTAACCTAATCGGCTAATGCATCTGCCTTATCTGCTTCTTTTGTGTTCTATGCTAATACAAATACCTCTTTATTTTTCATCCCTTTTATCAGCATTACATCTCTAAGAAAATATTTTTCTGGAGATTCGAGTTGTTATGCCTCTAAGTTGCAAAACTTATACTTATATTTTCTTTGTAGAAGAGACAATACAGTAAGAAAATTCATGTTTCTGCAATTATGAGGGTACTATGGTGTCAATGTAGCTAAATCCAACAATTGTAAAGGTAATAACTTGGAGGAAGATGTAAAGGAAGTACTAACTATCCGAAATTAAAGTTTAGTATTTATATATGTCCTAATAATTTTGGATCGGATCGGATTAAAATTATACCAATCCGAATCCGATCCGAATATCCGAAATTTTAATAAACATAATTCGAAATCCGAAATTGCACGGATCGGTTCGGATTTCGAATATCCGATCCAAATGCACAGCCCTACTTACAAGTGCCACCATATTTATGTATTTGGAAGAAGTGGTCAACTTCCCCAAGTGTAAAAGTCGCCAGGAACAGAGAATGAGCCAATCATCCTTACACTCGCAGGTAATATTATTTGGTGATAAACTTGTTAAGATAAAGAAACTCAGCTATACGTCCATCATCTATGTACCTCTATTTTCACCATTCATGAAATATTCCACCTACATCAGTAGGGACTAGGTGGTTGCCATCTCAAATTGTACTTGCAAAACTTTTATCATTGATATGGCCCTTCAGTCTGTAACATTAAAATAGATTAGGCCAAGTTGTCGACAACTGTTAAGATATTGGACTACTAAAGTATTTCACTCTTTAAACTTCAAATGTGAAAGAAGTTAAAAATGGACCACTTCAACTAGTATTACGTAAGAGTCAAAGTGGGCTCGTTCATCCAGTCCATGTATATCAAAATGATTGATAACTGCTAGTTTGAGTGAATAGTGTCACCTTCACAACTACCCCCAAATTAATTCTGAAAAGGCTCATTAATTTGGTTGCAGTTCTGCTGGCCCAGTTTATCCTTAATACAGTAATACTTCATGGTCCATACATTTACACAAATGTGAAGAACAAATAAATTAAATAATTGAAAAATAGAAGGAAGCAAAAAGAAAACAATCTGCTACATGGTGAGAAGTACAACCAATATATTTAGAAATTTGGTGTTTGGATTAGAAGACAATTTGCTTTGGTTTTATTTATGTATATTTTTTTTTGGAAGACAATAGAAGCTAAGGGTAGCTAAATTCCCCGATGTGCATGATCAAGGAAGGGTACATTAAGTTTATCATACGCACTCTTAAATTATACTTATGTAAGATAGAATATATATCCTCCGGGCCATATGGAGTCAACTAATTTTATCATTATGCCTAAGCTTACTTCGATGTATGTATAAACTTCTTTAGGTACGTATTAGAGAATTCCTTTTTAAACACAACTTTTTGGTTTTATTTTGCTGTCTGGAAATTAGATTAATTTCCTAGAAAAAATTAAAAACTAAAAATAAAAAAGGAGGCCCATCAATTTTTAAAATCACATAGTAGTTTGGATTTTCAGCCGTTTGTTTTAGGAAAGTTTGGATTTTCAGCCGTTTGTTTTAGGAAAGCAACTAATCCAAACACATATATAATTGTTTTTCTAAAATATCTTTTAAACTTTAAAAGTTCTCAGAAACTACACACAACCAAATCCTAGTGTATTACTCAATATGTTCAATTATGTGTCTTATTTTTCTTATTAATCTATTTAAAAAAAGAAGAAGGGATGGTTACTTAAATAGTAGGCCAGATTCAATGTTTACTTTTTCTAGCAATATAAATAGATTATACATTGATTATACATAATTATACATATATTATACATGAATTATACATATATTATATATTTTCCTGCTATTTTTAATTTAAGAATTTAGGTGAGCGGCTACTTGGGTTAGTTCTTCTTAAAACAAATATCACTTTCTATAATTAGTAACTTTTTTAGTTCCTATTTTACTCTTAAATAACACTTCCTTATAAAAATGGCATGACATGTTTAAAATTGCAAGATCTGAAGAGTATTTAGTGCATAACACACATGTTTAATTTAAAACTACAAGATTCAAAATCTACCCTTAATTTCTTAATCTTTGTGTCATTGTTTACTACTATACCTCTTATAAGATGAATACGATCTAGTTCTAATTTCTTTCTTTTTTTCTTGTGAAATGTATTCCTTTGGTCCAGTTTTCTGTAGAAAGTCCTTGTCTTAGGACTTAGGAGGTATTTTGGATGGAAAAAACTGTTTCATATTTTGTCACACCCTTTTTTCTACCCGCAAAATAATATTTTGTGGATTAAAGGGTTTTTTCAATTAAAGTGACAAAACTGAGTAGGGATTATTTTATTTACAGAGTCGCCACTTGGAATTGATTTTGTTGGTGTTCCAAGTCACCTTTTATTTGAATCCCTAATCAAAGGAAGATTTGACTCTATTATTATTGGTCTGCAAAAACAAAATCCGGGTAAGGAATTCTGTTAATCGGGGAGAAGGTGTAAGGCATTTCCCGAATCCCGTGGTTCTAGCACGGTCACTTTTATTGACTAAAATTTGGCTTGAATTATTTTTTGGATAAGGTGTGTATTATTTGCCTTAAGTTACTATTGTTTAGTGCTGCTTAATAATTAATAATTTTGGCCTAGAAGCGTGCAAGCACACAAAGTCCATATTTGATTATATGTATTAAAACAAAGATCGTGTCGGTACACATGGTTTAAATATAATTAATATTGAAAAGTCAAGGAGCGGGAATGCACACATGACTACTTTATTAAAAAAAAATATCGACCAAGGACCGTGTATGAACACATGGTCTATATCTCAAACGTGCCTAAAATTGCATATCGCTTAAATTAATTAAAAAGCGCTTCTTTTTTATTTATTACTTGTTCGACTGGAAAAAAAATATTATTATTAAAAATAATTTTTTCACTAATGCAAGACATTAAACCCGGGTAAGCTTATGTTAAACTTTCATGGTATTGGGCCACTTATTTTATTTAACAAAAGATAATTTATTGGTTTTAAAGAAAATGCCCATCTTGCTTTCTATTATCATTGGACCTACAAATTTTAGCTTATTTGACCCATGTTGCTTAAGGGCCTTGATGACCAAGACAACACAAAATAACAAGTATTCTTCTATGCCCAAATTGCTTCTTACATTGATGTCCAAACCAAAAATTATTTTTTTTTCATAAAAGAAACTTACATGCCAATTATTATCTTTTATCTTCTTAACCAACTATTTCTTAAGGACTAACATAATATTTCTACTCATCTACACCAATCATGGCACTAATCAAACTACACTCATTAACAACATAGAAACCATGACTAAATATAAAAATTACAAAAAAACGGTAATACTTCAATGCTAAAGAGAAGAACTATATTAAGTATAACATTATGTTGACTATAATTCAAAGCATCAAAACATTTGAAGCTAGAAGTCTTTCTTAGATAATTATACATGAACCATGAAAGTAACTCACGGAAAAGAGCCCAAACTAAACAAATATGGTTAAAAGAGAGGTCTTTATCTTTTCCTTAAACTAAGTAATCTTAACAGAATACAATTTCAATCACATATATAAAGAAGAAAACGATAATTTAGCTAATTTTTAACAAATTTACATGATGATAACACTAATATAACATTCATCTTGAAACAAAATCAGATCTAATATGTTCCATCAACCAAACCGGGATCAAATCCTTCTTATTATCAATAAGAATCTGCAATATAAGAATTTGAAAGTTACCTGGTTTGTGGAATAATAAAATACAGCAGTGCAGCAACAAAAAAACTTAGCAGCAAATACAGAAGAAACAACAGCAACTCAAGTGTTAAGACAACCCAGAAAACTCAACAAAGATGCTTGAAACTGGTAGCTATCAACTTCACAAATTGCCTAGGGGTTCTTTCTATTTTTCTTGAGGTTTTTGCACTCAAATAATCCTCACAAAACTCTGAAATTTCACCTTGTTATATGTATTAAGCTGCTGATTTTTCTCAAAGATATATGTCTTTTAGCAACTCTCCAATATGTGTCTCAGTATAAGATAGAGTGTGTAATAGAGTGTCCCCTTTTTCAGTGAGTAGGCCTCTGCATTCTAAGTGTAAGAGAGTCCCTTTTATAGGAGAAAAGCAGCCCTTTCAATAGGCAAATAAAGTTAGATTTTTTTTTTTGAACAGATTTTGGTTCACCAAAAATCTGTCCAAAAGACTGACTTTGTGTGCTAAACACTGTTCAAGGTCTGTCCCAAAGGTGAAAGGACAACCTGAAAATCTGCCGTGTCAGAAGCAAGGAGAAAAAATATCCTTTCAGCCACCCTACTAGTAAAAGTAAGCTACTATTACCCTATTTTGTGATAAAATAAACTAAATTTCAGATTTTAACCATCAACAACAAACTACTTGCTCAACACAAATCAAACTTGGACAACTATGAACTGACAAAGCATAGACGAGAATAAAAACGTAATTGAACTAAGTATTAAAACCAACTTGATGGGAATGAATTCGATTTGTGCAAACTAATTACTAAACAAACAACTAAATTCACAAACTAATGCTCAAAACAGAACGAGTATCGTTAATAATCGGACAACGACTAACAACAACTAAATAATCAACTAACTAAGTGAACGATTTAACTAATACACTAAAGATCATGTTTAAATCAATAACGAATCTAACAAACCACTAAACTAAATAGAGATAGCTAATTAAATAAACATAACTTAAAACTCTAATTAACAAGAAATAACCAAAACAGACAAATAAATAAATAAATAAATCAGAAACTAATCTACTAAATAAATAAATAAAAATCAGAAATTAATTAAAGAGATGACGATTATACCTAACAAGTATGCTTGAAGCCGTTCGAGCCACGAGAAGACGCCGGAGATGCTAAAAGGCGACTACCCGACTCCGAAACGCATGTTTCTTTCGGGTAGATGCTAGAACGAAATGCGTTTCAGCATCTCGCCAAAAGAAACGAGTGTCTTTGAGTCGAAAAATAGCTAAAATGGGGGTTCGGCGCATTTTGGCGGTGATGAGGCGGTGGAGCCGTGGCGGCGGCGAGGAGCGGACCGGCGGCGACGAGGATTTTGGGGTGAAATGGGTAGGAAAAGATAGGTCTCGTGGAGCTCTATCCATTCATGTATGTGTTGTAGGGTGGTGTTGGCCGGAGCTTCAAGAATTTGGACCAAAAAGTGGCAGCTAAAGTTTCTTAGATCTAAAATTCAAGGATTTTGAGGGTTTTTTTGAAGGAATCGGTTTGGAGATATGGGAAGAGGAGGTTGTGGAGATTATATGGCGTTAATTTGGAGGTGTTTGGAGGTGGTCCGCCACCGGTGGGTGATTTCCAGCAGCGGCGGCGGCGGCTGAGAGAAGAGAGAGAGAGAAGAGAGAAAGAGTTATGGGGGAAATGAGGGAATTTTTCAGATTTTTGAGGCTTTAAATACCTCTTGAGAGATCAAATATGGACCATTAAATCAAGGGGTGATCAATGGGTGAGATTTGATCTTGGGTCACTTAATGAAACGACGTAGTTTTGAGGCAAAACTACGTCGTTCCGGGCCCTTTCAAAGGCAGCCCCTTATCTTGCACTTTTGGCCACTTTCTCTTTCAAATTTGGCCCAATTTCTTTCTTAATCCTACTTATTAAACTAAATTTACACAAACAAATAAACTAATTAAGTAACTTATTCAAATGATCAATTAATTAGATTAATTCACCAATTGAATAATTAGTTAATTCCTAAAATGCACAAATAAAGAAAAAACTATTTTTTGGTATTTTTATGATAGGAAATATGCAATCAAAGACACAACAATTGAGAAATATAATTAAAGCAACAAAACACTAATGACTTTAGGATGTGTTAAAATAGTACAAAAATTAGGTATTCACATATTTCTAAGTCTTTCTAGTGTTAAACTATGTGCCATCACCTATTATAACAACGTTATATTAGTAACTAGCTGTTTTTTCACTTTAAAGAAAGTCTTCATCGTTGTCCAATCAACATGTAAATCAAACGACTAGAAACAGAAAATAAAATGGCAAAACTTTCTTCGAGTCTTCATTGCCTAGCTACTGAAAATCTCTGTGTTAAAAAAAGAAGAAGACATAAATAATAAAAGTAAATGATTAGCAGATAGCCTATTGTGCAAAAGATCAATGATTGAACACGAAAAAGAACAGAAACACCTAGATAACATAAATAAATTAACCATATCGTAGCTGGTCAGTTCTTGACTTAATTTAATTTGAGTACTATTTACCAATTTCCTGTTTGTTTGTTTCCATTATTAAAAGTCACATGACATAGTGAAACTGAATCACCAAAAGTTTTAGGAAGAGGAAGAGCCAATGAGGCAATAATGAGGGCAGAAGAGTGAAAAGAAAAATGGTGACAAGTTAGTGTTTGTTTGCATGCCACTTGCTCATAGTTTTGAAGAAGGTATGGGTCCATTACCTTTTCCCCTTCACCTCTAAAGTGTTTTCCACAACCCTAGAAATAGGGGCAAAGCTAAATTATACTAGTTAGGTATGTGTCAAGAACAACTCAATAACTTTTATTTAGGTCATGTATTTGTATTACAAAATTTATTAAATATATATAAATATTTAATTGTGTACATCCAGCAATTAATACGAGTTATGAATTTGATGGCAAATTTAGAATCCTTCGACTTCATATCTCAGACTATTCTCCATAGGGTCATTACTATCACCCACATGGACCTTAGTTCTTTTGTCTCCACAGAAAACATCATCAAATCAAACACTATATGAATTCTCAGCGTAAAACTAGCTTTCTTGTTTGTGTTTTGTGTGTGTATGATTGTGCTCGTTGTCAGTTTTCCCATCAATGTTAAAAATATGTACAATACGTCTGCAAATTCATTCATTCTTATCTCAACAAAACCAACCCATCTTGGGTGAAAAAAAATGTTTTACTATTCTATCTCCAGTTTGGTCTTCTTGTTTTTGACCTTTTGTTCTTAGCTATCTCTGTACCCTATCTCTTGGCCGCCCCTCTAACATCCATCTCAAGTAAATCCCAAAACATAAATGCTAGTATATGTCCAATCTATCACTCTCTGTTGCTCTTTAAAAGGGATTTATTTATTCGTATAGCAAGTAAATATTGCAATGGACCAGTTTGTTGAATCTTGGCTTTCACATTTTTTGGTCCAGCCATCAACCCTCTTTGTTGTTTTCTTTGAAACTATTTAAGTTATATGCAGATGTTTTATACTATAAATATAGTTTAACTTGTGATAGTAGGTTAGTTAGCATATTTACCAAGTTTTCAATTAATAATTATCACAAATAGTTTACTTTTAATTTATACGTGACCGGATTATATACACCTTTAATGCATAAAGCTATAGTTTTCTTTAAGATAAGTCAAAGAATTCAAGTTTTGAAAATCATAGAGATACTCCTGTCCAATTAGTGGGGGTACATTGGTACATGTCACATTTACAATGGGTCCATATTTTGACTATGTCTTTTCCAGCTTAAATTCACTTTATATACAGAAGTGAACTAAAATGAAACTCATGCTCAAGGGAAAAGTTTTCTAACTTTTACCACTTAGTAAATGAGAAATTACTTCTTGTATTTTCATTTCTTTTAGTTTGGATTATACAGAAGTGCAGAAATGCACCACCGTAATTGCATGATTGTACTACTCTTTCGTGGCATCGTTTTATAGATTCTACAATAAATTTAATGATCAACGCTTTACCTCAATTAAAAAAACAATATCCGACTCTTAGAAATCAATTGGATTAATATCATGCTTTTTGCTTACCCCACATTTATAATCCTGATAAGATCTTTGGATGATAAGGAAATGAATTATATATGCAAAATTATGATATGAAAGGTGCGACATTGTTTGCAATTTCATGAGCTAAATTTATTATGAGCACACAGAAGCTCTGTATGATAAGTCATGTTTGCTCTTCATCTTGATAAAGCATTGCATTTTCAGAGGGAAAGATAAACTGTGGGTCTTATCTTAACTCTTAAGGTGAAAATCTCCTTGTAGAAATTAAATTGAACTAATGTCCACTGCAACTTATCTGAAAGAAGAGGATCAGATTATAATTGTTCTTAGTTTCTTTTTGTTTGGCGGTGATTTCTGCATCTCGCTTAGATGGGGAAAGCAAGGTAAATTTGCAAACTTATTTTAAAATGACAAAATTTAAAAAGCAGCGTCAAGAAAGGCTATTTGTGCAATTCATTTAGCCATCAAAATCTGAATATAAAGGAAATGAGTGGGCTGTGGATCTTCTCTTCCGAAATTGTGCTTAGAATGTGTTAAAAACCCTTTTTATTGGGAAATGGACACATTATAGTCGCTCTCAAATGTAAAATTTTTGTATATTGATATATATAATATATATATTTTATACGTAATTAGTATATATATTTTTATATATTTATCTAGTGGCTGTAATTATTTTTGGCTGCTGGCCAAATGTGTCAAAAACCCTTTACTTTATGGTCCTCCCATATTTAACCTTAATATGGATTTAGGCCCATTGTGACTCATCGCGTTTTTGCGGGTACTATTTATAGAAGGAATGTTTACCTTCTATATCAAAGGTATACACCCTATTTATTATAAATCAAAATCATTTTAAAATATTATTTTCTATAGCTACCTTTTATATTTTATAGCAAAATAAGTATTTTATGGTATATACTATAATTGAGGCATGAAATAAGACATGAAATACACTATTTATGTTTTCCCTCTCTCTTAGACAGCCGGGCATACCTATTTTAAGGGATTGCCGTTACAGTATTCATGAATACATGGCGCAAATACATGTAAATACATGTATGTACAGTTGTATTCATGAATACAGCAGCGCGAATACATGTGAATACATGCGCGTACAACTAGATTGTCCTGATTTTAGGGGCTTTTTGTTATTGTATTCATGAATACATGGTGCGAATATATGTGAATACATGCGCGTATAACTGGACTACCCTAATTTTAGGCACTTTTTATTATTATATTCATGAATACAGTAGCGCGAATACATGCGCGTACAATTGGACTGCCATGATTTTAGGCGCTTTTTACTGTTGTATTCATGAATACATGGCGCGAATACATGTGAATACATACGCGTACAACTAGACTGCCCTGATTTTAAGAGCTTTTTATTGTTGTATTCATGAATACAGCAACGCAAATACATATGAATACACTACCGTAATAACTGAATAGTAGCTATATAAAGTAATTATATATATGATAGCTATAGAAAATTAATAACAACTAAACAATAGTAATTTCTGAAAATTTCTATTTATAGAAGAGAAATTTGTCTTTCTACTTAATAATGAGAAGAACGTTAAGATGGGCCACTTATACGTAATTGTGACAACAAGTAAGCGGGCTCATCCATACAGTCTACATATGATATCATAATGATTGGTAATATTAATTTTAATGTTCCAAAAATGATGAAACTTATATTTTAGTAAAGAGGTATTTTTAGAAATCACTATAGTTAAGTGACTATTAACGTGTTATAGTTACAATATTCATATTTATTGGCCGTAGCTATAATTACATTGCTATTGTGCTATAGTTCTTATATTCGCGCGACTGTATTTATAAATACAGTGAGGTAATTCGCCTAAAAAATAGGGATTACAACTGTTTAATAATATAAAGCTCAATAAATCATTGTGTATCAATTCGATTGTATCCACTGTATTAATTAATTCGGATGTATTCGTTCTTACATATTTTACATTGTATTCAATTTTATTATATTGAATTCAGTTGTATTCAAACAACAAAAAATCAAGAAATATGGTGTATACCGCTCTATTTAATTCGGTTATATACACTGTATTCAATTCACATGTATTCATTCTTAACAATTTTACATTGTATTCAATTCACCGTATTCAATAGAGAGTTGCATTCAAACAACAAAAAAACAAAAAAAATTAGTGATATTCCGTTGTACTCAATTCACTATATTCGTTCGTAGCTGCTTTTACACTGTATTCAGTTTACTGTATTTTATTCGGTTGTATTCAAATAACAAAAATTCAAAAACTACTAGACAGTCCCACAAAAAATAACCTTCGAAATACATAAATACAGCCAAAAAATATAATATATTTGTACATAATATAATGTATTTGAGTTTTTTTGCATAAGATAATATATTTGTATCATTGTATGTGACTCAATGGCAAAGAAGAGAAGAAAGTTCTCCGAAAATGGCGTCTTCCGGCCAAACAAAAAATTATATATATTGTATTAAAACTAAAAATGGAGACGAACAAAAAATCGGCCTTCAAATCTTCCATCGCGTCTCCGACTTTTTAAATGATACATAGATCATAAACTTTTAGTTTTGAGTAAACTGAATACATTGTATCAAATCTTCCATCGCGCCATGGATCCATTTGTATGGAACGAATACATCCGAATTTTGAGCGGTAAAAGCATATGGAAAAAGGTTTCATTTTGAGATCAGAATCTGGGCCAACTGACAAACAAATAAGGAGAAAAAGCCATAGATTCTAGAGAAGAAGCCATGGATTCCAAAAAATATCAAAACTGAATTTTGAGCGGCAAAACCATATGGAAAAAGGTTTCATTTTGAGTAAATCGGAATCTAGGTCAACGGTATTAGTGAGCCACCGCCGGCAAACCAGATCTAGGGTTTCAGAAAGAGAAAGGAGAGAGAAAGATCGTGAGAGTTGAGGTAAAAGAGAGAGAGGATTGAGGAAAAAGTTGGGGGTTTAGTTGTGTGTGTGTGTACTTTACTATAAAATATAAAAAGTGACTATAAACAATAATATTTTAAAAGTATTTTAGTTTATAATAAATAGGATGCATTATTTATCTATAGCTTGTAAAATTTTCTTTAGTATATATGTAAAAGGTTGTATATATTGTAATTTTTATATTCTAAAAAGCATTGAAGATTTTTTAAAGAATAATCATAAAAGATCAATTAACTTCTTGAATAATAATTATGCCAAACAGATTGAGACAAGTGAAGTAGTTAGAATGAAGAGTAATTTTCAGAAACCACTATTGTTTAGTAGCTATTAACTTTCTATATCTATCATGTACATAATTACTTTCTATAGCTACTATTTAGTTATTACGCGACTGTATTCGCTGTAATCGCGCTACTATATTTAGCAGAATTCACCTAAAAAATAGGGGAGTCGAGTTGTGCGACTGTATTCGCTGTATTTGCGCTACTGTATTAATGAATACTGTAACGGAATTCGCCTAAAAAAATAGGGGAATCCAGCTGTTATTAACGGAAAGAGGATCAATTAGCGTGTATCACTCCTAATTTAACTCAACAAAATTAATTCTACATAAATTTTATTGCTATTGTGATGTATTCCAGGTATTCATGCGACTGTATTTATAAATACAGTGAGGTAATCAAGAAATAGGGTATATACTGTTCTATTCAATTCGACTGTATACATTATATTTAATCAACATATGTTCATTATTCCCAATTCACCGTATTCAATTTGACTATATTCAAACAACAAAAAATCACAAAACACAGTGATATTCGACTGTATACAAAAAATATAGACCTTCAGAATACATAAATACATGCGAAAAAATAATGTATTTATACAAGAAATGCAATGTATTTGAGTGTATTTGTATAAAATACAAGTATTTGTATCATTGTATGTCACTAAAATAGCAAAGAAGAGAAGAAAGTTCGCCGGAGATGGCGTTTTTCTGCCAGGCAAAATACTGTATACATTGTATTAAAACTAAAAATGGAGATGAACAAAAACTCGGCCCTCAAATCTTATCCGACATAGCCATAGCCAGATCATTTTGCCTAAGAGGATGAGCCAATAGTAGATTCTGACGCCGACGATTCTAATGACGACCATGATAATGACACCGACGATTCTGCTGATTTGATGGAGAAGAGAGAGAAGGAAGAGAGAGAAAGAACATAATTGGCGTATTTCATGCCTCAAAGGTAGATATAAATAAATACATATTGTTATATAAAACAGAAAAGATAGCTATAAGTAATAATATTTTGAAATTGTTTTGCTTTATACATAAATAAGGTGTAATAGTTTGCAATAGGAGATATAATTTCCTAGAATGAATAGGGCATTTTCACAGCCACCCCAAAGTTTTAGAGTCTAAAAAGGCTCATTAATTGGGCCGCTGTTCTGCTTGGGTCCATTGATTTACACAAATATGCCAAGTTACTTAAAAATAAAAATAAAAAGGGAAAATGTGCTATCATAGACGTAACCAATATACTGAGAAACTTATTATCAATTTTTACCTATTGAAATGATTATTTAAAAGTCCTTTTACAATCAAAGGGAAGCAGAGAAAAGACAGGAAAATGCATGGTGATAAGTAAGCCTTTTCTTTGCATGTAACCTATTGATAG
The DNA here is from genome assembly GCF_000390325.3 of Nicotiana tomentosiformis. Classification (NCBI taxonomy): domain Eukaryota; kingdom Viridiplantae; phylum Streptophyta; class Magnoliopsida; order Solanales; family Solanaceae; genus Nicotiana; species Nicotiana tomentosiformis. Next base: position 89,322,211 of record NC_090819.1, on the reverse strand, counting down.
TTTTGAGGTAGGATAAGAAGCAAACCCTAAATGGGATGTCATATCAATATATATATATATTTACTGTGTCTCCATAGAGTCTTTTGCTGTCACTCAGATGGGGCTTACTTCTTGTCGTCTCCACTGCAAAAATCATCAATTCGACACCATTCACTTATAGGCATATGCATTCTCTGCTTGTTTGTATGCCTATTTTGTGGTGTTTTTGTGCGTACGATATATATGACAATTATGCAATTTTCTTTCATATAATATATAAACAAAATCTACCCATATTTGGTTAGATAAACATATGTTTCACTTATCTTTCTGGTTTGGTATTAACCTTTTTCGCAATGATCCCCATACCATATCATAGCTATCTACTTCAGGAGAAAATTTCTACGGTAGAGGAAGAGCTAAAATCTAAAACTTATGCGTAAGAAATTTTAGTCATTTTAAGTTATTGAATTTTAGACGAAAAATCTGTACATATTCAATTAATTTTCTAAATTAAATATAGATCAGTCTTGACCAAAATTACTAGCTAGGTTCGATCGAACCCCATAATATACACATGCAGTAACACCAACCCTCACTGCATGTGCAATTCCAATGGTGTGTGGATTTTGTTGGCTTTAGCAATTTGGGTCCAGCCATCAGATCAGCTTCTTGTGGTGTTCTTTGTAAGAGTCAAAATTTGAAGGAGTACCGCAAATGTCAAATATGTCTGGAAGTTGGGGCCTTGAGGAGGATTATTTGTATTTCATGGACCTTTTACTATACCATAAATGGGGTACATTGGCACATGTTACATTATTGGAATTATCGAAATCTTCCCATAATGTTTTCTATGATACTAGGAATTAAGAACCTTATTCTGTATTAATTTGATAGTGCGCGAGGAAGATTTAGTCTTCCCAGCTTAAATTCACAAGGTATAAGTGAAAATAAAACTATTTTGTTTATAAATGTCTCAGCTTTACCACTTACTAAAGCCAAACTCTTGAAAGTTTTTTCTATAATAGTTTGTATGACCAAATTTTGAAAGGTCAAAAGTACTTATTTTTCAAAAAGCACTGGTCATAAAGGCCGATGATATATTCAATTGATTCTGAGCTAATTCATTTCGATGTACTAACTTTATTATTTATAAATAGCTAAATTGATCAATGAACCAAAATGAGTTCGGTTAAATTAAGCTTTTTCATACTCTCCATTCAATTTCATTGAATAAAATTAGAAAGAATGGGAAGTAAAAGGCCAAAAAGACTATAAAAATGTGCCCATCGATCAAATAAATTAGTCAAAAAGAAATGCTCACTTCCATAATCTTTTTGTTTGATTAAATAATATATCTTTTTTTATATTTTCATTTCAATGGGCTAATTTCCTTATGTAAGAAAATTAAATACAAATAACCAAAGACAAATGGAATATATAATAAACTTCACTTATAAATTTTAATTTTTTTCTAAATAAAATTTTATCTCTAAAATACAAATTCACGTACGTTTATTCAGAAGCGGATCCATGATTTAATTTTATGATTTTGAATTTACTATCAAACTCATAACTCTTTCTTAATTATTGCATTTCAAAATAATATATCTGTGCATATGTAATAAATTTTCTAATACAAATACAAAGTTTAAACTAATACTATTGAATTTATCCGACCCTACATAATACTCTATCTCTTCGCACCTTTATTAAATCTCAATTTCAAATATTTCTATTTTCTACTTCAAGTAACTATTATCTAAAACGTACCGATGCAAGTTTCATGATAAACTATCTATATCATACCATTGACATACGATCCTTCTCTAGATCCTGCGTCGTATTACCTTCAACTTCAACACGTTTCTCTTTTGTCATGATAGTACTACAGCATAGCTGTTTGATTATTTCAGAAAATTATTATGGCACCCCACTCCCCTACAACTACAAGGATTTTTGAGCGAGGTGGTGGAGAAAGAAGGTATAGGACTAGGAGTGAAATGGCTCTTTTGCCACTGTCAACCTTTGAGGGCTCATCAATTCATTTTTTTTTTGCTAATGAATTCTATTCTATTTCTCTCCTTCATGTTAGTAATTTGCTAGATACGCCACTTACTAATTCACATACTTATTTATTTTCATTTTACATGATAGTATTTGATTAAATATATTAGTTTATCAATAATTAAATTGGTGGAAACAAAAAATTCTGCCATTTTGATAGAGTAATATGTTTGTAATAAATCTATGCTACCACTACAGATTTCTCCATTTACAAAATCAAACGATATTCAAATTTAAGAATGTGAGAATTTAATTGCAAGACCTGATAACTATTGGAGGAAATGTTGGATCAAATAAGACAATGGAAGCAAACAACTCTATAATTTTATAATAAATGTAACATTCCATTCAAAGATCATTCTCATGAGATTCAATATATATATATAAAAGATAAAACCGTGAAGTACAGTAATATATTAAACAACTCCTTTGCTTTTTAAAACATGTTGATGAAGAAGCTTCTATTATTTTCAAGTAATCCAAGTCTCCTCTTGCCAAAATTCGTCAATCAAGATTCTTTGAATATATCTTGCATCAATATCAAAGTAGACTATGGTTAAATAGAGAGAGTATGTCTGTGTCTCGAATCTCATTTAAGAATAGAAGTAGTGGAGTTAGAAATTTGAGAAAATGGATTCAAAAAAAAGTAAAAATGTCACACCTAAAAATTGCATGGACTGATGACAAGGGAATTTAATATTTTATATATTCATTAAAAAATATTCATTTATTTCCTTTTGCACGATATAATTTTTCGACGAAGATGGTTCAGTTTAACCCTCTTCACACAAGGTGGCTACGTACATGCAAAGAAATAAGTGTCAAGTTTTAAAGAATACGTCTCTTACTATTTTTAAAGACAAAACCAATAAGCAAGTGTTCTTAATTAGCCCATGAAATAGTTCAAATATTTCAAAGGCCATTCTTCCTTTTAAGTGCATAGGAAGTTAACTATATACTATCCAAATAAATTATTTTTAACATTTTTCTAAGTCTTTTATACATATTCAAATAAATCTTATATGGTGTGACCTTAGGAATCTTGCCAAAGCTGGCCATGAACCATTATCAGATACATAATTGATCTTGATCAACATTTGATCGATAATCAGTACAATTTATTTATCAACTCTGTGACGTATATATTATTCACTAATCAATCAACTCTTTAATTGATGATTTCAAAAATTGTTAAGTAGGCTATTTGTTTCTTATCGTGACATTTCATTGATCTAAATTTCGTAGCAACATGTCAAGACCCTCAATAACGTAGGACATTGTGAATATATATACTAAAATTTCTTCTTTAATAATTTTGCATGTAATCAATATATTACTCATGTTGTACATTTCTGTATAGATGAGCTTCAATCCCAACTTTTATCTCTATGTACTCTAAATAAATCTTATCTCTTGTAAAACGAAATTAACCTTATTTCAACTCGAAAAGCAGAGAGGTTAATATAACATTCCAATTTGTGTTTAAGCAGATTCACACTTCAACCGAAACAATTTAGGGCCAGTTTGGCCATAAATTTTTTTTCACTCTTTTTGAAAATTTTTTTACTTTTTTCGGAATCAATGTTTGACCATGAAAATTTAAAATTTCACTTGAAATTGAATTTTGAAATTTTTCGTAATTTAAAAACTCCAAGAAGCTATTTTTTCAGAATTTTCAAATTACTTACAAAAATTTAAAAGTAATTTCAAATTATATTCATACCCAAATACAACTTTAATTTTAATTTTTTTATTTTTTTTTTTTGGAATTTTACCATTCTTATATCGGAACACCTACTTAATTATTGTAAATGACAAGTAAGCTTTCGTTGTCGATCGACATGAGAAATGTGACAAAAAGAAGCGCGGAAATCCATAAGGTGGAATCTAATCTGGATAGTACAAGTGTTTAATTACTCTCTAAAGGACAAAGATTATCCACGTAATTAATTCTACACGTACGTATAGTAGCTAGGAGGGATAAGAGAGAGAAAACATAAATAAATAAAATAAGTAGAAATATAAGATCTGTCAAAAATCGTTCAAAGAATATGGGCCTCAGAAGATTGTATGGGAATTAGTAGCAGACAATGACACTGATAACGACTGTCGGCAAATGGATATCGCGCAACGTGTTGTTTGTTATACTCTCTTTATCATACACATTTAATGGATATTAAACTTGTGTAATTTAGTAAATTCTACTCCCTTAGTTCACTTTTATAATTTTATCATAATAATAATAATAGTATTTTAAAAATATTTAAAAAATAATTTTGAGAAGTTGACAAGTAAAAGTTAATATATATTTTTAGTATATTGAAAAAGTAAAAATGAATGAAAAGAGTACATTGTTTATTTTTTTAAAGTTCTTGCACGAACCCTTAACATAGATACATATACATTTAATCATTGGACTGTTAGTCAAAATAACTTTTATCTCTCTTAGATATCTTATTTAATTTATTACTCACTAATTAATTTAAATAGTAAGGATATATTATAAATTAGTAATTAATAATTAATTTTTTATTTGTTAAATACGTCAATTATTTTAATACAGATTCAATTTACCAAAATGACTAAATTTGGGACGGATAAAGTAGAGTTCAAAATTATCTTTCTAGAACAAAATAATTTTGCATTCTAGGGAAACAAATGTTGAGTTTTGACTGTCCGTTATAAAAAGTGCGCTAAATCAAGATGGAAGATTTTCTAGCCTGTTTAACCAAATTTTCAAAATCAGATTATTTTGAAAAATATTTTTTATTATGAGTATTTTTCGAAAAAGTACTTTTAAATAGTAGAAGATTATATTAGGCTACTCAATTTGAAAAATACCTTTGCTAATATTAAAGCAACAATTTGTGCTTAGTCAATTAGGTTCTAAAAGTCCTTATGGAAAAAGCTACATTTTAAAATTTATGCTACATTTCAAAATTTTAAAATTTATGCTATTATATTTCAAACATACTTATTTTTTAAAACTTGGCCAAATACGTCAACTCTAAAACAAATACTTTTAAATAACTGGAAGTTTCTTCATATTCTTAAAATATTTTTACTTAGTTAAGTTGATGTAACATCAAAACAAAATTTATTGCCAATGTGATCATTTGAACATTTCTAAAATCTCTGACTCATTTTACAGAAGTTCATGGGGCGTTATTATAGATTTTGTACGAAAGATCGCTATTTTATCGGGTAAAAACTTACTAGCACTAGGTGTTTATATTCATCCAATAAACAAATAACACATGTCACATTATTTAACTAAAAATATTAGTCTTTAATCATAGTTAATTATCATGTATTTTCTATATCATCTTAAACAATAATATTAAAAATACTTAATAAAGTCTTGCAAACTCCGGTTTGTAACGCTAATGAATGACGACATTAATTTCTTGTTCACTTTCTGTGCCATCACTGGCCTCTACAAATACAAAAATTAATTTTCCTTCTACTAGGGTAACTATCATTATTTATATATACATTTTAACTTTGAAAAATATATTAAATATTTTAAACTTAACAAAGAAGCATTTACTTTAGCATACTCTAAGTGGAACACATATGAAGATTAACAAACGAAAATTTTTTACGAAATAGAATACCCCACTAATGATGGATCTTCTTAACGGGACGAAAATTTAGCATACATAATGAGAAGAGTAATCTGCATAATATAATTGGTTAATATGATCTTGCAGTTTTGAATTTGAGGGTCTAAATGGAGGGTGAAACTTTCAGTTGACTCATCTATCCTTTATTTCAAGTTGTTCATTGAAGCAGACAACTTGATTTTGGCGAAGGAGATAGTAAAAGTTCTCGTACCATTAAAGGTGCTCCTCTTGATGACGCAAAACTTTGGAAGTAGATCGGATCGGAAATAAAAGAATGCCATAAGAAGACAAAAATAAAAGAAATAAGAACTAAGAACTGACGGCAACCCTGGTTCTTTTTAATTTATGTTAGTATAACTTAATTCTATTTTTTATTTTTTACTTATTTAAAATAAGACTCCTAATAGATTTTATATTGTGTTCTATGGTTAACTTAACTACATTAGGTGTAAACATCCATTGCGGGTAAGTGTTTACCATTGTATCAGTTCGATGGAAACGAAAGATGATTATTTTATAAAAGACTCTCATGAATAACAGACTCTAAGTCTTGATAGAAAAAAAAATTACTTAAGAATTTAGTCTCAAATCCATTTCTTAATTATATTTCTAGTAAACTCTTACTATTGAGGTTCAAATTCCACTCAATTAACATTCACGTTGCATTTTTAAGTAACTAATATTTAGGGGGTAAAATTAATAAAAAATTATATAATTATTATTTTCTGCACCAAAGTCATATAATTATGTTTTCTAGTACAAACAATCACAAGACTTTCACTAACTTACCCAAAGTCATACAATTAGAGGGTAGATTTCATAAATAGTCATATAACCATGGCCTTTATCATTTATCATATAGAGAGGAGTTATTCACATAAAAACTTTCCGGAAAATTTTACGGATTGCGCACGCAAGTCGAGGAATGATAAATAGTATTTTTCGAGGTCTTAGAACACAGAATTAATTATTAGATTTAAAGATGACATTTTGGGTCATCACATGACCTCTAATTTTTTATGCCCCTAATTTATATTAAGAGCTAGTTGAATTATGTGATTCTTAGGACGTCAAGCTCTAAATATAGAAGGGCAGTTATTGTGACTGTCTAGTAATAGGAGGATTAATAAGTCCATTTCGTAACTAGATAGCCCCCTTGATTCAATAATTACGACAAAAAAAAAAAATGCTGAGTGAATTGGAGTAATAAACTCCTAGAACCTACAAAATAAAAATAAGTAAAAATAATGAGAGCAGTTAAATATATTTGGTCCCGCCCCCACACTACTAAAAAATAGCAAATTTGCGACTGAATTAAATCGGTCGCAATTTTCGACTGATTCGGTTGGAAACTTAATTAAAAATACAAGTTAATTTTTTTTTTAATTTTTGGCTCAAAATTGCGACTGATTCGGTCGCTCAATTACGCGAAAAATACCGCGAAAATATTTTTTATGGTTTGCGACTGAATTAGTCGCAAAAATTAAAATTAAAAAATAAATAAATGTTTCGACCGATTTGGTCTGAATCTGCAATGAAAATAAGAGGCCTGACTGGTCAACGAAATTTGCGACCGAATCAGTCGCAATTTGAAAATTTAAATTTCAAATTTGCGACCGATTCGGTCTCAAATCTATTTTTAATTATAGCCCTAGCCCGCCTTTTCTTCTTTCTTCTTTAGTTTTTTTCCCTCTCCTCCCCTCTCCTTTTATGCCTTCACCCGCTATATTTCTTGATTCTTCCCTCTAATCTAACCATATAAGGTATGATGATTTCCTCCCTCTCCCTCACCCTCTCCATCCCCCACCCCACCTCACCCCACCCCACCACACCCAAATTGTTTGTCTCCCCTCCACTGGTGGTTCGGCAGCAGATCCGTTGGTCGTTTTTCAAGTATTTCTTTTGCATTAATTTAGCAAAATAGTATGTATTAATTAGCTATATAATTTTCAATATATTATAGATAAATTATCAATATTTTTTGCAATATATATATATATATATATATATATATATATATATATATATATATATATATATATATATATATATATATATATATATATATAGTGACTTGTTAAAAATTTACTTGTTTAGATTAATTAGCTATTTTTTTATTTTTGGTTAGATGTTCTTGTGAAAATGGCTAGTATACTTATATGTATCCAATAGTACATCAAGAAAAAATTTAAAATAATTTAGGTATGTTCTATAAGTATGGAATTCTTGTTTATATAAAAAATAACTAAAGAACACAACTTAAGTGCTAATACTTTTTTGTTTCGTTTTTTCATTTGGAAATTCTCCATGCCCTATCTATGTATTAATTATATTATTTATTATTGGAATAAAATGAAGAAAATGCAATCAATTAAGTATGAATTGAGAAAATGCAATCAATTAAGAACACAAATTAAGTATTTTATGTTTATATTGTTATATTTATTATGTATACTTTATGTTTATATCTGTTATGTTAAATGTTTTTAAGGCATAAATCTTATGTAATTATCTATTTTGGTATTAATTTGAAAGTTGCTTGTTTGTTTTCTTACTTCTTTTACTTTCTTTTCTTTATTTCTCGTGAAAAATAATAAATAAAGGTCGAGTCTACGGAATTAAAGTACATCCATCCTTCAGTCGTCCACCAGCAACATTATTCATTGGGGCATCAATTTTCCAAGGAGACATGGAAGCTATGCGTCAAAAAGTAGATCAAATGTCGCAAGAATTTCAAGCAACTCAGGCTTTGGTCAAAAAATTGTTAAAAAGGAAAAGCAAGAAATGAGCTGCAATGGAGTCTGACTGATTCTGAATGGGCTATTTGAATATTTTAGAGTTGAAGTTAGAGACATGTTTAATTTATATTGTTTGATAGTTGGTTGTTTGATTAGTTGGTTGAATTGTTATAAATATTATTGTTCGTTTTGTAGTAAATATTGTATTTTGGATTGTTATATTATGTTTTTGGATTGTTATATTACGTTTTTGGTTAATTGTTAGGTATTTGGTTGGTTATTTTATTTGGCAGGTGATGTAATTAGAAATACAACAGGATTCTGCTTAAAAATACCAGATTTGCGACTCAATCAGTCGCAAATTTCACTAGGAGTTACCTAGATTTGCGACTGATTCAGTCGCAAATGGAAAATTATAATTAAATTTTGCGACTGAATCAATCGCAAATAGAAAATTTCCGATATTTTTAATTAATTAATAATCAATATTTACGACTGTTACAATCAGAATAATTAATTAAAATTTTATTTTATTTTTAATTTTCCGACGGAATCTATCGAAACTTTTTATTTAAATTTATTTTTTTAACTCTGGTCAGCGACTGAATCAGTCGCTAAATTTGCGACTGATTCGGTCGCAAATGACTTAATTTCAAATGTCCCCGCATTTTTCAGTTTGCGACGGAATCCGTCGTAAATTTTCGACTGATTCTGTCGCAAATATATTGCGATCACGTATTTTTCGACTGACACTTTTCCGTCACAAATCGATCGGAAAAATACGATTTTCGACCGATTTGCGACTGATTTGACGGTCGCAAATTTGCTGTTTTTTAGTAGTGCCAACCATAAATACAAAATGCATTAATTATAAGCTAAATCCACTTCTTCTATTCTGAATAAATAAAATATAAGAGAATGTTTGAAGTGGTAGAACATTGACTTTGTGGCAACGCAAGAGTAGATAAAAAAAAAAGAAGAAAGAAAATGAGTTGTTTTTCCAATGACTTATGTTTAAAGAAAACACAAAATTGAAACCCTAGAAAGAAGAATTAATAATACATGTCTACCTTTTCTGAGACTGGATAACAATTGTCACCATCATTTAATTAAGAAAAAACTCTTAGTTCAGGTGCCACAAGTATGAAATCTTGTATCAAGATTAATATCCTTTTTCAATATTTGCGGCTAAAGTATAACATTTTTTTCCATCACAAAATCTTACCTAAATTTCTTCTTGTTTTCTTGTTACCGACTATTTAGACAAGAAAACCTTTTTCACTTTTCAGTTTTAATGGCCGAAATAGGTTTTCGTTGATTGATGAATTGACCAACTTCTTTGGGATCTTTGATTTCTCTCTGTAATTAAAATAACGGTCTGTAGGAGCACTTGCTCAAACTGGTATAAGGGCTGTTTGATGAATGATGTGGCATATATTTTAGTTATAACAAACAACCAATAAGAAACATGGTAAGTCATTAACGTCACCTAACTCAAATAGTTAGCCTAAGATATTGTTATGACTAAAAGGTCACTATTTCGTTAGATTTAACTTCTATGAACGGATTTTTGCACTATTAGATGGTCTAATAGGGAAATGTTACTATTGAAATTAGTAACCAAAAAGATAAGTAAGTAAGCTCCTATAAAATAAGCTAAAACTTATTTGGGCATGAGAAAATTACCTAGAAGTATTATAAGTACTCACTTTTCGCGTTGACGTGAGAAATAACAGTTCTAAACTATCTGAAAATAAAGGGTAATTATTTTTCTGCCAGTTGTACCATTCTAAACTCTCTAAAAATAAAGGGTCCCCTCTCTACCAATACGAGAACAACATTTCCATGAAATTGTTCTGTAAAATCAAGGAAAGAAAGAGAAACACATTTCTCGAGAACAAGCACTTCCGCTCAAGATTAATCAAGAAAACATCATGAGTTGGTATGCTTTTTTGATTAAATTATTGGTTACTCTATATTTTGTGAAAATTACTAAATTCCACGATCTTTTAAGTCATGTTTAAGGTTTATGTATTAGATTACAATCTATAATTCGTTAAATTCTAACAAAATGTTGTATTAAAACATCCAAAGGTTTCATTTGAATAATTTGTTATCAAATGAAGAAAGTTCAACTCCAAAAAAAGGAATGGAAAATATCTGTTCACTTACAGCATTAATAAAAATTCTTTGTTTTATTATCAGTTACCATTCAACGCTATAATTATTTGAGTTCCACGAATAATTAAGTAGTAGAAAACACACTGCCAGCAGCTTCATAAAAAGGAGAGCCTCATAAAAGGAGACAATTTCCATTGAATAACTAATCATTGAGACATTTTCAGATTATTTTTCAGTTGTCAAAATGACCTCTCGCACACTTAAACTTGTATACGTATAAGTTTCATTTAAACATTTGTACTTGACACAATGAGTACCAATAAATATTTTTAATTATTGACCAAGCATATATTACAATAATATGTGACGTGTCAATAGTGTGTGCATACAACGCAAATCAGGAGCGTGAAAGCAATTTGCTTGAGTAATTAAAAATGAGAAAAAAAGAATAAAAAATTCACAAAAACCCACCCGACACCCCATCTCCCCATCCCCTTTCCCTTTCTTTTCTTTTCTTTCCCCTGAAATCACAAGTCCTTCTGTTTTTTCATCTCCATTAGAGGCTTTGAAGTTCTTCACAGTACATCAATGGTGGATCTATGCTCCATAAAAATACCTTAAATAAATTAATGGTCATCACAATATCTCCTATCTCCTTCCCCATTAAAACTGCTGAAAAATAGCCAAAAGTACATCATCCTTAGGAATCAAAATAGACATCCATTTTCTTCACTAAAAGCTTCACTGCAAAAAATTAAAATGAATATCATCTTTAATTTTTTCTTGTTTGAGAGATTGTCCACGGCAAATAAAAATTTTCAGCCTTTCAATAGTGACTTGTTGAGGCAATGGCTAATTTTACCTATTTAAGAGATCTTTTGAGAGGAAGATTTTTAAGATGATGGAATGGTGGTGGATTGGCAGGAGCTTTGACAAGAAGACAAAAATTAATTTTTTAAAGAGGAGAAGAATAAAAATCTAGTAAAATAATTTTTCTTTTTAAATAGGACCCACAGATTATACATGTCAAAGTATAAAATGATTAATTTATGACGTGTCAGTCATGTCACAGCTAGTGAAGAACGCGTTCAGTCGGAGGATGTGTTTATTAGTATTCAGTTCATCAAGTAGAGGTGTCGAAATAAAAAATAAAAAAAATTATATACCGAAATAACAAATCGGTGCAAGTTTAAACCGCTGGGCGGTCGTTTTGCCTTTTCAGTTTTCAACATGTGTGACATCGCTGCGTGGTCGTTTTGCCTAATCAGTTTTCAACATGTGTGACATCGCTTTCCTTCTTTCTTTTTCTTTCCTTTTTTTTTCCCAACCTGGCAACAATGAATATGCCGACTTCAGGTCGAAAGAAGAAAAAGAAGATGCCGACTTCAAAAAGAAAAAAGTTTAAAACAATTTAAGAAGACGATGCCGACTTAAATGACTAACTTTATAACTATTTTTCCGTTATTATTAAACATAATGCTACAGTGGCTTGTAATATCCCAAACTCTAAGCGTTTGCCATTATTTACGTGAGAGTCTACAATAATAACATTTAAACCATTGATGTAGTAGGTCGACTATTGACAAACTTTTAGGCTATAAGACTTTTAAAAAGATGGTGTATGAATTTCACATTATATCGGAGAGATAAGAAAAAAAAATCTTAAGCTACACATATATATATATATATATATATATATATATATATATATATATATATATATATATATATATATATATATATATAGATAAAGAATAAGTTCACATTATGTTGGTTGCATTTTTAGATTTACGTGTAACGTAGCTCAAGTTCATGAACTCTAGTACGTATGTGAAACATCTTTCATATACAAACTCCTTTAGTATGATGGAGGGGAAAATAACAGTTAGGACATTGACTTTCTAAAGGAGTATATTGACGCCTATGACAGTTGAATATACTCAACCTAGAAACTAATAAGGGAGAAACATATAGACGCTTATGACGGATGACAGGCTGATTACAACGGGCAAAGATAGGCCTATTGAAATCCTAATAAAGGTGCATGTGACGCCTCAAGTAAATCCAACATAAAAAAGAGAGAAAATTTATGAATTATGTATAACAAAAAGAAAATACTAATTCACATGATACACGAACTTTTTTTAATTTAATTTAGCATCGTAAGATTTGACAGGTAAAAGCGAGTAATACGTTCAAAGTTTGTGATGTCACGTAATTAATCTAAACCAAATGGCTCTAATAATGAGAAAGATGACTCAAAATAGGACTTTGAATGTGTTTGTCGAGATTTAGATAATGCAAAATAAAAAGAATTAAGAAATAATGTCAAACAACTATGATTCACAAGCCGAACTGATCATATAAGACGTTGAAGATATATATGTGGGTCTGGATGATTAATGAACTTGTATGTTTCAATAATTCAATTTATAACATCCTTTTTAAAAATATTATCAAGCTTTGCAAGTGTCAACTTTTAATATTTTTAACTTATAATTTGAACAATGGAAAGCTTAATCAACTTTGAAGTTTTTCTTTCTCGTTTTCGTGTCTAACATAACTAGATTAGTTGAATGTGTCATCCACAAATATGATTACATAAAATAATTGTATTTACCATCCAATATATTAAATAAAATGATCTAAAAAGTTGAAAATCTGTTGGAAGTCCTGTTCTATGAGTAGAAATGGCGTGGGGTAGCCACTTTTTAATGTGTCATTTAATTTTTATCCGGTATTTTTAATGCAGAGAAAAAATAATCACTATTCTATTAAAATTAATACGAAAAGATGGTTTTATCCTTTCTTCTGTGTAAATATTAAGGACTGGTGTCCTTAATATTTACACAACACTCATGAAGTTAAGGACATGATGTCCTAAAGTTTAACAACAGAAGGTACAAATACAGGATACTTTGTCCTTAATATTTTACACAACACTCATGAAGTTAAGGACACCATGTCCTTAATATTTACACAACACTCATGAAGTTAAGAACACTATATCCTTAACAGTTACACTACTCACATAAACTTAAGGACTCCATGTCCTTAACATTTACACTGCACATATGAAGTTAAGGACATGATGTCCTAAAGTTTAACAATAGAAGGTGCAAATACATGACACTTTGTCCTTAATATTTACACAATACTCATGAAGTTAAGGACACCATGTCCTTAGTATTTACACAACACTCATGAAATTAAGGACACCATGTCCTTAACATTTATACTGAACATATGAAATTAAGGACATGATGTCCTAAAGTTTAAAATAGAAGGTGCTAATCCAGGACACTTTGTCCTTAATATTTACACAAAACTCATGAAGTTAAGGACACCATGTCTAGCACATAATATTTTCGTGCGGGCGGATATAAATTTATTAAAGCACTAGCTAAAGAATAAATATATTTTAAACAATGGCTTAAGAGTAAATACAACTCTAATTAATTACTAACTGTGCACTTCCCCCGTTCGCTGAGGGGTTCAGACCTCAACCCGACCCTAGTGTGGACAGGCTTTAGCGGTCCGGTTTCAATTTGTGTGCTTTCCCTAGTTGAAAAATACTAGGGGGTCGTTTGATAGGGTGTATAAGAATAGTATTTGTGTACGGATAAAATCGGGGGCAATGTCCTTCCCGAATCTCCGATCAGAGAACGAAGGGGAAGCACAGATCGACGTGATTATAATCGGGGCTATAATCCCCTCATATAGAGACCCGGGAAGAATGAATAATATATCTGATATAGACATGACAAAGTGACGCACCCCGGATCGAGTATAACTTCTAGACCTCAGGAGACGCAGTATGGATAGGAAGCCGTAATATTCGCCCTCAGCCGGATATTACGACGCGAATCTCGTTCAGTATCGATTATGGATCAACAATTACCGGAAAAAGAAAATTTTTTCCTATTTTAGACTTATACTATGATTGAAATTCTCCTAATATATAAAGGTAAAGTTTTTCTTTAGTTTGACACATTGTAGCACGCAATTCAAAGCAATAAGAAAATTTATTTTTGTCTTCTAGCTACTGTTCAAGACATTACTTGTTTGTTCCTTTCTTTACTCATGACCGAGCTTACACCGAGGGTCCGATCGAAGACGAATTTCACTGTTCAATCTAATATCAGGCTTGGTCATCGTATTGCAATTGGTTTGATCATTTATTTTGTCTTTAATGCATCTATCTGTTATTCTTAATTATTCGTATTGAATTAAACCATGTATCCTTTAAATCGTGTACAAATTTAATTGTTACTCATTTTTGGGGTAGACAGTATCGAATAAAGTGTATTAGTAATGTTGAAATTAGTAATGCTAAAATTAATTATGTTAGGATTAGTTATGCTGAGATTATTTCTTATCGACTGTTTGGTTTGGTGTATTAAAAAATACATTGCATAATTTTTAAATAAAATTATTTGCTTACCAAAATACCCTCCACATTCTTTGGAAAGGTTTTGGAAAAGGTTTTGAAATGGCAGTTCTGTATTTATACATGCTTATCCATGTATTAGAAACTATGGTATTGCTAATGCTATGATATGCAATGTATAAGAATAATACTTAATAAGGTGTATAACTAATACATATATTAGTAATACATAAATTAAAAAAATACTGCCAAATAAGAGATTAATAATACCAAAACTAATACATATATTATTTTTCCTAATACATTTTATCAAACACCCCCCCCCCCCCCCAAGGCTTAAGACGGTTCCTTTGCAACGATTAACATTTGTCCAGAAAAATGCACCGACTGCCACTCTAAAAGATTGGTTTAAATATGTATTTTTATTTTTTTAACTTTATTGTGAAAATAAGCATATTTTTAACTAAGAGCATCACATACCTTCAAAATTGAAAAAAATTCTTGTTCGAGGGTGAAAGATGAAAGTTAATATTTGATTATTGTTAAAATTATTTAGAATGTTGATAATTTATGCTTAAATTTTTAGGTCAGACATTTATTTAGAAAGTACTGAAAAGGGTAAAGTAGTCTTCTTGATTTGATGTTATTTGACTCAATTGGTAATTTGATAACGTTTGTGTTGGTAATTAGAGGTTTTATTTCAAATTTAAGATCATTTAGAGCAGATTTGGGAGGTTTGATTGAAACTACCAAATTCAAAGAACACTTTATTAAACAACACAGATAAATTATGCTAATTGGATAGACTTTGATGAATAATTTATCAGATAGATCCATTGAAGATAAAACAAAATCACATCAACATGGTAGAGTTTGATAAACAATTGAACAAGCGTAAAATTATGCTAATCGGATAAAGTTTGTGAATATTTTAACACATAGATTGAATGCATATTATATACGGTCGATACCGGGCTCGTCTATTATATGACAAGCCCGGATTGAAACGTGACAGATTGAAACTCGACCTTGAATTATATCGAACCAAGGCGCGAAGTTAAATCATCGAGCTCGTGACTCCGGGACCGAACAAGTTCGAGAAATCTTTATCGAGCCAAATAACATAAGGCCAAAATATCCGCAATCGGTTGGATATCACAGCGAAAATCTCGGCACGTAGCAAGGTGAGGTCGATTAATTAGCAAATTATGAGATTTTTTAAATTTTATAGAATTGTATCAAGAGTGGGACTCCCCTACTATATAAAGGGGGGTCTGATCATTTGTAAGACGCATCAAAAAAGGCATCAAAAAGCAATACACTATTATTTCTAGTTCTTATTATCTTTTCATTCTATTCAGACATCGATTGAGGCACTTATTGATTCGAGGGTGATCAATCTTCAAGGCTAAGGCTTTTCAATTTGTGTGGTTTGCATTTATTTTCTTATCATTAATTTCAACATTAATCTGTTTTTTCAATTTGTATCATGTTATATCACGTATTCTTAAAACCGCGTATAAATTCAATTGTTATCCTATTTTAGGATAAATAGTTTGGCGCCCACCGTGGGGCTAAGGATAATAGTGATTATTTGATATAAATCTCCATAACACACACTTATTTACGCTTACTCTAGCACCTCTGCACGTTGACAATGATTCCGGTCACAAAGATGAAAATAATAACATAGCACTCGG
The DNA here is from genome assembly GCF_000390325.3 of Nicotiana tomentosiformis. Lineage (NCBI taxonomy): Eukaryota > Viridiplantae > Streptophyta > Magnoliopsida > Solanales > Solanaceae > Nicotiana > Nicotiana tomentosiformis. The sequence goes on along the minus strand of NC_090819.1, from coordinate 89,305,590 downwards.
TAACGAGATACCACCTGTTGATCCCACTGGAATTCCCATCGCAGATCCGATTGATGCCAATTCACATGTAGCTATCGATGCAAACTTGCCTACTGACCCCAAAAATAACATTCGTGGTGGAGCCCATCGACAACTCGAAACACACAAAATATTGAAGGGGACGAGATCAGTCTACGAGTGATCTTCGAAATGTTGCAGGCACAACAAGCGACAACAACTCAGTTACAAAACTAATATCGTGCACCGAGCAAGGTTAAGCCCGATCCTCCCCGGGAAGTCACCCGCAGGGATCAACCGGTCATAGAAAGGTCTAATGAAAACGAATCGGGGGCTAACCCCGAGATTATATAAAAGCTCGAGGAATTGACGAAACAGATAGAATCAGGGGGAGAAGAAGATGGAGGCCAACGACAAAAAGGTGAAAACCTACAATTCCATGGTAGATCAGATACCATGAGCACTGCCGATATTGAAAGGCCTGAATTCCAAGAAGTTCATGCAAAAACCTTTTCTCCCTAGCGCGACTCCCAAGCCAATCCCCAAGAAATTCTGCATGCCCGAGTTTCCTAAGTACAATGGAATGACTGACCCGAACGAGTATGTCACCTCTTACACATGTTCCATCAAAGGAAATGATCTAGAGGATGATGAAATCGAATCCGTCTTATTAAAGAAATTCGGAGAGACCCTGTCAAGGGAGTCATGATATGGTATCACAATTTACCACCTAATTCTATTGACTCTTTTCCTATGATTGCAGATTTTTTCGTAAAGGCACACGCTGGGGCCATCAAGGTCGAGACCAGGAAGTTGGACCTTTTCAAGGTAAGGCAGAAGGACAATGAAATGCTTAGAGAATTCGTGTCTCAATTCCAAATAGAATGGATGGACGTACCACCGGTCGCTGATGATTGGGTCGTTCAAGCCTTTACCCAAGGGCTCAATGTTCGAAGCTCGGTGGCTTCACATCAGTTGAAACAGAATCTGATAGAGTACCCAACTGTTAGTTGGGTCGATGTGCATAATCGGTGCCAATCAAAAATTAGGGTCGAAGACGATCAACTTGGGGATCCTTCCGGGTTCGTTTATCCTATCAGACCCGTCGACAGAATCAAGAGAGATATTGACCGGGAACCGAGGTCGAACAGAGATCGGTATCAACCAGATTTGTCCGTATATATTAATTCATTTTATTGGGTATATAATAAAGTACTTCTTCCATTTCAATTTAGATGAGATAGTTTGACTCGTCACAAAGTTTAAGGAAAAAAAAAAGATTTTTGAAAACTTGTGGTCTTAAAAGATAAGGGGTAGAAGTTTTGTAGGGACATGACATTTGTGTGGTTATAAAAGCTTCTCATTAAGGATAAAATGTGTAAAATGAAGAGTTTGAAGTTGAATATTTCCAATATAGAAATGTGTCATTCCTTTTTAGAATAGACTAATAAGGAAAGTGTGTAATCTAAATTGAAATAGAGGGAATAATATATATTAATTAACTGAGATGAATTTAATATAAAGACATACTATCATGTATATTTTGGTTTGGTAAAAACTTGCGAGTAAATTTTTATGTTGCTCAATGTTTTCTTATCTGTCATCAGCCTTCTTTGTGTCTTCCCCTTTTTGGGTTCGGAAGGGGAACTTCTAGTGGGACCCTCGTAGAAAATCTCAAGTCAAACACCCTAGTGGTCCTCAAAATGGCACGTAGTCTACATTCACTTCTTCATTAGTTAATAAGAACCCAAATTTATTATAAAAAACAAATATGAACCCAAATCTTCTCAATGATATAAGAAGGATTATCGTCAAGATTCATCACTATAATTTACGTTCGAAAATGACCCTATTTGCAATAATCAATCATTTGGCCTCACCAGCATTAGCTTTATTACTGTTATTTATATAGGGAGCTAGCATAAAGCTAGCTCAATTCGTATCATTCTTTGTTGTCATTTTCTTTCACTTTTCAAAATTTAATCATTTTAGCTTCCACTAGGTTGATAAATTAAGAACAAAAAGAATCAATCAAACTTAGCATATAGTTTTTAGAATCTAGAAACATGCTAAAATAATTAGAGACAAAGATGTAGTTTCCAATAAGAGAAGTTTACTTTTAAGAAAATGACAAGTTTCTGTTATTTAATAAGAGGAATAATTCCTCTTGTGGAGTGGGGGACTCATATATATTAATACAGTATATAATTAATATGGTATGTGTGCGTCTGACGTCAAAACAACGATTGCTTATTCGGAGACAAGATGCATAAGTTTGGAGTAATTAAGTTATTGAAACATTTTAAATCTGTTTTGCAGTTGGTTCACTGAAAAAAGAATATATTGCGTTAGACAGACTGCAGAAATAAGAACAAAAAATACACCCCCCCCAAAACTTTGTTAATCTATCGAATAATAAGAATATTACAGATTCTTTCTCAATTTAGATGACACGTTTCGCTTATCGATAGTTAATTTGACTAAACTTTGAAGCTAAATTAAATTAGCTCAACTTAATATTTTAAAATTAAAATTTAGATACACAAAAACTACACGAAAAGTACTATAAGTTACAGTTTTTCTCATGTCAATATGATTGTATGGGTCAAAATCTGCCCTTAGAATATTTAAGACAAGATAATACTAAAGAAAGAATTCTCGAGTCGTCGTTAGTCGAGATGGGCCAAGAAGCAGCAAAATCCATAGTCGAAGAGTCGACGAGAGCCCTGGTCGAGATGTCAATAAGGGTCGAGGTCGAGCAATGTTGATAGAGCTGTAACGGCTAGTTTCAAGATAGGATGTTGAAAGGAAATATTCTATTGGATATTCCCTACACTTGTACTATTAGGGTTTCATAGGAACATGTCTCATATAAATAGAAAAGAGAGACAAATAAGGGCATGTGATATTCATTAGTAAGAACACACTTTGACAAAAAGATTCTCTCTCTCTTGCTAAGATACAAACACCACATTTTTACTACGATTCTTGTCTATACTATTCCATACTTTTCCATCAGATCCGAGAATAACTCGAATATTCAAGGATTTGTTTGTCACTCATCATTGTCAGGAGGAACATCCATCTATTTCATCCTTTATTGGGTGAATCATTCCTTCTATTTATTTAAATACCATTTATTGTTATTCATTGCTATTAAATGCTACATTATTGCCCGTGCTTTTTAGAACAGTTATTGCATGTTGTTATCACTATCTGACCGAACGCATCTATTGTTTATTGCACCCTTGAAAGTTTCATCTAAAGATATTATTGTTACCTAAGTTTAACCCCTAATTACATAAATTTAATTATTTGAACCAAAATTCGTATATTTTGGTCAAACAATGATAACAAAATATATTTTAAAATATTGGTCAAACTTCATGCAGTTTGACTCTCAATAACCGAAATATGTCATCTAAATTGAAACAGATATAGTATAATCTAGGACTCTCTAGAGGAAAGATCTCGTCTTACCAGCCATAAGTGCTTTCATAAAACAAGGTTTAAAATTTTCAGAAAATTATGTGTTTCTCTCTTATTAATTATTTCGAATGAAACGAGCTAGAGGATGAATAGTTTGCATTTTATTTTGTATATTATGACGTAAGTATTTTATGAACCAACATATAAGATGCGTGCAATGAATTCTCTGTCCCAATCTAGATTGTAGATCAACATTATATAGTACTAGCTGTTTTTAATTTCTTATTAGGTAATTATGAAAATTACAGAAACTACGTGATAATAGAAACTCAGAAAATATACTTCAATAAATCTCTTTAACTGGATAGAAATCAAAAAGGCATTGCCACAACTCTTCCGGTTCCCCCTCCCAGAAGAAAACCTAAAATAAAGTGCATTTATCATGAGCTAAATTTTTTTCCAACTATAAAAAAGTATGAATTTTATAAAACTCATAAATGGTATAACATTGACATGTCACTGAATGGAATTATTAAAACATTTTCAAGACTTTTTAGGGCATGAAAAATAAATATTGGGTAATAGGTCGACATGTTCTGATAAACCAATTGAAGTTTCTTTGATTGCAAACTGTTGCAAGCAGAGGCGAATTTAGCATTATTTATATGTGTTCATTTGAATTATAAGTATTAGCCTAGACTTAAATTTATCTGTATAAGATTCACAAAAATTGCTAAAAAGTTTACAACTATGAACCCAAAATTCGAACAAAATTATGGATTCAATAATTGAAATCTGAATTCTGAATCTATAAAATTAAAATATTGCAAGTGCCAAACTAATGATGCCTCAAGTTGCATCAGCCACCAAACTCATAAGGCCTTATAAATTATTGTTAATGGCTTCTCTGTTTGGTGCCAAATCTAAGGTCCATACAACTCACGTAAACCCATGCATTTAAGGGCAAGTCCCAGGCTTTCCTTATGAATTTATTGATATGATCTTTTGTTTTTCTAATAATGAATTACAGCTAATTTTGTTGACTGGATTTTCCACATAATTAATACTCCTAAGAGAATTTAAAAAATTGAACAGCAGTGAGCAGAATGTCGCTGAAACTCTGAATCACCAATAAAAATTTTCCACAAACAAGTTCCTCCATTTAAAAATAATATTTTTAATTTTGTAAAATTTAGTAAACTCATCATGAAAATATGCTAGTTGCAATTCTTTAATATATTTAACTATTTTCCCCCATAAATTAGTGATAATGTTTTGTCATACATTTATGATCACAAAAGCCAAAATAGGAATGTGCATTTTGTGTAAGAACAATGAAATTATAAGGGGATTTTGTTTGTATTAGATTGTAAGATACTCCAAGTTGATCATTTCTGGCCAATGTATTACTTAAATTATAAGATTTAATTATACCTTTTCCTTATATTAGAAGGAAGAATTAAGGATGACTCAATAATAAACTTCTCGGAGATGTGGGAAAATATATGTATTTTTGGCTTTGAAGCATATTGCTTACCGTTAAAATGAGTAACAATTAAATTTATACGCGGTTAAAGAATATGTGATTTAATTTAACACGAATGAACTACGAACAATAAATAATTGAATAAAAAGAAATCAGAGCGATCAAACCAAATATAATGGATGATTAAGTCTAGCTTTGCAATGGACGTTTGAAAATCGGTTCCGATCCAGCCCTCGGAACGGGCTCGATTACAACTTAATAAACAAGCTACTAAAGAATACTTTTAACAATAACTAAACAACAAAAACTAACTTTATTGCTTTGATATACGTGTCAATAGTGATTCTTAAAATATAAAATATCTCCCTTTTATATAGTAGGGGAGTTTCAATCCTAGTACAAGTCTAAGTAAGGTAAAGATCTTCGGCTTCCAGTAAATGTTGTTACGCAGTTGATACCAGGCGAGATTTGCACCGTAATATCTAGTGGTGGGCAGATATTTCGGTCCTTCGTTTGTTCTGTCTAACCGCCTTTCTCTTAGCCCCGGTTCTTCACTTATCTCGAGCTCAATGCCTGGCTGTATCCTGTTTCGGGCGCACCATTCGTCCTCCCCGAGTTCTGGTCTATGGAAGCCCTCGGCATTACCCGAGGCCATATTGGGTCGTACTGTCCTCTCATTTCTTTACCGGAAAATCGGGGGTAACTCTTATCCCCGATTTTACCCGTACACAGACAGTCCCCTCACTTTTTAGATAGAAAATTTATAAAAACGACGAGAAGTAACTTATTGAACCCGATTCCTTCCTCTGTACGCTACAATAAGGTCGACGGGTCAGTAAAATATCCCATCAATCACGTCGTTCTGACTTCGGACACGTGTCAGCACCGGTTGACCATCCTCGGTGGGCATCGAATGCGAAATGTCATGCATTAATTATTTCCCTCCTATAATAGCTTCTGTTGTCTCTTTTTTACTTTCCGATTTCAAATCTTCTTAGGTTACCCCCGAACTTTTTACCAACTCATAATTCCTTCAAATCTTCATATATTGTTCTTCACATCTTCATTTCTTCATCTTCAATCTCCAAATCTTCATATTTCGTCTTTTAATCTTTATGTTAGATCTTCATACCCATCTTCAAACCTTCATATTCGCCTTTAAACCTTCATATTCCCAAATACCGATGGCAAATACCTCGAAGTCCGTGCCTCAAAATAACGCCCCTTCAACTTCTACACTAGCCGATGATACCGAAGCGACCCTATCGGCAGTAGCCCCGGAACCCTCCCCCCCCCCAAGGATTTTATTCCCGGAGGCTATTCCACAGATAATGATTTCAAGAACGAGAAGGCCTCCAAATAAAGGGATCGAGGTGAGGAGGTGTGGAGGTATATTTGCTACATCATCGAAGACACGCTCCCGACGGTCCGGGAGGATTGCAAGTGGGAAGGCAAGGAAATAGTCATCCCCGATCCTGACGAGGACATTACAACACACGTGGAGGGGTACTTAAGCATTTATACGTACCCCTTCACGCTTGGCCCGATAGACACGGCGGTCCTCGCTTTTTGCAAAAAGTATGAGGTCTGCCTGGGGCAGATCCACCCATCCTTTTGGAGGATTGTGATTGTCCTTCGTCACTTTGTCAATAACACGGAGGAGCCTCGATTCACTATCGACCATCTGCTCCTTATCTACGACTCCCGAATCTTCCGAGGGGAGTTAATCAAGCTTGCCCGATGGGTAAAGAAGGATCCCTTCTCGAGCATGGATGAAGACAGGGATCGAGGCTGGCAGGGGAGATTTGTTCGGGTAAATACCGATGATCTTATTACCTCCGATTTTCAACCGTTCCCCGAGAAGTGGAACTCAACACGTAAGTTCATCTCCACTTAAGTTGTTAAAATAATTCTTTGAATTTATTCTTCTTTCTCATCGTCTGGCTTTCCTGTTGTGCAGTGGTCGCCCTAGTCCCCAACGCAGTCCCACATTTCAAGGAGTCGGTCGAGGGAATTTGTAAATAATTAACATAATATGAGAGCGAATGGCACAAACTTTCAAAAGGCAAATAGGAAGCCCGTTCTCATGGTGAGTGTTCTTCTTCTCCTGATTGAATTTCCTTTTTATTCCACTGTCATTTTTACTAAGTACCTTTCTTCCTTCCATAGGTTTGCCCAAGACCACCGATCTTCGGGCAGTAGATGAGGACGAGGCCCCGTCCACATTTGCAAAACCCTCCGCTTCAGGACAGTGTGAAGATGACGATATGGATTCTCTATACCGGCTTAAGGACTACTCTGAAGATGACGATCTGGAGTTTGTCGCCCATGAGCCGGCCATCGCTGTAGAAGAGCGGGCAGTACTAGAGGGAGGCGACCGTAAGGCTGATTTCTCTTCAGTTTGGGACCCGAGGAAAAGCCTGTGGCTACTGGCTCTCGAGAAGCTACTCCGGTTCTGAGAGAAGATGCCAACATCATTAACGTTCCGGGCCGTAGATTTGATGAGGCCCGGGCTGTTAGAGGAAAGTCGACTGAGGCATCATGGGCCGTAGATTAGGCCCTTAACCTATTTTTTTTAAGGCATGGACGTCGGTGCGCTGGAGAACTACTCCAGTTTTTGCCACCTAGAGATCCCTAGAAAGGATGTGGTACTGGGGTCAGGTGGGCCGAGATCAAGCCCAAATCTTGTGAAGCAGTTCCCCGCTCCGAGCATGGATCCCTATCATAAAAGAACGGTCATTTTTACGGTACCGACGGATACCATGATGCTATCCGAGCCGGTGGGCATGGCTAGTTACCTTCATTGTTTGGTAACCGAAGAGGACCAGGCGAAAATGAACGAAGTGGATACGCCGAGCCTTTTCAACGAGGTACAACAGGCCCTGAACAGGATATGTTTCCCTTTCCTTGTATCTTTAAAGAGTTCATTTCGCCTTAGCATACTTTAATGATTTCGACATTTTCATTCCTCAAGCCTCGGTGCTTCACCATGAGAGCTTCCATCGGTCTCGGATAGAGGTGGGTCACCTTGAGTTCGAGCTCAAGGAGCAGGTTCGATAGAAGGACATGTGCAAAGCTCTTAGTGAACATAAAGACGAGGCCCTCAAGGACCACTCTGTCCTCCAAGACGAGCTAAAAAGAGCTCAAAACGAGGCCTCGTAGGTGAAACGGGAACATGCCCTTATGGTCGAAATGGTAAGAGTGTTTGAGAGTAATAACGAGAAGCTAAGGGCAACTGTTAATGCCACAACCTCGTTGGTCCAAGAGAATATAGACATGATCGACCCGCTTAGGGATGAAATGCACGAGGTCAAAGCCTCAGCCGAGGAGTTGAGGAACAAAATAGATCTCCTGGCCTCGGAGCGGGATGCTACCAAAGAGGATTTGTCATCGACCAAGGATCAGCTCCGGGTGATGAAGGATAACACCGACAAATGGTCTTGGTTGAATGACGAGCTCCGAGCACAACTAGACTCGACTGTCACGAAAGGAGATGCTCTCGGCCAAGAGTACACCGTGCTGAAGTCCAACTTGGCGGCGGCTTCGAACGAGGCCTCTGGAGTTTGGGACATGCCTTCCTAGTATAATAACGATGTGGAGGTGGACGAGGCCCGTGTAATAACAAAGGCTGAGCATGTGAAGTGGCTGTCCCGGAGGGAGACCCTTGAGGAGATTCATGCCCGGGGGTTCGATCTAGCGAAGGGACTTGAGGCCGAGGCTAAAGAGAGATTCCAACCCGAGTGTTCGAGCAGCGAGTCGGGCTCCGATGAAGACTAGGCGGGAAATTCCTTGGTTTATATTTTTGTTTCCCCTTGTATATTTTTTTTGTTTTTGTTTTGGGGTCGCTTCACAGAGCTCTGCAAATACCTTTTGGTACATATATAAAATTTTTCTCTTTGATTATATTATGTCCTTTAGTTTTTAGTATTTGCTTATGTTCGAGACTTATAACTTGTGTTTCAGTCTTCAAAATATGCTTTCAATGCCTTAGCATAGAATTTGACATAACTTAGACTGTTCATTCCCCCAAAGCCCGGATGAGGTCTGGGTTGAGTAACAATTCCGAGTTGCTTTGACATCGGGAGATCCGATAAAAAACAAAGTCTTTGTTAAAATATTTAAACGTTTTAACCGGACACAATTATTCATTGCCGAAGGTGGCTCTTTACATGGTCAGGTCTGAAGTAATCTTTCATAGATTAAAAAATGAGTAAGGACCTTACTTTTTATGTACGGACTCGGACATCTCCAATCCGTTTAAGTTGGTCGTAGCCTTTCGTGTTTGAGCTCTACCTAGTAGGCTCGGTTCCCCCGGGATTTGGTTGCCCGAATTGTCCGATCTTATTGTCGGGTAGCAGCCCCCGGTTTGGGGAGGCCCGTAGGCTTAATGGTTTTGAACCCAATATTCACTCTAAGTATCTTAGAGATAACATTGCTAGTGCAAATGTGAACCGATAAAACATAGAAGGTAAACTTCTCGTAGTGTACATAATTGAAGGTACAAAAGCTATCTGTCATGGCGAGAATGAGCTACTTGGGTACGGTTCGTTTGACCCTTATAATCAATTCTTATATTCAATCCTTGGCTTTCAATATCGGAAAAAAGAAAATGCCTTCTAACTTTCTGAACTCACGACCTTGACTCAGGGTGTGATGGCCCCCTAGTATTTGAGACTGAATTTGTGAGGGCTCGAATACTATTGGTCTCATACGGGTGATCCGCGGTCCTCGGCCTCAGGCCGGTCTTCAAAACTAAGATAGCATGTTTTACTGTTGCCTCGTTAAAAATCTTGCCATAAAACCCTCTTCGGAAAAAACTGGTCTAAGAGAAAAAGAGTGCAACACGTGCTTTCAGACCTAATCCTTGGATTCGATTTTGACTGAGTACCTGCATGTGTTAGTTCATAACGTGATAATCCATAAAGAATATTTTGTTCATATCTTAGCAGTAGTATCATTTTAAGTGTGCCAAATTCCAATTGTTGGGTAGTTGTACCCCATTTCCGGATTCGAGCTTGTTGGGCAGTACGAGCCTTTTCTGGTTATGCCGGTGACTCTGTATGGTCCCTCCCAGTTCGGGCCTAGTTTCCCGTCATTCAGGTTCATAGTATGTAGTGTAACTCTCCTCTGTACCAAATCCCCAACTTGGAAGTGTCGAAGGTTTGCCCTTCGGTTATAATATCTACCCATGCGTTATTTTTGGGCTATTAACTGGACTAGTGCGTCTTCTCGCCTTTCATCCGATAATTCTAAGCTCGTGGCCATGGCCTCGTTATTTGATGTCTCTGTAGAGTATTGGAACCTTAGGCTCGGTTTTCCTACTTCTACTGGAATCAGAGCTTCCGCGCCGTAGACTAGAGAGAATGGTGTTTCCCCAGTGCTTGACTTTGAAGTCGTTCGGTATGCCTATAAGACATCGGGCAAAATTTCTTTCCACTTTCCTTTTGAGTCGGTCAATCTCTTCTTCAGGTTCTGGAGTATAGTGTTGTTTGTTGATTCCGCTTGACCCTTACCACTTGGGTGGTAGATGTTGACAAAATCTTTTTGATTTTGTGGTCTTCAAAAAACTTACTAACCTTGCCGCCGATGAATTGCCTCCCGTTGTCTCTCGTGATCTCGGCCGGCATCCCAAACCAGCATATTATATGATCCCAGATGAAATCAATGATCTCTTTTTTCCTAACCTTCTCGATTGCATGTGCTTCGACCGCTGGGTTCTCACGATAAGGGACCGACGATGTCCATTCCCCATTGCTAAATCATCGGGGCGTGCCTCTGGCATTCGTTACACTTTTGAACGAAGCCTTTCGCTTCTTTTTCTATCTCGTTCTAGTAATAACTGTCTCTGATAAATTTCCAAACCAAGGACTCTGCTCCTGAATAGTTTCCACAAGTACCCTAGTGTACTTCCCTCATCACGTAGTCGGTTTCCCTGGACCCAAGCACCTCGCCAACGGACCTAAAAATGATCTTCGGTATAATTTCCCAACAACCAAGCCAAACTTGGCAACCTTAGTACGTAGGGCCCTCGATTCCATGGGATCCGATGGAAATTTCCCTTTATGAAGGTAGTTTATGTATTTGGTTCTTCAATCCCAAGTCAAACTTATTAAGTTTACCTCGGCATGACCTTCCTCTATCAATGAGTTCATCAATTGCACTACTACTCCATATTTGAATTCATCGGAGTCAACAGACGATCCTAGATTAGCCAATGCATCAGCCTCGTTACTTTGATCTCGGAGTACATGATGTAGATTCCATTCCTTGAATTGGTGTAAGTTCACTTGCAACTTATCCAAGTATATCCGCATTCGGTCCTCTTTTACCTCAAATGCCCCGTTGACTTGGTTAACGACAAGGAGGGAGTCACACTTAGATTCAATCACCTCAGCCCCCAAACTCTTAGCAGTTCTAGACCTGCAATCATAGCCTCATATTCAGCTGCGTTGTTAGTCAATTTCACAACTCTATTATATTGCCTTATTACATTACCCATAGGTGGTTTTAATATGACTCCCAATCCGGACCCTTTCACATTAGATGAACCGTCCGTGAATAAGGTCCAAACTCCCTAACTAGTCCCCGAGGCGAGCAGTAATTCTTTTTCAACCTCGGGGATGAAGGTCGCCGTAAAGTCAGCCACGAAGTCTGCCAAAATCCGAGATTTTATAGCAGTTCGGGGTTTGTACTCGATATTGTACCCGCTGATCTCTACGGCCCATTTGGCCAGGAGGCCCGAGAGCTCGGGTTTATGCATAACATTCCTTAGCGGGTACGAGGTCACGACACATATGGGGTGACACTGAAAGTATAATTTTAATTTCCTAGATGCGATGAATAAGGGGAGGGCTAATTTTTCTAAGTGTGGATATCTTTTTTCGGCATCGACTAGCGTCCTACTAACATAGTAAATAGGAAACTGTGTACCTTCTTCTTCCCTAACCAGGACACCACATACCGCTACCTCGAAGACTGCCAAGTAAAGGTATAGCTGCTCGTTCCCCTTCAGGGTGTGCAACAAAAGAGGGCGTGATAGTTATCGTTTGAGTTCTTCTAAAGCCTGCTGATATTTCGGGGTCCAAGAGAAGTCGTTCTTCATCTTTAGTAATCAGGAAGATCGGTGGCTTTTGTCGGACGACCTCGAAATAAACTGACCCAATGCGGCTATCCGCATGGTCAATCTTTGTATTTCCTTTATGTTGTCAACTACAGTGATATCTTATATGGATTTTATCTTGTCTGGGTTGATCTCTATTCCCCGATTGGATACCATGAATTAGAGAAACTTGCCCGGGCCGACCCCGAAGGCACACTTCTCCGGATTCAGCTTCATGTTATATTTTCTCAGTATGTCGAAGGTTTCCTGCAAATGCTTTAAATGGTCCTCTGCTCACAGGGACTTAACTAACATATCATCAATATAAACCTCCATTGATTTTCCTATTTTCTCTTCGAACATCCGGTTTACTAGGCATTGATACATGGCACCAACATTTTTTAGCCCAAACGGCATTACGTTGTAACAGTAGGTGCCGAATTTAGTTATAAAAGCAGTCTTTTCTTGGTCACCAGGTCCATCTGAATTTGGTTGTACCCGGAATAAGCATTAAGAAACCTCAGTATCTCACGCTCGGCCATCGCATCGATCATTCGGTTGATGTTAGGCAAAGAAAATGAATACTTCGTACATGCCTTGTTTACGTCATTATAATCTACACACATTCTAAATTTGTTTCCTTTTTTAGGCACGACCACTATGTTAGCTAGCCAATCCGGGTATTTATCTTTCCGAATGGAACCTATTTTCAGAAGTTTAGATATCTCGTCTTTGATGAATGCGTGTTTGATCTCGGACTGCGACCTCCTTTTCTGTTTGACCGGGTGAAATTTTGGACCCAAGCTCAATATATGAGTTGTGGGATCCCTGTCATATCTAAGTGGGACAAGGCAAAACAATCGGCATTAGCTTTAAGGAAATCAATAAGTTTTTTCCTGATCTTGGGAGTTTACCCCGTGCCCAGGTATACCTTTCTATCCGGTAGGTACTCAATCAATATGACCTGCTCCAATTCCTCGATTGTCGATTTGGTGGCATCGGTGTTATGGGGTGATATAAAAAATCTCGGGACACCGTAATCATCCTACTTGTTTGCTGTGTGCTTCTCATATTTCACCAGCCCGATCAGGGTCGGGACCGCTGATTGCTATTTGGTCTTTCTCTTCGACTAGTCCCCTACTTTTTAATGTTGTGATCGCGGGCATCGGGATGACTTCCTCCACATCGAACATCTTCTTTGCGGCCGGTTGTTCCCCGTAGATCATTTTGCTTCCGCCCGAAGTGGGAAACTTCAATGCTTGATGTAGGGTCGAAGGCACCGCTCTCATGTTGTAGACCTATGGCCTACCGAACAAGGCGTTGTATCTCATATCCCCCTCGATCACATAAAATATCATTTCCTGGGTGGTCCCGACAGTGTTCACTGGCAGGCTTATTTTACCCTTCATCATCTCGTATGCCATGTTGAACCCGTTCAATACTCATACTGCCGATACGATTTGGTCTAATAATCCCAATTACTCTACGACCCTCCATCGGATGATGTTGGCCGAGCTACCTTGATCAATTAATATACATTTAACTCGAAATTTATTGATGAGTACAGATATTACCAGTGCATCATTGTGAGGCCAGATGATACCCTCGACATCCTCATCGCTGAACAAGATGGACCCCTCCGGGATGTAATCCCGAGTGTTTTTTTTCCTTGTGATAGAAACTTTGGTGCATTTCATTAGCCCTTGTGGGACATCCACTCCCCTAATGTTCATGTTGATCACGTGTTAAGGCTCTTCCTACTCAATTTGTTTGTTGGCGTCCCTGTTTTTGAAATGATTTTTAGCCCGCTCACTTAAGAATTCCCGAAGATGCCCATTGTTGAATAGTCGAACCACTTCCTCCCTTAGTTGTCGACAATCTTTGGTCCTGTGACCATGAGTACCATGGTTTTTACATACCAAGCAATGATCCCTCTGTGCGGGATCAGACTGAAGTGGCCTAGGCCATTTTGTCTCCTTGATGCGACTAATTGTCAATACTATACTCGTAGCATTCGCGTTGAAGTTATATTCCGATATACTCGGGGCTTCCCTATCCCCAAGTGATCTATCGAAACCATTTTTATTCATCAGATCCCGGTTGCTATGTCCTTGGTTGCTTATCTTGTCGTTCCTGGTTGGGTTGCAACCGGGTTCGTTTCCCCTTCTGTCTGAGCTATATGGCTGATACTGATCTCGGACCAGTCTTGGCTCCTGGTCCATAATTCCTTTAGATCTGTCGTTCGCTCTATTGGGGTAAACAGACCCCGAGGGGGCCCTCATCTCGACGTCCTCGACTTTGATCTTCGACTGATACTTGTTGTGAACATCGGCCCGAGTAACTGCCAGGTACTCTACCATCTTTTGCTTCAATTGTTGAGAAGCAATTGAACTTTGGAGGTTAAGCCCTTGAGTGAACGCCTGAACGACCCAATCATCTGTGACCTAGGGCAGGTCCAGTCGCTCCATCTGGAGCCTTGACACGAACTCCCTAAACATCTTGTTGTCTCTCTACTTGACTTTGAAGAGGTCCGATTTTCTTGTCTCGACCTTGATGGCGCCAGTATGGGATTTAACGAAGGCATCTGCAAGCATAGCAAATGAATCAATAGAATTTGGATGCAAGTTATGCTACTATATCATCACTCCTTTGGACAAGGTTTCCCCAAATTTCTTCAATAACACCGACTCGATCTCGTCTTCTTCTAGGTCATTGCCTTTTATTGCGTGCGTATAGGAGGTTACATGTTCGTTCAGATCTGTTGTCCCGTTATATTTTGGAATAACGGGCATTCAGAATTGGCTTCGGTGTCGTACTTAGGGGGAAAGGTTTCTTAATGAATTATTTGGAATCCGGCCCTTTCAATATTGGAGGCGCTCCCGGGATCTGATCGACCCTCAAATTTTAAGTTTCCACCTTCTTGTCATATGCCTCTATCTTTTTCTCACCAGACTCCACCCACTTTGTTAGCGCTTCGAACATTTTCATCACCTTTGAATTTTCCTGGGCCAGAACTCATCCGGTTCTACGACAATCTGTTCATCTCTTCGAGTGTCTTCTCTAATTCGCTCAGGCTCGGTCCTGTTCTGGGCGTGATTTTGGGTCTGTAGCTGTGATATTGCCGCTTGCTGAGCTTGTAACAATTCGCAAATCAATCGTAAGCTAACTCCATCACCTTCCCCTTCGGGTGCTTCTCGAGCCGATGGCCGGTGTGCCCCGCGAATGCTATTTTCGGGATCATTTGGTAGGTTGATGTTGATGGCAACTTATGAGTTAGCGTCGACCAGGTCATCGATTGGGACACCATTAGGATCAACATGGGGTACGTCATTGCTTGTTACCACGTTATTATTTTCACTGTGGTGGCCTGACTCAATTTCAACGTTCAAATGAGCAGACCAAGAATTTGATATTTAGATTAACCTGAAATCAAACTTCAAAGAGCAAGTGTAAAATAGGGCGTGTTATGGAGATTCGTATTAAATCACCACTATTATCCTTAGCCCGACGGTGGGCGCCAAACTCTTTACCCTTAAAATGAGTGTCAATTGAATTTATACTTAAAGGATATATGATTTAATTTAATAGGAATAAACTATGAACAATAAATAATTAAATTAAAGGAAATCAGAGCGATAAAACCAAATATAATGGATGATTAATTCTAGATTTGCAATGGACGTTTGGAAATCGGTTCTGATCCAGCCCTCGGGACGGGATCGGTTACAACTTAATAAACGAGCAGCTGAAGAACACTTTGAACAATAGCTAAAAAATAAATTAACTTTATTGCCTTGATATGCTTGCCAACATTGGTTCTTAAAATATAAAAGCTCTCCCCTTTATATAGTAGTGGAGTTTCAATCCCAGTTCAAGTCTAAGTAAGGTAAATATTTTCGGCTTCCAATAAATGTTATTACGCAGTTGATACCGGGCGAGATTTGCGCCGTAATATCCGGTGGTGGGCGGATATTTCGGCCCTTCATTTGTTCTGTCTAACTGCCTTTTTCTTAGCCCCGATTCTTCTCTTTGTTCAAGCTCAATGCTTGGCCATGTTCGATTATGGGCGCACCATCCGTCCTCCTCGGTTTCTGGTATGTGGAAGCCGTCGGCATTAACCGAGGCCATATCGGGTCGTACTGTCCTCTCGTTTCTTTACCGGGAATTCCGGGGTAACTTTTATCCCCGATTTTATTCGTACACACATATGTCATTGTCCACTTTAACAAACATTAGTATTTCATATTAATTAATACAAACTCCTTAGTATTACCGTAGCTTAGTGTCACAATTCACAATATTGGGTCTTGTGACCTCACCCACCAATCTCCTTATCGAGCAAACTAACCTTAGTTTCATTAATGAAATTAAAAAAAAAAACAACAAAAGACAATAAGAGAGAAAATCAAAGGCAATGACTTGATACAACATTGTTTACCCTTAAAATGGATAACAATTAAATTTGTACGCGATTTTAAGGATATGTGGATTGATTCAACACAAGTAATCAAGAATATTAGTTAAATGAATTAAAGATAAAATAAATAACCAAACCAGTTATGACATTGAGTCCAAGATAGAATTTAAGCTTAACAGTAGTTTTGCCCTCGACCGGACCCTCGATTCGAAGCCAAATGTATAAGAACTATGAGTAAAATGAGAACCTTTCAATAGCTAGAAAGCAGAGAAATAAATTTGTATTGCCTTGATATGCGTGTTACAATGCGTCCATTGAATAAGAAACTTTCCGTTTATATAGTAGGGTAGTTTTACCACTAGTACAATTCTAAACAGGTAAATATCCTTCTAGTACATTAATCACTGATACACTACCAACATCGGGTGAGATCCGCGCCGTGATATGCGGCTGGATGCAGATATCACGGTTCTCTGTTAGTCGTGTGCAACCGTTTATAGTGATTTCTGAGGTCTTGGAGCTCGTTCCGGGTTCGGGGGGGGGGGGGGGTGTCTTGTCAAGCCCGATAGCGAGCACCCCCTTCCGGCCTCAATCTAAAGAGTTCTCAGATTCGGTCTCCATCTCATACATTCATACTTCTTACTTCGTTTGACTCACCGGGAACTCAGGGTGAGTGTTAACCCCGAGTTCACTCGTATACAAATAGTCCCCTCGTTTCTCAGAGAGTAGGTTCGCCAAAATGATGGGAAACGATAGATGAGCCTCGGTTCCTTCTTTCGTAAGTTACAACCGAGACGGTGAATAAGCCAAAACGTCCCATGAGTCACGTCGCTTTGACTTCGGACACGTGTCAATCATCGGCTGGTCGCCTCCAAGTATGGAACGTCGCGTATTGATTACATTTTATCCTATAAAAGCTTCGAACTTTTGTACTTCTTCCATTTTTCGATCCTAGCTTTAACCTTCGAATTCTCTAGCGGCTATCAACTCTTTCGAATCTTTATATCTTCTCCTTTGATCTTCAAATATTTATAATTATTCTTAGGTTTCTACCTAGATCTTCATCCTACCTTCAAACCTTCATACTTGTTCCTTCAAACCTTCATACCTTTCCTTTAAATCTTCTTATCTATCCTTCAAATCTTCATATCTTTACTTCTAATCTTAATATTTTCCAGATCACGATGGCCAAGACTTCCAAATCAGTTCTTCAGCAAGCTGCCTCTTCATCTTCCCACGTGGCCACATGTACCGAGGCGACCGTTCCCTAGGTGGTTGCTCTCGAGGCAGCTGCTCCTAAGGTGGTGGCTCCGAAAGTGACTACTAACGAAGCGACCCCTGAGCCGCCCATGAAAACCTTTAATTTTGGGGGTTGTTCAATTGCAATTAGACTTCAAAGTCAAGAAGACCTCATCCAAACAATACCAAGGTGAAAGGGCATCGAGATATATATCCTTCATTACCAAAAATACCATTCCCTAGTTCGAGCAGACTGTAAATGGGGAGGTAAGGACGAAGTAGTCCCCTTTCCCGAGGAAGATATTACTACTCATGTCGAGGGGTATTTAACTGTTTACACTTACCCCTTCACGCTGAGCCGGATAGACCCAGTAGTTTTAGCCTTTTGCAAGAGATATGAGGTGTGCCTTGGCCAAATCCACCCGTCTCTTTGAAGGATCGTGATCCTCCTACATTATTTTGTGAAAAACACTGAGTCTCCTCGGTTCACCCTCGACCACCTACTCCGTCTATGTAGTCCACGAATTGTTTAAGCGGGACTAATCAAGCTCACTCGTCGGGTCATCAAGGCTCCTTTTTCGAGCTTCGACGAGGAACGAGACCGAGGCTGGAAACCGCACTTTGTTCGGGTGAAGACTGTATATTTGATGCCTCCCGAGTTCCTGCCATTTCCCGAGAAATGTAATGCATCTCGTAAGTGTTGCCTTTCCTTAAGTGTCAAGTCCCCTTTGTTTCCTTTCTCACCATCAGTATTTGTGATCGTGCAACTGTTGCTCGGGTTCCCAATGTGGTCCCCCGACTCAAGGAGTGGATCGAAGGCATCTGCAAAAAGATGTCATACTTTGAGGAAATGTGCAATCTTTCGAAGGGCCGATAGGAGGCCCGTTCTCTTGGTAAGGCTCTTCTCAGAATAGTTACTATTACGCCCACACTTACGTAACACTGACCTTTTCTTTTTTTCCCGCAGGTTTTCCTAAGACCACCGAACTTAGGCTGCTGGAATGGGGTGAGGGTGCTCTCTTACCCGTTGATCCCTCCGTTACGAGATAGCACGGGGCTGCCGAGGGGGAGAAAAAGAAGAGGAAAAGAAAGGCTTCGGACTCCCTAGGTCTTGAGGTGTAGCTAAAAAAGAGAGAGGCTTCCTGGGCTCGTAAGCCTAAGAATAACACCAACTCCCGGGTGTCGGATTCTAACTCGCTTCGCCGACTTAGGGATGAGTCCGAAAAAGATGACATTCATATCGCTCATGGATCGACCGCTACCGGGGATCAGGCTGCAACCGAGGAAAAGAGTCATGAGGCCGATCTTCTTCCAACTCGAGAGGTCGAGATGGAGACATGAGTTGAGACCTCCCGAGAAGCCGCTTCTATTCCGAAGGAGGCGACCAGTGTGATAGACATCATTGAGACTCCCTCCTACATCGTGTCTATGCTTGGCGTGGATGATCATCTCCACTCCTTCTTTGATGGCATGGACATGTCCACTTTTGAAGATTTTTCCGGGCTGGTGACCTGGAGATCTCGAAGAAGGACACGCCTTCAGAGGTTGGTGGGCCGAGTTCGAGCCCAAAACTAGTGAAGCAGTTTCCTGCTCCGAGTGTGGACCCCGTCCGCAAGATGTCACGATCCAAAATTCCCACCTTCGGACCGTGATGGCGCCTAACATTTCACTTGCTAGGCAAGCCAACGTTAAAATGATATTAACCAATTTTTAAATAATCTTTAAATTTATTAATAACAAATGAATACACGCGGAAGTAAGGTCTGAAATATAGTGATTAATCCATAAAAAACAACGATGTATAAATACCATCTCAGAATTGGTGTCACAAGTGCACGAACTTTTAGAATAAATACAAATAAAGGTCTAAATAAAATAAAGCTATCTAGAAACAAACACACAGCTAAAGTAAAGTAGATGGGGACTTCAAAACTGCGAACGCCGTGCAGTTATACCTCAAGTCTCATATGAGTAGCTGAAATCCGAGCAAGTCTATGGTACGCCACTGGGACCAACTCCAAAATCTACACAAGAAGTGTAGAGTATAGTATCAGTACAACCGACCCCATGTACTGGTAAGTGTTGAGCCTAACCTTGACGAAGTAGTGACGAGGCTAAGGCGGGTCACTTACATTAACCTGTACGCAATATTAGTAATAATAATAAATAATAAAAATAAATCAGGTAACTTATTTATAATAATTGAAGCCAACTCAGCAGTCATAGCCAATTATCATTTCCATCAATTCTGTTGCAGCGTGCAACCCGCTCTCACAATATATTCATAGTCAGTTCTGTTGCAACGTGCAACCCGCACTCACAATATATTCACATTCAGTTCTGTTGCAGCGTGCAACCCGCTCTCACAATATATTCACATTCAGTTCTGTTGCAGCGTGCATCCCGCTCTCACAACATATTCATATTCAGTTCTATTGCGGTGTGCAACCTGCTCCTCCAATATGTTTATTTTAATCAAGTCTGTTGCGGCGTGCAACCCGATCCCCCAATGTATATATATGTGTGTCGACGTTTAAATAAGTCTGTTGCGGCATGCAACCCGATCCTCCAATATGGACTTTTCATAAGTCTGTTTGCGGCGTGCAATCCGATCCTCCAATATATTCATTATAATTAATTCTGTTGCGGTGTGCAACCCGCTTCTCCAACATATTCATTTACCAATTCTTATAGAAGAAATTTCCCCAATAAATGCAACAATTAATATAAAATTATAAGACAACAAGCATACAATAATTATGATTGAATTATGAAACAAACAAAGGCAAATAGAAAATTATTATGGAAATCAGAGAGAAAATATGCAGTTTAATATTTAATATGCTAAATATCAAATAACAATTAAGGCACCTAATTCAAATAGCATGTAACAATTAATGCAGGAATTCAAGAATTAATATTTGACAAAGAATAGGAGAGAAATAATTTTTATAATAATTAATTCATGATTTAAAATAATTTATGATTTTTTTCAAGTAAGCAGGCAAACAATTAATTTGACGGCGTGTAGATACTCATCACCTCGCCTATACGTCGTTCGCATGCCTTTCACATAACAAATAATTTAAGGGTTCTATTCCCTCAAGTCAAGGTTAACCACGACACTTACCTCGCTTTGCAAATTCCAAACAATTACTCGACCAAAACTTTTCCTTTTAAATTTATCTCCAAAAGCTTCAAATCTATTCACAAACAATTCGATATACTCAATACGAATCATAGAAATTAATTCCATATGAATTTACTAATTTTTCAGATAAAAAACCGAAATTCATTTAAATATTCGACAGCGGGACCCACGTATCTAATTTTGGAAAAACATACAAAATCCGAACACCTATTCCGAGACAAGTTCAACCATACAAAAATTATCCAATTCCGATGTCAAATGGACCTTCAAATCTAAAATTTTCATTTTTGAAAAGTTTTACAAAAATTCCAATTTCTTCCGTCTAAATCCAAAATAAATGATGAATATAGACTTAGATTTATGAAATACAATCACTATATGATAAAGAACACTTACCCAGTTCGAAATCGTGAAAAACCCCTTAGAAATCGCCCCTAAGTCGAGTTATAATTGAGGGTTTGTGAAAAATGGGAAAAATCCCGTTTCGGTTCTGTTTTAAGTCACATGCGTCAGGCCTTCCTTGCGTTCGCGAAGGGCCTGTCGCGTTCGCGATGAATAGCAGCCCGTGGTTCTCGCGTTCGCTAGTCCTCCTTCGCGTTCGCGAAGGATTTTTCCCCCTGGCCTTCGCATTCGCGTGCCACTGCTCGCGTTCGCGTAGAAGGACAACTAACCCCTCTCCCAGGCCTCTAAAGCTTCGCGTTCGCGTTGAGCTAGTCGCGTTCGCGAAGGGTAAAGTCCCCATAGCTTCGCGTTCACGACCCAATCTTCACGTTCGCGAAGAAGAAAAATTCAGCCAGCCCAGTTTGTTCTTCGCGTTCGCGAGAGTACATTCGCGAACGCGATGCAGGAAATACCAGAAGCCTGAAGTTGGAGAAAAACCAGATTTTCTAAGTTCAAAATCATCTCGTTAACCACCCGAAACCAACTCGAGCCCTCGGGGCTCCAAACCAAACATGCACCCAAGTCCTAAAATACCATACGAACTTACTCGCATGATCAAATCGCCAAAATAACACATAGAACTACGAATCGGACACCAATTTAAAGGAAATTTTTAAAAAAACTTTAAATCTTATATTTTTACAATCGGACGTCCCAATCACGTCAAATCAACTCCGATTCTCACCAAAATTGGCAGACAAATCATAAATATTATAGTGGACCAATACCGGGTTGCGAAACCAAAATACGTACCCGAGGTCAATAAATCCAACTTCAGTAATTTCTTAAAAATCATTAAGCTTTCAAGCTTTTAATTTTTCATCAAAATTCCATATCTCGAGCTAGGGACCTCGTAATTCGATTTCGGACATACGCCCAAGTCCCAAATCATGATACAGACCTACCGGAATTGTCAAAATACTGATCCGGGTCAGTTTGCTCAAAATGTTGACTAAAGTCAACTCAATTGAGTTTTAAAGCTCTATTTCATATTTTAATCCATTTTTTTTACATAAAAGCTTTCCTGAAAATTGTACGGACTGCGCACGCAAGTAGAGGAATTATACATGGTGTTTTTTGAGGTCTTAGAACACAGAATTATTTATTAAATTTAAAGATGATATTTTGGGTCATCACACAAGAGGACAGTCATTCTTACGGTCCCAGAGGATGCTCAGGTTCTATCTGCTCCAGTGGGCATAGCCAGCTACCTCCGATTCCTATTGACCTAGAAGGACCAGGTAAAGATGAATGAGGTGGGTGCGTCGGGTCTCTTTAATGAGGCGTAGCAAGCGCTGAACTAGGTAAGGCATCAACACTCCCCCGTGAATTCCACTTAGGTTTCAATATCTCTTATTGTTTTTGTTGCTTTGCAGGCCGCGGTGCTTCACCATGACAGCCTCATCCGGTACCGCTTCGAAATAAACCAGCTCATATTCGAGCTTAAGGAGTAGGTTCAAAAGAAGGACATGTACATGTTTCTAAGTGAGCAACAAGACGGAGCCGTCAAGGATCTTCGGGCCGAGCTGGATAGGGCCCAAAAGGAAGCTTCGACCCTGAAGCGGGAATATGCCGACCTGGTCGAAAAGGTAAAAGTCTTTGAAAGTAAAAATGAGGAGCTAGTCATGGTGGCTAATAACACAATCTCACAAGTCCAATAGAAGATCGACCTGATCGACCAACTCCGAGCCGAGATGAACGAGGTCCAAATCATGGCCGACGGGTGGAAACAAAATTGGACCTATTGGCATCGGATAAGGAAACCTCTAAGGCGGAGCTGGCATCGGTTGAGAACCAGCTCCAGGTGGCAAAGGACAAAGTTGACAAGTGGTCTCAGCTGAATGACGATATCCGAGCACAACTGAGCTCGGCTGTCACGGAGCGGGACGCCCTCGGAAGACAATACGAGGCGATGAAGTCCAAGTTGGATACAACTTCCGCCGAAGCTAAAGAAATGGTGTCCCAATACAAGGCCGATGTAGAGGCAGCCGAGGTCCTCCTGAAGGCAAAGGCCGAATATATGAAGTGGCTATCCCAAAGAGAGACCCTCGAAGAGATCCACAACCGAGAATTTCACATGTCGACTGATTTCGAGGAGGCCAAAAAGTCCAAGGTTGAGGAGAAGAAATTTTACGAGCCTGAAGGTGCCGAAGTCTTTGAGAGTTCTGAGGGCCCGGAGGGATCCAAAGACTCTGACAGCTCTGGCGACGAATCGGACCCTGGTGAAGGCTAAGCGTAGATGCCTTAGTACTTTTTTTAGTTTGTCTCATGTACATATATTTCTTTTTTTTTTGGTTTATTTTGAGGCCTTTTTTATTGGGCTTTTGTAAATATACACCGGAATTTTATATACATATATATATATATATATATATATATATATATATATATATATATATATATCCCTTTCTGGCAATATCGTACCTATAAGTTTCCAGCATCTTTTCATAATTTCTATTTCATGTAATGTTACTAATGCCTTAGCATAAAATCGAATGTAGTTATAGGGCGCTCGTGTTTCAAAGGTTCGATCAGGCCTTGGCCTCAATACAACTTTTTTTGCTCGAGGCTTTGAAAACTCGGTGTGATCGGAGGTTTTTTTTCAAGATGCTTAAGCGATTTTTAGATGATGTTTTTGACGAGGGTAACCTCTTAGTATGTTTCGAGTTCTTATAAAGGCCTTACATTCTGATTACGAGCTTCGAACGTCTCTGAGCCATTTTTAGGGTGGCCGTAGCCTTTCGTATTTGGGCACCGTCTCATAGGTTTGGTGCCTTCGGGATTTGGTAACCCGGGTTATCCAAACTTTCTTCGAACTACAGTCCCCGAAAAGGGGTAGTCCTTGGGATTGATAGTCCCCGAGTAGGGGTAGCCCGTGGGCTCTTAGATCCTGAACTTAACAGGCAAGAAAATGCGTAAATAGCAAGGCGAAACTTTCTTTCATTTATCAGTATGTAAAGTACCTAATCGAAAGCGCATAAAAACTTATATCATGGCTTGAGTGGACTATGTGAGCACTGTTCATACGACCGTTTGGCCCTAACAGTGAATCCTAACCACCGAACCTTAACTTCTAGTATACAAAGTTTTTCTTCTTTCCGTGCTAAAAAACCTTGATCCTTAGTCCGAGGGTAATGGCCCCCAGTGTTCGAGGTCGAGCTTGAGTGGGCTCGGATACTATTGACATGAAGTGAACGATCATTAACTCCGGTATGATACCGACCTTCCAATCTAAGTTAGCACGTTTTACTATTGCCTCATTAAATACCTTGCCGAAAAACCCATTTTGGGACAAAACTAGTTCAAGGGAAAAAAAAGTGCAACGCGTGCTTTCAGACCTAATAGCCACATCCATCCTTGCAAGTGTTAGTCCGACTCATAACATGATAAAGAGTAGTTGAGATCGTACCTTAGCAGTAGTACCACTTTAAGTGTGTCACGTTCCAGTTATTCGGCAGTTGTACACTTTTTCCCGTTTCAAGTTTGTATGAGCCTTTGCCGGTAATTTCGATGACTCGATACGGTCCTTCCCAATTCGATCCAAGTTTCCTTCGTACGGATTCCGAGTGTGTAATGTTACTTTCCTCAACTCCAAGTCCCCAATCTTAAAATGTCAGAGGTTGTCTCTTCGGTTGTAGTATCTTTCTATCCGGAGTTTTTGGGCGGCCAACCGGACTAAAGCTGCCTATCGCGTTTCATCCAATAGTTCTAGGCTCGTGACCATGGACTTGCCATTTGACTCTTCGGTCGCATATTAGAATCTGAGGCTCGGCTCTCCCACCTCAACCAGTATCAAGGCTTCGGCCCCGTAGACCAGCGAAAACGGAGTGGCCCCGGTACTAGACTTCGAGGTTGTACGATATGCCCATAGGACTTCAGGTAAGATTTCTTTCCATTTCCCTTTGGCATCGATCAACCTCTTTTTTAGGTTTTGAAGTATGGTCTTGTTTTTTGATTCAGCCTGTCTGTTCCCACTAGGGCGGTAAGGTGTTGATAGTATCTTCTTAATCTTGTGATCTTCAAAAAATTTATTTACCTGGCAGCCGAAGAATTGCTTCCCATTACCGCACACGACTTCGGCCGGTATCCCAAATCGACATATTATGTGGTCCCAGATGAAGTCAATCACTTTTTTCTCCCTGTCCTTTTAGAATGCTTGAGCCTCGACCCATTTGGAAAAATAATCAGTCATGAATAGTATGAATTGAGATTTTTCGCGGGCCCATGGCAGGGGACCGACAATGTCCATTCCCCATTTCAAAAATGGCCACGGGGACAAGACTGAGTGGAGTAGCTCTCCTGGTTGATGGATCATTGGTGCGTGTCTCTGGCAGTCGTCGCATTTTCGTACAAAGTCCTTTGCATCCTTCTCCATTTTGGTCCAAGAATAGCCGGCCCTTATTAATGTCCGAACCAAAGACTCTACCCCCGAATGGTTTGCATAAGTGCCTTCGTGAACTTTTCTCAAGGCGTACTCGGTATCTCCCGGCCCAAAGCATCTAGCTAACGGGCTGTCGAATGTTCTACTGAACAATGTCCCTTCGACCAAGCTAAATCTAGCAGCCTTGGTACGAAGGGCTCTCGAGTCTTTGGAATCCGAAGGCTATTTCCCAATTTTCAAGTAGTCTGTGTACTTGTTCCTCTAATCCCAGGTTAACATCATTGAGTTTACTTCGGCGTGGCCTTCTTCTATCACTGACTTCATGAGCTATACGACTGTTCCCGAATTGAATTCATCGTCATCAACCGATGACCCCAAGTTAGCTAGAGGATCAACCTCGCTGTTTTGATCTCGGGGCACGTGTTGTAGGGTCCATTCCTTGAATTGATGCAGCGTTACCTGCAACTTGTCCAAATACCTTCGCATTCGTTCCTTTTTCAGTTCGAACGTTCCATTAACTTGATTTACCAAGAAGAGGGAATCACACTTATCTTCAACCAGCTCGGCTCAAAGGCTTTTAGCTAATTCGAGACCTGCAATCATGGCCTCATGCTCGGCCTTATTGTTAGTTAATTACACAGTTCTAATAGACTGTGGAGTGGGGGGGGACTCGAGAGGTTCCGTTTGAGTTCTTCAAAACCTTGTTGGCATTCCGGGGACCAGGAAAAGTTATTCTTCTTCTTCAACAGTGAGAAGAACCAATGGCTTTTGTCCGAAGACCTCGATATGAATCGTCCTAGGGCGGCTATACGCCCGGTCAGCCTCTGAATGGCCTTCTCGTTGTCTACCACAGATCCGACCCCGAATCCGCACTTTTCTGGGTTCAGCTTCATATTTCCTGCAAATATTTCAAATGGTCCTCTGCTTGCAGGGACTTGAATAACATGTCATCAATATAAACTTCTATTGATCTTCCTATCTGTTCTTCAAATATCCGGTTTACTAGGCGTTGATATGTAGCACCGACGTTCTTTAATCAGAATGGCATTACGTTATAACAATAGGTGCCAAATTTAGTGGTAAAGAAAGTTTTTTCTTGATCGCCCGGGTCCATCTAAATTTGGTTGTACCTGGAATAGGTATCGAGAAAACTGAGTATCTCGTGCCCGGCCGTCGCGTCGATCATCCTTAGGGCATGCCTTGTTCAAATCTTTATAATCCACACATATTCTTAGCTTATTTCCTTTCTTAGGTACTACTACTATGTTGGCTAATCAGTTCGGGGACTTAACTTCCCAAATGGATCCTATTTTAAAGAGTTTAGATACATCGTCCTTGATGAATCTGTGCTTGACATCGGACTATGGTCTCCTTTTCTTCTTAACCGGGCGAAACTTTAGGTTCAAACTCAGCTTAGGAGTGGTTACCTCTGGCGGGATCCCTGCCATGTCAAGATGGGACCAAGCAAAACAATCTATGTTAGCTATAAGAAATTCAATGAGTTTTTTCTGAGCTCGGGTATACCTTCCGATTAGGTAAAAGGTTCGATCAATATGACTTGCTCTAAGTCCTCGACCATTGATTTGGTAGAATCGGAATCACTGGGAGCAATGAACGACCTAGGAACTCCATAATTATCCTCCTCGCCTACTCCTCGCTCTTCTGGTTAGGTCGGGGCTGGTATCGGTGATTGCTAGTTAATTTCTTCCTTCTTGGTCGGCTCCGTGTTCTTTGATGTCGAGACCACGGCCATTGGGATCACCTCGTCGACTGCAAACATTTATTTTGCGGCCGGCTGCTCTCTGTAGACCGTCTTGATTCCTCCTGGCATAGGGAACTTCAGTGCCTGGTGTAATGTTGAGGGGTACTGACCTCATGTTGTGACCCATAGCCTTCCGAATAAGGCGTTATACCTCATGTCCCCTTAGATCACGTAGAATTTTGTATCTTGAATCGTCCCGACAGTATTCACTAGCAGGGTTATTTCTCCTTTAGTAGTTTCGCATGCCATGTTAAATATGTTTAACACCCGGACCGCCTACACTATTTGATCTTGTAACCCCAACTGCTCTACGACCCTCGATCTAATGATGTTGGTCGAGCTACCTAAATCAATCAACACAGGTTTAACTCGATATTTTTGATAAGTACAAATATCACCGGTGCATCATTATGAGGTTCTACGATGCCCTCGGCATCCTCGCCGCTGAACGAAATGGTTCCCTCCAGGATGTAATCTCGAGCGCGCTTTTCCCTCGTGATGGATACTTTAGTGCGCTTTATCATTGGCCCCTAAGGGACATCGACCCTCCAATGATTATGTTGATGATGTGCTGGATAAATTTCTTGGTGTCCGGGCCTTTCAATATTGGGGGCGCCCGAAGATTTGATCGACCCGGAAATTATATGTCTCTACCTTCTTATCGTTTGCCTCAATTTTCTTTTCAGCTAATTCCACCCGTTTTGTTAATTCTTTTAGCATTTTCACTACTTCGGGGCTGACACCGGACTTAGCTTCGCCCAACCTTTCGTTGATCTGCTCATTTCTTCGGGTGTTTTCCCGGGACGGTTCGGGCTCAACTATGCTGGAGGTGCGACTTTGATTTTGCAGTTGTGCTATTGCCATCTATTGAGCCTGAAATATTTCGAAGATCAATCGTAGACTGACCTTGTCGCCCTCGTGTTCAGGCGCTTCTCGAGCCATTGGTCGGGCTCCTCCGCGAACGCTGTTCTCGGGGTCGGTAGGTAGGTTGGCGTCGATGACCACCTGCGAGTTAGCATTCAGTGGGTCTGCAACTGGGACTCCGTTGGGATCAGCAGGGGGCACCTCATTGTTAGGCGCCAAATTGTTGTTTTCGCCATGATGGCCAGACTCAGCCTCAACGTTCAAGTGAGCAGACTGAGAATTTGACATTTTTAAGTTGACCTGAGATTAAGACCTTAAAGAACTAGTCTGAAATAGAGTGTGTTATGGAGATTTATATCAAACTACCACTATTATCCTTTGCCCCACTGTGGGCGCCAAACTGTTTACCCTTAAAACGGATAACAATTAAATTTGTACGCGATTTTAAGGATATGTGCATTGATTCAACACAAGTAATCAAGAATGTTAGTTAAACGAATTAAAGATAAAATAAATAACCAAACCAGTTGTGACGTTGAGTCCGGGCTCGAATTTAAGCTTAACAATAGTTTTGCCCTCGACCGGACCCTCGATTTGAAGCAAAATGTATATGAAGAACTATGATTAAAATGAGAACCTTTCAATAGCTAGAAAGTATATAATTAAATTTGTATTACCTTGATATGCGTGTTACAATGTGTCCATTGAATAAGAAACTTCCCTTTTATATAATAAAGAAGTTTTACCCCTATTACAATTCTAAAAAAGGTAAAAATCCTTCTTGTACATCAATCACTGATACACTACCGACATCGGGCGAGATCCGCGCCGTGATATTCAGTTGGGTGCGGATATCACGGTCCTCTGTTAGTCGTGTGCAACCGTTTGTAGTGCTTTCCGAGATCTTGGAGCTCGTTCCGGGTTCGAGGGGCGTTGTCTAGTCAGGCCCGGTGGCAAGCACCCTGTTCCCGCCTCGATCCAAGGAGTTCTCAGATTCGGTCTCCATCTCATACATTCATACTTCTTATATCGTTTGACTCACCGGGAACTCGGGGTGTGAAATAATCCCGAGTTCACCCGTATACAAACATCATAGAAAAAATAGGTTTACGCCCACACACCAAGTCGATAGCATCTAAGAATTCAATTAGAAGTGCATAACAATGCCTGAAATAAAAATTAATTGATAAAGAAAAAGCATCAAGCTACCACAGAACTGTAGTAGTTGGCTCACCACTGAAAATTACAACACACGAACTCAAATCAGCAACATATGCAATACCTATAGTATAGGGAAAGAAAAGGAAGAGGGGTGAGTATGGGAGTACTCTGCAAGTATTATCGATCGTACGTCCCCAATGAGAACGTGGCAAGAATGATCATGATACGAAAATAAGCTTTTACCAAAATTGATCCAAATCAACTCCAAATAATCCCAATAGTTCCGAATGGTTAGATTCAAGCAAAACCTTAAAAAATAAAAATAAAACCCACTTATTTTCTGATAATCAAGCTCAGGAAAAAACCGGTAATATTGTTTTTAAACTATCTTCAACCAAATCAACCATAAATAAGCAACGAGTTTTAATTTTTTACCGCGCATATGGAGAAAAATGGAGAAGAAGGATAACAAAGGAGAATAAGAAGAAGAAAAAAAAAAGGAGGAGCACTGTTCTTGCAAATTAATTAATTGAACTCTTAATAACATTGTTCTTATTATTCACCATGCAAGAAAACAAACTATCTTTTCAGAGGGACAGTATGTCACATCAAAGAAGACATGTGCTTTAGATTAGCTTAAACTAATTCTACTTCTTAATGATACTTAAGAATAAAAATGATTATCTTTTGTCGTAACCAATAAGGATTTATCAAAAATGATTTATCCCAAAATCAAAGTGGGCCAATAATTGATAACGATTTGCCCCGCTTTTTGAAATACTAATAGTTTCTAAAAGGGAATGATTAGTTGATTGATTTGATTTGACCCTATAAATAAAGCTTGCTTTCATACTATCATTAGCAAGTCAGCTTTGACGAAAGTCGCCAATTAGCAAACCATTCCCTACTTAAATCCTTCATAAGTAAGCTGCTTGCCTTGAAACAAATAATTGCTTAATTACGTGATTAACACAGAGAAGAAACTTCTAAATCTTTATACCTTTTAGGAATGGGTGAATTGACTCATCTCCTGAAACTAAATGGAATCCTACGATTTAATTTGTTCGAATAATTGTATAGAACAAGTTTGTTCAAATATCATCATAGTAATACATGCATAATTATGGAATTTACTGTTTACTATTCCTCATATTGGACCCAAAATTGATGAAAATCAAACGCCTATTCGAATAACTAATTTTTGTCAAGTTAAATCTATAAGAAAAAAAAATCTTCATAAAATCAGCAAACATATCAAACTTTATGAAGAATATAATCTCACTGAAGGTTCATTATCTTTAACTTTCGACAGAACTAAAAGTAGTAATCTTTGCATGTCATCTCATCAAAATATCATGAATCTCTTTCTGGCACTCACTTTCGAGGTAAAATAACGACTTTTTGTTCAACATTTTACACTATTTCTCTTGTCGCAGTTTTTGAAATCTAGGGGAAAGGGGGGGTATAATATAAGAAGACAAAAAGGGAAAGGAAAATAAATGGGACCTAAATAACATGAGGTTGAAAGTGGTCTCCAAAAGCCTCACAGCTAAGTAATGGGGTCTCTTTTTGGTGATTTGATTTCTCGTACGGTTGAATCTCCATAGATTGGGACTATGTCCAATAATAGAACAATGGTGATATGGGCATTAGGATTTTGGTGTCTAATTGTCATACATTTGCATATCTTGATTTAGTGGGTGGTTCTTGAACGGATATCATGAGAAATATCTTAAAGGTAAGATATCAATTGGCAAATTTTTCCTTGAGCTTTCTTCTCTCAATTATTTGGGGTATCCAAAAGTTGGAATAGTATGTGTAGAATGGCTACTCTTGAAATGGTGGGGCATTCAACTTTTGTAAGAGGATGAGATGTGTGTACGTATAAAATAGTTCATGTCTCCCTATTCTAAGTGATAAGTTCACAGGCTTTTCTATAGGATTGGCTTTACGTACTCACTCCATTTTACTAGGATCTTTCAATTATATTTGGTAATATTCTTAAAAAGAAAGTTCAAAATTTTAAGTTATTTTTATTTGTATAACCATATGGTATTAGGTAATCCGTACTCATTGAGCTGACAAAATCGATTCATACGCTTGATATCTGATTAAATGTGGGGAATCTCATCTATCTTATCATATTATTGGATAATATAAGTTGTTTAAATATATGTATAGAAATATGTAAGGTCATATTTTACTTTTGTGTTAGGGAAAGAATTGTAGGACAAAATTGTAGTGAGAGGAGTACGAGTGGAACTTAATTTTGTGTTATTAAAATACAAATAACAGCCAAAATTTATTATCTGATATAGTATTGAGAGTCTTCCACTAGTGAGTTTGATTTTCGCTGT
The DNA here is from genome assembly GCF_000390325.3 of Nicotiana tomentosiformis. Lineage (NCBI taxonomy): Eukaryota > Viridiplantae > Streptophyta > Magnoliopsida > Solanales > Solanaceae > Nicotiana > Nicotiana tomentosiformis. The sequence goes on along the minus strand of NC_090819.1, from coordinate 89,273,806 downwards.
CCCTTTTCTCCATTTTCCGTTCCATTCTCCCCTTATATCTGTAATAGGAAAATCCTATAGATATTGTAGGAGAACTTAAAAAGAAAATAAAGGAATTTTTTTTTTGGACGGAAGAGGTAAATATGTGTCCATACCATATTTAATAATAATAGGTGTAAAAGATATTGCAATAGTTTCTTTCCTCAAGAAAATATTTGTATTCTTTATTAAAAGTGGAATTTGTCTTTAAGAAGATGATTTTAAAAGACCCACCATGTTTAATTTATGACGCACCTTTGGATAAGTTGACTTCCTTTGATATCGTAGCTTTTCTAGTGGTTGGCCACTTTCGTTGGACACTATTTTTTTTTTACTTTAGGCAATTAGCCAAGAACATATCTATAGCACCTAAAAAAAGGCTAAATTATTGGCCTATAGACGAGTGACTCTGTCCTATTTCAGAAACAAAACAATACAAGAGGTTCAAATTAAATATAGTAACTCTCTAAAATATGACATAAAGTTTTTGATAGTTTTGCTGTAAATGAAAAAAAAAAAAGAGAAAGAAAAAACAGACCCCACTTAGTTAATTTGAGAAGAAATGCTAAGAGGAGATTATTATGCCTAATATTTTCTTTTTGTAATGACTCCTTTTTTTTTTTTTGCAGAGAAAATTGTATTTTCTTTTATCTTTTCTTGGAGGACAAGGATTTCACTCCTATGTGAACTTTGGGAAGAAAAGTACAAAGTTGTGACAAAAGAAGAGAAATGGAGAGTGTGTGACAAATTCACCAAAATCGAAGCAGTTGAAAAAAACTTTCACGAAGAAAAAATGAAGAAAAGGAATTTCAGGAAGAATATAGGCAAAATTGTGAGTAGAGAAAGAGCACGTATATATATATATATATAAGAGGGTATGTTTGTACGAGGAAGAAAAATGATCAAACCAGAGCCACTTTCTTTTTTGTTTTTTCTTTTTCAAACTCAGAGCAAGAGTTCTCCGAAAACAAAACAAGCGAAATTAAAGTTGTGTTTGTTATAAATTCACTGGCAGAGGTGGATGTGCACTTGCAATGGTGGATATCTTGCCATATCAAGATTTATCTTGCCATGTTTAGTTTTGGGTTGGTTATTTCAAAACCAGATTTAGAAAGTTCTCTAACAATACAATACTAACTATAAATAGGTTCATAAATGAACTTAATAGAGACTTTAAAAGAAGAAGAAATCCTATCTTCTAATGTTATCGTCAAGTGTTTGTCTAGATTTTCTTACCATATTTGATTTTCCTATCTCTTGAAGGAGAGGGCAACATATTTACTATAATTGAGTTTTTCTTTTCGTAAAAGAAATTATAAATCTCCCATATTTGGCTAGTCCCTTTTCTTGGAGGAAAAAGTTTGGACTTCTATAAATTGAGGATCCTTCCTTCTCATTTAGTACATCCACAATGTAACCATAAGGAATTTGAGAGTCTTGTTTAGAAGGAGAACTTTTCGGGATAAGTGTTAGTTTGTCACTTGTGTTTGCCTCATCGTGAGGTTGTTTTCTCGATATTTTGTACTCTCTTTTTATATAGTGGATTGCTCATCTCCGCCCGTAGATGCAGGTCAATTGACCGAACCATGTTAAATGTTTGTGTCTCTTTTGGTATATTTCTCTTTTGTTATCTGATTTATCGTTACATTGTTCAAGGTTTGCTTTGTTAGCTTCCGCATGACACTTGATTTTTTCGATCCTAACAAGTGGTATCAGAGTGAGGTTCAAGACAGGTTCATCTTTGGGAGGTTTAGTTCTAGCCGCAACCTATTTGATGATAATCATGATTTTTATCTGAGAAATTTTACCGGAATGCTACTCACGTCGAGATAAACTTTGTGGTGGAGATTTGGAGATGCGACCTATTGAAGAATATGTGAAAAAGGTAGATCAAGTTTATTTTGTCAGAAAATTCAGGCCAAGGGAAAGAATTATTAGGTGTTTGTCTAGATTTTCTTACCATATTTGATTTTCCTATCTCTTGAAGGAGAGGGCAACATATTTACTATAATTGAGTTTTTCTTTTCGTAAAAGAAATTATAAATCTCCCATATTTGGCTAGTCCCTTTTTTTGGAGGAAAAAGTTTGGACTTCTATAAATTGAGGATCCTTCCTTCTCATTTAGTACATCCACAATGTAACCATAAGGAATTTGAGAGTCTTGTTTAGAAGGAGAACTTTTCGGGACAAGTGTTAGTTTGTCACTTGTGTTTGCCTCATCGTGAGGTTGTTCTCTCGATATTTTGTACTCTCTTTTTATATAGTGGATTGCTCATCTCCGCCCGTAGATGTAGGTCAATTGACCGAACCATGTTAAATGTTTGTGTCTCTTTTGGTATATTTCTCTTTTGTTATCTGATTTATCGTTACGTTGTTCAATGTTTGCTTTGTTAGCTTCCGCATGACACTTGATTTTTTCGATCCTAACAAGTGGTATCAGAGTGAGGTTCAAGACAAGTTCATCTTTGGGAGGTTTAGTTCTAGCCGCAACCTATTTGATGATAATCATGATTTTTATCTGAGAAATTTTACCGGAATGCTACTCACGTTGAGACAAACTTTGTGGTGGAGATTTGGAGATGCGACCTATTGAAGAATATGTGAAAAAGGTAGATCAAGTTTATTTTGTCAGAAAATTCAGGCCAGGGGGAAGAATTATTAGGTGTTTGTCTAGATTTTCTTACCATATTCGATTTTCCTATCTCTTGAAGGAGAGGGCAACATATTTACTATAATTGAGTTTTTCTTTTCGTAAAAGTAATTATAAATCTCCCATATTTGGCTAGTCCCTTTTCTTGGAGGAAAAAGTTTGGACTTCTATAAATTGAGGATCCTTCTTTCTCATTTAGTACATCCACAATGTAACCATAAGGAATTTGAGAGTCTTGTTTAGAAGGAGAACTTTTCGGGACAAGTGTTAGTTTGTCACTTGTGTTTGCCTCATCGTGAGGTTGTTCTCTCGATATTTTATACTCTCTTTTTATATAGTGGATTGCTCATCTCCGCCAGTAGATGTAGGTCAATTGACTGAACCATGTTAAATGTTTGTGTCTCTTTTGGTATATTTCTCTTTTGTTATTTGATTTATCGTTACATTGTTCAATGTTTGTTTTGTTAGCTTCCGCATGACACTTGATTTTTTCGATCATAACAAGTGGTATCAGAGCGAGGTTCAAGACAGGTTCATCTTTGGGAGGTTTAGTTCTAGCCACAGCCTATTTGATTATAATCCTGATTTTTGTCTGAAAAATTTACCGAAGTGCTACTCACGTTGAGACAAACTTTGTGGTAGAAATTTGGAGATGCGACTTATTAAAGATTATGTGAAAAAGGCAGATCAAGTTTATTTTGTCAGAAAATTCAGACCAAGGGGAAGAATTATTAAGTGTTTGTCTATATTTTCTTACCATATTTGATTTTCCTTTCTCTTGAAGGAGAAGGCAACATATTTACTCTAATTGAGTTTTTCTTTTCGTAAAAGAAATTATAAATCTCCCATATTTGGCTAGTCTCTTTTCTTGGAAGAAAAAGTTTGGACTTCTATAAATTGAGGATCATTCCTTCTCATTTAGTACATCTATAATGTAACCATAAGGGATTTGAGAGTCTTGTTTAGAAGGAGAATTTTTCGGGACAAGTGTTAGTTTGTCGCTTGTGTTTTCCTCATCGTGAGGTTGTTTTCTTGATATTTTGTACTCTCTTTTTATATAGTGGATTGCTCATCTCCGCCCATAGATGTAGGTCAATTGATCGAACCATGTTAAATATTTGTGTCTATTTTGGTATATTTCTCTTTTATTATCTGATTTATTGTTATATTGTTCAAGGTTTACTTTGTTAGCTTCCGCATGACACTTGATTTTTTCGATCCTAATAAGTGGTATCAGAGCGAGGTTCAAGACAGGTTTATCTTTGGGAGGTTTAGTTCTAGCCGCAGCCTATTTGATGATAATCATGATTTATGTCTGAGAAATTTTACCGGAGTGCTACTCACGTCGAGACAAACTTTGTGGTAGAGATTTGGAGATGCGACCTGTTGAAGATTATGTGAAAAAGGTAGATCAAGTTTATTATGTCAGAAAATCCAGCCCGAGGGGGAGAATTGTTTTGTGTTTGTCCTGATTTTCTTACCATATTTGATTTTTCTATCTCTTGAAGGGGAGGGCAACATACTTACTATAATTAATTTTTTCTTTTCGTAGAAAAAAATTATAAATCTCTCATATCTGGGTAGTCTCTTTTCTTAGAGGAAAATGTTTGGACTTCTATAAATTGAGGATCCTTCCTTCTCATTCAGTACATCCACAATGTAGCCATAAGGGTTTTGAGAGTCATGTTTAGAAGGTGAACTTTTCGGGATAAATGTTAGTTTGTCACTTGTGTTTGCCTCTTCGTGAGATTGTTCTCTCGATATTTTGTACTCTCTTTTTATATAGTGGATTGCTCATCTCCGTCCGTGGATGTAGGTCAATTGACCGAACCACGTTATTTCGATCCTAATAATCATTCTCTTCTTATGTTAAGTTCTAGTTAATTATATTTTTTTACCATATTTTCTTTATTTTCATAACAATGTTATAGTTTTTAATTTTTTTCATATTTAGTTAGCTAAAATATTCTTAAAATATTTTTGTTACAAATTCATTTTCTCTAATTTTAGGAAAACAACTTCTACAGTAATGGGAGGTAATATTTTTCTAAAACTCCCCATTTGATTATTTCAACCATTCCCACGCTCCGCACCTGTTCGCGCCAACCCATCCCCCCTCCCCCCAATCACACCCTCGCCTCGCCCCGCTCAAACGCCCATCCGCCCTCCACTCACCACTTTCCCTGCCCCTCCCCCCATGCCCCAGTACTCATTATGCGCCTGCCCCAATAGCCCCCTCCCCCTCCTCCCCAAACCACGATACCACCCCCTCGTCGACCCGAGCTTCCCTAAACCCCCTACACCCACTCTTGTAATAATAATTTATGCCCATTAACAGAGTAGGACCTACGTTGTGGGTTGAGGGATTACTAGACCCCTTAAATATTTTATTTGTGCTCCCGTACACAAAAAAGCGAATGGGAGAAGTGGTTGTGTTGGGCGCTTAAATTCCCTCCTTGCTCAATGACGTGGGTTTGAATCCCATCTGTAGATTTTTCTCCTTCTTTCGTTTTTAGTTCTTTGAATATAACATTATTTATACTTAATAGCAAATTGCTTTATTTTTTACTTTTATCTTTCTTTCGAATTCAATTATAGTTTAGTACTAATACATCATAGTTAACTTAATTAATTTATCTATTTCAAATTCCCCCCTCCCCCCCCTCCCTTAAAATTAAAAGCCTCAAATTGTAACTTATCGCTCCAAAAATAGAAAAATACAAATCCTTCTGCCAAAATCATCTTCAACAATCACTTTGACTCCGACTCGGCAATGGCAACTAAGAGTTTGAGACTCTTCTTCAGTTCTTTGACTATTAACGTACCCCTAATATTGATTTCTTTAGTAAATTTTTAATAATTTAAAATTTGAACGCCCTTTTGATCACTAACCCCTTTTTTATTAAGAAACAAGAAATTTTAAAGTTTGAAACATGCTTAATGGAATACCTTCCCTTTCCATAGCACCCATATGGAGAAAAAATCTCTCTCTTTAGTACTTTCTTTTTCTTTAGAACTTCTTTTTGTTTATACTTAGATGATAAGTTATCATAATCATTATATTTTTAAAGAGTTGCACGCCGAATTTTATCGTTAGTGATTAACAATCAGTGGTGCCCTCGTCGTGCTCAAATCCTGGGTCCCCCTTTGTTCATTAATTAAACATAAAAACTACTATGTATGATAATCATTTATTTTTTCTAAAAAGAACTTTTCGTGGATAACATTTTCATTCATACCAAACACAACCTGAAACCCCCCCTCCCCAAAAAAAAAGAGTAAAAGAAATAGAATTACACGGAGAAAGTCTTAGAGCTCGTTTGGACATAAAATTTGATGGAAGATTTTTTCAAAAAAATTTTACTTTTTTTCGAAATCAGCGTTTGTTCATAAAATTTCACATTTTCACTTGAAGATGCATTTTGGAAATTTTCAAAAATTTGAAAAATTGTAAAAAGCTGTTTTCAAAATTTTCACTCAAATCACTCACAAAACTTTAAAAATAACCCAAACTGAAATTTATATCCAAACACAACTCTAAATTTTAAATACTAAAATTTTCGCCATTTTTTTCGAATTTTACAATTCTGAATTTTACAATTCTTATGTCCAAACGCCTACTCAGAATAACCTGTCATACAAATCGATTTTGCACGAGTTTTCAAGGAGTTACGGAGATTTTCTTTATTCTCCTTTACAAGTTATGAAAAGTTCTGCCCCAATTTTACGAAAAAGTTGAAAACATAGCTTCTCACTTGTTCATTTTAATAGTTTCCACTTTCCACATGTACCCTTTTTCTGAGAATCTGCAGTACCATTATGATGATGGTCTGATTCCCTTCTAATTAAGGCTTCAGATAATGAATACTGTTGATATGCTCATATCTCCCAATTTACTCAAAAAGAGGAAAAGTCCAAACTAGAAACTGACTGTATAAAGCTGTAACTGTTATGTCAAACCACCCCCTGATTTTCCTTCCCCTTTAGCTTTTTCTATATATTTATTTCCACTTAACATAAATAGCAAGGTTTGTGTTGAACCCGAGTTGGATACTGTTACTATATTGGGAAATAAAAACAATTACTGATATATCTTTTTCTGAAAAATAATTTTAAAAAAAAAGTATTTGTCAGCATCACATATTTTTACAAACACCATTACTCATCACTTTCTCCTACTGCCACTTGACCCAAGAAAGCACAGCGATCTTCTTTCCTTTCACAGTCAAAAGGGTAACATAAATAGTGTAGGGTTTTGATCAGCTCATTTCTGCATCAAATATTTCGACGGTCTATTTCTTCAGATCTCAAAAATCTGATGAGACTACTGGTTTTATCACGAGAATTCATCTTGAAATTTTAAAAAATAAAATCAAAAGTCATTTTTTCCGCTCTAATTGTCTATTTGGGTTTTGTGGGGGGAAAATATGAAAATGAAACTGGAAAAAATGAGATTAGCTTGAATGTAAAAGAATTAATTGTTCCTCAACATGTGGAAGAAATTAGTGACAAGTTGTCCGATGAATAGTCCAATTTTTCTTTTTAGGATTAGGACTCGACACTCAGACGAAATATCAAGAAAATTTTATGTCTCATATTTGTGAAATGTATACCTAGTCAAGAACAGATCTCTTAAACTCATAATTAATCTGTTATAGTTTGATAGATGACAGAGTTAAGCATTGGCTTAACAGTTAACATCACTCATTTAAAGAGAGAAGAAACACAAACGAAAGAGCTAGTAAGATAGGTCAGTAGACCAACAAATATTGACAAGGCATTTATGACCTTTTAATTCTTCTCTTCCTAACACTGTACAGTTAGATTTATTGAATAGCAAAACTTACAACTTACAAAAGGGAAGAAAGGAAATAGGATCGAAAAGTCTTTTTAGCCCCTCTACAGAAAAATTGAAGAAAAGGCTAAAACCTTTCTTTTTTTTTTATACAAACACCAACCAAAAAAAAAAGATGAAGAAGAAAATCCATAGTCCACACAAATTTGAAGGGTTGCATCATTAGCACACAGTACTTAAAAAATTAGTAATTCCACAACAAAGAAGGCTCAAAACAGCTTGAATAAATCATTCCTCCATCATCAGGATATAACCAACCTTCCACTGCGGAGTGATCACAATACACAAAATCATTCTTCAACTCATCGTCAAAATAACTCGTGCCTAGTCTTGGCAGCTCAATAATTTGAGTCAATTCCTCAGATGTCGCCAAATCAATTGCTGATACCAACGATGATAGCGAAGAAGAAGTTGACATATTTGAAGTAGAATTATTAGGTGATGAATCAGAAGAAGAAGAAGAAGAAGTAGTAATGTTTATATTATTGTTATCAAATTTGTCCATTGCTGCTGCCTTAGCTGCTGCTGCTTGAATATCACGCGGGCTAAGTGTGACTGGTCTAGGGAGTGAACCAGCTAGTTCAGGGAAATTGAGAATTGCTGAATTACCTTTTATGCTTAAAGCTGCCACGTCATGAGCTCTAGCTGCCATTTCTGGATTTGGGAAAGTCCCTAGCCAAATACGTGATTTTTTACGTGGCTCCCGAATTTCTGATACCCATTTTCCCCAATTCCTCATTCGTACTCCTCTGTAAACTGGATGTTTACTGCTGTCTCGATTTCTCTTTATCTTCTTCGCTTCTAAGTCTTGTGGCTTATCCATTTTGTATATTTACGTACGTTTGTACAGTGATTTTGCAGAGAAATTAAAAGGGGTTGTAAAGAAAAGAAGGAAGAAGAATCAAGAAAGTTATAGGAGTTAAAAGAGTAGAGAATGCATCCAAGAATACAACTTTTCTTCTTTTTGCATTATGTCCCAAAAATATAGCCACCCACAACACTTATAAAGGGAAGAAAAAAAGGGGGGTTTGGGGGTAGAGGGTAGGGGTAGGGGTAGAGGGTGTAGGGGTGGGGGACCCATGGAAGAAATGGGCCATCCCTGATAAAACCCCAAGGGTACGACAGGGTCCCCTTCACCAGTAGGAAGCAACCAACCATAGAATTCAATATTTCTCTAACTTGTTGATTGTGAATGTTGGGATTTTAACCTTTTTGTAGCTTAAAGAGGGTGAATGAGAAATGGAGGGAAAATAAAATATTTGAGTTTCTTTTGGCAAAGGGACATTGTTCCGTATCGGAGCAAGAAAGGGTTTTTGATGGGTATATATATAATTGCTCTTCTTCTAGCTCTTAAAGAGTTAAGAAGAAGGCAATCGTCGCACCGTTGTCGTCGCTCGGTTTCGGCTTCGGTCAAAGATTGATTGATTAATCTTTTTGGACAAAATTTCTTTCAATTATTTAATTAATTAATTAAATAATTAACGAAAAATTCAATCCGGAATAACCCGCGACCCGGTTTGGTCAGGCCCCCTTCGAGTGGCTCGCTGTTCACCGACGTTTTGGTACCAACACTTCGGTGAGTTAAATCGTTTTATCCTGGGAGGATATATTCTAACACCTCGGGTACTTGAGGGGAATAATTTCCTTAAGGACATACTGTGTATTCAGTGGGCTCGATTTATTCCTATACTGTTTTTTCCAGAATTTATTTCGTTAAACAAGTATTACTAACTTTCTGTTTTGTTTTTTCAGAAAGTTTAATTGTTTATTACATGAATACAAAATTATATCAGTGAATAGTTGGAATATATCTTTTCTGGCTTTTTCACCTATGTTTTCACTGTTAGTTTCTCCCCCCTTTCTGGCTTTTTCACCTATGTTTTCACTGTTAGTTTCTCCCCCCTTTCTGGCTTTTTCACCCACCACCTTTGTCCATTCTACATGTGCCCCTAACAGTCATGTCTGATTGCACGTACATTTAATTTATTGTTATATGTCTTTGACAGTGTAATGTATTGTTTACTTTATTTTGATCTGTTTTAGTATGTTACTTGCACTATCCTTTATTAAAGAGTATCAACAGGCGCTACTTAATAGAATTACATAAAATTACTTTTTAAATGTTTTGATTATGAAAATATTTTTTTTACGTTGTTGTCGGTACATAAAACTTAAACTCTTTCCTATAGAGAGTTGATCTAATACTCTGTAGTTTATTAATAAATCCAAAGTAATGTCTTTACTAAAGACACAAGTACTAAAAACACAAGTTTCATGGATGAAGAAGTGTTCGTACATTTTTAGGTTGGGTGCGTTGTTGTGTTTTGTTACACTCCAAATAACTATAACCGCAGTTTGTGTACTTTTCTGTGTTACAAACAAGTATTCCTTACAGCTGAGAATTTATTAAATAGAAAATATATAGTGTAGTTGGTTGGAAATTTTTTAATGCTAAACACTTATTGTTGTCCTTATAATATAGAAAAAGCTGCAACTTGTCAATTCTTTTTGAATAATAGACTGTATTTATAAGACAAGCTTTTTATGAGTGTACCAAAAAATCAAATTAATAGAATCAAGATCACAAAATACTGACACTAGCTTTACTGGTTTGAATCTCATATTCCTCTAGTCTCTATAAGTTTCTCTTTTGTTTTTACCTTTATCCAAATTTGGATGGGATACATCTCATATTCCTCTAGTCTTACTATACTCCTTAATTTTCTCTTTTCTTTTACCTGTCCAAGTTACTCTTTCTTGATGATCCACTGTTGATGTGGCATGAAAATTGAAAATGATAAGGATTCTGCCTTATTTGTATTTCAGACTCTGTACTCACTCTTTCCTTGTTTTGCGATTCAGTTAAATATTTCCTAATTTGCAATAATTCTTTTTCGAAGACTTTTTCGCTTCTTTATAATTTATGATGTGGAAAGAAACGAGGAAAGTAGGACACAAACAAAACCAAGAGTGAGTAAAAATCACATTCTGCTTTTGAGAGTTAGGGAGAAAAAATTGTAGACTTGTACTTCCTCCGTCTCAAATTGTCCGGTCTTAAATTGTCCGTCGTGTTTATTTCTTATACGTCCCTTAAAAAAAAAAATTAAATAGGAAAAAATTTTGACTATTTTTTTACCCTTATTTATGTCTTAAGATATAATTTCTTTTCATTTAATACTTACATAATGAAGGTATTTGTAATCTTCCAGAACAATTAATATTAAGGATAAAATAGAAGAAAAAAATTAATTTACTCTTGAACTTTTAAAATGACAAATAATTTAAGATAACTATTAAAAATCAAAACACATAATTTAAAAGGGAGGGAAGTAGTAATTGTTCTTTTTGTTCAAGTGAATTCTCTCACTGTTTTACCCGAGAGCGTAGGCATTTCTACCTGAGCTCAGTAAATCCTGTGCCAGTCACTATATTTTCTTATTTTATTTGGTCTATCTTAATTGTGATTTTTCGCATAAAATCAATAACAGAATTTTAGGTTGAGATTAACAATCTAGGATTTTACATGGCATCAATTTCAGTGAAGTACAAGATAAAAAATTCCAAGTTTGACGGTGTATAAAGTTCAACTTGAGGAAGATTAGAATGAAATCTTACTGGTACTACAAGGATTATGCAAAGCAATTAATGAGTATTTTCCAAATATAAGAAATATGACAAAGTAAATCTACAATGAGAGCCTTGAGTGCAATTTTCATTAGCATTATTTCTGAGAAGGTTAATTGTAGGGGAGATTGCTGGTGATAAAACAACAAATATTGCGTGGAAAAATTGGAAGAGCTCTATTATGAAACTTGCTAATCAAACGTCCTTGAAGAAAAAACTGATTATTAGATTAATCAAATAAATTTATAAATTTATTGTACAACCCAGAATGAGGAAGATATGTACTTAGAAGATCATCTTGATGAATTTAATTCCATCATCATGGACATGAAGAATGTAGATATTGAGCTCGAAGATAATTATCAAGCTTTGATTGTATTATGTTCGTGTTTACTCTAAATACCAATTATTAGATTAATCATAAATTTATAAAAATGAGGCTTCAAATAAACTGATCCTTGTAAGTAAGAAATTGACAAATTGAGCAGATAATGGTAAGAGAAAATAGTATGAAAACTGTTTGTATTTTGTATTCGGAAATATATTCAAAAAATTAAAATAATGTAAAATCAGAAATGCAGAAGAACCGAATTAATTTGACCCAAGTGACAACGAACGCAAAAAACAGTAGTAAATCACGCATACTGCTTTCTTTTCTGTTAAAACAATGCGGAAAAAAAAAAGAGAAATCAGAATTTTCGTAAGGAAAATCTAAGTGAATATGCTGTTATTTATAGCCAACATGTTGAGTTTAAACGAAGAGGTGCAACTCTTCAGAATGTCTGTTATGACTGTTCCCGTAAAACAACCATTACGTAAATGGTTATTTACCCAAAATAAAATGGGAAATCAAAACGCGGAGGAAAAAGAACGGCTAATTTGGATTAAAATAATATTACGTTAATCTTAATATTAACAAATAAATTTGGTTCGAAAAATTAATCTATCAATTGATTATTTGACCGAATCCCAAGCCGAAGCCGAGCCGAGCGAGCGACGAAGACGCGAGGCTTGCCTTCTTCTTAACTCTTTAAGAGCTAGAAGAAGAGCAATTGTATATATACCCATCAAAAGTCTTTTCCTCCTCCAATATGGGACAATGTCCCTTTGTCAAGGAGGAAAAATCAAATTTTTATTTTTTCCTCTATTTTCCATTCACCCTCTTTTAAACTCTAAGAAGCTTAAACCCAATAATCCCCCACATGAATGAGGAATGGCTATATCACGAAAATATGCATGAAAACTGTGTGATTTACAAGTAAGGATTAATCGCATCTGGATAAGTAGGTTTCCCTTTGAACTTTCCGTAGTGAACTTCTGTCACATATACTCAATCAATCGGTAGATTTGATATTTTTGAACTGTCTAACTTTGGTGTATACCTAGACAACCATAAGTCACACAACTAACCCTTAACCATCTTTGGTTCTCATTATTGTGTTCGTTTCAGCTATGAACACCGCCTGGTTTCATAAGTGCGTAGAGAACTGACCTTGCAAAATTTTCCTTGAAGCGGCTAACACTTCTCACTTACATAGGTCATTCCTAAACGTGTCATCCCGTAAATACACTTTTTAATATACCCCGTATCAAATTTAGAAACCATCAAAAAGCCTTAATACTTTATCCTTTGTACTGAACATTGTCTCATCACGAGAATGGACCAAAAAATTTAGTTGACAATGTTGAACCGTCATTAATGACTTTCTTTGATCTCCTTTAACCTAGATCTTAGGATCTCTACTCTTCTAGGTAGAGTTACCGCCACAATGGCTTATCCTCGGCCACAGTCCCATTCCCCTCGATGATCTTACAACTACCTCTCTAGTTAGGCCTTTTGTAAGTGGATCCAACACATTGTCGCTTGACTTTACGTAGTCAATTGTGATGATCTCCCTAGAGAATAGTTGCCTAACAGTTTTATATCTTCGTCGTATATGATGAGATTTACTGTTATACATAACGCTCACAGCCCTTCCAATTGCCGCTTGACAATCGCAATGTATACATATTGGTGCCAACGGTTTGGGCCAGAATAAAATATCTTCCAAGAAATTTCGGAGCCATTCAACTTCTTCACCGGCTTTATCTAAGGCTATAAATTCAGCCTCCATTGTAGAGTGGGCAATACATGTTTATTTGGATGACTTTCAAGATACCGCTCCTCCATCAATAGTGAATTCATATCCACTTGTGGACTTAGAATCAGTTGAACCGATAATCCAATTTGCATCACAGTATCCCTCAATCGCCGCAGGATAATTATTGTAGTGCAATATCCCAAAACTCGTTTCATCCCCGTCCAATGAGATTGACGTGGATTACTCGTGTATCGACTCAATTTACTTATAGCACAAGCTATATCTGGTCGAGTACAATTCATGATATACATTAAACATCCCAGCACATGAGCATAATCCAATTGTGATATGCTTTGGCCTTTGTTCTTTGCAAGTGTAAAATTCACGTCAATTGGAGTCTTTGCAACTTTAAAATCTAAGTACTTGAATTTTTCAAGTACTGTTTTTATGTAATAAGGTTGCGACAATTTCACACCTTGAGGAGTCTTATGGATCTTAATACCCAGAATTAAATCGGCAACTCTCAAGTCTTTCATATCAAACTTGCTAGTTAGCATACGCTTCGTCGCATTTATGTTGGCAATGTCATTACTCATTATTAACATATCATCCACATATAAGCAAACAATTACTATGTGATTTGTAACATTTTTAATGTACACATTCATTTATCTTAAAACCATTTGACAATATTGTTTGGTCAAATTACACATGCCATTGTTTGGGTGCTTGTTTTAGTCCGTAAAGTGATTTAACAAGTATACATACCTTCTTTTCTTTACCTGGAATCACAAACCCTTCAGGTTGTTCTATGTAAATTTCTTCTTCCAAATATCCATTTAAGAAGGCCGTTTTAACGTCCATTTGATGAATTTCAAAATCATATATCGCAGCTAATGCTACTAACGTTCGTATGGACGTAATTCTTGTAACTGGAGAGTATGTATCAAAATAGTCAAGACTTTCTTGTTGTTTATACCCTTTGACCACAAATCTTGTATTATATTTGCCAATAGTACCATTATCTTTCATTTACCTCTTAAAAATCCATTTAAAACCCAATGGTTTATTGCCTGGAGGAAGATCAACCAATTCTCATGTATGGTTGTTTAATATGGATTCTATTTCACTATTGAATGCCTCTTTCCAAAATAATAATCGGAAGAAGTCATAGATTCTTTAAATGTTCGACGCTCATTTTTCAATAATAAAGTCACAAAATCTAGTCCAAATGAAGTAGACTTTGTTTGACGTTTACTACGTCTTGGATCCTTATGATTATACGTACTTTGTTTTGTTTCTTCCCCAAGTCGTTTAGATACTTCACCAATGGACTCACATTCCTTTTTATATGGATATATACTCTCGAAAAGTTCAGCATTATCTGATTCTATAACCGTATTATTATGAATGTCGGAATTTTTCTGATTTATGAACCAGAAATCGATATGTTTTACTATTTATTGCATATCCTATGAAAATACAATCATCGATTTTCGGTCCTATCTTTTCCCTTTTGGGTTTAGAAACTTTCACTTTTGCCAAACAACCCCACACTTAAAAATAATTCAAGTTGGGCTTCCCTCCTTTCTATTTTTCATATGGAATGGACTGCGTTTTGCTATAGGGTAGTCGGTTTAATATCTGGTTAGCTGTAAGAATGGCTTCCCCCCACAAGTTCTGTGGCAAACCAGAACTTATCAACAGGGCATTCATCATTTCCTTTAATGATCGATTCTTTCTTTCCGCAATCCCATTGGATTGGGGCGTGTAAAGGACCGATGTTTGATGAATAATTCCATATTCTAAATATATCTCTTCAAAAGGAGATTCATATTCACCACCCCTATCATTTCTTATCATTTTGATTTCCTTTTTATGTTGCATTTCGACTTCATTTTTGTATTGCTTGAATGCATCTATTGCTTCATTTTTACTATTAAGTAAGTAAACATAACAATATCAAGTACTGCCGTCAATAAAAGTTATGAAATACTTCTTTTCACCGCGAGATGGTATTGACTTCATGTCGAAAATATCTGTGTGAATTAAGTCTAAAGGATTTGAATTCCTTTCAACTGACTTATAATGATGTTTAACATACTTAGATTCCACACATATTTGACATTTTGATTTGTTGCATTCAAACTTAGGCAATACTTCCAAATTAATAATTTTTCGCAAGGTTTTATAATTGATATGTCCCAAACGTATATGCCATAAATTATTTGATTCAAGTAAGAAAGAAGAAGCTGAAATTTTATTATCGTCAACAACCATTACATTCGCCTTAAAAAGGCCCTTGGTAAGGTAACCTTTTTCTAAGTACATCTCGTTCTTACTTATTACAACTTTGTCTGAAACAAAAACACACTTAAACCCATTCTTGACGAGAAGTGAAATAGAAACTAAGTTCCTCCTTATTTCAGAAACATGACAAACGTTGTTCAGAGTCACCACCTTGCCAGAGGTCATCTTCAAGAATATTTTTCCATAACCTTCAATTTTGGCCGTTGCAGAATTTCCCATAAAAATGGTCTCGTAGGGTCCAATGGGAGCATATGAAGCAAATGCTTCTTTAATAGCACAAACCTGACGGGTGGCTCTAGAATCAATCTACCACTCCTTAGGATTTTTCACTAAGTTGCATTCAGATAACATAGCGCACAAGTCATCAATGTCATTATTTGTTTCAACCATATTTGCTTGACCCTTTTTTCTTTTCTTTCTTTGAAGCACGACATTCTGCAGCTTTGTGTCCAACCTTTTCACAGTTATGACAGTTTCCCTTGAATTTCTTCCTGCTGGGATAGTTGTTTGGTCTAGAAGACTTCTTCCTCTTTTTCGGATTAGTTGGAGCAGTCTCAACAATATTTGCTCCCATAATTGTTGAGTTCCCACATGTCTTCTTTTCTGCAGCTTTATTGTCCTCTTCGATCCTCAATCGAACAATGAGATCTTCGAGTTTCATCCCCTTGCGCTTGTGTTTCAAGTAGTTCTTAAAGTCCCTCCATAAATGAGGCAACTTCTCAATCATTGCTGCAACTTGAAATGCCTCATTGATGACCAAAGCTTCAGCGAAAAATTTGTAATTAGTAACTAAATTAATACTTTTAACAGAAGCATTAATTCGGATTATACCTTCAGCAAGGAGATCATGGATTATAATTTGCAGCTCTTAAACATGGGTAATGACATGCGTGTTGTCTACCATCTTGTAGTCCAAAAATTTGGCTCCAACAAACTTCTTCAAACCGGCATCCTCGGTTTTATACTTCTTTTCCAACGCATCCCATAGTTCTTTAGAGTTCAATAACAAGAATATGCTCTTCAATATTTCTTCAACAAAAAAAAAATCTTGAAGAAAAGTTAACCAAACAAACTAAAAATAAAAAAAAAATTGTTAAAAGCTAATTCCTGAATTAGCACGACAAACTACTTCAAACACCATTGATTGTCAATCCCCGAAAACGGCGCCAAAATTTGACGAGCGCAAAATACACACTTAAATTGTGCTCACTAGTCAAAGATAGTATAGTATAATATCATGTCCACAAGGATTAGATTTAAATAGTATTCTCGTAGTTTCTAGTTTGATTGCTATCTAGGAGGATCAACAGTTGAGATTTATATGATTTCTAACTGCAATTAACTAAGAACCTAAAGCTATTGACTAATGACATTCGCAACAAAGGTAAGTAAGGAAGTTATCAATGAGAGAAAATATGGGTTGATATGATAGGTACAAGATAATTGTTCGGGATCTAACTCTAGATAATTCACTTCTAATGTTCAAGTGAGTCTCTCGAATTCACTTAATTATCAGTACAATTGTTTAGTAGAAACTCCTCTCTCGATTAAGTCTCAACCTCATAATATGAACCAATTTAAGCTCTGTGAAGATATGCAAGAATGCGTAATGGATTGGTATTTAGGAGAACCTCTCTCGATTATCCTCCTAACTAGGTTTAATTAATGATTAAACTAGCCTCTTTTGATTACTTAGAAGAATCTATGAACTCAACCAACAATATAATGCAAAGATATCACAAGTCATGCCTCTTTAGATTATAAGAACAAGTGAATATAGATGCAACAATTAAATCTTCCAAAAACGATTCAAATACATAAAAATAGAGTTATAATCCACAAACAATCATCAATACACAAAATCCATCAAAACCCACAAGGATCTGCTCCATAGATATGGAGAAGTTCTTCACTAATGTAATTAAAGTATAAGAAAGCATAAATTCAATCCAAACCCGGATCTTAAGTGAGGAAGGAATGATGAAATCCTTGTGCTTGTGTTCTTCCAACTCATCCTTAGCCTCCTTGGGTCGAAAATCTGTCAAAAGTCACAGAAATGGCATTTTTCCCGTGTATTTAACTATCCCCCAAATAAACCCCGGACGAAAATACCCCTTTTTAGTGGAATTTGGGAACATACTCTAATATTTTTGCACTACCGCGCCGCATGCCGCAACGGCATGCGACGCGCTTGTGGCAAATTCCAGTACGAGTTTCAATTCATATTCTGGGCACATTATGCACTGCCACGACGCCCCATGCGGCGCCCCATACGGCGCGGTAGTGTAAATTTCTTAGAGTAATTCATTTCTTTCCAGTTTTGACATCTGGACTTGGTACTCGACCCCCGAACGAGATCCTGGTTTAATCCCTTGGACTTCTTTTCATACTTCAAATCTCCAAATAGCTCAAATTTGCTCTGTAATATCTAAATAACTCGGAATCACTCCTACACGGCATAAAACACACAATAAGCGTAAAACACTACTAATTACAGCTCAACATAAGTAAAGTGTAGTAAATTAGAGCGCAATAAGCGACTAAAATACGGGATTATAGTCTACCATCAATACTACGGTGAAGATTTTATTTCTTCAAATCTAAAACAGAACGAGTAGAAAATCACAAAGATTTTAATCTCGTAATGTCAACGAAGGAGTAGAAAATCCAAAGATTTTAGTCTCCAAATTGAGAGTAGAAATCACTAGGATTTAGTCTCCCACAAACAAAATATAAGATGAATACAGAAAAAATGATTAACTTCCTTAAGCTTGTTAATGTTCTGTATTCGAAAATATATTCAAAAAAATAAAACAATGTAAAACCATAAATGTAGAAGAACTCAATTAATCCGAGCCCACTGAATTCACAGTATTTCCTTAGGAACTTAATCCCCTCCTAGTACCCGAGGTTTAGGATTATTTTCTCCCAGGATAGAATGGATAACCTCTCTGGTGTAGTAGTACTTCAAACCTCAGTGACAACGAACGGAAAGAATAATAGTAAATCACACTTACTGCTTTCTTTTCTATTAAAACAATGCAGAAAGAAGAAGAAAAAATCAGAATTTTCGTAAAGAAAATGTGAGAGAATAGTCTGCTATTTATAGCCAACATGTTGAGTTTAAACGAAGAGGTGCAACTCTTCAGAATGTCTGTTATGACTGTTCACGTAAAACGACTATTACGTAAATGGCTATCTACGCAAAATAAAACAGGAAATCAAAATGCGGAGGAAACAGAATGGCTAATTTGGATTAAAATAATATTACGTTAATCTTAATATTAATAAATAAATTTTATCCAAAATATTAATCATTCAATCGATCATTTGACCGAAGCTGAAGCCGAGCTGAGCGAGCGATGACGACGCGAGGCTTGCCTTCTTCTTAACTCTTTAAGAGCTAGAAGAAGAACAATTATATATGTACCCATCAAAAGTCTTTTCCTCCTCCAATATGGGACAATGTCCCTTTGTCAAGGAGGAAAAATCAAAATTTCATTGTTCTCCTATTTTCCATTCACCCTCTTTTAAACTCTAAAAAGATTAAACCCAACAAAAACAAGAGAAGGGAAAGAGCTTCATATTGATATTCTTCCGTAGATTGGGAACAATTGAACATAGAGCTAGAGACAAGTTTGTTGCTAAATTGAAATTATAACAGTGCGAGAATAAATTTTTTCACTTGCTTTACAAAAGTAGGGGTGAAAGAGTATTTTATAATACTAGATTTAGTGTACGTACGTTGCATGTGTATTATGCGTTATGCACAAAAGAACATATTTTAATTAGGTAGAATAAGAATGAATCAAGTATAAAGGTAATTGATGATGCAACAAATATTTAAATGGTAAACTGTCTAAAATAGTGCATATTAAATTGAATAAGAATGAATTAAGTGTCATAGCAATTAACGATGCAAAAAAAATTATTACTTATAACGTCCACTTTATTGTAACATTTCTTGCAAGAAAAATACCATGGTTCGTCTTTATTCATTATATCTTTTATTTTTGTATTAAATTTAAAATATGTATCCTGCAAAAAAATATATAAAAAATGTTAGATAGGACACTTTTAAAAAGTATAAATATTTCTGAAGTAGTTGGAAGAATTTACCTCTTTATTGTCAAACGAATCATCTTTTATGTCCTCAATCTTCACTTCCCGAGCATTTTTTAGTTGTATACTTGGCAATAGACTAATATATATGTTTTTTGCCTTCTTGTAATCATGCCTCCATATTGTGTAATTATTAAATAATAATAACTATATTTTACTAAGATTGCTTAAACTTAAAAAAATATAAGCAAATATTACCATTTTTGGAGAGCTATTGCCTTTTCAAATTTTGGATTATCATTATACTACTAACATATGTAGTAGATATTGAAAAACTTCCTTCACAGATAAAAAAGAGGTTAAATATAATAAAAGATTCAACAATTTACAAAAAATACCAAACTTCTTGATATATTACCTCGATGTTTTTCTAACATCACATGCAGCAACAATAGGTTTTTCATCAATCAATTTTTGTAGCACTTGACCGTCTATCTCTAAGAAATCATTCCATAAGGTTATAGTCTTTCTATCAACCCTGAAATTTATAATTAAACATATTAAACCATTAACATCTTAATTACGAAGAAACATTTAACATATTGAACTAAAACTTCCAACTTACATCTCATTGATAAACACTATCTCCCTTCGTTTCTTTGAACCTTCTCCCATGGAGGGTTTAACATCCACTAAAATACCAACTATATCTAGAATAAATATTAAAATAAATATATGTATATTACCAAAAATTATTCCATTGGTGCACTTTGATGCCTCGTCGAATGAAATAAAATTATTTGAAAAATCAATGGTCGAAAAGTGACTATTGCTTTCTTCAACTAAAGTATTTTCCTTACATCCAATCTCAAGCTCTTTGTGCACTGATTGAAAATTAGGATTCGCACTATTGATGCGTCCGTTTATCATATAACAGATCTTGTTTTGTTGTAAATAATTTTTTCACTTCTCAATATAACCATTGAAAAGTGTAGCGTGAATTTTTATTCCTTGTAAAAAGTTTCACTTTAAGTTAATTTGATGGTTAAAACTATAATATGAAAAGACATGAAATTAATAAAATATTGATATAAAATAATAATTACCTCTTCGTCAACTAATGTCACAATTTTTCGGATGCCTTGATTTGTTTTATTGTTGAACTCTTTTACTATTCCACTCCCAAACACTAACACTCGTATTACCCAAAATGAATCAGATACTCTTAGACTATTAATTGGGACACATTGGTCTGACAATTTCTTTTCACTAGCCCTTGCAGGTGTACCTAAAATAAATCATGCATAAGAGTTTTATAAGTTATCAAAGCGACTAATTCAATAATCGATTATTTTTATGATATAAGGAAGATTGTTTATTTGAACGAATGTAATTGTTGAAATCTGAGTGTTTCAAGCATGGCAATTGCAAATAACGCAAATCATGTAGTATTAATATTACACATAATTAAAGGAGATAGTCTAATTTTTAATTTTTTTTAAAACAAGCAACTTGAGCCGGCATAGCAATAAGTATTATTAATCATACAATAAAGAAAAAATAATACTAATTTAAGTAATAAGACTTAGATCGAATGTCTAACCGATTTTCTGTGATGAATTGTAATTGTTCAATAACCTGTATTAAATTTGTAAATTACGTGAGATGTGAAATTAGCCACGTCCAAAATATGAAACAAAAATTATATAATAAAAATTTGTTGATGCAACAATAAAGATAAATTGTTGATGCAACAATAAAAACTGGTGCATGCAAAATACGAAGTAGCAAAAGATGTTGATATTAGTAAAAGAAACAAAATCTGAAATTGCAGTGTTGGAATAGGGCGAAGTTTGACCATTAAATTGTGACATTGCAACTTCTTTTATAGAAGTATTTTGGTACACAATTTGACACATAAAACAAATTATATCCTCGTGGAGAATCTAAATACAAAATTTTCTAGTTTAGATAATTTAATGACAAATAAAGTCATTTATTGAGAGTTGAACAAAGTAGTAAAAGTTTAGGGAAAAAAGTTATTAACTATTCTAGTGTACTAAAAAATTACCAAATATTTACTACTCCAAAGAGTAAAGGGAATTTAACCAAAGTCAAATAGACATACGGTCATTTAATGAGATTGAACCAAGTAGCGAAAGTGTAGGAAATTATTTTTATTTACTTTCCTTGTGTAAGAAACGTGAAGAAATTTTTTTCCAAATAATTAATGCAAACAAAAGAAGTCATTTACAGTGGAGTAAAGGGAAGCGACAGTTTAGGGGAAAAAATTTATCAACTTTCCTTGTGTAAGAAACGTGAAGAAAAATTATACCAAACAATTAAAGCAAAATTTAATAACAAATAAGTCTGGAAACATTTTACCAAATAATATCGTGAACATTCCAAGATTGTTAAATTTTTATTAAATATTAATGAAATACTTAAATTACTATATTGTTTAATGTGAACTTTATGTTTTAAAGGGTAAAAAAGACGAACGATATTTTACTAAGGGTATTCGTCCTTTTAATATAATATAGATATAGATAGACTAACGTAACCACCCCTAAAATCACGCCAAATCCGTTATGAATATTATTGGCTTATTCCATATGTAACTGCTTAGGAGTTAATGCCGAATCCCTAATATTTTAGAACTTGCTGAGTTTCCTTATGTGGTAAATTATTTTCAGGATAACAATATCCCATCCCGATAGGAACGATCAGAAATGCATTTTCTCAATTGACCTTCCGAATTTAACTTACTGAAGTAACCCTGTCCGACTCGGAGCTGACTAAACAACATTTGCCATGTGTCAACTATTGTGTTGTTCACGTGATAAGACCATATTTTGCCAATACACTTCCCAATCGTCGTCCTGTGGGCTATGAGATCTTTGTTTGTACTTCGATGTATACAAAAGATAGTAGTTTAATGAATTATGTTAGTAATTAACTAAAATCAAGAGATTTGAGAAAGAACACTCCAGATAACTAGAGCTAGTGAAGTTCCAAAAAATAAAATAAAAGAACAGCAATATACAAGAGTAAAGGTAATGGTAGATTAAATCTATTAATTAGATTTACAGCTTGTTTGGATGATTGTTACCTATTGTATTGTATTGTATTGCATTGTATTGTATTGTTACTTGAATACAATATTTGTCTTGATTGTTACTTAAATTCTATTGTATCGTATCGTTAAATCTATCGTTACGTAATAACGAAAAATATCACTTTATGGAACGACGGATTTGGTGTGGTGCCATCGTTACTAAGGGTGTCAATGGTTCGGTTCGGCCGGTTAATTTATAAAATTTGCTCCATACTAATTTTTCGGTTATTCTATTATGTATAACAAAAATTAGACTTTTAGAAACTGTACAAATCATGCCGGTTTCTCTTCGGTATCGGTATGGTTCGGTTAATTTTCGGTATTTTTTTAAATGTCACTTAAAAGTCACTAGTAGAAGTAGAATGCAACAACATACGTACTTTTATAGGACTTAGAAAAACTCTTTAGACATTTTTACTATTTAAATGGTGATGAATTAAGAAAATATGAAAGATGGCTAGAGTATAGATCCATCAACTATTCTATAACAGCGTAAAAGAAACTAAGCAAAAACAAAGAAAATATAAATCACACGAGTGAAAAGATATTAAGTAAGGTGAGACTCAAGAATAAAGTCTATAAGATTAAATATTCGAAAATATAAATTTAAATCATGTGAAAGAAAAAATATTCAATACATTGTAGTTTGCTACTCATAATCACTAGAATACCTTGTGTCTTGCTAGTGAATATGCTGAAAATAATTTAGTTTCAATAGTAGTATAATAGATTTGGGAATAAGGATTTTGAGTTTAATTACTTGTTAGCTTGTAACAATTTTCATAATTTCAAGGCCCAAGAAAAATATTAATAATTTATTATTTTTAGACTTAATATATAAATATATTTTTTTCATGTAAATTTATTCAATACGGTTCGGTATTTTTCGGTTTATTTTCATAAAATAAAAAACCTATCCTAATTATCGGTACGGTTATAGATTTATATAAAAATCTACGGTTTTATTAAAAGAAACCTAAAAATCGGTTCGGTGCGGTACGGTTCGGCCGGTTTAGTCCGTTTTTAAATAGTCATTGATACCCCTAATCGTTACCTTGCTTTTTTCTCTCATCTTGCCCTTCCTTATTATTAAATAATCATATTTTATCATTTATCTTACTTCTTTATATAATAATTCTACTCCATATACTATTTTTTCTTAGTAATGTTGCAAGTTTATTCTTCATATTGTTGGTGCGTGACATCATGAAATGATGACAAGCGATAAAATCTATCCAAACGTTGTATTTATCAAATAATACAATACAATATATTATGAAATGACATGTAGCAACAATCCAAACAAGCTATTATGTGTCCTAATATAGTCCCTCCTGAGAAATGGCGCCGACTACTTTAGGACTTTGATTGATAATTATTCCAGGATTGTGTGGGTGTATATATTCTAATTTCTAAGCCAAAATATAAGGCAAACATTTTTGTCTAGTGTACGGTACTTGAGAAGTAGGCTAGAAAGAAGGTTATTCGTCTTACAACTCACAATGGATTGGATTTTTGCAATCTTGCATTATACTAGTTTCTACAATAGAGAAAGAATAGTGAAGTATCGTGATTAAAATATAAATTAATTTGTTTTTTAATCATTTTTTCAAGATCTTACAAAAATCAATTCCTTTTGTGTTAACAGATTTAATAGTATTTCAGTTAAAAAAAAATATTCTCAAACACTTATGTTCAACAATATAAGTACTTATTCGTAAAATCAGTTTCTTACTTATAAATGTTATTCGTCATTTAGTGGTTAAAAGTTACTTTATTCCGCCAAATCAAAACGAACTCTATATTTTGAACAATCACAAAGACGATCTCCTAACATTTAGGACTACCACTCTTGGTTTAATTCCTCCCTTTTATTGTTATATATATCCGGTTCTGTGCTTGTACCTAGGGTGTCAATGGTTCGGTTTGGTTCGGTCGGTTATTTTATAAAATTTGTACCATACCAATTTTTAGGTTATTCTATTATGTATAATCAAAATTAGACTTTTCGAAACCGTCTCAATCATGTCGATTTTTCTTCGGTATCGGAACAGTTCGGTTAATTTTTTGGTATTTTTTTTTAAATATAATATAAAAATTACTAGTAGAAGTAGAATGTAATAACATACATACTTTTATAGGACTTAGCAAAACTCTGTAGATATTTTTACAGTTTAAAAGGTGACGAATTAAGAAAATATGAAAGATGGCTAGAGTATAGATCCATCAACTATTCTACAACAACGTAAAAGAAACTAAAAAAATTCAAAGAAAATATAAATCACACGAGTGGAAAAATATTAACCAAGTTGGGATTCAAGAATAAAGTATATACAAGATTAAATATTTAAAAAGATAAATCTAAATCATACGAAAGGAAACATATTCAATACATTGTCGTTTGCTACTTATAATCGTTACAATACCTTGTGTCTTGCTAGTGAATATGCTCGAAATAATTTAGTTTCAATAGGAGTAGCATAATAGGTTTGGGAATTAGAGTTTTGAGTTTAATTACTTGTTGGCTTTGTAACTGTTTCATAATTCCAAGGCCCAAGAAAAAATTTAATGCTTTATTATTTTTAAACTTAATATATAAATATATTTTTCACATTATAAATTTATTCGGTAGGGTTTGATATTTTTTTGATTTATTTTCATAAAATAAAAACATACCGTAAATATCGGTATAGTTATAAATTTATATAAAAACCTACGATTTTATTATAAGAAACCTAAAAACTGATTCGGTACGGTATGATTCGGTCGATTTAGTCGGTTTTTAAATATTCATTGAGAGCCCTACTTGTACCCCAATTGCATTGTAGAAATCTTGTCTATATTCTCTTTTAGCAGATTAAAATGCTTAACTGGGATTAAGCTAGACATAAACGGAAAGATTTGCTAGAGTTTTGTCGTCGTTAAGACATGTCAGTTTCACACGGGCATTATGTTTAATCAAGATTAATGAACATTTATCAAGTACCCCCTTACTTATTATGTTTGACTTTTGTATACTCCTTAAAAAAATATTAATTAAAAAAATAATTTGACTATTATTCTTATTTATTATTTAATCTCAATTTACTTTTGCTCTTACTTTAACTATATTAATCTCTTTCAACAACTATTAAGTAAAGGTATAGTAATTAATTCTTCTTGATTTTCTAAAATGATAAGTATTTTAATTCAATTATTTTTAATAATTATGACAACTAAAAAGGACCGAAAGGAGCATTAAAAAATGACTTGATGAAATATTTCTTTGATGTGCACAATCTTGTTTTTCCTTGTTTTCCCCCTTCTTTTCGAGAACGAAGCATTAAACATAGAATTTTCAATTTTGATTTTTCTTCCTTTCTTGGACGGAGCAATAAATATGCAGGTAATTTATTAATTAATAGCAACAAAACAAATTATTAGCAGAAACATTACAAGTAATAATTTCAAATGTAAGACAAACTAAAAATTTGCTCAAATAATAGAGAGCAAAATACAAATTTTTGAAATTATATTTGGTTAACGAAAAGGTATGTCTCATAAGTAGTGGATACTGTTGAGTTGGTCCCAATACATAGGTAGGAAACAACTCGAAGATTTCAGCGTAGGGGCCATTACATTATTTGCATTCGTCTGTTTATATGCCAAATACAATTAAATACAAGTAGGTCATTCGATATGATTTTTGAGGGATTACATATAATAAAATTGTAAGCTAGGTGACAAGATCTTTTTGTCTTATTATTCCAGCAAGTTCTAACAAAGAACAAATTCAAGAACAGAAAGTAGAATTGATTTTTTTTTCTTTCATGAAAGCAAATATCCATGACTTTCGAGAGTTATACGTATTATTTATCGGAAATGTTTTTTTTATTTATGGTATGTCGGGTATTAAGAAAATAAATTAAAGCAGAGAGAGAAGGAGAGTTCCCGATTTATTTTACTGTACAGATAAATGCTTCATAAGCAAAATTATAGAAAGAAGCATTTCCCACATTCAAGAAAATAAGACATCTCCATAGGTATATCTCAATTTTAAATGGTCAGGAAATAAAAACCTTATGGAGTAAAAGTAATCGATTTTTTTTGTTCATTCAGTATTTTAATGCAGAACAATTCCGTATGTTTAGTCTTGTGAAGCTTTAAATCCAAAAAGAAATACCAGTGGGTGACTGAATTTTAATAAAAAGAAAATAAAAGAACTAAGGGAGATCGAACTAGGCCAAAATTTTCGGCGAAAATACAATTTAAGAGATATATAGAGCTCATACTCTTGAATATCTAATATACAAATTTATATAATGTGATTGCTTGGAACCAGAGCCGGTTTAAGTAAATACAAATAATAGATTTTGAACTTGTTAAATCAAATGGATGGTAAGAATTTCAAACTCGAATCTATAAAGTTCAATTTTAAATTGGAACTTCTTTTATCACTTGATACTTCCAAAACGTCTGCTCCAATTAATTGAAATGTACTTAATGCTACAATTTTAAAAACATATCCAGTTGACCTCTTAATTTTTCGTTGTAAGTTAGTTTGATTGATGATATGTTACATAACTACATTTTACAATTGATAGGTAATCACTTATTAGATTTGATAGCTCATTGCCAGTGAGTACACATACAATTTCCCAGTATTAAACACCAAGAACATGATAGTAGTTGTATTATTGGTCCCATTGGGGGTGTTATATGTATTGCATTGTACAGTGATCGTTCGAAGGTGTGGTACCTAACAGTTGCCACACTCTTTCATTCCCCCACTTTGAGCCACCAATCACCAGTCACATCTTCATTTGTGCCCAATCCTTCTTCCCCATGCACCCTCATATACCTCCAATTAGAAGGTCAAATAGGCCGGTTAGGTTAATTTTGGGCATGTCAAAATGGTTTGGTTGGGCTAATTTTGGGCATGTCAAAATGGACTGGTCAGTTGACCCGCCCAAAAGTTACTTGGACTGAGATGAACTGGGTCAAGATGTGCTAAAATTTGGGTCGTAGCATAATCCGTCCAATTCTTATCAAGCTTTAATTAATGTGATGTTTTCTTATGAATTGTTTAATTATCAAATAAGACTTTTTTTCTTTTGTTATGGTCATATATAACATATCAAATAAAAAAATAATTATTTTAAAGATATTTTAGCAAAGTTACTTATGAATCAATTTGAGATGAAAATCAGCCCAACCCAAAATGAGCTGATATGAGTTGGTTCAACAAATGAGCAGATCAATGACTGACCCAACCTTGAGCGGGTCAAATGGGTTTGGGCTGAAATTGCCCGCCTCCAATACAAAAGGATTAAATTTCGTACCCGGAGTGTCAAAATATTATATACTATACTATCACTATATTTTAACGGACTGAGTTGTGCATTATCAGTGAACAAAAGTTAAAACTCATTTCGAAACCCTAATGGACTGATGCCGCCAACCTAGGTACGTGTCATGGCTTAGCACATCCACATCCAAACAAATGTTCTTTAAAACATGCTTACCTAAGAGATATTTCTGAATATGGTAGTGAGTTTAATTATAGTTTTTGGTCTAAATATATGAAAGAGTGGTACCCTACAAATTGAAATTCTAATGTTTTATGACCATTGCTTTCTTACACAGCTTAAATCAAGGGCCCCTTTCTACGAATGCATATTAAAAGATAGTATCATTACGGATCTTCATAAATCACCATCATCTACATATATAAGTCATATAAATCAATACAGTACACGATTTTATAAGAAATTTATTATGAATAATACAGAAAAGTTGTTAACTGATGGTTTCTCTTTTCTCGTTTGTGTACCTTGTCTGAACCAAAGATGGATAAAATTATATGGAGATGATACCTCCACATTGACCTCGATCATAGGTCCTTTATGTACCTTGCCTCTTTAATGTTTACTTCATCCCACCTAGGAATATTGAAATCTTAACAATAGAACTGTGTATTATAATTGGAATACTATTCGTCATGATCAATAAATTAATGAGGAACAGTAGTATGCACTAGCATTGCAATACAAATAATTAACTACATTACGAGTACCAAAATTCTCCAAATTAATAATAGAAGAACACATAGTATGTGTAGGACATAATTACCAATACAAGATCCTAAAATGGTACATGATGATCATTTATCTACACATTAAACAACTATTAGTGCTATCTTTGGAAGAGGTATATATACGGCTTCCAAAAAGTTGTAAATCAAATAAATACTACTATCAATCAACCCAATTTTACGTGTAAGCTTACTGACTGGAAAAACATAAAAAAAGAACTAACAAACATTGAGAAGATTAAGAGCAAAAAAGCTTTTGTTTTGACTCTCGACATATTAATTATGTTACTAAAGAATAGGAAGTACAAGTTAAAATCCATTTAATCATCATGTTAATCAATCTAAGTTCATTTGAATTAGGACAGAACCAGAAAAGAGATAGTTACGCATATATGTACTGGCCTTTATGTGTCTTAGGTGGCATCTGTTTGCATATATATATATATATATATATATATATATATATATATATATATATACACACACGATTTTGAGTAAGTCGTATCGATTTATTAGCACAAAATTCAGCTCGTCAGTATTTTTGGGTCTGGAAAATATGTGATCATCTCATCTAAAAGATTAAGTTGTTAGGCACATTTATTTACTTAGTTATATCTTCAACACACCCCCTCACGTGCGGGTTTGATTCTTTTTTATGAGCCAAGCACGTGAAAATTCTTTTTGATATTGGGTGGCAGTGAGATTCGAACCTAGGATCTTTGCCTGCTCTGATACCCTGTTGAAGTGTGTGACCATCTCATTTAAAAACTTAAGCTGTTAGAGAAAACACAAATTTATTTACATAATTATGTCTTCAACAGAACTTCACGTGGTCTTAAGGTTTTGTTTTCTCTCAAATTGATATTTACTTTTTGTTATTTTCAAGTGGTGTCAATCTACCCCATATATGAATATTGTTTTTGAAAAATATTTATTTGGACACTTTTATATTAAAAAATTATCAAGCAGTATGGTGGGCTCAATTAACCATCCCATTGATATTCTTAACATAATATGATATTATCCGTTTTCGACAAAACCCACACATTTTTTGCAAAAAACCTCACATCATTATGAGACTAGTTTCTTCTTGTGTGCACGTCTCCAAGCTCGTAAGGGTGAGCGAATCGACCCCCAAACTATCAGTCTACCATTGCAATACTCATTCCACCAAACCTAAGCTCTAATACCAGTTATTGGGCTCAACCAACCCAATAATAGTATTAACACGATATGATATTCTTCGCTTTGGGCCAAGTCCGCATGATTTTTTCCAAAAATTTTACACCATTAAGAAATTTTTACGTAGCCTACCAAATTTTTTTTATTATCAACGTGGAATTTCGTTCGCACAGTCAAAGACGACGCGTCTTACCGAAGGATGTCTGTGCCACTAAATATATACCTTCTCAATCATTGGTTTTGACACCAACCTAAACCCCTCCATCCTAGCCCCCCCTCCCCCCAAAACAAATAAATCCTTTCTTGGCAGATGCAAGTAAGAAAGACTGGATGCATTTGACCACCACAGTAATAAATCTGTAATATGGCCTCCAAAATATTCTCATGTTTCATATAAGTCGCAGTGTAGTACTGAGAATAAGTTGAAATCGTACAAACAACAAGATGAGCTGTTGATTGTTACACGAATATAAACTTTCAAACGCGTAGAAAATTATTCATATGTATCTTGGATCTTCCTTAGTTTCATAAACACACACTTATGGCCACATATTTTTTTATTTTTCTTTTTATCTTTGAATTGAATAATCTTTTTTATTTTACGGGAACCTTTATAATAATTTTGATTGACAATTGTACATGGCCATCTGACCCTTGGACAACGTTAGGGTTTAAGTGTTACTTCTATATTTTGTTTAGGGCATGCTTGGTAGTACTATTAGTTTGGTAATATTTTGATCTTACTAGAGATATTTATTCCATTTTAATGTTTTAACAATCTCTTGGTAAAGGTTTGACATATCTTGTCATTATTTCGTTAAGATACTCTCAAGCTTTTAAAGTCTGCAAATCCATAATGATTTTCAATATGTTAATGATGTATGATTGGAATTTGAAGAGGCTATATATTTTTTAAAGATGCAGACTTTAGTAGTCCTATCTATAGATAAAAACTTTTGCGTTTCATGTGTACTATACTTTGGTTAACCTTCACCTTTTTTTTTTTAAATTTAGATTTTTACTTATCTATACTAATTTTGAAACTTATTTACCCTTAATATTAAGATTTTAACTTAATTACAAGTCCATATACAAATTACCAATTTTATACAAAATAATGTATTAGACTCCATACTTTCTCTCCCTCTTTCACCCCAAAACTAAAACTATAAATTGTATATTTACAAAATAATGAGTGGATTCTATACAAAAAAAGTGTATTTAAGTTGTAGATAAATTGTAGATTTTGACTAGATATATATATTTTTTTATAAAAAATTTAGTTACTTTCTGTAAATATGAAAACTTAGACAAAACCGGTTAAATAAGTTTAAAATCTCGTATATATATATATATATATATATATATATATATATATATATATATATATATATATATATATATATATATATGAAAAAGTCCCTTATTTTTTTCTTTAAAATACAGTGGACTAAAAATTTGACTTTCTCTTCCCAAAAATTCTGATTTTTCAGTTATGTTTCGGGTTTAAGTCAAAAACTGAAAAAACTATAACATCTATGAAATCCTTCTTATTCTTTTACACGAGCCTTTAACTAAATCTTTTTAAAAGTTACCGTTAATATCATATAAAATAGTTTTTTTTCTTCAAGAAAATGACAACTAAATCTTGGAAATTTAAGAAAAATAAAGGTTGTAATTTGAAACGACCCATTGAAAGCTCTAATAAAGAGGAAAAAACAAAGAAACAAAATCAAAGATAGAAAAAACAAAGGAAAAACCAAAACAAGAAATACTCATTATTGTTTAGTGAAGACATAACAAATCGTACCAATCAACTCAAAAACTGGGTAAACCTAATGAATGTGCATCCCTATCTTCCAGGTAGTGAAGATGTTATGATGTCAACTTCAGTGGGCTATATTTCTATGAACTTAGACAAGCAGGTTGGCCAAAATTTAGCAAATAAGTGAACTACGAAAAGTAGGAGAGGTTATGCAACCATACTGTCACATTACACAATTACTGCATATTAAATTGTGCTTCTTAGATTCTGAATATTAGTCATTTTGACAAACTAAATTTGTTTCAACATAATTGACATTTTCAAATACAAGAAATCGTATATTACTTCTCTTTTAACTCGACCTTCACTACTCCAATTAAGTGTTAAATAAGTAGGACGATTATGAGAGAAAGAATAATTCAAATAAGGGTTGGGATTAGCTCCAGTTAAATACTCTTATGATTAAGGATGTGCAAAAATCTTAAAGAAAGATAATATGAACCGAAAGATGTATTAAGTAGAAAATAGGATTTCGATTTAGATTCTTAACTATATTTGAATGGCTTCAATCGAAACTTACACCTAGTTACTCGTGTGACTCTCCTTTCCCATATTTCCTTTATTAACCATATATAACACACGTATGATTCTTGTTGCATGGTTTAACTAGCGACAAGTTAATAAAAGAAAATAACTAAAAAATATAATCATGTAAGAGCCGTTAATTCATAAGCTTTGTAGGTCATGGGTTTTTTTAAAATTTTCTTTACTACATCGGGGGAGGAGAAGAAAGAAGAATGGGATACTATGGTAGTAATAGCGTTTAAACCCTCAGACCTCAACTGTAGAAGGCAGGTGTAGCTCATAGCGGAAAATAGTTATCCACCCATATTATCTATTAAAAAATGGGTTGGATAATAATTTTTTTAAAAAAGGGTCGAATATGGATAATAACCATATTATCCACTTAGAAAATGGTTAACCAGATGGATAACCAATGAATAACTAATGTATTTAACTTTTACATTTGTAAAGGCTCAAAGTTTGGGAGACTACGAATTCTCCCATGAGTAATCATATTCAAGAAGCCACGGATAATATGGATATCCATATTATCCGCCGGATAACTAGTTTTTTATCTGTCTCAAATATGGGTCAGGTCGGATAATTTATCCGTTTTCTAAATTACCCGTTTTCAACCCCGACCCGACCCGCCAGTTTTCCACCCCTACTCATAGCCGACCTTGATGAGGCATAAGTTAACACTACTATGATACCATATTACAAAAGGAAATACTTATATGCTTTTATACTTTGATTACACGAGATAACCTAAATGTAAGTTGCTAGTTTGCTACTACCTCAAGCTTCAGTCCAGAATTCCCTTTTTCCTTTAAATTTTGGTGAGAATCCCTAAACTAATGATAAGACACTTCTGAAATCAATAATTGGACCGGAAAAGTCCTAAAAGCAATATAAAAATATACTCCATCAGTCATTTTCCTTTCTGTGTAATCCTAAAGTGCTGTCACTATAAGAATCTTTATAGAAATTTAAATTTTTTAGGAGTTATATACAACTTACTTTTACTATTATCCTCTTTTTAATTATATTATAATATAATCCATTAATCAAAGTATATTACTTAACATATTCTACGGTCAACATCAAACTTTGATTTTCAACTCTTATTTTAATATCCATGCTCAAAAATAGAGAATGAATAACCCAAAGAAGGAGCAATAAATTGGGCGAAAACCATGAAAGAGCAAGGTTTCAATCCGATAGAGGAAGAAAATGCTAGGTGATTTCTTCCCGCTCGCTTAAGCCTTGATGGATAGAGTTATTCGGTGCAAATGCTGATGGAATGTAGCAAATACCTAACGAATAGTCGAAGTACGCGCAAGATCATACTGACACAACTGTTATAAAAAAGAAAAAAGAAAAAAGTAAAAAGAAAAGTAAGAGAAAGATATCTAAAGCAGAAGAAGGTCACAGGCTTCAGAGTACCTGCATTCATTAATTATCCAGTGAAGGACCGAAAATACTTATGATAAGAAAGCCATTAGAGAAGAAAAGAGATATAAAAAGGCTTACAAGAAGAGTGAAGAAGACAAGGACAACTCACATAAAAGAGCAGTAAATTAAACTCTCACTCTTGACTTGTATCCTCTTATGACTGCAACATCTCCATCAACCGTACCATATAGACATTGATGTTTTACCAGATAATAATCCAACAAATACTTTTAACTTTGTTCAGTCTAAGTAGTGGTCACCAATAATCAAGGACATTACAATCACCATAAGATATTACCTTGACTTTGAGACAATGAGAATATGTTGTATCGCGTTTGTCAACAATTGACACTCTCAACCTTTCTACCTTCTGATGTAGCAAGTATCTCTTCTTCCCACCATCAACAACTAACTTCATGTTTTTGGCTTTATTTAACTTGCAAAACAACAGGATGCAGGTAGTGAAAATCACAAAATGTCAAGAGGTGATAGTTTATTCTAAGTTTATCAAATCAAGAATTGGATTGGTATTGTTTTCAGTCTCCTACATTAAATGCTTACCGTGCAATGGAGTTAGTTTTCTTGTCTCCTCAAATAAATGCACCAATAAAATTTCAATGCTTGCAATAAAACATTAAAAGAGTCAGGTTCTTACCCTTTAACCATCCTCATTGGAGAATCCAATGATCTAAGGTACAAAATGTTATATATGTCAAGAACAAGTAACATGGGTCATGCCATCGCACGAACAAGACAATGTCAAGATCAAACTTAACTTCAGCTTATGGTATATGTTCTCATTTGCATCATAAATCCATGTTCCCTTTATCTGAATGCAGCAGCAGCTATCCAGGCCATTGAGTATTAAAGACATGTAAGGACTACCGTGAACCGTAAGATTAACATGTATGCATCATAGTAATGTGCAGCAGCCTTAGCTTGCTCGCCCCTGAAATGACCGAAAGGCTGAAACAAATAAGGAAATCAACCGCACAGACCATCTGAATTAATTAGACAATTCTAATAATTACCCTGGAAATAACTCACACATCCAGATATTTGGGAAGGTCTCTCAAAAGTAGTCATAAGATACTATATAAATTGTTACTGTACTTGACCTGATTGCCACTATTTTAAATTATTGCAAGTGGAAGAAAAGAATCTTTCTTTACTCAAATTTTCAGTTGGAAATTGATCGCTTGTGAGAAATTTGTAATGAATTCTGAGATATGTCTACTTCCTGAACCTTGTAAAGTAACAACATGAGACAAACTAAACAAGTCACATTAAACGTTTTGCTACATAACACTAAAATCAATTATAGTTCCATGATACAGGTTGGAGGTATTAATTTTTTTAATTCACTTATTCATTTCCATAAATCAAGAAAAAAACATGCACTCCATCAAATCCTTTTTGAAGTTTTCACGACTGAGCCAAATTTCTACTCGATACATGATAGCACAAGGAAATGAGCATTCTTTCATACCCTTTTCTCCTCTTTGGACCAAGTATGAAATCATCATCATTGCTAATTGCAATCAGTTTTTAATCGTTTCTTTGATTTCACATCAGCATTCTTTGATGCTTGCTGCGGCACTTTGGAACTCTCAGGTTTGCTCGAGATTAGTGGTGGCGGAGACTTGACACTGACAGGGGACAACAGACCATGTTCCATCAACCTGCAAGTATATGCCTAAGTCCAAATACTTCAGCATTCTTGTAGATTCAATCCATTAATTGTTGGACCAAATACACACGTCATGGAAAGATGTCTAGAAGTGTACAGTCTACGGGGAATCAACAACAACAACAACATACCCAGTATTATCCCACACCGTGGGGTCTGGGGAGGGAAGTCATGTGTACGCAAATCTTACCCCTACCTTGTGAGGATAGAGAGGCTATTTTCAATAAACCCTCGGCTCAGGAAAGTATAAGCACTACATTAATGAAAATATAGACAAGGAGGGACAGTACCAAAAAGCCAAATAAAAACAGAATAAAAACAACAAGACACTAATGTGATCAACAATGAAAGAAAAACGGTTAGTCATAAAAACCTACTACCAACAAAAGACAAGACTGCGTGCCAATACTACTGTTATGAACACTCTAGACTACCTACTCTACTGCCCTAATCTTCGACCTCCATACCTTCCTATCAAGGGTCATGTCCTCGGTCAGCTGAAGTTGCGCCATGTCTTGCCTAATCATCTCTCTCCACCTCTTCTTTGGCCTACCTCTACCCCTCTGTAGGCCTTCCAATGTCAACCTCTCACACCTCCTCACCAGGGCGTCTGTGCTGCTCCTCCTCACATGACCAAACCACCTAAGCCACGCTTCCCGCATCTTGTCCTCAATAGGGTCACACTCACCTTGTCGTGAATAACCTCATTTCTGATCCTATCTAACCTGGTGTGACCGCACATCCATCTCAACATCCTAATCTCTACTACCTTCATCTTCTGGACATGGGAGAGCTTGACTGGACAACACTCAGCCCCATACAACATCGTTGATCTGACCACCACTCTGTAGAACTTACCCTTAAGTTTCAGTGGCACCTTCTTGTCACACAAAACACCGGAAGCGAGTCTTCATTTCATCTATCCCGCCCTAATACGATGTGTGACATCTTCATCAATCTCCTCATCCCCTGAATAATAGACCCAAGGTACTTAAAACTCCCTCTCCTAGAGATGACCTGCGGGTCCAGCCTCACTTCCCCTTCCCCTCATTGAGTCTCGCCACTAAACTTACACTCCAAGTATTTTGTCTTGGTCCTGCTCAACTTGAAACCTTTAGATTCCAGGGTCTGCCTCCATACCTCTAATTGCGCGTTCATACCGTCTCGCGTCTCGTCAATCAATTAATATCATCTGCAAATAGCATGCACCACGGCACCTCCCCTTGGATGTGGTGCGTCAGTACGTCCATCACCAGAGCAAACAAAAAAGGGCTGAGTGCTGACCCCTGATGCAACCCCATCATAACCGGAAAAAGGTCTGAGTCCCCACCCACCGTCCTCACTCGGATCTGTACTCCATCATACATGTCCTTAGTCAACCTAACGTAGGTAACATGTACACCTCTAGCCTCCAAACATCTCCACAAAACCTCCCTCGGGACTTTATCGTACGCCTTTTCTAAGTCGATGAACACCATATGCAAGTCCTTCTTTCTCTCCCTATACTGCTCCATCAATCTCCTAACAAGTCTACGGGGAATCCAAAAGTGAAAAAGAACATGGCTAAAATCAATATGTAACTGAAATCAAGCAAGACATATAGAGATTAAGCATTAACATTGTCTATGATCTATATATGCATTGAAAGCATAAATATTAAAATTAATCAGAAGCAAAGATCATAAAATTCCTCGTCCTTGAGCTAATATTGCATTCTAAAACTTCAATATCTGGTTCATCATAAACTCATGTTCACTGTATTGAGACTATGTAATACAATCCCATTAAAGGTGTTTCATTACTCCACATGCACATGATTTCTGTCTAATAGCTTGTTCAAGCATTAGATAATTAAGCGTTATATTTTTAACATCTGACAAAATTTATATTACAGTTTTCTGAGACCAAAATCAGATGTATGGATATTACACGGATATTGACATCATAATAATTACAGCAAAAGCAGAATGCTCAAACCATCTCATTTTCCCTTTATCAAGAAGGACACATGTTTAATGTGATCTGATTATAATTTCTTACCAGCACTACATTTTCTTATTTAAGAATTTTTATGTTTTTAATTTTATATTTTCTTGTTGTGGATGTTTGACAATGTTCAAGTGCCAAGTCTGGTGGAAAGCAGGATAGATGACTCCCATTGGCATCTTTGTGAATATCTGGAGGCAAATGTGAAAGATAACAAGGTCACTGCATTGAAAAGTTCAATGGGATGTCAGTTCACATAAAGTAAGGGAGAAGAAATATCAGTAGCGAAGAGTGAGATCGAGTGTTAGCTGAGTGTAACCGCGACCTAGGCTACTCATTTTATGCCATGTATTGAAGGACTTGAATATCTGCCATTTTACACTTTACTAGCTCATATTACTTGCCCGGGATGAGTTAAGAGTACCAGCTGAGCATAACCATCACATTCTTATCCTAAATGACCTAGACTACTCTTTTCATCTTAAATATCTGCCATTTACAACTTACCAGCTGAACTAATCCAACTGGCAGCTATCCGACAGTTTGCAAGATCCAGGGCTACCTTAATTATAGGCAAACATAGTTCTGGAATATACAAGGCAGCAAGAGTCTGAAGTAAGAATTCTGAGCAGCATTAAAGATGTGCATCCAAGTAGCAGTATTTTTCAGGAGATTGCAGCTATTTCCTATTATTTTCGCCTCAGAAAGTCAAGAACATTGGGAAAATACCTCCATCCCAATTAAGGGGGCAGTTGCACTGAGATAGTTTGCAACCAAAACAAGAAACGAAATTGGTGACTAGGTTGAGAAATATATGCGATCAGAATCTAGAAGCAATGTTTAGGAATATATGGGAAAATACAACTCAAAAGGTGCTCAATGGGCGTTTGAAAGGAGAAGTGGTTTTGGGGCTAGTAGCAATCCAATTTCTAGAATATAGAGGTTCCAGTGGCCAACAGAAAGCAGATCTAAGCAAAAGAGCTGATGATGAAATTACCATTTAGTTGGAACTGGGAACTACAGCAGTAAGAAGCTGATGTAAATAATTTACAATGATGATTCCCCCACCATTTTCCAATGAGCTCTCCATTGTTCGCCTTTAGCCACATGTTTTCAAATGTTGACGTAAACGATTCCTGAGCTTTTCTGATCCTGCTGAAGTCCAAGAGAATAAGAACATGATCTGATGGAAATATGACAGGGGATTTGGATGATATCTGGGGCTACCTCTCCATGTGGTTGAAATGTGAAAATTGAAATCTGTCAAGTCTGAATTTGGACGTTGACTCGTTCATCCTGGTCCACGTGAAACGAGGACCTGTCATCAACTAGCTAAAAGCTATCAATAAACTCTGAACACTTCATTGCTCTAGAGAGTCAAGTTACATCCTTTCTTCCAAATAACTCATCGTATTAAAATCTCCTCCTGACATCTAAGAACTCTTCATTCCCAAAACAAACATGACAAAGCAATGGAGAAGCAGCTTTTTTCACCTGTACCATCTTCAACTTCTTCTCATCCTATGATACAAAACTCACTTCGATACTTCTCCTGGTTGGGATCGTTTCACTCAGGAATTTAAGGGAAAGAACACTGTGTTTCGAAAATTTCCTGGACAGATGTTGGCATTCCTGGGTTGAATTTCATTGTTGAAAGTGAGAATTTGTGTGTGCATATTACTATGGGGTCAAGTATGACTTGAGTACTAACTTGAAATGCCTAACAAGGTTCTGCATGAAAGAAGACATCGAGGGATGACTTTTCCCCCTCATCAGCAAAAGTTATCAAGTCTGACAAGTGAGGAAATTGCAACTCCTGAAGTGTTTCTATTGGGGGAACAAATGATAGAATAAAAGAAGGTAACTGTATGAGGTAATGCCTTAATAATACTCTAAAGACGGTAGACAGGGTATC
Source organism: Nicotiana tomentosiformis (assembly GCF_000390325.3). NCBI lineage: Eukaryota > Viridiplantae > Streptophyta > Magnoliopsida > Solanales > Solanaceae > Nicotiana > Nicotiana tomentosiformis. Next base: position 89,234,458 of record NC_090819.1, on the reverse strand, counting down.
TCGTCTATCGCATCTGTTTTTTTATTTGTTTCAATCAGAAGTTATATTACCAGACAAATATGAACAAGGTAAGTATCACAACTAAAATAAAGTTGTTCTATACTTGTTTATTCTCTCATAATTCATACTGGTAAATGATACATGTCATCTAGAAATGTGTTTGGCCAGTAAGAACATGGGAATACACATCTTTTGGTAGACACATGCCACAATCCAGAAGATGCAATTTCATTTCACAACATAATAAAAGATCAGTCACTTATAAACACTACCGGACATCTGATAGAGCATAACGCGAGGCTACCTCATATATAAATACAGAAGCACCTCTCTCAGCAAACAAATGATGAAATTGTCCTTCACTTGTAGGGTGGTGTAGAACATATCTTCTGCAGATAAACATAATGATGGTTATCTCTTCCTTAAGCCATTGCCTTATATGTTACATCTTTGTCTTTCGACCTTGTCAATTCCTGTTGTGCTTGCTGACTTACCCAAGTACTAGTACTGCAAGAATTTAATCAACTCCCCGGAAGCACCTTATAAAGTTCTCATAATCCACTTCTCGTCCAAGCTTAGATGATAGTTGGGAATCATGTTAAACCCAATCATCACAAATTAAAAAGGATCTCACCGTACATATTAAGGGCAATTTAAGGACCAACAAGCATGTATAGTCTGCATAAAAGAGAAATTTCTTCCTCAACCATAAATCATAGTAAGATAGAACAACCCTTGGACCACCAGAGGTTGCACATTTCAGCAAAGTAGAAACATGAGAGAACTTTAGATGGTGGCCCTAAGCAGGGGCAAAGCCACACTTAAGCTAAGTTGCTCCGACATAGCAGTTTAGGTGCCGCACCCGTGTCGACAAGACACTAGTATGGGTGTGGGTATGGGATCCGTACCGGATCTGATCAAACAATTTTGGGTACTTTGACCACGACGGATCGAAAAATTCGAGACGAGATACAATTTTATTACCGAAATCAAAACTAAAACTAGGGTAAATTTGAAGAAAATAATATATCTTATCTAGGAAATCAATCTTTTACTTATCTACAACTTGAGAATAAAAAGGAAATCCACACTTTACAAGCTATACGTAAGTATTCCACAAAATTTCTCACAAATTAGAGAGATTTATATATATTTTAATTATTTTTAGCCGGATTCCCGCACCCGTATCCGTACTAGGATCCGTATCTCCGAATCTTAAAATTTACATCTTGAAAGATCCGACCTCTAGATCCGCACCCGAGTCCGAGCAACTTAGCACTTAAGTTAGGGTGGTCAATTGATCACCTTTTGTCGGAAAATTATACTGCGTATATAAGTAAAATATTTGGTTTTAGAGGTACATAACATATATTGAACACCCTTTGTTGGAATTTTTTTTTTTACTTATTTCAAGTTTGAACACCCTTCAGAAAATTCCTGGCTTCGCCCTTGGCCATAAGCTTCCATGAGGTTTTTACGTGAACATGATGGGATCTTACAATAAGGTCTAAGGATTGTGAAAGACAATTTTCCCTAGAAATATAGGCTACCGTTGGCACAAAATTTTATTGTTCCAAGCTTTTAGCAGGTTTCTGTCCGTTTGAAAAAATATGTGTCATGCAAAGTCTTATCCATGAGGAGATAAAAATGATGAAGACCTTCATGTAATGCAAAGCTCATATTCTGAAGATTAAGTTCAGCATTGAGATATATAAAATGAAACAAGAAGAATCACAAGTGGAGTAGCAAGTATGATTATGATGTTTAAGTTAATGTCATCATTTCCTCAATTTATGGATTCTATAACTCAACTTGGATTTTGGGACATTAGAAGTCCCACTATAAAAACAAATGTTCTATGTGTCATTAAAGCCTGCAAGGAACTTCGTTCAAGGGATTGGACCAACAACATGGAAGTTGGGATGTTCTTCTGAAGGGAAACATTGGACGGCATTAGACCACATGGGAATCGAGCAGATCACATTTTTAGTTGATGAATGCAATATTCTCAAAGTTTCCAAGAAAAGGCAATAAAGATGCAAAACAAGAAAGACTCACATAACGATACCTTACTGCAATGATACAGCAATGCTGTTATCAATTCTTTATATTGAAGAAAATACATCGAGCATCTTGAATTTCCTAGCGAACATCATTTCCTATCTATGACATAAAAGATGTGGGCAGAGTTACCTGAAAATTGTGCTGGTGGGAGGCAGAAGGTACCCGATGGAATAGTTGAGGTGCACGCAAGCTCGCTCGGACACCACCGTCATCCAAGAAAAGACAAAATACATCAATCCTATTTCGTAGGATACAGCATTCCCTGTGACTTGAAAACATCCAATATCAAGTTGTACTTCAATGCATGACCAATAACTCCATATTAGTACCGGTAACAGATATTTTTGTGAAATGGAAATAGGAATGTAAAGCAAGAAAAGCAACCTTAATGCAGTGATACAGCAATGTTGTTATTGAAACCTAATATTTGTAGAAAATACATCAATGATCTCCTTTTCGTAGGAAACATCACTTCCTATGAAAGGAAAGATCCACCATCCACTAGTACTTCAGCACATACTCAATATCTTCTTATTAGTAGGAGTGAAGTGAGTATTGTGAAATAAAAAGAAAGATGCAGAACAATAAATGCTCACGTGTGACACCTTAATGATCAACAGCAACATTATTAAAAACTTTATATTGAAGAAATACATCAAGCATATCCTATTTCTAAGGAAACACTATTTCCTACGACATAAAAAGTCTAATATCCACTTTTAGTTGTATACACGAGAAATTTTTGTAAAATGAAAATAAAGACGTAAAACACAAAAGGCTCAAATAAAAATAGCTTAATGGAATGGCACAGCCAAGTTGTTATCAAACATTTATACTGAAGAAAATACATCAAGCATCCCCAATTTCCTAGGAAATCATTTCCCATGACATGGAAAATCTAACATTCGCTTTTACTTCTAGACAAGATAGCTTGTAAAATGGAAATAAAGATGTAAAACAAGAATGTCTCATACACGAGACCTTAACACGATGACACAACAATGTTACTATCAAAACTTTATATTGAAAAAATCACATCGAGCATCCCCTATTCCCTAGGAAACATTATTACCTATGACATGAAAAATCTAATAGCTTTGTAGTGTACCTGTTAGCATCAAGCTAATAACATGAAGATGTAAGAGCCGATTTGGGTGTTTTGTTAACAATTCCATTCATAGTTTATGATTCTCTCCTTATAAGTAAATTAGTTCTGATATTAACAAAGGCATGTTTCACCATCTAGTTCTGTTTTGTATATACACTTGAAGAAAATGACGAAATCCTTGAGTCCGAGCAACAGATTTGAGGACCATGAGGGGATCATGCCGAGCATACCTCAGTTTCTCGAAAGTCCTAATCCCAGACATCCCTAGTTGGAGAAGGCTTTTGTTAAATCATTTAGACCAACACCTTCTATGCATGCTCGATGGAGAGGATGGTAAAATTTTGTAAAACAGAAATAAAGATGTAAAACTGGAAAAAGGCTCACGTAACACCACATTCATGTGACAATGTTTTAATCAAAACCAAATACTGATGAAAATATCTCAAGCATCTCGTGTATTTCTTGGGAAACATTTTCCTATGACACCAAAAATCTAACATCCACCTTACTGCCGAACATGATCCAATATCTGTGTATTAATACCTCCTTGGTAAGTCTCGTAAAATGGATATACCTTTAGAACTAGTTGCACTAATCGATTTCAAATCCCATACATACAAGTATAGTTCTACATATGACTCTTAGGACAAAAATAGCCTACATACTTACCAAGAAAACTTACCAAAACTCTGCCATTTTCAGTTGAAGGTATCTGTTTTGACAATGATTCATAGAAAAACCTCAAAGGAGATAACCATAAAAGAAAATAAGCTTTTGGTTATCAGTTTCAATTTTTTCAGAAAAAAGGGTGTTCAAAAAGCAACAAGCTCATGAATTTATCCACTAGATAAATCATTAATACACATGAAAAACCAAATTAACAAGAAATGTCACACACCCAGATAAAAATAACAAAGAAACCACAGGAAAAGTGAAATCTTGAACAACTTCAAAGCAAAAAAAATATGATCTTTCTGAAGGGTACCTCAGTTTTAGAGACAAATATGGTGGATTTACACTTAGAATCCACATGTGGCTTGAAAGAGGTCTCAACAACTTCCTCTTTGATCACAGATGAATCAATTTTAGGCATTAAGGACAAACCCATTTTGATAGCTACTGTTTGGTTTGACCTTTGACCATATTAGATTTGGCCTCAGTGGCCATCTCAAGAATTGGATTAAGGATTAATCAATAATCAGTATCATCATTCATCTCTGTGGTGAAATTTTGTGGTTTTAACTGCTATTAGACTCGGAATACTCGGTTTTTTTCAAGGAAATTAGCGGTACGTTTCCCGTTACTTTTGCGGCAAAAAGCTGGTAAGTATGTTACAGCCTTGATCATAATGCATGTGGAAGTTGGAATAAGGAAGTTTATGAAACGACGACGTTGCTATATATAGAATGGGGTAAATTTCTGGTAAAATATTTCTAACAAGCCCTGTACTTTTCTCCAAAGGTAAAACATGCTCTAGTAAATCAGAAGTTGGAAGATTGCCATTTTGTTTTTTCCTTTTTATTTTCATATAAGTATACTTAGGAAAAGGTTTAGGTTATTCGACATTAGCTATTATGTGTTTAAGCATGTGTCAAAATGGTATTTTCAAAAGTGTTACAAGAGGTTTATGGTATATTTAGACCTTCAAAACACAAATTGAATAAAAATTTATTGGTAAAAAAAATGTTGCGATATACTTTTTATAATTTTCACAATCTTATATATATCATACCTGAATATAAGGGTGAGCGTTCGATATTTTGGTTCAGTATTTAAGAACTACGGTTCGGTACTTCGGTATTCGGTTTATCAATTGTATATACCAAATACCGTACCAAAATAGTTCGATACGGTTCGGTATTTCTTGTTTGGTTCGGTACGGTATCGGTATGATTTCAGTATATCAATTTGCATGATTTTCATATGAATAAAAAAATTAGGAAAGGCGGCAACGACCAGACATTAGAAAGTGAACTAGAGATACTCATGGCGAAAAACTTTCAGTTTTACTTTGTGATCCCACATTGAATCTTGAAAAGTTTTCAAAACCATTCATGTTCTAATAGTTTTTTTCTTTCTCCAACATGATCCGATAGTCAACTCAGAAAATTCGATAGATTAGAGACATAACAGCTAGCTCTAGCAACTAGAAAGTGTTGTGCAACTAACGAGCGACATCAAAATATTTGTAATTTAAAGCATATAATATTTCTAACATTTTGAATAGCCCATAATAGATCTAAGTTTTAACCGACTTTAGAATCAGAACAATCAAAGGATAAGCAATTAGCAATGAAATTTGCAAATATGAAAAAGAAATAGTGGAAAGTATGAATCTTGTAAGAGAAAAATGATGAGTTGCACGAGGGCTGCCTGCTAAACACCTAAACGTAAAGGAAAGATACAGCTAATGGTTGGATACGTTGCTGCTGCCTGCGAATTGTGAGTAACATTTAGTAAAAAAGTTCGGTATTATCGAAATACCGAAATATAAATATCTTAATACCGAGAACCGTACCAAACTTTCAAAAAATTCATACCGAATTAATATCGTAGTACCGAAAAACTGAAACCGAAGTACCGAATTAATTCGGTCCGGTCTAATTTTTTAATTTTTTGGATTTTATGCCCACCCATACCTGAATAGCCAGGAATTTGGATGTTTGATTTTCATTAAAGTGGGATCTTTGAGGATACAATAACTTCAGTTAGGTATGTTGTCATGTGGGCAAATATCAAGGTGGTAAACATGGAATAATTGATTAACGTTTATAAGTTAGGACTTAGGAGTAAAGTTGTTCAATTCTTCAAGGCTTCTTTAAAGTTGTACTCTTAGAGACATCAGTTTTACCTCTTATGAGCACTAGTCTATGGTCAAAATGGCTAATAATTTCCCCTAGTAGAAGTAACAACAACAAAAATTCTTATTCTAAACTAAAGGTGATTAGGTTGATAATTTTTCACTGAAATTTTGCAAATTCGTGATTAGATTGGGATGAAGAATGAGCTCACAGTAGTTGAAACTCTTATGCAGCAATGCATCTTTGAAATGTTTTGATGGTCAACTTGCTATCAAATTGATAATTGATTCCGACCAATTTTCGTCCACTTTTTAGCTTAAGATTTAGTCAAATCTCGAATCTAAAACACTATTGATAAACTTTTATTGATTGACATTTCATACAACATACTCCCCATTTTCTGGTCCAGAGAACTTAAATGAAATAAAGCAGATAAGATTTGGAGTTTTTTTTTTTTTTTCTTTACTTATTTTTGTTAAATCCGCCTTGGTTTGGCGGGAGTTTGGCTTGGACCCCTACCTTTTATATTAAAATCCAAAAGAAGAGTACATACGGTAGGGGACATATATAAAATCTAACCTCCATAAAAACTAAAAGATGAATTGAACATTTCCAATTCTGAAAAATATAAGTGCAATTGCTCTAAATTATGAATAAGGGATAGTCAACGATGCTTTCACATGTGAATAGTAAAGGACTCCTCTCTTTACCATTTGAGTAACCAAAACAAAAAATAAACATTATGCTTATTGTTAGTCTATCCATAACATTATGTACAAAATATATTCTTGGACCTTCTAATTCTGAAGTTTGAGAAACCTACCCTCTAGCTTGAGCTGGAAGAAAGGAGGAATAAAATTGGATGTCAACACTGATTATTCCAAAACTGTGTAGGAAATATATTTTGAGTTGAAGCTTCTTTCAACTCAAAGAATATATTCTGTCATGTACGTACTTCACAGAACTTTGTAGGAAATGAATGGGACGGAAGCATTTTATGGGTTAAGCAAATTGGCAATGAAAGGTCAAACACTTGGTGCCAAAATGAATATGGAATATCTTTTTGAGCTATAAATACAAAACCAAGAAGCAACAAACTATCCACAAATCATTTTAAGGCAATTCCAGAGGAACTAAAATTTATAGAAGAGAGGCCTTTACCTGAAGTGAAGAGTCTTTGTTTATTAGCCAAGGATGACTTGCCTACATTACCTTCCTCCCTCAAAACGTAGCTCCCTTTTGGGGTTGAAATACTAGGCAGTCATCTTGGGCTATATTGACAGGCTATTCTACATCATGTTAGGCCTCTTCTTCTCACAACTGTGACAAACATCATACCAAGTTATGATATTCTGGGAGAAGTACATAATTGAAGTAAGACGGGCGCTATAAGTATCTCACTCAATCAAATTCCATTTTTTGATACCAACTTATGATTTTCTATGTATTATAGCCATTTTTTGTAAGCCAAATTGAGACAAGAAAAGAATAATTTTCTTCACTTGTCTTCAAGAGAATTTGATTGACTGAGATACTTCTCCTCCATCAATTTTCTAATATTTGATGTTCGGCAAATTTCTTGACGGACCTATGAAAAATTGGTGCCTTATTCAATAGGTAAGTCCATAATATAGAGCAAAAAGAGTTAAAAAAAAATATTTAAAAAGTATTTAAAAAGATAAAAGTTGATAATTTAGAGGGTAAAATAGGTATTTTGCAACCAAAAGTTTAAGAAATCTTGTTAAGTGATATTCTCGGTGCTATACAAATAGTTAAGTGATTTTTCGTTTAGAAACAAAAGAAACATGACTTTACTAGATAATCCTGAATAGTTGAGTGACATTTGAGTAATTGACTCAAATTAGGATCAAACTAATATTTTATTTTTCTCCAACAAACACACTTTTCAATAAATAAGCCAAAAGCATTTTGATGTCTGTCACACATTAAAATAAGTCAAAAAGTATTTTTAAGCTACTTTTAACTCTAGAAAATTCTTCTAAAAACTTCGAACCTGGACGAGTTTTTTTTTTTTTTTTTTTTTTTTTTTTTTTGTGGCTAATACGGATATTTATTAAAAGTTAAGAAAGACAAGTAGTAGTTAAATCTCACAGAAGGTGGAGTGGTATTCAAGTATTTACTTCTTTTTACTTAACTTGATTTGGACAAGTGCTTCGCATAGGGGCTGCTCAACATATTCTCGTGGCTAAGACGAATTCAGACGCCCTTAAATTTATTTTTATAAAATTTATACACTAACAAAAAAAATTGTTTTCTAAACAACATTAATCGTTTAAGACAAAAAATAGCGAATTTAAAAAAAAAATGAAAGAAGAACATAGAGAATAAAGTGGTGGATTATCGAAATATGACAGTGTCAAAACTATTTACACCTTATGATCAATTTAAATGATAATTATAGTTCATTCTATTAAGTAGCACTAATTGGTGAATATCTAAAATAAATTATAAATAATCTAATATGTTGAATTACACTAAAAGAAAATCATTGCATGGATGTTTTTGTGTTCATGCAGTTTCAGAGAAGATTGTAACAGAAATTCAGTGTGTTGTCGATGTATATAACTTAATTCCTACATATAAAAAGGATAAAATTAAATTGAAGAGTGAAATAAATATACTAATTAATGAGTGAAGAAAATTATCATAATTTTTAAACTTATTGGTATAAAATAACCTCAATCAAAAACAAAAAAATTTACCGTAACATCTTTAGTAAATTATATAGTATATAATAATAATAATAATAATAATAATAATAATAATAATAATAATAAATAAATAAATAAATAAATAAATAAGCAAATAAAAAGATTTTAAAGTAAATTTCAGGCCTTCAAATTTTGGGGTCTAAGGCAACAACCTCACTAGCTTTAGAGCCGCCCCTCCTTAGCATTCATTATTACTCAACGTGTAGCAGAAATAAATTTTTATTACTTAAACTATCACGATCCGGAATTCCCGCCGTCGGGATCGTGATGACGCCTAACATTTCACTTGTTAGGCAAACCAACGTTAGAGAATTCATTAAACCAATTCTCATCCCATTCAGTAAATAACAGCAAATTAACTAAGGTAAAATATAATGAGTGCAGAATAATATAAAAACTGCATTAGTTACTACCACCCGGATCTGGAGTCACAATTCACGAGTATTCTAGAATTCACTACAAGTAATAGTCTGAGAAAAATATAATTGTTTGAATGAAAGAATTAGTAAAACAGAAAAGATAGACGGGGACTTCAAGTTCTGTGAACACCGACAGATCTACCTTAAGTCTCCGGATAGCGGGCCCAACACCTAAAATCTCGATCAACCCGAGCCGGTACCAAAATCTGCACAGAAAGTGCAGAGTGCAGTAACAGTACAATCGATCCCATATACTGGTAAGTGTCGATCCTAACCTCAACGAAAAAGTGATGAGGCTAAGGCAAGGCACCTACAAATCAATTTAACAGTGTATATGAAAATAACAGTAATGAAGAGCAAAAGAGGAAATATCGGGAGAGAAAAATATGCTGGGGGAAATACGAGATGAAGAACTACACCAGAATGGTAACTGGAACAGTCAATATACTATGAATTAACAAGAATAATGAGTATAGTAAAGGAAAACTGTACGACATCACCCTTCGTGCTTTTACTCTCAAACTCACCATAAAGTCAATAGAAATGGCACAACATTACCCTTCGTGCATTAACTCTCATATCATGGCACGACATCACCCTTCGTGCATTAACACTCACAATATGGCACGACATCACCCTTTGTGCATTAACACTCACAATATGGTACGGCATCACCCTTCGTGCATTAACACTCACAATATGGTACGACATCACCTTTCGTGCATTAACACTCACAATATGACACAACATTACCCTTCGTGCATTAACACTCTCCCTTACCATAATGCAATGAACAATTAACATCAGGGAGATATAATAACATGTACAAGCCTTACTTTAACATTTGGTTCCACAATATCAATCTCAACTTTGAAATAAATACTCAATTTTTACCAGGATATCCGTAAACATGATAAGGACGATAAATTTAACAACACTAGTCTAAACACGTAGCAATTAAGCATAGGAAAAGACATTATGGGAGAAACGAAAATAAAATCGGAAAAACAGGTAAATTGGCGGCGCATAGGTACTCATCACCTCACATATACGCCGCTCACATGAATTTCACATAGCAAATAATCTAAGATTCCTAATTCCATCATGTTAGGGTTATACACAACACTTACCTCGCTCCGAAGGCCACATTAACTCAATCACAACTTTTCCTCTAGAATTCACCTCCAAATCTTGATTCTTACTCCCTTTTCGATCTATGATTTCAAGGTCAAACTCTTGTAGAAGAAGAACCCATCTCATCAACCTAGCCTTAGAGTCCTTTTTACTCTTCAAATAACGAAGTGCCGCATGATCGGTGTGCACAATCACTTTGGTACCCATGAGGTACGGGCAGAACTTTTCCATAGCGAAGACAATGTCTAATAGCTCTTTCTCGGTCATCGTATAGTTGACTTGGACGTCGTTCATTGTTTTTCTTGCATAATAGACCGGATGAAATATCTTGTTGATTCTTTGCCCCAATACCGCTCATACCGCAACGTCGCTAGCATCGCATATGAGCTCAAATGGTAAGCTCCAATTGGGTGCGGTAATGATGGGAGTGGTAGTCAACCTATACTTGAGTAGCTCAAAAGCTTTCATGCAATCATCATTGAACACAAACTTGGCATCTTTTTCCAACAACTTGCACAAGGGGTTCACTACTTTTGAGAAATCCTTGATGAACCTACGGTAAAACCCCGCGTGACCAAGAAAGCTCCTCACTCCCTTGACGGAAGTCGGAGGAGGGAGTTTTGATATCACTACAATTTTTACTTTGTCCACTTCAATACCGTTCTTGGAGATCTTACGGCCGAGGACAATGCCCTCCTCGACCATACAGTGGCACTTCTCCCAATTAAGCACTAAGTTGGTCTCTTTATATCGAGCCAACACTTTATCAAGATTATCCAAGCATTCTTCAAATGAATCCCCCACAACACTGAAATCATCCATGAACACCTCGAGGAAGTCCTCCACCATATCCGTAAATATTGCCATCTGAAAAGTAGCTAGTGCATTACACAAACCAAATGACATCCTTGAGAACACAAATGTGCCATAAGGACAAGTGAAGGTGGTTTTCTCTTGGTCTTCAGGTGCAATGAGAATCTGGTTATATCCGGAATACCCATCCAAAAAGCAATAATAAGCACATCAGGCAAGTCTATCCAACATTTGGTCAAGAAATGGCAATGGAAAATGGTCTTTCCGAGTCACTTTGTTCAGCTTCCTATAATCCATGCATACCGTCCAACCGGTGACAGTTCTTGTGGGGATCAATTCATTTCTATCATCTGTGATCACAGTCATGCCCCCCTTCTTTGGGACATATTATACCGGCGAAGTCCATGAACTATCAAAAATGGGGTACACAACCCCTGCATCTAGCAACTTGATGATCTCTTTCTTGACTACCTCTTGCATGGCCTCGTTCAACCTCCTTTGATGTTCCACAAAGGGTTTGGCATTTTTCTCCAATATGATTTTGTGCATGCAAAAGGCGGGGCTTATACCACGAATATCCGCCATTGTCCAACCTATTTCCTTCTTCCTTCTTTGAAGCACCGCAAGGCTGGAATCTACTTGCACGTTAGTTAAGCACGAAGAGAGAATAATAGGTAATGTGGGACAAGGGCCTAAGAACTCATACCTGAGGTGTGAAGGCAAGGGCTTCAACTCCAATGTGGGTGGCTCCTCGATTGAGGGCTTTGTTGGTGGAGTCTTCCGGTTCTCAAGGTCCAAGGAAAGTTTTCGGGGTCCATATGTGTAGGATCACATTCCTTGCAAAGCATTTGCACATTCTACCAAGCCTTCCTTATCACCCTCATCATGATTCAACAACACAGCTTCCAAAGGGTTTTCCACATTTAATCATAGCACTTGTGTCATCAAAAATCACCTCAGTCACAAGATCCACAAACGAACATACGTCGTTGCTATTAGGCTGCCTCATTGACTTGCACACGTGGAACATAACTTTTTTATCACCCACCCGGAAGGTGAGCTCCCTAGCTTCCATATCAACTAAGGCCTTCCCTGTAGCTAGGAAAGGTCTCCCCAATATGATTGGCACCTCATAGTCAACCTCACAGTCGATTATCACAAAATATGCGGGAAGTATGAACTTGTCGACCCAAACTAGCACATCATCAATTATCCCCCCTCTTCATTGTTCGGTCCGCCATTTGCAACCTCATGGAAGTAGGTCTTGGTTGACCAATCCCCAATGTCTTGAATACAGAATATGGCATCAAATTAATGCTCGCTCCCAAATCACACAAGGCTTTGGTGAAATCGGCACTACCAATAGTGCATGGAATTGTAAAGGCACCAGGATCTTCTAGATTTGGAGCCATGGAATGCATAATGGCACTCACTTGATGTGTCATTTTGATCGTCTCACAGTTCATTGACCTCTTCTTTGTTACCAAGTCCTTTATGAACTTGGCATATCCCGGCATTTGTTCTGGAGCTTCAACCAAAGGCACATTTATGGACAAACTTTTCATCATATCAATGAATTTCTTGAATTGGTTCTCGTTGTTTTGCTTTGCGAGCCTTTGAGGATATGGTGGAGGAGGCCTTGGCAAAGGAGCCTTGGCTTTGGGCATTACCGGATCCGGTATGTCTATCACATGTTCCCTAGACGGGTTCACATCATCTTGTGTCTCCTCTACGTTTTCATCAATGTCTATCCTCACTTCATCGTTCGCATTCTCATAATTTCTTGGCTCATCCTCTTCTTTCACAACCACATCATCATTCATGATCTTTATTGGATTGGAGGTACTAGTAACTCCACCTCTACCACTTCTTGCAGTCACCGCCATAGCATGGCTCGTATTGTTTCCACCCTTCGGGTTTACTACCGTATCACTTGGTAGTGCCCCCTTAGGGTGAGTATTCAAGGCTTGAGAAATTTGACCCATTTGGACTTCCAAGTTGCGAATAGAAGTGTTGTGGGAGGCTATTTGGGCATTGGAGTCATCATTTCTTTCCATCATTTGATTGAACATACTTTATATCCGTCTCATCTCATTGTTGGAAGAACTTTGCCCTTGTGATGGATATGGAGGCGGGTTGTTGGGTTGTTGATACATCGGGGGCCTTTGAAAGCCCGACCCCCGGTTCCCTTGATTATTGTTGTTCCAACCCCCTTGGTTTCCATTGCCTCCCCAATTACTATTATTGTTGCCACCCCAATTGCCTTGGTTATTTCCTTGATTCCCCCAATTTTAATTGTTGTTCCCCAAATTGTTCGGATTGTTGTTGTTGCCACTATTCCAATTCCCTTGGCCTTGGTTGCCCCAATTTTGATTGTTTTCCTGTGATCTCCACTGTTGTTGATTTGGAGCATTGCTCCGTTGACCTTCGTAATTGTTCGCATATTGAACCTCTTCACTTTTATCGTCATAAGAGTCATCTTGGTTGTACCCACTACCACTTTGCTCAAATTGATCCTGATTGTGTTGAACTTGTTGACCTCTTTGTCTCCTCTTGTGAACCATTACATTCACTCCTTCCATGGCATTTACTTGCTTTGGCCCCTGAACCTGCTGAAGTTGTGCCTTGGCTAACGGATTCATGGTAGTTGTCAACTCTGCTATGGCTTGTCCGTGATCATGAAGTTCCTTGTGAAGGTGGATAACATTAGAGTCACCTTGAGGAACGTTGGCCCGACTTTGCCAAGCTGAAGAGGTGTCCGCCGTCTCATCTAATATTTCACATGCTTTTGAATATAGCGTGTTCATGAAGTTACCCCATGCGAGCTAATTCACCACACACTGGTTAGTTGTGTTGATACCCCTATAAAAGGTTTGCTGGATTATTGCTTCAGTCATATCATTGTTGGGGAATTCTTTGACCATTGTCCGGTACCGTTCCCAAAGCTCATATAGCGGTTCATTTGGCTCTTGTTTAAAAGCAAGGATTTCATCTCTCAATGTTGCCATATGTACCGGAGAAAAGAACTTTGCTATGAACTTCTCGTCCAACTCATCCCTAGTGGTGATGGAATGGTTGGGTAGCCTCTCAAGCTAATCCAAAGCCTTCCCTCTAAGTGATAAAGGGAAAAGCCTTAACCTCAAAGCGTCCTCAGATACATTCGTCTTCTTGCTCCCCCAGCATGTGTTTACAAAACCTTTGAGATGCTTATATGCGTTCTGATGTGAGCTCCGGTGAAGAAACCCATTTGTTCCAATAGAGTAAGTATGACATTAGTTATTTGAAAATTGCCCGCCCGAATCCGGGGCGGGACAATTGTACTTGCGTAGCCTTCATTGGGCAACACCCGGTGTGCTTCCCTTGGAGGAGGTGGGGGCAGGAGGGTTTGGAACGTTGTCATGAGGCGGGCGGCCTCTTCTTTGTACTTGAGGTTCAAGATGAACCTCATCCACTTCATTTTCATCTACCTCCTCCCCTTTAGGAATATGTCTGAAGGCCTCGTTAAGAGCCATTTGGTACCTAAAAGCAATGGACACACAAAAATTAGAAAAATGGAAGGAAAGAAAAACAAAACACACAAATAGTTAGATATATAGCTAAGACCGTCTAAATTCCCGGCAATGGTGCCAAAAATTGATCGGGTCCAAGCCTGCCCTACTATTGAGTAGCGAGGATGGTCGATGCAGTTTTACCCAACAAGGTCGGGATCGAATCCACATGGAGTTAATTGATTTGGAATTAGGTTTATATCTAAGTTTAGATGCGTGTTTTGTTCCTAATTATGCTTCCACACATTTTGTTTTTGATTCTACTTCTAATTCTATTCTATTGTATGCAATGATTAAAGATAAGTACAATATTTATAAAAAGGACTAGGGTAGTGACTTCCGCCTAGGTGAATATCTAACGGGTAGCAAGAATCTAGGGCAAGCCTGATTAATTTGGGGTCGTAATATAGCTATCACACCCAAGTACTCACTCTATACCTCTCGATAGTTTGAGTGATTTTGCCCAATTTGAATTTCTCAAGTCCAAATGGGTATTCATGCAAGTCACGTGATATTAGCTCAAGTCGGGTATTACTATCTCTAGGTTTAACCTTTTAATTGGGGCTATCAATTTCTTGAGTTCACCCCAATTCCTTGTTAGCCTAGTTTTCCTAGACTTAGTCCCTCTTTCTCAAGAAGAGACTAAGTCATAAAGGCATGAATCAGTATTTGCAATCACTAATTCTACAATTCTAGCAAGAACTAGGCAAAATATCACTAACCTATAAACATTCAAGCCCTAAAATTTAGTACCCATTAAATACCCACACTAGGTTTGGGTCACAACCCTAGCTATAGGTCTAGCTACTCATAGAAATCGAAGAAATCAAAGATGAAAAGAAGATAAAATTCATAATACTAGATTAAAAGATGCAAATCTAATGTTATAAGCTGAATCTAATACAAAATTGCCCAAAAGGGAAGTTCCAGTCATCACGTGCTCAGCAAATACACAACATCCTCTAAAAATGAAAAAAATTCTATTTATACTAAGCTGAAATTTTCGGACAAAAATACCCCTGCGAAGGTTACGCGGCCGCGTAATTTTGACCGCGGCCGCACTTTTGCTTTAGCGTCTGCGTAATTCTGATCGCGGCCGCACTCTTGATTTAGCGGCTGCGTAATTCTGATCGTGGTCCGCGTTCTTCACTTCTGGATCTAGATTGAGCATTATTTTGCGGACTGTGTAATTTCCATCACGATCGCGTAGGAGACTTCTGCGGCCGCATAATCCTGATGCGGACCGCACTTCTTGTTTTTGCTTAAAATATAAGCTCTCTGAACCTCAGCAACCGCGGTCCGCGTAATTCCAATCGCAGCCGCGTGGGTACTTTTGCGGCTGCACCTTTCTGACGCGGTCTGCATTCATGTTTTGGCCCAAAAATCCATCTCTCTGAATCTTCCTTTCGCGGACCTCAAAATAGTGCTCGCGACCACGTTGTAGCTTTCGCAGCCGCACAATATTTGTGCGGTCCGCGTTTCATATCTTTTGGCCCAATCTTGGTTTTTGTTCAATTTTTGACTCCTTTATGAGTTGATTATGACTCCTTTGGCTCATTTTGAACAATCCCTGCAAGCAAGCATATTACATTAGTTTCCGAGAATATCTTCATGCATTTTTGGCCCTAAACACAAGTAAAAGAGAGCAAATAATAGGTTAAAATTCCTACTTACCAAACACCTCCACTCAGTCACCTCCTTTTGGTCGTTCATCAAATAGGGAATGGACATCGTGGGCCCCCTCCCAGCCGGGCGAGGTAATGTACGATTTCTTTTGGTTTTAACTGACTATTTCTCTAATTTGGTAGAAGTAGGAGCGTTCGCCCAAATACAGGAACAGGAAGTAATCACCTTTATATGGAGAAACATCATCTGACGATTCGGCCTACCCAAGGAAATCAACTATGACAACGGACCCCAGTTCACAGGAAAGAAAATCGCCGAGTTTTTCTAGAAATGGCATATCAAGAGGATACTCCCAACCCCATATCACCCAGCAGGTAATGGGCAAGCAGAATCCTCCAACAAATCCATACTAAACATCATGAAGAAAAATCTCGAATACGCCAAGGGATAGTAGCCAGAAATACTACCAGAAGTGTTATGGGCCTACCGAACAACTCCGAAGACGGGCACAGGAGAGACGCCCTACTCTTTGGTCTATGGGATCGAGGTAGTAATATCGGTCGAGGTTAGAGAACCCAACCTAGGATACTCCTACAAAAGCGGCATGAGTAACGATGAGGGTAGAAGGCAGGAACTCGACGAAATCGACGAACGAAGAGATATTGAGTACATAAGAATGGTCGCCTAAAAACAATAAGCAGAACATTATTACAACAAGAAAGAAAAGGTCCGGCCGCTTAAAGTCGGGGACTACGTACTGAAAGCCAAAACTCAAGCGAGCAAAGACCCCCAGGAAGGCAAGCTAGGAACAAACTGGGATGGTCCGTGCAAAATCACAGCCAAAGCGAACAAGGGTTCATTCCAACTAGAGACAATGAAAGGAAAGCAGCTACCAAACAACTGGAACATCCGCCACCTCAAATACTTCAACTTCTAAGAGAAAAAGTGTCCTCCAAGGCGTACTCTTTTTTCCTCACTTGAGTTTTGTCCCATTTGGGTTTTCTAAAGGAGGTTTTTAACGAGCCGGCAAAGGGAACACTTTGGGTCGAAGTACGCGAGGGTAGGACCGTTGTTACTATTTCATTGTTCGACTTCTCAATACTCTCTAAGTCAAACAATGAAGGGACTAGGTAGACTAGGACTGGGACTGGAATACCAACCAATACCTAAAATTTGTAATTTTCTCCAAGTATGTAATCAAAGCAATAATGTCAAAGCAATAAGAAACTTACGTTTATCAGCACACCTTTTTTGTGTTAAGGTTATGTTCGACCTCGCTCGAATAAATACCTACCGGCCCTCAACCGAGATTCAATGAAAGGTTATGTTCGACCCCGCTCGAACAAACACCTACATTCCCTCAACCGTAATTCAATGAAAGTTTATGTTCGACTAAACTCGAACAAACACCTACCGGCCCTCGGCCACGATTCAATGAAAGGTTATGTTCGACCCCGCTCAAAAAAATACCTACCGGCCCTCGATCACAATTTAATGAAAGGTTATATTTGACTAAGCTCAAACAAACACACACCGGACCTCGGCTGCGATTTAATGAAAGGTTATGTTTGACTAAGCTCGAACAAACACCTACCAGCCCTGGTCGCAATTTAACAAAAGGTTATGTTCGACTAAGCTCGAACAAACACCTACCGGCCCTCGACCTCAATTTAATAAACGGTTATTTCAACTAAGCTCGAACAAATATCTACCGGCCCTCGGCCATATCTCAATAAAGAAATGCACGTGACCTATGAATATTCGGCTCAAAGGCCACGGCCAGCTAAAATACAATAACAATAAGAAGGACAAAAGCGAAACGAGCAAACAATAGAAGCGAAAAACATACAAGTACAGAAAATAAACCACAGTAAGGGAAAAAGATGCAAGGAAAAACCTTGATATTTCATACTTAAACTATTTTAAAAAGTTTCGCGAAGACGCCGGCAAAAATACACAAAAAAGAATCAAAAAGAAAACTATTGGTCGCCGCCATCACGACCTTCAGTTCCCTCGTGAACTTGATCCTCAATGGCGTCGTCGCCCTGACCATCGATATCCTCACCATCTCGACCCCCCTCACCATCGCCACCTTCGCCCTCAGGATAAGAGGTATTGTACTAGGCGTTCTCCTCAAGCCGGTCTACACCCTCGTCCCCCTCCTCTCCATCGGCCTCAGGCCTAGCGGAATTATATCCACAAGCGACTCGAGCCTCACGGGCCTTAACACGAACATCTTCGAAGGCAGCCTCAGAAACATATCCCGCCGCATACAAATCTCGAAAGAGATTTAACTGGGCCTCGGCATGAATCCATTCCTCATATAACTCCCGAGGAACATTGGAAAAATTTGAAGTATGGGAAGAAGACGGGTGTGCAAGTAGTTGGGCCTCCTCGGCCTCCAAAGCGGCCACTTGATCATGAAGAACAGAGTTATCTTTCACGAGCTCTCCGATCCTCTCCTCGAGTCGATCTTCTTTAGCTCTCGTCATGGACTAATCATTCTCCCGCTCGGCTCAAAGAGTCCTATTCGCTAACTCAAGCATTTACGACTTCCTCCGAGCATCTAAACGAGAGAACTCCGCCTTTTAAAGTTCCCTTTGCTTCTCGGTGATCTCACCATTGAGGGCCTCCAGCTGAAGTCGCACTCTTCTAACTGCCCCCACAGCTCGACCACTTGAGCTTGAAGGTCATTGCATTGGGCCTCCACGCCCCTGCTGACCTCAATCTCCTCTTCCCTACTCCTCAATGTCCCCTCAAGGATGCTACATTTCTCGTTGGCCTTCACCAGCTCATCGTCCTTCTCTTTTAACTCATCCCTATGGGCGTGTATATCGCTGCCCTCACAAAATCGCTTGTGGAGTTCTCGGTACTTGCCACGATACTCAAAGTACTTGTCTTTCAATTTTACAAATATTTCTTTACGCCTCTTCTCCCTCTGGGCGCTCTCTATCTCCAAAATCACCGTCTGCGATCACAAAAAGGAAAGAGAAGAAAGAAGTCAGAACCAAAAATGCCCGGGAAAAAAAGAGAGGCCAAAGCACAAACACTAACCTTAAGAGCAAGGCTGGCAATGCTCCTCGACAAAGCACCATCATCTATCTCTTTAAAGGTCTTACCCTCTATCTCGGAACAGAGAGGGCCGAGGGCAGGTACTACGTCTTCGGTGTTCTTTAGCAGGTCACGATCCATGGGGATCTTGATGGTCCTCATAGATCCCTCCAACCTTATCTCAAGCTGGGTAAGCCCTTCCTCCATCATCCTTAAGTCGCCCGCATCAACGTCCGAACCTGACTCATCGCCCTCCTCAGTGATGCCTTTCCCATCTCATTGGTCGGAACAGAGTTATCTGTAGCTGTTAGGAAGGTCGATGCCTCCTCTCGCCGCGATGTGTCAAGGACATCAGTAGTCATTCCTTCAGTCTCCGTCACCGCAGAAGGAAGAGACATATCCACGTCAGTTCCCACCAACCTCGGAACTCGGCTCAATATCATCTCCCACAAGAATGGTTTCCGTCTCACACAGTGAAAAGTCACCTTCCGTCTCATCAACGGCCCGGGTGACTCCATCACCGACATCCACGGACCTCCTCTTTCGAGGCAGGAGATCTCCATCACTAAGCAAAGGTTCGTCGTCCTCATCGTCAAAGTGGGAACAAATTCGGACGCAGCAACAGAGAGAACTGGAGTAACGGTAGGATTAGCCGCGGTCGAAACAGGGCAGAAACTGAGGACGCAGTAGCCTTCCTCTTCCAGAACGAGGGCACAGGAGCTGTTGACCTCCTCGAAGACCCCCTGGCCGAAGATAAGAAAAGACATGAAAAAGGAAAATCAGCAAAGGAAAACAAAAAAAGGAGTTAAAACACTGATGGTAATAAAGAAATTACCAGTCAAAGGGAGAGCGGGCCCGAACTTCTTGAAAAAACATGGTCATTCACTAATCCCTATGATGTGAGGGAGGAGCCGCTCGACCCAGTCGGAAATACGAGCGTCCAAAGGAGGAGGCGAGGTCTTGGCTGCAAAAGAAGAAGGCGAGAAGTCAAAATTACGGACCGAACACGAGAAAGAGACCAAAGTACATATGAGTATAGTTTCAAGCCCCGGAAAAGCCGTCGACATTGGCTACAACGTCCTCGATCTTGACGTAAAAGAAGTTGAACCATAATTGACTGCTGGACTTGTCGTCCATCTTCACCACCAGGCATTTGCCCCCTCGGTGGCAAAGGTTCAGCATTGTCCCCCAATAAAATCTACGAGCAAATAGATGGATTAAATGACGCAATATCAATTCGACCCCGGCTAGCTCAGCAAATTTGGTGAGCATCTTTATGGCTTTATAGATGTACGGAGCGAGCTGAGCAGGGCAAATGTCATAGTGATGACAGAATTCCTCCACCAGCGAAAGGATGGGGAAATAATAGCCAGCTTGGAAGGGGTAGGCATAGAGGGCGCAATATCCAGGAAGATGGACCTGTATCGTATCCTACTCGGCCGAGATCAACTCGATATGACTGGGAAGGCCGAATTTAGCCTTAAGCTCCACCAATTCCTTCACCTTCATCACTGACCAAAAGGCTCCAGGTTCGGCCTCTGGTAATTTGGTGAAATCTGATCTGGAATCGGGGTTGCGTGGGATTATCTCCTCCACCATCGGGAAAGCTCCATCCTTGACGGTGCCAGGAATGCTCTCCTCATGGTAAGGGAACACCACCGCCAAGGGAGCAACACGACTCCCCTCACCAGCCTCAGAAGGTACGTTTGATATGATTTAATATAGGGAAGAAGAGTATCAAACAAAGGGGAGTGAAAAACAATGCAAATCACTGGAATAGAGAAAAAAAGTTCGGAGAAGAAGAAGAGCAAGAGAAAGGTATGGGGTTTCAAAACAATAGAAAATTTAAACTTCAAAATTGTGTCCAAATACCTCTATTTATAAAGGTCACGGTACCGAAATCAAAAATGGCTCATCATTATTGGCACCGGAATCAAAGTGGCAGGTCTAATCAAAGGTCACACGCGAAACAAAGTGACGTATCGGGAATATGTGTCATAATGACGCATGACATCATCACGTCATCCTAACTCATGGACAGCATAGCTCCAGCAAATCACTCGGGAAAATCGAAGCATTTGAAATGTGCGGCCCACAGAGGGCCATGCTGCTTCTTTGTCGCAACCACCACGACTTGCGTAGCTCGACCAAAAATAGCATGATCCACTCATCGAACCCGCCCGCGAAGCCGACCTCAATAAGCGGAGGGACAAACTGTATGAGTCAAAATCTATCTTTAGAATATTTAAGAAAAGATAATATTGGGGGAAACATTCCCAGGTCATCGTTTGTCGAATGATCTAAGAAGCGGCGAAATCTGTGGTCAAAGAGTTAACAAGGGCTGAAGTCGAGGAGTCAACAAAGATCAAGGCCGAGGTTGAATACTCTTGACATAGTTATAGCGGCTAGTTTCAAGATGGAACATTAAAGAGAATATTCTAGTGGATAGTCTATGTACTTGTACTATTTGGATTTTTTTAGGAATATGTTCTCTATAAATAGAAAGAGACTCAATGATAGAAAATATATGATATCCATTTGTAAAAATATACTTTGACTTTAGAGAGAAATCGGATTTCATTGCAAGCATACAAACATCACCTTTTCATTAAGATTCTTATCTACACGCTTCTACTTGATCCGAGAATAACTCAGATATTCAAAGGATTGTCCATCATTCATCATTGTCATAAAGAACATTCACTGATTCCTTCCTTTCTTGGGTGACTCATTCATTCTATTTACTTAAATATCATTTATTGCTATTCATTAATATTTAGTGATACATTATTGCCTTTGATTTCTCGAATACTGATTGTATGCTGCCGCTATTATCAAGATATACCTACGTAGTATTTATTGCACTTTTGAGAACTCCTGGGATATTATTGTTAGCTAAGATTAATCCTCATTTATATAAATTTAATTAGTTGAACCAATGTCTATATTTTTTTTTCAAACAGTTTGGCACCGTCTTTGGAAATTTCTTAGTTTTACTTCCAATCAAAAGACTTTTTGATAAGTGCAACTTTTAGAATTCAGTATTGTTTACATTGTATTTTGTTAAAGTAACTGCCACTTTAGCCATTATTCAGATTTAATAGGATTCCAAATCAATAGCCAACTTAATATTTTGTGCATTTATCTTGCCAAATGATAAATGACCATATTTGTGAATTGAAAACAAAGCTGCATACATGAAGGCCGAGAATAATGAGCAGAAGGCGAAAAGTTATTACAATTAAATAGTAGTGTGACATTAAAGTAGAGTTAAAATCATTCAATATACGCTTATCATAACATTTTGGTTAAATACTAATTTAAATTCAAGATTATTAATAAAAAAAATCATTTAAAGCAATTATTACTATTTATCAAAAGTGCTATTAGTTTCTTACAATACATGCAATATTAGTTGTTGAAGTCAAGAATACTTAAGGAGAGAGGCTTAACAACATAATTAAGGCTATTATTATTATTTATGAAGAGTAAAACCTGTGGAATTCGAAGAGTCTTTAACAAATTAAATATAGGTTAATTCAATTAATAAATATATGAAAGGGAAGTCCAAAGAAACATTAATCAAGAAACAACTATATAAAGGCAAAAAACGATTTCTATTTTCCCAAGGATGATTTTCGGTTTAGCAAATTCTTTTTAATCTTTCATTTACGTTTTCTTTATTTTTTTCCTTTCCTTTTTTTTCCCTTAAAGAAAAATTTGCAGAACATAAAAAAAATGAGAGATGGAGAAATATGTAGAGTTAATGAATTTGTGGACGTCGCAATCAAAATGACCGCCAGATTTAGCTCCCATCACCTTCAAACTTTACGAAAAGACCACCATCTCCATTTGTGGTGTTAGCAAAGATTCGTGAGCTATGGATGAAGAGAGGGAGTTGGTTTCTCTGAAAGATTATAATTAATTTATTCTTTATAGTATATTATGATTACAATTTTTTTAAATGAAAAGACAACATATATGATTTAACATACTATAACTATTTACGGCCAAAAGTGGCGTGTCTTTTTTGCTATAAATTTGGGTTTAAACTCAAATATTTTGGAATATGTACACAATTTATGTGATGACCTAAAAGGTCATCTTATGTTTTAGAACTCGATTCCGTACTCTTAAGCCTTAAAAATCTCATTCTTGCCCTCCTCGATTTGCGTGCGCAGTCCGGACGTATTTCCGAAAAACTTTTTATGTTGAAAATTGATGAAAATAAGAATTTTTGCCTTAAAAGTTGATTTTAGTTGATTTCGATCAACATTTTTGGTAAACGGTCCCGGTGGATCCGTATTAAATTATGGGACCTTCGCGTATTCCCGGAATCGAATTTGGAGGTCCCCCAGCTCGAGTTATGAATTTTTGATGAAAATTAAAAGTCTGAAAATCTATTATTTTAAAGAATTGATTGATGTTTTCCATTGTTAGTACCGAGTCCGTATTTTGGTTCCGGAGCCCGGTACAGGTTCATTATAGTATTTAAGACTTGTCTGTGAAATTTGGTGAGAACCAGAGTTGATTTGACGTGATTCGGACGTCCAGTTGAGAAGATAGGAAATTTAAAGTGTTCTTGAGAATTTCATTTGATTTGGTGCTAAATTCGTAGTTCTAGGTGTTATTTTGGCGATTTGATCGCGCGAGCAGGTTCGTATGATTTTTTAGACTTGTGTGCATGTTTGGTTTGGTACCCCGAAGGCTAGGGTGAGTTCCGAATAGGCCACAGGATGTTTGGACTTTGGAAAATCTGGTTTTCTGCAGATTCTGGTGTTCTGGCATGTCCTTCTTCGCGTTCGCGAAGGTACTCTCGCGAACGCGAAGAGTAAACTGGTGAGGCTGAAATTTCTTCTTCTCGAACGCAAAGGCCTGGACGCGAACGCAAAGTGATGATGGATTTACCCTTCGCGAACCCGACCGGCTCATCGCTAATGCGAAGCACTTGGGGAGCTGGGGGAGAGTTGGACGTTCCTTGATCGCGAACGCAAGCAATGTCTCGCGAACGCGAAGGCCAGGGGGTAACCATCGTGAACGTGAGCAAGGTCTCATGAACGCGAGCAAGGTCACACGAACGCGAAGGCTTGGCAGCCGATACTCTTCGCGAACGCGATAGAGGCCTCGTGAACGCGATGCACACTGTCGCCCAACACTTAACAGAATCCAAACACGGAATATAGCCATAAATTTATTTTTCTCAAAAACCAAACGGACTAGAGGCGATTTTCAAGAGATATTTTCTTCCCCAAAGTGTTGGTAAGTGATTCTATACCATTTTCTTTCAATTACCCATTACATTTTATGAATTATCAACCTAAAATCTAGAGTTTTATGGTAGAATTAGGGGTTAGGGTAGAAACTAGGAATTTCAAAAATTTGGGGATTTAGACCTCAATTTGAGGTCGGATTCCAAAATCAATTATATATTCGAGCTCGGGGGTGAATGGGTAAATGAATTTTGGTTCGAACCTTGGGTTTTGACCAAGCGGGCCAGGGGTCGATTTTTGACCTACTTGTCCCGCTTGGAAGAGGAGGGGAGGCCCCATGATGGCCTCGAGATTAATGATTCATTTTTGGATGAACAACTCCTCTACGTGTCTTTGACTGGGTTACCTTGGTTCGCCGATGTGGATAACTTTCTTGTGACCGGCATTGTCCCAAATGAGCTCTCTTCTAACCAAAGGAATAAGCTCAAATGGGACTGCTTGGATTATTATTGGGACGAGCCATATGTTTTCAAAATTTACAATGATGGTGTTATCCGGAGATGTGTTCCGGAAGAAGAGCAATTGAGTATTCTTGAAGCTTGCCATTCCTCGCCCTATGGTGATCACCATGGTGGGGCGAGAACTGCTACAACGGTCCTAAGCTGTGGATTCTATTGGCCTACCTTGTACAAAGACACTAGCGAGCTCGTTAGGCGTTGTGATGAGTGCCAAAGAGCTGGTGGAATTTCCAAGAAGAATGAAATGCCTCTCACCACCATCCTTGAGATTGATATTTTCGACGTGTGGGGCATCGACTTTATGGGACCATTTGTGAGTTCATGTTGGAACACTTATATTTTTGTTGTTGTGGATTATGTTTCCAAATGGGTTGAAGCTGTGGCGTTTCCCAACAATGAGGCACAGAGTGTGGTGGCTTTTTTAAAGAAAAATATCTTCACAAGGCTCGGCACCCCAAGGGCTATCATTAGTGATGGAGGTTCTAATTTTTGCAACTAAGCCTTTGACACTTTACTTTTCAAGTATGGTGTCAGTCATAAGGTGTCAACCCCCTATCACCCCCAGGCAAGTGGACAGGTTGAAGACT
The DNA here is from genome assembly GCF_000390325.3 of Nicotiana tomentosiformis. NCBI lineage: Eukaryota > Viridiplantae > Streptophyta > Magnoliopsida > Solanales > Solanaceae > Nicotiana > Nicotiana tomentosiformis. The sequence goes on along the minus strand of NC_090819.1, from coordinate 89,208,847 downwards.
CCAACAGGGAGATCAAGAGTATTCTATCCAAGACTGTCAATGCAAATCAGAGTGATTGGTCAAGGAAACTTGATGATGCTTTATGGGCTTATGGAACAACTTACAAGACTCCAATTCGTATGTCTCCGTACCGGTTGGTATTTGGGAAAGCATGTCATCTTCCAGTTGAATTAGAGCACAAGGCCATGTGGGCGCTGAAGAAATTATACCTTGAATGGGATGTAGCTGCCAATCTCCAGGTAGAGCAACTAAATGGACTTGATGAGTTCCGATTCCATGCTTATTCCAGCTCGTCCTTGTATAAGGACAAGATGATGAAACTTTAATTTTCTTTTCTAAAGTATGTTTCGAGGTACAGATCACCAAAGATGGGTGGATGTTCAGTATCAGTGGCAGAGAACAAGAATGGTGAGATCTTTAGAGTCAATGGGCACCGAGTGAAGCACTACCTTGGAAAGATTGATGATAGCCACGTTGTGGCATTGATCCTTTTCAAATGATGATGGTAACATGCATCGTGCCGCGATATTAAATCAGACACTTCTTGGGAGGCAACCCATGTGTTTTTCTTTCTTTTGATTTTCTTCGTAGATTAGACATTGTTTTGGACTAACTGGTTGTGAAGTGTATGTAGGAATTGGTTGTGCAGTACAGGAAATTGACAAGGAAAAAAATTGGCTAAGTGGTGAACTTTCGCGGACCGCGCTCAAAATTTTGCGGACCGCATGAGCACTTCGCGGCCGCATAATTCTGCGCGCGGTCGCGTAGCTGAAATGGGAAAAATGCCAACTCTCTGAAGTTGGACTGTCAAAATTCCTTCAGAGTTTGCGGCCGCATTCAAATTTTCGCGGTCCGCACAAATTGTGTGGCCACGGCCAAGTTTTCGCAGACCGCGCCCGTGCATCTGAGGCAGATCTACAGAAAGGTAAAGAGTGCGGACCGCGACAAAATATTACGGCCGAACTCAGGTAAGGCAGTGGGGTCACTGGTTCTGAGTATAAATGGGAGTTCTTGAAACTTTTCACACTTTACGAACCCTAACCTCTCAAACTCACCTAAAGCACTGTGCATCCTTACTTGGTTTCAAACTTATCCTATTCTCATCAATTGTCGATTTCCTACCACATTTTACAACTGGTATGTTCATTTCAATAATTTGATTTTATCTTTTTCTTTTCTTTTCTCTTTTTTTTAATTTTTCTTTTTAGATAGGGTTAGAATCATGCCAAAATGTCAAATTAATGCTTATTTTTTGATTAATAACATATGGGTTGTGTTTGTATGCATAATGGGGGTTGGGGTTAGTAACTTTGCATGTTTAATTGCTAAAATTCTTAGGTAATTAGTGAAAACCTTAGTTTTAAGTGTTCATCAGTGCCGATTTATTTTGAATTCCGCGGCCGCGGTCATTTTTCCGTGGTCCGCGATAGGGTATGCAGCCGCGTCCAAATTTATGCGGTCCGTGATACCCTAGCTTCAAGGCACTGATGGTTGTTTAGAATTCACAGTCGCGGTCACTTTTGTACAGTCCGCGATTGGTCTTTCGCGGCCGCACCCAATATTTTGCGGTCCGCGCGTTTGAACTTCAGAGACGCTATCATTTGCCTTCGCGGCCGCATTCATTTTTATGCGGTCCGCGATTGGTCTTTCGCGGCCGCACTCATTTTTGTGCGGTCCGCGGTTGATCAAGTTCAGAGAGCCAGTAGTCTGAGTCTGGCCTCTTCACGGCCGCGATCACTTTTATGCGGTCCGCGATGGGAAGTTCGCGGCTGCTCTCTTTTTTGTGCGGTTCGCGATGCCCTGTTCTAAGAAGCATTGTTTTTCATTTCATCTGTATTGCTTTAACACATAATTGAACCCCAATTCTAACTGTCTTTCATTATTTGTGTGTTGCAGAAAATGGTGCATTCTCGTGGGAGAGGAGACACTTCAAATGGGAGGGCAAAATTCTCTCGAGGCCGGGGTAAAGAAAAGCAAACTTTACCCTTAGCAGCCCAAAGGGTAGTAGGCAAAAAGTCTACCCTCGTTAGACCTCCTGCCTACTCCTCAGACACAAGTGAATACCTCCCATCCCGAGAGACTTCCAAGGGGGAATCTACACAATAACAACCGGAGGCTCAATCAAAACCATTCCGATTGATCAATGAACCTACCTCATCTTCTGGGTTGTCTGATGGCTTAGAGGGAGGTAGTGAGGCATCAGAGCCATCTTCCCCACCTGCTACAACACCTGCCTCAACAGCTGCCCCAATAAATGTTGATGATGATGACGAGGTCCCGGATGATGGGAGATGGGGTGATACTAATATGGGAGGTTTGGCCAGGTCAAGGAAGCCCAAGGTATGGGCGGACCGATTCATGAGTGAGAAGGCCTATGCAAAATTCCGGGAATGGTGGCCACAAAGGTCGCTCACACTTGAGCGACAGTTCATAACAAGAGACCTTCTTCCCCATAATCCAAATGTCCTAAAATAATTTGAGGAGAGAAAAGTGTGGAAGTACTTCACCATCAAAGTGGTGGATGCAAATGAGTACCTTGTCAAGGAGTTCTACGCGAATGTTTCCCATATCAAAAAGGGTACCACTGTGATAAAGGTCCAGAACTTGAAGATCCGGTTTGATGGCCACACTCTAAACTCATATGCCAGATTTGAGAATGTGGAGGCAGTGCAGTACTTGGAGAAGCTGGCCTTGGATGAAGTAGCTCGTCCATGGCTAGCGGAGGTATTAGCTATTCCAGGGACAACACCGACATGGCTCACAGCTGGAGTCCCAATAGTCAGAAACACCCTTAGCTTTGAAGCCAAAGGGTGGTCCACATTTGTGTGCAGCCGACTTGACCCTTTCCAGCATGATAATGTCCTTCCACTCACCCGAGCAATATTCATAGCTTCCATTATGGCGGGGTATCCAATTAATGTGGAGAACCTGATGTCCTACCATATCTCCAAGGCGGTTGGTAAAGAATAAAGATCATATCCCTACCCCAACTTCATCACTGAGTATCTCGCAGACCAAGGGGTAGAAAAGAGGCATTTTGATACGAAGATGAGGCCTAAAAAGCCTTTCTCCTGGTATAGCCTCCAAGGAGCGGACAACCCTAAAGCCAAGAGTAAAGCCACTACCTCCACTGGCCAGTCTGAAGAGCCAAGGGTAGTGGCCACCGGGGCAGAGCCTTCCACAGAAGAAGGTTCTTCAGCTGCCATGCCTCCTCCTTCCTCCGGTCCATCCATCACAGTGCCATTGTCTGTGCCTTCATCTTCCACCTACCCTCAGACTGCACTGCGGGTTTCACAAATACTATCCAGCCTCAACAACTGGATGCAGGCAGCTACCACAAAGCTGACTGTCCTATCCAGTGCAGTAGCAGTACAGTCAGCCCCAGTACAGCTTCAGGTACCTCCATCAGTGAGGATTCATTGAAGGAGCTTCTGGGCAACCAGAAGAAGCTCTTGGACAACCAGAAGAAGATCCTGGAGACTTTGGATGTACATGGTAAGGTTATCAAGGATCTGGGCAAGCAGGTGAAGAAGATTAGGAAGACTCAGTCCTCAAAGGAGTCAGTGGAAATGATGAAAAAGGAGGTAGAGAAGATTGCCTTTGCTGGAGATATCCCACTGGACCTGCTCATGGAGGAGACAGCCCCAACAGCACAAGCAACAGAGCATGAGGCATCAGATGCAGCAGCTGGCCAGTCTGAGGAGCCGGCTGCCACTACACATATTGCTGAGGAGATTATCCAAATGCTCAGCAACCCCGTGGTCCCCCAGTCAGAGGATGTGGAGATCCAGTTAGAGGACACGGAGGAAGCTGATGATCCTATGTAGTCTGAGGACCCCACTCATGTTCCTGACCCGATGCAGACAGAGACCACATAGGGAGTTCTCTTTACTCTCTAACCTTTCCTTGATCTTATTTTGATATTAGCATTGAGGATAATGCTAAATGCTATTTTTTATTTGGGGGAGGGGGGTCCATTTTGATTTGATTTGTGATGACATTTGGTATGTAATAACTATGATACTATTTTTCTTTATCTTTATTTACCGTTATTTTCACTTTTGGTATGTATATAATTTTACCATTTGATGTATATATTCATTTCCATTATGTATATATTCATTAACTCCATTTTGTACATATTCAGTTTACTTTACGTAGTTTACTTCATAACTTCTTTCATTATTTTTCCTTAATAGCTTAGCTTCTTATTTTCTCTAGTAGCTTCTTTTTAAGTTTTTAGCTTCTTTTTACATTTTGTGTGAACAATAAGCATTTAGTTTTCTTAATGCCACGGTTCTTTCCAAAGGTGGATGTTGTGTGAACCGGGTGGCTCTTCCCAACGATGGATGGCGTGACAACCTTTTTAAGGGATCGAGTCCATTTTATTTTTGTTTTGGTGTATATAGTAGTAGTAATGAATAAAAGTGTCTCAAGCAGGCTTCACTTGGTACTAACACATTTACCTTCGACCTCATGGTTAGAGACAAGTTGATTGGCAAATATTAGCTCTAGTTGTGACCTTTAGACTCTTGAGTTGACTAAAACAATCATCGAGTGGTTTCCTCGAGCCATTTGTGATTTTCAATCTTAGCTAGGGTTGTTGTGGGCCCTCGACTCTGTTCTTTTTAACAATCCAGCAGCTTGAGAGGTGAGGTATTGAATTGCAAGTCCAAGTCCCGTGCCAATAATTCTAGAACTTGCCCTGAATGTATGTCTAGGCGAAATTCTAAGTGTAGCTCGACTTAAGAAATGATTGTAGGCTCTCCTTAGTCCAATTTAAACTTTGAAAGCTTTCGCAGTCTACCAATATGATATCCCTAGTCAACCCCTTTGAGCCTAAGCCTTTTTCATTCAATAGCCATATTACAAGCCTTTATCCGTTCTATAATGACCCTCTCTTGCACCCAATCTTTCTTTAGCATTCATGATGAACAATTGGCAAAAACATAAGTTTGGGGGAGAGACGAGGAATTTGAAAGTGATAAAAGGTTCAAAGAAGAAAAATAATTGATGAAAAGGAAAGTCAAAGAAAAGGAAGAAAAGCCAAAAAGAAATACGTCAAAAAGAAAGCGAAGGTTGAAGGGATTCAAAGAACGCAATGATAAAAGGCATGAAATGATGAGAAAAGGAGAAAAATGATTGTCATGAGTAAGAAAGAGTGACGATGTGTCTCTCTAGTTCCCCTAAGGAAGAAGAAAATGACTCAAAGAGTCAAGAAAGTATGAGCCGAAATGAGAAAATGGAGTGCTTAAGGAAAGCTGAAACCATCATAGTTCGATAAGTCCTACCTTGATCCAAAAGCCTTCATTAAATCCCATTAAAGCCCTATATAATTTCAAGTTGAGTGAGCTTACATTAGTAGTGATTTACATAAGGGGAAAGCTTATGGTACTTAGAGCCGGACTTGTGGCATTCTTTTGAGAGTGATGAGCGCACTTCTTCACAATCCTTGTTTTGAGTGGTACATTCTAAAAAGTGAGATTTGCTCATGGAGATTAGAGAATGAGGATTTTGGGATCCACAATGACCTACGTGATAGAGCGAGCTTCCTTGATGAATTGAGTCAACTCTTGATGCTCTAGTGTCACATTAGAACTATAGTACTCAAAAGGTCATAACATGATGTTGTTGATAATTCATTTGTGTTGAGGGTAATTATTAGTACCAATTGATGCTTGATGGAGTCACCTTAGGCCAGCTGAAATATCCTTTTCTTTTTCTTGTGGTAGTGGGAATTACCCTATTTGCTCGAGGACAAGCAAAAGCTTAAGTTTGGGGGAGTTGATAAGTAGAGATTTTAACCTATTATTTGCTTTCTTTTACTTGTGTTTAGGGCCAAAAATGCGTGAAGGTATTTCCGGAAACTAATGTAATATGCTTGCTGGCAAGGATTGTTCAAAATGAGCCAAAGGAGTCATAATTAACTCATAAAGGAGTCAAAACTTGAACAAAAACCAAGACTGAGCCAAAAGATGTTAAAAGCGGACCGCACAAATATTGTGCGTCCGCGAAAGTTACAATGCGGTCGCGAGCACTATTTCGAGGTCTGCGAAAGGAAGATTCAGAGAGATGGATTTTTGGGCCAAAACATGAACGCAGGCCGCGTCAGAAAGGTGCGGCCGCGAAAGTACCTGCGCGACCGCGATTGGAATTACACAGGCTATGGTTGTTGAGGTTCAGAGAGCTTACATTTTAAGCAAAAACAAGAAGTGCGGTCCGCGTCAAGATTATGCAGCCGCAGAAGTCTCCTACGCGATCACGATAGAAATTAAGCGGTCCGTGAAACCATGCTCAACCTAGATCCAGAAGTGAAGAACGCGGACCGTGATCAGAATTAGGCGGTCGCTAAAGCAAGAGTGCGGCCACAATCAGAATTACGCGGCCTCTAAAGCAAGAGTGTGGCCACAGTAAGAATTACGAGGTCGCGTAACCTCCGCATGGATATTTTTATCCAAAAATTTCAGCTTAGTATAAATAGAACTATTTGTCATTTTTAGAGGATGTTGTGTATTTGCTGAGCACGTGAGACGATTGAAACTTCCCTTTTGGGCAATTTTGTATTTGATTCACCTTATAACATTAGATTTTCATCTTTTAATCTAGTATTATGAATTTTATCTTCTTTTCATTTTTGATTTCTGCTATTTCTATGAGTAGCTAGACCCATAACTAGGGTTGTGACCCAACCCTAGTGTGAGTATTTAATGGGTACTGAATTTTAGGGCTTGAATATTTATGAGTTAGTGATATTTAGCCTAGTTCTTGCTAGAATTGTAGAATTAGTGGTTGCAAACACTGATTCATGCCTTTATGACTTAGTCTCTTCTTGAGAAAGAGGGACTAAGTCTAGGAAAACTAGGCTAACAAGGAATTGGGGTGAACTCAAGAAATTGATAGCCCCAATTAAAGGATTAAACCTAGAGATAATAATACCCGACTTGAGCTAATATCACGTGACTTGCATGAATACCCATTTGGACTTGAGAAAGCCAAATTGGGAAAAATCACTCAAACTATCGAGATGTATATAGTGAGTACTTGGGTGTGATAACTATATTACGACACTAAATTAATCAAGCTTGCCCTAGATTCTTGCTACCCGCTAGATATCCACCTAGGCGGAAGTCACTACCCTAGTCCTTTTTAAACACTTGAAAACCAACATCAAAAATATTGTACTTAGCTTTAATCATTGCATACAATAGAATAGAATTAGAAGTAGAATCAAAACCAAAATGTGTGGAAGCATAATTAGGAACAAAACACGCATCTAGACTTAGATATAAACCTAATTCCATATCAATTACCTCCCTGTGGATTCGATCCCGAACTTGTTGGGTAAAACTGCATCGACCATCCTCGCTACTCAATAGTAGTACAGGCTTGGACCCGATCAGTGTTCGCCTGCTTGGTGAATTATTGGGGCACACTTTTGGCACTGTTTGCATTTCCTCACGAAGTCTGGGGAGTCCTTTTTCATGGTGCGCTAATAGTATCCTGCCCGTATGAGGCATCTGACCAGTGCTCGATTGCCGGAGTGAGCAACACAATGGACTTCATGGAATTCTTCGAGGATGCGCTGGGTTTGGTTTGGGCCCAAACATTTTACTAGAGGGCTGCCGTAAGTTCTCTTGTACAGGTCGCTACGAATGAGACTGTATCTGGCCATTTGTGTTCTTATTTCTTGGCTTCTATTTTGTCGCATGGGAGTGTGCCATCCTGCAAATATGCGATAATGTGATTGCGCCAGTCCTAAGTTAAGATTATGGTTTTTACCTCGATTTGATCTAGTGATGAGTTGAGGAGATGGACCACGCTTTGATCTCCGATCGTGATGATTTTGGTAGTTGTGGCTAGTTTGGCGAGGCCATCTGCTTTGACATTCTGTGCCTCTGGGATCTGATCGAGCTGGCATTCGTCGAACTCAGGCAATATCTTGCAGATTTCGGTCTGGTATTTTTCCAATCTTTGTTCCTTTATTTGGAAAGTCCCTGTGACTTGGTTGACTACGAGTTGGGAATCACAACGGAGTTTCAACCATTTTGCCCCATACTTGAGTGCTAGTATCAACCCTGCAATTACGGCCTCATACTCGACTTCATTGTTAGTCATATCCAGGCACCTTATGGACTGGCGAGTTACTTCGCCTGTAGGGACCTTGAGTACGAGTCCTAACCCAGACCCTGATGCATTGGATGCGCCATCGGTGTATAGGACCCAGAGGTCTTGTGTTTGGAAGGAAGCTTGGATGACTTCCCTTTCGACTTCAAGCATTATATTTGTACTAAAGTCTGCGACAAAGTCGGCGAGCACCTACGAATTTATCGTTGTTCGCGGTTGGTATGTGATATCGTGCTCGCTTAGATAGATGGCCCATTTGGCCAGTGTCCCCGATAGCTCGGGTTTATGCAAAATGCTCATTAGGGGAAATGTCGTGACGAGTGAAATAGGGTGGCATTGGAAATAAGGTTCAAGCTTTCGTGAAGCTACGACCAAGGCCATAGCCAGTTTTTTGTGGTGCGAGTACCTCATTTGTGTCGACGAGTATTTTGCTAATATAATAGATGGGAGATTGTGTACCTTTATTTTTGCGGATCAAGACTGCACTTACTGCTAATTTAGAGACGGCTAGAGAGACAAGGAGTCGCTCTCCAGGTTCGAGTTTTGAAAGAAGGGGTGGTGATGATAGGTATGCCTTCAGTTCTTGCAGAGCCTGAACACACTTCGGAGTCCATTCGAGGGCATTTTTATTTTTGAGTACGCCAAATTTTTTTGTGACATCTATCTGTTGACCGCGAGATAAATCTTGATAGGGTGGCGATTTGACCAGTCAAACTTTGGACTTGTTTTTTTGGTGGTTAAAAGTTCTGGTATCCCCTCGATAGCTTTGATTTTCTATGGGTTCACCTCGATCCCTCGCTGTGACACCAAAAAAGCCAAGAATTTTCCCGAGGCTATGCCAAACGCGCATTTCTCCGGTTCAGCTTCATTCTGTACCGTCTTAGTATGTCGAAAGTTTCTTTCAAATGGTCGACGCGATCCTCTTCCTTTTCGGACTTGACCAACATATCGTCTATATATACCTCCATGGTCTTACCGAGCTGGTCTTTGGACATCTTTGTTACCAATCTTTGATACCCCCCCATTCTTCAGCCCAAATGACATTACCCTATAGCAATACGTTTCTTGGTGGGGTGATGATCGTGGTCTTCTCCTGGTCTTCTTCCTCCATAAGAATTTGGTTATAGCCTGAGTAAGCGTCCAAGGAACTCAATAGTTTGTGCCCGGCTGTTGTGTCGATGAGTTGGTCGATGTGGGGCAATGGGAACGAGTCCTTTAGACATGTTTTATTCAAATCTGTGAAATCCACGCACATCCGCATTTTCCTTTTTCTTTTTGACCATCACTGCATTGGCGATCCACTTAGGGTACTTCGATTCCCCAATGGAGCCATTTGCTAACAATTATTCCACTTCTTCGCGAACTGCCTCGTTGATGACGGAGTTGAATTTGCGCCTGACGTGTCTCACTAGGGGGTGGAACGGATCGATATTTAACTTATGTGTGGCGATTTCCCTTGGGATGCCCGACATATCTGCATGGCTGAAGGTAAACAAATCTGCATTAGAATTAGGAATTGACTGAATGGTTCCCGGAGTTTGCAGTCGATATAGGCCTTCTTGCTATGGTCGTTGAAGTCCAATTGAATGGGGTCGAGGTCTTCAATGGTCGAATCTGTGGCTTCGACCATGTCGGGATCCGTGATGACGTCCCTGGTCTCTTCTCGCATCAACCTCGACCATGTTAATTGCTATGCCTCTTTTTCTTTGTCTTTTTTCTTTTGGGTTGGCTTGCTGTCCAAGGCAATGCGGTAGCATTCGCAGGATGTGTGTTGTTCCCCACGTATGATGAATATTCCCCATGGCGTTGGGAATTTAATTACTTGGTATAGGTTGGAGGGGATGGCTCTCATGGGATGTATCCATGGTTGTCCCACTATGGCGTTGTATGCAGTGGCCTAGTCCATGATGTGTAATGTCGTCTCCAGAGTCACACCACCGGCCAAGACGGAGAGTGTAATTTCCCTAGATGTCCGCTCAACGATATTATTAAAACTGGTTAGCGTGATGCTACGCGACACTATCTTATCCTTGATTCTCATTTGGGTGAGAACTCGGGGATGGATAATGCATGTGCCACTTCCATCGTCCACCATGATGCGTTTGACATCGGTATCTAGAATGCGTAAAGTAATAACGAGGGCATCACTATGAGGAAAAGTCAAACCGTCGGCATCTGACTCGTCGAAAATGATTCTTTCTTCGAGTCCGTCGTACTGTTCGAAGGTGATAGTCCGTTTGAGTTTGTGAGAGGTGGTGAACTTCACGTTATTGATAGAGGCATCATCGTCACCGCCGATGATCATGTTGATAGTACGAGCTGGCGATGACGGCTTTGGTAGGCCTTGATCTTCACGTCCTCTAGCAAAGTTGGTTCTTCCCTTATCGCTTAACAACTCTTTGAGGTGCCCTTGACGTAACATGTTTATGACTTCTTGTCTAAGAGCGATGCAATCTTCTGTTTTATGCCCACGTTCCTGGTGGAACTCATATAGGGCATCAGATTTTCTGGTGTTCGGGTCTGATCTTATCTTCGGTGGCCACTTTACCTTTATTCTGAGTTTCTCAAGAGAGTAGACTATTTATGTAGGTGACACACAAAAATATTGAGCCGATAATAAGGGGGCATACCTCTTTTGTTCTTGTGAGTTCCCGTCCTTGGTCAGGATGAACCTTCTTCATAACGGGGAAGAGGTGCGCCGACCATCCTGACGTATGGTTTGTGCCATTCCCTATTGGGTTACGGAACCGGGTGATCTCTTCTGGTGCTGTCTCTTCTTTATTTTGTGGATTCGGCTTGTACCGAGGTTAGCCAGTGAGTTTGTCCGTTGAGGTCGTCCTCGTCTGCTTGGACCTCAGCACAATAAGCATTATGGATTTCGTCCCAAGTGGTTGGAGGATACTTCATCAATCGTCTCAACAGTTTTCTAGTTGTGCTTGAACCATCTCTACTTAGCCCGTTCTGGAAAGCTGCGACCGCCATTCCTTCGGATACGTTTGGCAGAGGTATCCTTACTCTATTGAACCGGGTGAGGAAGTCCATTAGTCCATCTCACAAGGACTGCTTAATGGTGAATATGTCGTTTACTCTTGCTTCGGCCTTCTTGGCTCCGGCATGGGCGGTTATGAACTTATCAGCCATTTCCTCGAAAGTTTCTATGGAGAAAGCTGATAGCTAGGAATACAATGTTAAAGCCCCTCCCGTCAGGGTTTCACTAAACTTCTTCAGCAAAATAGAGGACACTTGTTCTTTGGCGAGATCGTTGACTTTCACGACGGTGACGTAGTGAGTCACATGATCCTCAGGGTCGGTCGTTCTGTCGTATATCCTGAGGTAGGGTGGCATTTTGAAGGTCTTTGGTATGGCATACGGGGCTGCACCATCGCTGTACGACTACTCTACGAACTTGCCAGCGTCCCTTTTTGACAACAGCTTAGGAGCACCCGGTATTTTGTCAACTCGTTCTTGGTGTTCTTTCATCTGGTCCCGCAGTTCTTTGTTTTCATTCTCAATTTCTTCCATCCTCTTTAGAATGACAGTGAGGGCATTGTCAACTGCTCTATTAGTAATATTGTGAGTTATACCTGTCGTTGGAGAGTTTGGTCGGTTGCACTGCTCATATATTTGTTGTGCCATGCAAGCTCTTGCGGTTTCTGCAGTCGTTCCTGGAGTGGGTTTGTTGAGGACGCTTGTTAGCATGTCGATCAACCATACTTCGAGGAGTTTTTTTACTGCTGGGGGCGTCCCTTCTTCTACAGATGTGGATGCCCCTTTTCCGCTGGGTTTTGTTATGCTGCAATGTGGGGGAGGCGACCTCTTTCACCTAGGGGATGCGTTCGGCGTCACGTCCTCGCCTACTGTTTCACACCTTTCGTTGATGACATTTACGAGGTTGGTTGGGAAGTTACTTGTTATTTTTGTCCTTTCTCCTTGGTTACCTGTCATGTAGGGTTTTGTATGCACAAAGAAAGGAGATCTGGGGTTTTTTGACGTTAGTGACTTGCATTAATTGTAGATCTAGAGGAAACTAAAAATTTAACTAAGAAATCTCCATAAACAGCGCCAAATTGTTTGATTAAAAAATATAGACTTTGGTTCAATTAATTAAATTTATATAAATGAGAGTTAATCTTAGCTAACAATGATGGAGTTCTCAAAAGTGCAATAAATACTACGTAGGTATATCTTGATAATAGCGGCCGCTTACAATAAATATTCGAGAAATCAAAGGCAATAATGTAGCATTAAATATTGATGAATATCAATAAATGACATTTAAGTAAATAGAATGAATGCGTCACCCAAAAAAGGATGGAATCAGTGAATGTTCTTTCTGACAATGATGAATGATGGACAATCCTTTGAATATCTGAGTTATTCTCGGATTAAGTGAAAAAGTGTAGACAAGAATCTTAATGAAAAGGTGATGTTTGTATGCTTGCAATGAAATCCGATTCTCTCTCTACATGCAAAGTATATATTTACAAATGGATATCACATATCTTCTATCATTGGGTCTCTTTCTATTTATAGGGAATATATTCCTAAAAAATCGTAATAGTACAAGTACAGAGAATATTCATTAGAATATTTTTTTTAATGTTCTATCTTGAAACTAACCGTTATAACTCCGTCAAGAGTACTCACCTCGGCCTTGATCTTTGTAGACTCCTCGACTTCATCCCTTGTTAACTCTTCAACTACAAACTTCGCCGCTTCTTAGATCATTTTGACAAACGACGACCTGGAAACGTTTCCCCCAGTATTATCTTGGATTAAATATTCTAAAGATAGATTTTGACTCGTGCAATCATCTGCTAAAATTAACTTTTTCGCTTTGTTTTTACATTTATTACAACTATAATTCATCACTCTTTCATTCAGGCAGTTCGAGAATACTGTTAACAGAGTGAAGAATCATATGCCAAATGAAATGCTTTTGGATCTGAAGGCACTTTTCGTCAGTTTAACAGAGACGGAAAGGAGTATATACTTTAATTTAGAAATTTCATTTTCTAAGATGATAACAACTACTAGATAAAGATTCCCAGTTTAGACTCAAAAACTTGGAGGAACAAAACATTGTCAGATATAATTAGTGGAATACATTCTTAGAAGGAGCAAACTCTTTAATCTCAGAACCTGTTGCGCGAATTCAATACTTGCTCTTCGTCATTCACTGGATATATATAGTTCTTATTGTTCATACAAATAGGTTTTTCCGATATGTTGAGACTCAGTATATTTTCCCATTAGCTCATTAATGCTCCTGCAAAACATCTATTTAGAGTTTAGACGTAAATGTACATTCTAATCCAATCCTTTCAAGCAGCAAATGCCTAGAATTAGAATGCACCAACAAATTCTAACTTGCAATTAGTAATGTCTTGCCAATTGATGCATCTTGAAGAAACAATCTCTTCGATCGGTGTTTTGTGCATCGGACAATAGTAACACTTATTTTTAATACTCTGCAACCTTTTGAATGTTTGTGGTCATTGCCTACCTCATAACTCGTCATATTCTATGATTTAATTAAATAAAACTTAGCATGATGCTCATGTCACGAAGTAAACAGACTGCAAATACTTAAAAATCAGGATTCAACTGTAAATGGCTTTGAAAAAGAGGTTATCGGTCGAAGTGCTTAATGAATATGCAACTAGAATATTGTGCGTATTATTCCAAGATGTGATTCAAGATATAAATACAATTACCCTGTATCTAAATAAGGAATGAATGGCAGAAGAAAATCCTACAAACCTGCTGCTATGGCTATGTACATTTCTAAGAAACAAGTCTACTTTCATTCTTGTAAAAAATATATTTGGCCCAATTACAGTACACTTATTTTTTTAATCAGATGTTTATTCAGAAAGAGCTCTTGGGAGTTGCCCTACTAATTCGTGTTTTTCTTTTAGGACAGAAGCACACATGTGGTGGTAACGGACTAACGGGATATAATGTACGTGGATCTTGTAATTGAGTAGTAGGAAAGGGTGAAATGATCTTTAGATAAAATGATACACTTATTTTTTAATTTCTTTTGAATGCTATCTTTCTGCCATTAACAAAAAACTGGTGTGAATCCTTCTTCACCTGTAACTTCATTTGATATATCTAAGGAGACTGTAGTTTAATAACATAAAAGAAATGTCATGTTGACAAATAACATTCTACAAGTGTTTGGAATAGATTCGTAGTCAAAAATATATAAGTGTAGCTCCCTAGATTTATAATTCAACTACAATATAATAGGAAAAGACAGTTAAGGAACACTATCTCTAAAGTAATGTGCGTGGAAAAGAGCAGCAATACTCACAATAATGAATAGCACTGTAGATGTAGCTCATATCTTCTGCCGATCAACATCCATTTTCTTTCTGTCTTTTATTTCTGAAATGGATCAATATTTGGAAATAACAAAGTATAAGCCTGCCGATAAGTTTTAACTTCACCTTCCATGTCTGCCGAAAACCCTAAGGGAGATAATGAAAAACCCTAACGGAGATAACAACTAATGAGGGAAGGACGACATACCGTACTAATTATTGTTATTGAATATAGGAAAAGATTGGCATCCCATATTTTATTATAAAGAATAGTTGGGGCCTTAACGAGTATGCACAAGTCGTGCGGGATGTGGTATTCACATTTATCCAAGATATGTGAAGTAGATACTAAAACAGTAGGAGTATATTTATTTAAAATCAATGACTAGCATAAATTAAGATAGATACTTCTTTTGATAAATTTATTTATTAATTCTTCTAAAAGACATGCACATGATTAAATTCGTAATCACACACGAGTTGTATTCATGGCTATTAAAACAGTTTCTCAAAAAAGCTATAGAAAAAAAATAAGCTTACTGTATCTATTTGTGCAAACGGTTCTATTGTACATATTAAAGCAATGCAAACAATAAAAAGGGACTACATAATCAAACAAACTAGGAAATTTTACATTCTATAGCTAACTATTGCACCATATTTATTATAAATCAAAATATTTTAAAAATATTATTACTTATAGCTACATTTTATATTATATAGCAAAATACACATTTAATATGTATACTACAGTATAAGCGTGAAATACGCCAGTTACGTTCTCTTTCCTCTTTCAATTAGCACACGATTTTTCTCTCTCTAAGCAAAATTCTCAAATCAAATTCAAGCGCGAATTTCTCTCCATGAATCCACCACAATTTTGCTCCTAAAAATCACGGTTCCTCACAAATTGGTAAAGTTTTTGGGTAATTGTTTCTTACTAGCTTCTCTGCCATTCTTCTTTTTCTCTTTACTCTCCTTTTAATTTCCGCCATTGTTAGGGTTTTCAGAAGAAACTTCAATTTTTGATATTAATGGCTGATTTAAGCACGCCAAGAAGGATTACATGAGGTATATCCACTAAAGCCCTCAATTTTGATGGGTCATATTTTGATTTGCGCATCACTCAATGGGAGGGTGTATGATCTGTCCTTTTTATATATACATAGACTCAATTTTTTTTTAACTTTTTAAAACAATATACATTTGGAGATATTTGAGTATTTTTCATACAATGAATTTAGTTCGTACAAAGTTTTTGTTGTTGTGTATATAGTTGTATTTATCTGTATTTGAATTCAGAAAATAACTATTTTGAATACACTAACAGTACTATATCACTATTCTCATGATTCAAGCTTTGTATCTTGTCTCTACTGTATTTTGAATACTATGCAAATAATGTATTCAAATATATTTGTATTTATCTGTATTTGAAGTTAAAAACCATATATTTTGAATACACTGAAAGTACTGTAACCACCTTATTGTATTTATCTGTATTTCAAGTATGTATTTACTTTTGTTGTGTTTGTATGCAGGAATTAAAATTCTTTTTTAAACACCCTCCTACTTCATCAAAGTATTTACTCAAGCATATGCAGAGTATTTGAGCATATGTGGATTAGTTCCACAAACAGCTTTTGATCCTAATTTACTCCGGCAAAGATATGATGCATTCCTTTGGGACTATGTTATGCGAAAGTTAGATGCTGAGGCGATAAGCGATGATAGCATCATCCAAGTCAACCATGTCACTTAAGTTCAAATTCTTCGGTTCACGACTCAAAAGTTTGATTTTTTTCAATCTTTTGCATAAACTAAGAAACAAGGATTTAAGACACAGGAATGCTGAGGAAATCTCTTTAGGAAAGCCAATGGGAATGTATTCACAATCTATTTTCAGTGCCTGTAGCTTAGTACAAGCGTGCAAATCAAGTTTTAACGTTGATGTTGATGAACTAAACAAGTGAAACTCCAACCAATTTCGAGCTTTTATTTCGATTGACTCAATGTCAGTGCCACTCACATGAATATTTTTAAGTTCATTCATACCGGTAGTGAGATGGGAGATAGGTAATATTTGTCATTGTAACAATCTTTTAAAGTTATCTCAACAATAGAAGGGCACCCGTTGATAAGCTTGAACAAATTTGTAGGAGAGATAGAAACGTAATCAAAATATATCTCTTTCAATGAAGGCAATTCCTCAAAGTTTTTCTCCTCAAATATATAACCTTTTAAATGTAGGACAGTTAATAATCTTGACTCTAAAATAACAGAAGACAAATTGATAGAAGTGTGAGTACGCGGTACGAACAAATAGAATTCCGTGAAATTGTAGTCAACAACAAGTTTGAAAAGAGGGTGGAGGCCAAAGCAGATTTCACAGCATACAAGAATGAAAATTCGGTAACATAATGCACAATATTTGTTTGTAGAAAGTGTTTGTACAAAGTTGCGGTCATAGAAGGATGCTATTATGCGACGCCAACTTCTGGAAACAGTGCGTAATTCCTTTTCAGGAAAAGGACCAAGGAGGAAGTTGATTGTCACAACCCAAAATCCTAACATGTTGTAATGGTATCTATATCAATACTAGGCAAGCCGATAACTTCAATAAATTACATTTTCTCTTAAGTTTGAAATCATAATATTTGAATTTTCATAGAAAAATCTCAAAAATTACTGACATAAGATACATTCCCAAAATCCGGTGTCACTAAGTACATGAACATCTAAATGATTGTAAAGTTTGACTGCTAAAAATACTGTCTGAAAATTTAGAACAGTACAAAAACTGAAAGGAAAGAGAATCAAGGTCTGCGGACGCCAAACAGCTACCTCGATAATCTCCAACAGACAAAACTTCGAGAACTAGCAACCGCCGTGTCCAGAAGTACCTGAATCTGCACACGAGGTGTATGGTGTAGTATAAGTACAACCAACTCAGCAAGTAACAATACTAAATAAAGAGTTGAAAGTAGTGAAGAGTTTCACAACTAAGTCCAATTACAGTAATTTACAACATAAGAAAGTAGGTATGCTTGTAAGTTTAACAATTAAGGCCCAAACAGTAATTTCATATCAAGTTTAACTGAAACTGGAGATAGTATCTTCCAGAAATTTCCAACACAACGATATATGACAACTGTAGTACAATAAGAATGAAATCAAATGTATCCTCTCAGGACCATAGTCACTCAGCCATTCTATTCACTCATCACTCAGCAATCGCACTAAGTAGGTACCTACGCTTACTGGGGATGTGTACAGACTCCGGAGGGGCTCCTTGAGCCCAAGCGCTATAATCCGCACGGACAACTCACGTGCTATAGTATAATATCTGGATCTGTATGGACAACTCACGTGCTATAGTATAATATCAAGATCCGCACGGACAACTCACGTGCTATAGTATAATATCTCACAATCCGACCCCTCGACCTCACTCAGTCATAAATCTCTCCAGTCTCTCGGGATCTCAATAATCATGAAAATCATCTGAAACAACAATGATATAATGTATCAATAATGAACAATAGAGACTGAGATAAAATAAACAGGTAAATTGTGACTGAGTACAAAACAACAATTTACAGATAATTCAACATGTACAGGACCTCTATGGGTCCCTAAAGTGCCAACACATAATCTAAACATGATTTGTTGTTAAATTTCTCTACTACGTGGAGAATGTACATATAAAAACAGATTATTCAACTACACAGTTCCATGGAATTTGACCAAGTCACAATTCCTACTGTGCACGCACCACGAAATCTTAATTTCCTTAGCATAAATTTTTTGGGGTCGTTACACATAAATCAACACCCAGTCACCCTTTTCAACTTAAGTTCTAAACCTTGGAACTAAGTGTTCCAAATCATTCCAAAATCTCGACAAGTCAAATAACAACCGAAAAGCACAATTTGAGCTTAAATGGGGAGACAAGGTTGCAATACTCGAAATGACAGGCCGGATCGTTACATTGATCCAGTGTTCAAGGTTTCATACTTCAAACTCAAACACTGGGGGGACTATATAAAAGAAGCATTAAACAAAAATATCTCAAGAATTTAAAGAAATTTTGAAGAACAATTCTCAAAGAAACTTTGAATAAGAAAACTTTCAAGCTCGAAGATCGAATGGGAAGGGAAGTGGAATTCCTCGTATTTAAAAAGACATATGCTATGTATCATATGAGGAGAAAAACCTTGGAAGAGGCCAAAGTGGGCATCGTAGATATCGAAGATTGCATTGCCAATGCCCGAGCACTAGTGTTAACTGTTTGAGAACGTCTCCCGACTCAGCCTGACGCAACTGACTCTTCGAGCATCAGTTCCGACCGGGAACCGAGGAGGAATCTGAAGAGAATGATGATGAAAGCCCAGGTCCTGAACCGGAATCTGATCCACCCACTTCCCTCGAGGGGCGTATATGCCTCTCTCCCCCCCAAGTTCCGGTGGCGATAATGTTTAGATTTTTCCTCTTTTCTTTTGTTGTTTTACTTTGTACTTTTGTACTTATGCCGTTTGGCATTTTGATAAATAAAAATGATTTTTACTTATGTATTGCGCAAAGTTTGTTCTTTTTGTGTTGAATTAGATAAGGCTTCGGGTGTATTTTCGGTCGATAGCTTCTTGTTTCGGGCATAACATTTCTGGGACCAACCCTTTACTATGAGGATTTCATAAGAGAGGGCCCTCTTATGTTTACGATGCTCTTGAAGAGGACGTCTCATGTTCATTTCGGCACAGACGTTTGAAGTTTTCTGTTAACTTTCAAATGATAAAACTAACTTATCATTTGGATAGGAAACAAGATAAAATAAAACTGTCACGACCCTAAATTCCCTCCGTAGGATGTCGTGATGGCACCTTCTCTCTAAGACTAGGCGAGTCTATCAATGCGGAATAACTGAATATAAATTAAAATTTAATCCTTAACAGTCGAATAAATAAGAACTGCAAATTTAACAATTTTAACTCCTAAAACCTGGTAGGAATAAGTCACAAGCTTCTAAGAATTTATTCTCAGTGTCTCTATACATCAGTGTCTAAAGAAAATAAGAAAAACGACATAATAAGGATTGAAGGAGACTGTGGGGTCTGCGGACGCTGACAAATATACCTTGAAGTCTCTGTGTACAGCCTAATTCACTGATGCCTGGTCTGATAGGAAGTACCTGGATCTGTACAAAATGATGTGCAGAAGCATAGTATGAATACACCATAGCGGTACCTAGTAAGTGCCAAGCCTAACCACGGTAGAGTAGTGACGAGGTCAGGCCAGACATTACTGGAATAATAAAAGACAGGGTGGGGCCCATATCACGAAATCCGATAAAACTTACAAAATCTGACAACTCATTCAATTACGAATCCAACCATACTAGTTTCACTCAAATCCGACTCTGAATCGACATCGAAATCTCAAAAATTTATTTTATGAGCTTTCTACAATTTTCCCCAAATTTCCATCTCAAAACACCAATTAAATGATGAAAACAATGATATATTCGTGTATATTAACAAAATCTGAGTTAGAATCACTTACCTCGATGTTGTTCCTTGAAAATCTCTCAAAATTTGCCTTTTCCAAAGCTCCAATTCGTCAAAATAGGACGAAGTCCCCTTGTTATAACTCAAAGTTTTTGTCCAGGTGTGCCCCCGGTCTCTGCCCCCGATCGCGAACAGATGAAGGAAACCAGATACAAGCATCAGAAAAATTCTAGTAGATGTTTAAGTCCAAATTTCGATCAATTAACCATCTGAAACTCACCTGAGGCCCTCGGGACCTCAAACAAATATACCAATAAGTCCGGAAATATCATACGAACTTATTCGAAACCTCAAATCACATCAAACAATGTTAAAACCACGAATCATACCCCAATTCAAGCTTAATAAAACTTAAGAATTTCTAACTTCTACATTTGATGCTGAAACCGAACAAATCAATTCCGATTGACCTCAAATTTTGCACACAAGTTATAAATGACATAACATAGCTATGAAAATTTTCAGAACTGGATTTCGACCGCAATATCAAAAAGTCAACTCCCCGGTCAAACATCCAAACCTAAATTCCTGTTTTAGCCATTTCAAGCCTAATTTAACTACGAACTTTCAAATAAAATTCCGGACGTGCTCCTAAGTCTAAAATCACCATACGGGGATGTTGAGATAATCAAAATTCTATTCCGGGGTTGTTTACACATAAGTCAATATCCAGTCAACCTTTTCAACTTAAGTTTTCATTTCGGAGACTAAGTGTCTCAATTCATTTCGAAATCTCTCCGGACCTGAACCGACTACCCCGGCAAGTCACATAATAGATATAAAGTACAAAGTGAGTAGTAAATGGGGGAACGAGGCCACAATTCTCAAAACGACTGGCCGGGTCGTTACATCCCCCTCTTAGACAAACGTTCGTCTTCGAACGGGTTTAGAATTATACCTGGAGTTTTGAAAAGATGAGGATAACATCTACGCATATCATGATTGGTCTCCCAAGTAGCCTCCTCAATCGGATGACCCCTCCACTGTACTTTTACTGAAGCAATGTTCTTCGATCTTAGCTTTCTAACCTTTCTGTCAAAAATGGCCACTGGCTCTTCAACATAAGATAGATTCGTATCCAACTGGACTGAGCTGAAGTCTAACACATGAGATGGATCTCCGTGATACTTTCGGAGCATGGAAACATGGAACTCTGGATGAACGCAGAAGATTAGGTGGTAGTGCAAGTCTATAAGCCATCTCTCCAATTCTTTCAAGAATCTCAAAAGGCCCAATAAACCTAGGGCTCAACTTGACCTTCTTCCCAAATCTCATAATACCCTTCATGGGCGAAACCCGGAGCAAGACCCGCTCATCAACCATGAATACAACATCACAAACCTTCCGATCTGCATAACACTTTGTCTAGATTGGGCTGTACGAAGTCGATCCTGAATCAATTTAACCTTTTCCAAAGCATCTTGAACAAAGTCCGTACCCAATAATCTATCTTTGCCCGGTTCAAAACAACCCACTGGAGACCGGCACCGCCTACCATATAAGGCCTCATACGGCTCAATCTGATTGCTCAACTGATAACTGTTATTGTAAGCATACTCCGCAAGTGGCAAGAACTGATCCCAAGCACCCCCCAAAATCTATCACACAAGCACGAAGCATATCCTCCAGTATCTGAATAGTGCGCCCGGACTGCCCGTCCGTCTGAGGGTGAAATATTGTACTCAACTCTACCCGAGTACCCAACTCTCGATGCACGGCTCTCCAGAACCGTGATGTAAATTGTGTACCACGATCAGAGATGATAGATGTCGGTACGCCATGAAGCCTAACAATCTCGCGAATGTAAACCTGAGCCAGCTACTCCGAAGAGTAAATAGTAACCACAGGAATGAAATGAGCTGACTTGGTCAATCTATTCACAATCACCCAGACTGCATCGAACTTCCTCTAAGTCCGTGGGATCCCAACAACGAAATCCATAGTGATCCGCTCCCATTTCCATTATGGAATCTCTAACCTCTGAAGCAATCCACCCAGTCATTGATGCTCATATTTCACCTGTTGACAATTTAGGCACTGGGAGATATACTCCACTATGTATTTCTTCATCCGCCTCCACCAATAGTGCTTCCTCAAATCCTGATACATCTTCGCGGTGTCTGGATGAATGGAGTACCGCGAACTGTGAGCCTCCTGGAGAATCAACTCACGCAAACTATCTGCATTAGACACACATAGCCTGCCCTGCATCCATAATACATTGTCATCTCCAATAGTGACTTCTTTGGCTTCACCGTGCTGAACTGTGTCCTTAAGGACAAGCAGGTGGAGGTCATCATACTGACGCTCCTTGATACGATCATATAGAGAAGACTGAGAAACCATACAAGCCAAAACTCTGCTTGGCTCGAAAGCATCCTATCTAACAAACTGGTTGGCCAAGGCTTGAACATCCAAGGCTAAAGGCCTCTCTGTTACCGGTAAATATGCTAAGCTGCCCAAACTCTCCGCCTTACGACTCAAGGCATCAGCCACCACATTGGCCTTTCCGGGATGATAGAGAATGGTGATATCATAATCCTTAAGAAACTCCAACCACCTCCGATGTCGCAAATTAAGATCCTTCTATTTTAACAGATGTTCTAGACTCCGTTGATCGGTATAAACCTCATAATGGATAGCGTACAAATAATACCGCCAAATCTTCAAGGCATGAACAATAGCTGCTAACTCAAGGTCGTGGATCAGATAATTCTTCTCATGTACCTTTAACTGTCTGAACGCATAGGCAATCACCCTACCGTCTTGCATCACCACTGCATCGAGACCAATGCGCGACACATCACAATACACAGTATAAGACCCTGAGCCTGTAGGCAATACCAATACTGGGTTGTAGTCAAAATTGTCCTGGGCTTTTTAAATCTCTCCTCACATTCCTCGGTCCACCTGAACGGAGCACCCTTCTGGTTCAATTTGGTCATAGGTGCAGCAATAGAAGAGAAACCCTCTACAAATCGGCAATAATACCCCGCCAAGCCAAGAAAACTCCGGATCTCAGTAGCTGATGACGGTCTAGGCTAACTCTGCACTGCTTTAATTTTCTTCGGATCTACCTGGATCCCCTTGTTCGTTACCACATGACCCAAAAATCCTACTGAATCAAGCCAGAATTCACACTTTGAAAATTTTGCATACAACTTCTTTTCTCTCAAATTCTGAAGCACAGTCCTTAGGTGATATTCATGATCCTCCCGGCTCCGGGAATACACCAGAATGTCGTCAATAAACACAGTGATGAAAGAATCAAGATAGGGTTGAAATAAACTGTTCATTAAGTGCATAAATGTTGATGGGGCGTTGGTCAGCCCAAATGACATTACAAGGAACTCATAATGACTATACCGAGTCCTGAAGGCAGTCTTTGAAATATCTGGTTCCCAAATCTTCAACTGATGATAGCCTGAATGTAAGTCGATCTTAGAGAACACTCTGGCACCCTGAAGCTGATCAAATAGGTCATCAATATGTGGCAATAGATACTTGTTCTTCACTGTAACCTTGTTTAACTAGTGGTAATCAATACACATCCGCATTGAATCATCCTTCTTCTTCACAAATAAGACAGGAGCACCCCAAGATGATACACTGGGCCGAACAAAACCCTTATCAAATAGCTCTTGTAACTGCTCCTTTAATTCCTTCAATTCTGCTGGGGCCATACGATATGGTGGAATAGAAATGGACTGAGTGCCCGGTAACAAATTCATGCCAAAATCAATATCCATGTCGGGTGGAATACCCGGAAGATCCGCTTTAAATACATCAGTAAAATCTCTTACTATAGGAACTGACTCCACAGTAGGAGTATCAACACTAACATCTCTCACATAAGCCAGATACACATCGCACCCCTTCTCAACCATTCGTTGAGCCTTAAGAAATGAAACAACCCTGCTAGGAACATAATCTAAGGTACATCTCTACTCTAGCCGCGATAGACTTAGCATAGCCAACGTCACCATCTTGGCATGACAATCAAGGATAGGGTGATAGGGCGACAACTAGTCCATGCCAAAAATAATATCGAAATCCACCATACTGAGCAATAATAAATCAGCTCTAATCTCAAAACCACTAATAACAATGAAACACGACTGATACACGCGGTCAACAATAATAGATTCACCTACGGGTGTAGATACATAAATAGAAGAACTCAAAGAATCACAGGATACACCCAAATACTGGAAAAAATAAGATGACGCATAAGAATAAGTGGAGCCTGGATCAAATAAGATTGATGCATCTTTGTGACAGACCGAACAATACCTGTGATAACAGAATCGGATGCAACTACCTCCCTCCTAGCAGGAATGGCATAATATCGGGCCTGACCTTCCCCTCAAGGTTGACCGCTACATGTCCGACCTCCACCTCTAGCTGGCTGTGCAGGCGGAGTGGCAGCTGATGCAGTAATCATGGCCTAAGAAGCCTGAGGACCCTGTGGAATGGGTGGGGCTTGAGAAATCTGTGGAGGTGCACCCCACATAAGTCTGGGGAAATCCCTCATGATATGACAAGTGTCACCACACTCAAAACAAGCCTGCGGAGGACGTGGCTGTTGGGACTGGCTCGGGCCTGATCAACTGGACTGCACGCTGAAAGTACCCCGTATAGGCGGTACAGTAGACACTAGCGGTGCATAATATGGAACCTGGGATTTAGGAGTAGCCGGAATACCGCTGGAAGTGCTGAATGAATAGGATGGCTCACAAATCATCTACTTTGACAGGCTGCAGTTGGGGAATGAGAACTGTTATATGTGCCAGAATCCCGAGGTCTCTTAGCGTCCCTCTCTTCTCTCTCCCGAGTCTGCATACCCTCCAATCTCCTAGCAATTGACACCGCCTATTGGTATTTGATGTCCATCTCCAGTTCTCTGGCCATACTGAATGTGATACTAGGGTGGAGCCCCTCAATAAATCGACGAACCTGCTCTCGAACAGTAGCAACCAAGGCTGGTGCATTCCTAGCCAAATCACTGAATCGGACCGCATACTCTGACACGGTCATAGAACCCTGGCACAACTACTCAAACTCTGCACACCATGCATTT
Organism: Nicotiana tomentosiformis; assembly: GCF_000390325.3. NCBI lineage: Eukaryota > Viridiplantae > Streptophyta > Magnoliopsida > Solanales > Solanaceae > Nicotiana > Nicotiana tomentosiformis. The sequence goes on along the minus strand of NC_090819.1, from coordinate 89,183,747 downwards.
CTAAGACTCTGAAGAACATACTCCCTCAAGAACATATCTGAAAATTGAGTCCAAGTGAGTGAAGCTGCCTCTGCCGTACTATCCAACTCGTTTGCCTTCCACCACTGGTAGGACGCTCCTCTAAGATAGAATGTCGTGAAAGAAACCCTACTAGAATCCACATTACCCATAGTACGGAGGATACGGTGACATTCCTCAAGAAAACCCTGAGCATCCTCTAAAGCCAAACCGCTAAAAGTGTTAGGGTGGTACTTCTTGTACCTCTCGAGCCTGAGTTGCTCCCCATCCTAAACTGTTTCCTAGCCTCGAGCCGAACTGGGACAACTGGCTGCACTAGTATAACCTATGGGGCATAGTCAAACTGGGCCCGTGGCTCTAGGGAACGGGCGGCGGGAGTTTGTTCTTCTCCCCTGGCGTGAGATGTGGCAGGAGCAAGTGGAATCAACCCTGCCTGAGCTAGAGTGCCAAACATGCTCAAAAACTAGGCAAGAGTCCCCTGAAGCGGAGGGGTAGTAACATGCGTCTTAGGTGCCTGCTCTCCAACTGGAGCTACTGGTGGCTCTGCAGCAACTTGTGCAGTTGCTCTGGCTTCACCACGTGGTCTTCATCGGCCTCTGCCCCGACCCCGGCCTCTTGCGACTTCAACAAGGAGCGTGGGTGTTTGATCATCGGATCCAGTTGTACGTGTACTCACCATCTGTGAGAGAATAGAAATACAATGGTTTAGAACTTCGAAGTCAACAAATGCGCACGATAAGGAATCAAAGAAGTGAACATTTTTTCTAACAGTTCCATAGCCTCCCGAAGATAAGTACAGACGTCTGTACCGATCCGCGAGACTCTACTAAACCTACTTGTGACTCATAACACCTATGAACCTAGAGCTCTGATACCAACTTGTCACGATCCCAAATTTCCTCCGTAGGATGTCGTGATGACACCTAGTCTCTAAGACTAGGTAAGCCTATCAATGCAGAATAACTGAATATAAATTGAAACTAAATACTTAACAATCTAATAAATAAGAACTGCAAATTAAACAATTTTAACTCCCAAAACCCGGTAGGAATAAGTCACAAGCTTCTAAGAATTTATCCTCAGTGTCTCTATACATCATCGTCTAAAGAAAATAAGGAAAATGACATAATAAGGATAGAAGGGGACTGCAGGGTCTGCGGACGCTGGCAGATGTACCTTGAATTCTCCGTGTACAGTCTAATTCACTGATGTCTGATCTGATAGGAAGTACCTAGATCTACAAAAAAGATGTGCAAAAGCGTAGTATGAGTACACCACAACGGTACCCAGTAAGTGTTAAGCCTAACCTCGGTAGAGTAGTGACGAGGTGAGGCCAGGCCCTACTGGAATAATAAAAGACAAGGTAGGAAGTTTAACAATATAATAATAAAAATGACAATGAGAATAAATCAAATAGTATGTCATAATTTAACTACACAGAATAAGGGTAAACAATACCTCGCGGAAGGAAAAACGGAAATTTACAACTTTAAGGAAATCACCAAAATAACCAAAGGTAAATGCATCCATAAAGAAATATCAACAAGGGCACTCCCGAGGTACCGCCTCGTAGTCCCAAATCATAAATAAATTCACAATATCCCATTTTCTTATATCACCGCGGGAGCCTTCACATTAAATTTTAAAGAAAACATTTTTTTCGAAATAGCATCCTGCGTTTTAGCCACCCTTATCACACTGCATGACTTCTAGTAATTCCCCTACTAGCCACGCGTATCAAGCCACCCTTATCTCACCGCATGCATTTCAACACGCAGACCTTATACCACCGAATGCATATCAATATCACAATATATTACAATTTGCACCTCAAGTACCCAAATATTTCAACTTGCCAAAAAAAATCAACAACAATAATATTTTTCACAATAAGGAGCTCACGGCTCAATCACAATAGTACAAAAATCTCACAAAATATTCAGCAAAAATAATATTTCACAAATTAACATCTTGACTTAACATCAAATTTTTAAAAATCTAAAATACTTCATTTTTAATAATATTTAAATTAAGAAATCCAACCTTCTAATAATGCACAGAACAAAAGAAACAGAGTTTCAACTAAATAGGTAAAACACTTAGGAGGAACATGTCAGACAAATTTAAAATACAAAAATATATTAATGATAGACGCATTTCCTAGTTTGGGTTTTTCAGATTTTTATTTCTTTAGGAGACGCATATCCTAGTCGAGTCTTCAATTTTACTCTCATCATTGCATCATTCATCAATAACATAAGTGATTTATAGTTCTGCTAACAACTCACAAATCTTCCTAGTGCAAACTGGGCAGAAAAGTTTCTTTTGTTTTGTCTATTTTGTTGTAGTATCAGGCGCCCACCCGGAGAATGAGGGAATTCATTTCAAGTTTAAGTCATCAGGCGCCCATTTGGAGAACGAGAGAATTTATTTCAAGTTTTAAGTCATCAGGCACCCACCTGGAAAACGAGGGAATTTATTTCAAGTTTTTAAGTCAGCAGGCACCCACCTGGAGAATGAGGGAACTTATTTCAAGTTTTAAGTCATCAGGCGCCCACCTGGAGAATGAGGGGATTTATTTCAAGTTTTAAGTCATCAGGCGCCCACCTGGAGAAAGAGGAAATTTATTTCAAGTTTTAAGTCAACATCAGGCGCCCACCTGGAGAACGAGGGAATTCATTTCAAGTGTTAAGTCAACATCAGGCACCCACCTGGAAAACGAGGGAATTCATTTTAAGTTTTTAAAGTCAGCAGGCGCCCACCTGGAGAATGAGAGAATTTATTTCAAGTTTTAAGTCAACATCAGGCGCCCACCTAGAGAACGAGGGAATTCATTTCACGTGTTAAGTCAACATCAGGTACCCACCTAGAAAATGAGGGAATTTATTTCAAGTTTTTAAAGTCAGCAGGCGCCCACCTGGAGAATGAGGGAATTTATTTTAAGTTTTAAGTCATCAGGCGGCCACCTGGAGAACGAGGGAATTTATTTCAAGTTTTAAGTCAGCATCAAGCGCCCACCTGGAGAACGAGGGAATTCATTTCAAGTTTTAAGTTAGCGGCAGGCGCCCACCTAGAGAATGAGGGAATTTGTTTCAATTTTCAAGTCATTAGCAGGCGCCCACCTGGAGAACGAGGGAATTCATTTCAAGTTTTAAGTTAGCGGTAGGCGCCCACCTAGAGAATGAGGGAATTTGTTTCAATTTTCAAGTCATTAGTAGGCGCCCACCTGGAGAACGAGGGAATTCATTTCACATTTCAATTCAAATGCAGGCGCCCACCTGAAGAACGAGGGAAATTATTTCAGAATTCAATTCAAGTTAGAAGTACAGAAGCTCGCCTCAAGAATGCAAGCCGACAGTCTGAGATGACCAAAAGAAGAAGTCTCAATCCAGAATAAAAGAAAAAAAAGTCAATTCAAAATACAGAAGCAGATGAAAAGATATGGGCTGCTCAAGACATGACTCAAGTCGTAAGCTTTGCATGCCCCGTCTTGATCCGAAGAAGCTGAAGAGATGAATCTGCACCTACAGCTAGCAAGCATCAAGGTTCAAATCAAAAGTCTTCATGAAGAACCATTCAAGACTCAAGATCAAGCTTCAGAAGACTTATAGATAGGAATCTTGTAACTCATAGCTTACAGGCTTAGTTAGTCTTTTTCATTTTTGATTTTGATGTAATAACAGGATCGCGGACCGGAACCTCGACGGAACGGTATCTCACTCGACTCTCTCATCCTCTCCACACACTCCATCACTTCTGAACTACACGTGGCCTAATTCCTTTATAGCCAAGGATATGTAGGCAGCTCAGATACTAGGGCTCGGTCACAATCTTTTTGAATAAGTGTCGGGTCAGAAATCAATTACGTCGCTTACTTGTTTCTTTGCTCAAAAACACTTTGTGTTTCCAAGCAAAGAGAGGCAGTTGTAAGCACATAATTTTTGACCCACACATTAGAATTACCTTTAATAGTCATAGTATTTTTTAGAATATTTATTTGAGTTTATTTCTATAGGATTTTACTTTATTATTAATTTTAATTCTATTTTTTAAAGCACAAAAATTGAAAAAATACAAAAATAGTTTCATTTTCTCTATTTAATTTAGGTATTAGGTATTTTTAGAAAGATATTATTTTTATTATTATTTGAAAATACCAAAAAATAGTTTTGTATTAATTAGTATATTTTGATAGTATTAGTATTTTTATTTTTATTTTTTGCTTAATGAGTAAGAATTGAATTTGGGCCAATTGGGAGCTCATTTTCGTATTTTGGTGGCCCAGCAAGATAAAGGCCTATTCTTCCCAATCCCTTTTACCCCAAACCCTTTTCTCACCCATCAAACCCCTCCCTTAATCATAGCCATTGATCTACTTTCATCCAAAGGCCAATACTCACTCCCCACTACCATAAAAAAACCAAATTAACACCTAAAAACCCTAAGCTAATTCCCCACTTCAGACACAAAAGACTCAAACAGCCGCAACCTGCACAAAAACAAAAAGAAGGCAAAGAGTGAAAGAAAAAAGAACGGATAAAGTGAAATAGAACAGAGGAGACTAAGAGAATTCGGGAATTAGAATAGCAGAAAATGGAGGTCACGAAACAGTAGCAATTCTCTAGGCTCAAAGCACGAGAATTGAGATAGCCAGTACTATAATACACTACCAATTGAAGACTTTTCAGATTCTTTCTCTTTTCCAAGTTGATTGATAAAGCTTCTCTGAGCTGATTCTTTCTTAAAGTTCCGGTCAGCTCTTTGAGTTTCGGTTTTCTCCGGGTCGAGTAGAGTTCGAGTTCGTCCGCGAGATTCGAGTGTTTTCCGGCGAGGTTCGGTCAGTCTTTCGCCTGTCGAGGTCCGATCGTGGTCCTGTGCATTGTCAAGTTTTAAAACAGTCAGCGTATCTATTTAGAGGTCCATTTCCTTTCTCTTAAGCTCTAAATCTTTATTTTATATATGATTTTGTGTTAGATCATGATTGAGTTTGAATTAAATGTGATAATGTTGATTACTCTATGTGTTGTGTATTGACTTGTTCTTCTTTAAAATCACTGCATCTTTAGACTTTTAAAATCACGAATCTGCTCTCAATTTGGTTGCTCTTCGTTTCATAGGATTTGGCTTTATTTAGAGCTTAATTAGTTTGGAAAATTAGAGATTGAGAACCGACTGCTGTAAATCGCTTTACAGAATCACAAACATCGTAGCTTGCTTTAGGCGCGATTAATAAATCATCGTGACTATGGGTACAGTTTCCGTGGCATAGTCATGATACGCAACCCCAATTCGAGTGTGCATTTCACGTGACTCGACCACAACTTCAAATAATAATAAAAATAAACATGTCGTAAATCGTGGGTACATTTCATGTGGCGCGGTTTGTAACGTGTACCAAAATAGCGAGTGCGCGACATCGTGACTTGTTCAAACAAATTTCATAAATATTAAAAGCGGTTTAGAAGATAAAAATGCACACTAGGTTTTAAAACATGTATTAAATCAGATAATTAGGCCAATTATTAATAGTTGAGAGACCGTGCTAAAATCACGAAACTCGGGAGTGCCTCACACCTTCTTCCGGGTTAACAAAATTCTTTACCCGATCTTCTGTGTTCGCAGACCATAAATAGAGTCAAATTTCCTCGATTTGGGATTTAAAATAAACCGGTGACTTAGGACACCATAACTTATTCCAAGTGGCGACTCTGAATTTAATAAATAATCCCATTTCGATTAATGTCACTTTAATTGGAAAAACTCCCTTATCCCTATCCCCCTAAAAAAAAAGAGGTGTGACACCTTTGACCAGTTTTTGTCCCAATCGTATTTTTTTTGGCAAGGTTTTTAACGAGACAACAACGGAAAGCAAACTATGAAGGGAGTGCCATCAACAAAGTTAAGACCTTTAAATGATAAGGCATTGAAATAATAAACCACTACGGGATGGTTAAATGGTCTTTGTCTTGATGGCAAGTTCCTAATGAGAAGTAAAGCTTGTCATCGAACCAAAGGCTATTCAACCATTCACAAGTGTTTCAACTAATGAATTAAGACCTCCAGAGTTCCAATTCACATACTTCGCATTCAAACACTAGGGGAATAGTATTGGATACGGCATCAAGGATGCCACAAAAATCGGGACTACGAGACCCAGGAACAACAATGTCTCATCGGTACCAGGGACTGCATGGCCAGCCCCGTAGAAACAAGTAATACGAGTTAGCCACATGTATTGGTAATATTTTTAGCAATCAAATTCTTATGTACTTTTAAAAGTAGAAGGAATAAAATAAAGTCCTTTTTGTAACGATCCGACCAGTCATTTTGAGAGTTGTAATCTCGTTCCCCTATTTACTGCTCATTTTGTACTTTATAACTGTTATGTGATTTGTCGGGGTAGTCGGTTTAGGTCCGGTGAGATTTTGAAATGAATTGAGACACTTAGTCTCCAAAATAAAAACTTAAGTTAAAAAGGTTGACCGAATATTGACTTATGTGTAAACGATCCCAGAATAGAATTTTGATAATTTCAACAGCTCCGTAGGGTGATTTTGGACTTAGGAGCGAGTCCAGAATTTTATTTGGAAGTTCGTAGTTAAATAAGGCTTGAAATGGCTAAAATAGGAATTTAAGTTTGAAAGTTTGATCGGGGAGTTGCCTTTTTTATATCGGGGTAGGAATCTAGTTCTAAAAATTTTTATAGCTCTATTATGTCATTTATAACTTGTGTGCAAAATTTGAGGTCAATCGGAATTAATTTGTTTGGTTTCGGCTTCGAATGTAGAAGTTGGAAATTCTTATGTTTCATTAAGCTTGAATTGGGGTATGATTCGTAGTTTTAGCGTTGTTTGATGTGATTTGACATTTCGACTAAGTTCTTATGATGTTTTAGGATTTTTTGGTATATTTGGTTGAGGTCCCGAGGGCTTCGGGCGAGTTTCATATGGTTAACAGATCGAAATTTGGACTTAAAGAGCTGATGGAATGTTTCTAATGCTTGTATCTGGTTTCCTTCATCCGTTCGTGATCGGGCGAAGTGACCGGGGGCAGCCATTGGGGTCCGCGATCGAGGGCAGCGACCAGGGGCAACGACCGAGGGCAGCGACCGGGGGCATGCTCGGACAGAAACTTCAAGTTATAAAAAGGGGACTTTGTCCCGTTTTTCATTTTTGACAAAATGGAGCATGGGGAGAGACGATTTTTGAGAGATTTTCAAGGAAAAACATCGAGGTAAGTGATTCTAACTCAGATTTGGCTAATATACAAGAATATATTATTATTTTTATCATTTAATTAGTGTTTTGAGATGGAAATTTGGGGAAAATTGTAAAAATCTCATAAAATGAATTTTTGAGATTTCGATGTCGAATCAGAGTCGGATTTGAGTGAAATAGTATCGTTGGACTCGTAATTGAATGGGTTGTCGAATTTTATGAGTTTCGTCGGATTCCATGATGCGGGCCCCACATGCAATTTTTGAGTTAAATTTCGGATTTTTATTGAAAAATTTGTGTTTTCATATGGAATAAATTCCAATAAATTGTATTGACTGAATCAAATTAATTATGACTAGATACGAGACTTTCGGAGGCTAATTCGCGAGGCAAAGGCATAACAGAGTAAAGAATTACACAAGTCAAGGTAAGTAACTTGTCTAGCCTTGTGGGGGGGAGGGGAGGGGGAGGGGGGAGAATTCCTCTTAGGATAGATATTGATATGAAAATGTTGATGTGTTGAAAGTCGTGTAGACGAGGTGATGAGTGTGTACACAGGTTAAATGTGGAAGATTATGTCTTTAAATTGTGTAGAGCATTGTTGCATATTAATTAAATTATTTTATTCTGTTATATTCATCTAAATTTGAGATTGAGCTTGCGGAAAACTATAAACTAAGCTTGACTAAACTAAAAACTGACCCTATTCTCGAGGCGGAACCCCTGATTTCAAGAAAATTAAAGATTGATAACTTAAGAAAACTAAAAATTGACCTTTTTTTTAATCCAGACTTCCTTTTTTTTAAAACTTATTATCCTAGGAGAAAATTCATCAGATTAGGTTTTTTTTTATGGTATCTTAGGAGAAAGATTCATCAGACTAAGATTTTGATCCTAGGAGAAAATTCATCAGTCTAGGTCTTCTATCTTAGACTAGGTCTTCTATCTTAGGAGAAAGATTCATCAGACTAAGATTTTGATCCTAAGAGAAAATTCATCAGACTAGGCCCTCTATTTTTTGTTATCTTAGGAGAAAGATTAATCAGACTAAGATTTTGATCCTAGGAGAAAATTCATCAGACTAGGCCTCTTTTTTTTTTTTTTTTGGTATCTTAGGTGAAAGATTCATCACACTAAGATTTCTATCATAGGAGAAAGTTCATCAGACTAGGTCTTCAATCTTAGGAGAAAGATTCATCAGACTAAGATTTTGATCCTAAGAGAAAATTCATCAGATTAGGTCCTCTTTTTTTGTTATCTTAGGAGAAAGATTCATCAGACTAAGATTTTGATCCTAGGAGAAAATTCATCAGACTAGGTCTCTTTTCTTCTTCTTTTTTCCTTTTTTTTTGGTATCTTAGGAGAAAGATTCATCAGACTAAGATTTCTATCATAGGAGAAAGTTCATCAGACTAGGTCTTCAATCTTAGGAGAAAGATTCATCAGACTAAGATTTCGATCCTAGGAGAAAATTCATCAGCCTAGGTCTCTTTTTTATTATCTTAGGAGAAAGATTCATCACACTAAGACGTTAATCCTATGAGAAAATTCATCAGACTAGGTTTTCTATCTTAGGAGAAAGATTCATCAGACTAAGATTTCGATCCTAGGAGAAAATTCATCAGACTAGGTCTTTTTTTTTTTTTTTTATCTTAGGAGAATGATTCATCAGACTAAGATTTCTATCCTAGGAGAAAACTCATCAGACTAGGTTTTCTATCTTAGGAGAAAAATTCATCAGACTAAGATTTTTATTGGGAGAAAATCCATCAGACTAGGACTTTTTATCCTAGGAGGAAAAATGTGAAGAGCAATGGCAAAATTTTATGCACACTAGCAAGACAAATAAAGGCAAAGATTTGAGAAACTTCCCTTTGTCGGCTCTTCTCTTCTCTTTTTTTTTTCTTTTGAACCACTTTCCTTGCTCTGCTTTGTTCCTGTTTCAAACAAAGAAAATTTTGTCAGTTTTAAAAGTAGTGGTCGGTTTGTGGCCTTGAATCTTGGACAGCTTGGCTTTTGCTCAATCAGCTTTAGTCGGTTTCAAGAGACTTTTTACTTTACATCAACCCTGATCGTTTCAAATCCAGTACCATTTGTATTTGTGGCTCAATCAGCCTTATCCCAACTAGAGATCTTTGCTTAGGTGACCTTTTCTATGTCTTGAATGTCTTTCTGCTTTTTGAGCAATTTGTCTGTCAGAGAGAATCACAACTGGTAAGTATCTTTTGCATGATATGCACACTTCATAGTTCTTGTTCAGTACTACAGAGAGCCCGAGCCCCTGATTAACCTCGAGGTTATCTTTGCTTGCTTTAGCCAAGTAGGCTGACAAGGGTATTTTGGGGGTTTTGGGGGGAAGCCTTTGCATGAATCCTCAAGGCATGTTGACTGTGACACCTGACTGTGCTGGCCAAATTAACTTTGTGCAACTGAAAAGCTAGTAGCAGATTTTGAAATATTTTCTTGCTTGTTTTGACAAGGACTGACTCAGAGTGAAGGATACAATGATACCAAAAAACAATATTAACAAGAAATGCCCATGTCGAGAAGGACATAAGGAAGAGTTTTTATTTTATTTTATAAATAGCTAGCCTTAATGAACCATGACATGCATTTTGAACTTAATAGCCGATCTATCAAACTAATTCAATCTTTCCTTTTACCATTCTTATGATTTTGAAGTCGGGCTTGTTCGTGCCAATCTTTTGCATCAGCTTCACGACTCACTATCGACTAATGGTGCCCCGAGAGATTTTTACCAATAAGTCTCTCTCATTTATTCATCTCTGCTTACCGTCGTCTTACAGTGCCCGTGAGGGTTTTCACTAGTAAGACTCTCTCATTTTTTCTTCTTTATTTTTCTTTTTCTTTTGCTTTCTAGTATGAGCAACTGACGGTGTTTTATGTTACGTGACAATCGTTGCTCATTGCATACTTCTCTTGGCATTCTTGAAGGCATATCGGGAGGTCTTTATTCGAAAGGTTTTTGGATAGGGTTGGAAAGAAAGGACGACATAAGACTCAGAATACACTCAAAATGAGGGGTTGTAGACTTACAACTCTTGGAATCGACCCTTTCAAAAGTGGAATAAAATCTTTGTCCCAGTTTCTAATACTGGGGATTTTTGGTTTTTTTTCTTTTCTTTTTTTTTGAATTCTTATTTGGTTGGACCGAACCGTGTAAGGCTGCCTACGTATCCTTTTTTTTAAAGAATCGGGTCTAACGTAGTTCAAACATCTGACCTAATATTGTTTTTTATTTCATCTTTCTTTCTTTTTCTTTGTCTTTCTTTTTTTTTTTCCATTTTTTTCATTTTTTCCTTCGTTCTTCTCTTCTTCTTTTTTTTTTCAAAACAAGTTGCATCAGCTTTTATTTTCTGGGGGCATGGACTTTGACTGTTCTTTTCTTCTTCTTTTTTTTCACTTGAACTTTCTAAGAGTCGCCCCAGTTTATACTCTTGGGACATGGACTTTTCTTTTCATTTTCTCATTTTTTTTTTTGGACTTTTAACTCTAAACTTGATTCTAAAAGAGGGTGGTCGAAGAAAATAACACAGGCTCAAAAGGGATAACAAAGGGTATAAAGTGTTTGGGTAGCAGAAAAAGGGCCTCCTAGCCTTGAGAATGCCAATCATGGTATCTTTTCATGATCACAGCATTGATGGACATGTTGCTTTCTGCGTCTTTTTTAGTGTAAAGTTGTATGAGCAATACTTTTCTCGCAGTAAATGACCCTTTCAATTTCGGTGACTTTTTCTTGGATTTTATCTTGATGTAGAAGATGCATTTTGTCACTAACTGATCCATTTTAAGTTGTCTGGAATACACCTTTTGAAAAACACTTTTTATCTCTTGGTGCTAAACAGACTTCGACCCGTCCGATCATCCTTAAGCCCGATTTTCTCAAATGATTCAAAAGGTAGAGATCATTAACTTCCATGAGCACGACTGCTTTGGTTCCATGTAAACTGGCTCATGCTTATCTTCTAAACGCTTCATGTCTTTATTCATCTTCAAAAGTGTCTCTTTCTAACTTATCCAATTCAAGACTAAATCAGTTTTCTAAGATCTGGCCAAAAATTCCGCATGCATTATCATGTCACTAGAACTAGCATGAAAAGAATTACGCACAAAATGGACACAAAATGACTGACTATTTTTTATTGAATAAAGGATAGCAGGGTCTGGTAACACAAAAAGAAGAAGAAAAGATGACAAAATAAGCTACCATGACTAAAAGAGGAGTGACTTTCCAGTTACTAGACATCTTAGCCACAAATTTGCGCATCAGCACTACTGCGGCATTCAACCCTTTTATTCCTTTTGAATCAGTACTCAAATTTTAACTTTTTGATCAAAACATTCCCAATATTGACTATCAGATTTTAGTACTGACGGCATGAAAATTTTTACAGTAACTTTTTTTTTTCAAAGGACTTGGAAGAATTCTCATGTCTCCCCATCATCAAATCATTCCAAGCAGGCCATGTCCTATTGCTCAAATCTAGTAAAGTCAACCCCATATTTGTCTCCATTTCTTTTTATTTTTCACCGCCAACTTGCCTATTTGCCTTTTCGTGACCTTGGATCAACAATAATGGTGCTTGTTCCATTGGTTGAGAAGAAGCTTTTATTTCCGAAGGATCTTGGATTGTTTTTGTGACTCGCTATTGCAAACCAACAAACCGACCACCTTAAACCAGGTTTTATTTCAAAACAACAAGCATGTTAGAATAAACACTCTCTTTCTTTTTTCCTTTTCTCTCTTTTCTCTTTTTTTTTGTTTCTTTCCTTTTTCTTTTTTTTTCTTTTTTTTTGTTTCTTTCCTTTCTCTCTTTTTTTTCTTTTTTTTTTCATTCGATCGAACCTGATGTGGGTTGCCTACGTATCATGTGGGAACATGAATCAGATCTTGTGTAGTTCGGGAAGATCAAGAATAAAGAAAATAATCTAACTCTCTTTTTTGTTTCTAATTTCCGAAAGAAAGACTTATAAAGAAGAAAGAAAATATTTTTGGATTTTGATTTGTTTTTTTTTTTAAAAAAAGAAAGACTTCCAAAGAAGAAAGAAAATATATTTTTTTTGAATTTCGATTTTTTTTCCGGAATTTCGAAAGAAAAACTTCTAAATAAGAAAGAAAATATTTTTGGATTTATGGACTTTTATTTTGAATTTATGAAAGAAATACTTCTAAAGAAAAAAAAATAAAATATTTTTGAATCTTGAATTTTCTTTTCAATTTTTGAAAGAAGAATGAAAATATTTTTGGAATTTCAGAAGAAATTAAAAAGAAAATATTTTTGTATTTTTTTAAAAAATTGGGGTCTAAAAGAAAGACTTTCTAAAGAAGGAAGTAAAGAAAAATATTTTTGAATTTTTTTTGAAAATTGTAGGCCGAAACCGATGCGGTTTGCCTACGTATCTCACATCCGGTGAGAATCAGACCCGCGTAGTTCTGCCATTTTGATGCATAGAAAAATATGATTTGTTTCGAAATGATTTTCTCTTTTTATTCATGAAATTTTGACAGAGTAACGGGATTTTATTTTTGAATACCGGGATTGTCAAAACCATGCGTTTTTCTATCCTACCTCACTCTTTGATTTTTCTCTTCATTTTTTTTGATTTTTTTTTTCTAACTCAAGAAGCCGGTCAACATACAAGCCAAGCAAATTAATGCACAAGTAGCACGTAAAGAATGCATCAGGATGGTCCTTTAATTTTGGGTACACCTATCCTAAACGGACCCAACCCCTGTGTTGAGTCCCCTAAGTCAAATACACGTGATGCAAGCAAACGTACCTAATAGGCATCCGGCATGAGGCTGTGTTATTCTAAGTTTAAATCCTGGATGTATTGTTCTAGACCTGGCTTACCCGAGCGGACAACTGGGCAGCGTACCGGGAATACAGAAATTTCACCGGCTTTGCAACTTGTCCGAACCTCATTCTAAAATTAGGATATGACTCTAACAGAAAAGAAGCCACGCGAAGCGCATGCTTCCCAGAAAATTTAGAAGACTCAGAGAGAAGAAAGCTTTTCGTAACAGTTTATATACAGTTCACAATAATATCAAAGCGGTAAAGAGAGGCAATTAGCACATTAGGCCCAAACAAGTAATATCAGACAATCATGAAAGCCAAGCATAACAGTTATCTAAGCTCGAATTCTAAACCCTGAACCAGAGATTCTGGGTTCTTGTCCCCAGCAGAGTCGCCAGAGCTGTCACACCTCCTTTTTCCCGAAAGGATATGGGATAAGGGAGTTTTTTTAATTAAAGTGACATTAATCGAAATGAGATTATTTATTAAATTCAGAGTCACCACTGGGAATAAGTTATGGTGTCCCAAGTCACCGGTGTATTTTAAATCCCAAATCGAGGAAATTTGTCTCTATTTATGGTCTGCGAACACAGAAGACCGGGTAAGGAATTATGTTAACCCGGGAGAAGGTGTGAGGCACTCCCGAGTTCCGTGGTTTTAGCACGGTCACTCAACTATTAATAATTGGCCTAATTATCTGATTTAATACATGTTTTAAAACCTAGTGTGCATTTTTATCTTCTAAACCGCTTTTAATATTCATAATATTTGTTTGAACAAGTCACGATGTCGCGCACTTGCTATTTTGGTACACGTTGCACCGCGCCACCTGAAATGCACCCACGATTTATGACATATTTATTTTTATTATTATTTAAAGTTGTGGTCGAGTCACGTGAAACACACACTTGAATTGGGGTTACGTATCATGACTATGCCACAAAAATCATACCCATAGTCACGATGATTTATTAATCGCGCCTAAAGCAAGCTACGATGTTTGTGATTCTGTAAAGCGATTTACAGCAATCGGTTCTCAAGCTCTAATTTTCCAAACTAATTAAGCTCTAAATAAAGCCAAATCCTATGAAACGAAGAGTAACCAAATTGAGAGAAGATTCATGATTTTAAAAGTCTAAAGATGCAGTGATTTTAAACAAGAACAAGTCAATACACAACACACAGAGTAATCAACATTATCACATTTAATTCAAACTCAATCATGATCTAACACAAAATCATATATAAAATAAAGATTTAGAGCTTAAGAGAAAGGAAATGGACCTCTAAATAGATACGCTGACTGTTTTAAAACTTGACAATGCACAGGACCACGATCAGACCTCGACAGGCGAAAGACTGACCGAACCTTGCCGGAAAACACTCGAATCTCGCGGACGAACTCGAACTCTACTCGACCCGGAGAAAACCGAAACTCAAAGAGCTGACCGAAACTTTAAGAAAGAATCAGCTCAGAGAAGCTTTATCAATCAACTTGGAAAAGAGAAAGAATCTGAAAAGTCTTCAATTGGTAGTGTATTATAGTACTGGCTATCTCAATTCTCGTGCTTTGAGCCTAGAGAATTGCTACTGTTTCGTGACCTCCATTTTCTGCTATTCTAATTCCCGAATTCTTTTAGTCTCCTCTGTTCTATTTCACTTTATCCGTTCCTTTTTCTTTCACTCTTTGCCTTCTTTTTGTTTTTGTGCAGGTTGCGGCTGTTTGAGTCTTTTGTGTCTGAAGTGGGGAATTAGCTTAGGGTTTTTGGGTATTAATTTGATTTTTTAATGGTAGTGGGGAGTGAGTATTGGCCTTTGGATGAAAGTAGATCAATGGCTATGATTAAGGGAGGGGTTTGATGGGTGAGAAAAGGGTTTGGGGTAAAAGGGATTGGGAAGAATAGGCCTTTGTCTTGCTGGGCCACCAAAATACGAAAATGAGCTCCCAATTGGCCCAAATTCAATTCTTACTCATTGAGAAAAAAATAAAAATAAAAATACTAATACTATCAAAATATACTAATTAATACAAAACTATTTTTTGGTATTTTCAAATAATAATAAAAACAATATCTTTCTAAAAATACCTAATACCTAAATTAAATAGAGAAAATGAAACTATTTTTGTATTTTTTCAATTTTTGTGCTTTAAAAAATAGAATTAAAATTAATAATAAAGTGAAATCCTATAGAAATAAACTCAAATAAATATTCTAAAAAATACTAGGACTATTAAAGGTAATTCTAATGTGTGGGTCAAAAATTACGTGCTTACAGAAGGGAAAAGAGTGTAGCACATACTTTCAATATAGGTAGGATCGATCAATAGTAATACCTTTTTATTTGAGTCACATTCCAATTGTTGGTAATTTGACTCCATCTTGATTTTCCATCTCGTATGATCCTTTACTGGTGATAGCTGAAACCTGGTAGGGGCGTTCCCACATCGGACCCATCTTCCTAGTGTTGATTTCTCAAGTGTTCTAAGTCACTTTCCTCAAAATCAAGTCTCCTACTGTAAAGTAACGAAGATTGGCCATCCGATTATAGTATCTTTCTATTATTTGCTTCTAAGCCACCATCCTCACGTGTGCCAAATCCCTGCATTCATCGAGCAATTCCAGCTTCACCAGCAATGCCTCATTATTTTCTTCTTTATTTGTTCGGGAGAACCGTAAGGTTGGTTCTCCTACTTCCACCGGGGTCATAGCTTCCGCGCCTTATATGAGAGAGAAAGGTGTCTCTCCCATGCTTGATTTCGCATTCATCTGGTATGCCCATAGCACACCCGATAACTCTTCGGGCCACTTGCCTTTAGCCGTTTCTAACCTCTTTTTGAGGTTTTGGATAATCACTTTATTGGTCAACTCCGCTTATCCATTAGCGCTTGGATGGTATGGTGAGGATGTAATCCTTTTGATTTTCACGTCTTCAATAAATTTGGTGATTTTGGAGCCTATGAACTATGCTCTGTGTTGCAAGAAATTTCTTTCGATATTCCAAATTGGTAGATTATGTGTTCCCACAGGAAATCAATCACTTCGTGCTCATCGATATTTTGGTAAGGACCTGCTTCAACTCATTTAGTAAAGTAATTGGTTAAAATTAAAAGGAATCTTACCTTTCCGGGACTCGGTGGCAGCGGATCAACTATATACATCCCACATTTCATGAATGGCCATGGGGACAATACCGAATGCAAGAGTTCTGCCGGTTGGTGCACCAACTGTGCATGGCGCTGACACTTGACGCATTTCTGAACGAACGCCTTTGCGCTTTGCTCCATCCGGGGCCAGTAGTATCCTGCCCTAACCAGCTTTAGCACCAACAAATCTGCACCGAAATGGTCTCTGCAAATTCCTTCATGAACTTCTCTCATCACGTAATCCGCCTCTGAGGCTGCTAAACATTGGGCACACAGGACTTGGTACGATATCCTATATAATTATCCACCCACGAGGCAGTAGCGAGCCGCTTTGGTCCGTAGTGCCCGTGACGCCTTCGGGTCTTCAGGAAATTTTCCATGCCGAAGATACCCGATGAACTAATTCCTAAAGTCCCATACTAGATTAGTTGTATTTACTTCACAATAGTCGTCCATATCTAGTACCGAATGCAGAAGTTGAACGGCAATACCGGAGTTGGATCCTTTTATCTCCGTAGACGATCTCAAATTAGCCAATGCATCTGCTTTCATATTCTCTTCTCTCGGAATGTGTATGATTGACCATTCCCTGAATCGTACAAGCAATGCCTGGACTTTATTCACATACTGCTGCATGCATTCCTCCTCTGTGTCGAAAATCATGTACACCTGGTTTACTACCAGCTTGAAATCACATTTGATTTCTATGACCTCAGAGCTAAGTCTCCGGGCCAATTCGAGTCCTACAACCGAAGCCTCATGCTCGGCTTCATCGTTAGTTAACAGAACAATTTTAATGGCCTGCCTCAGGGTTTCCCCCGAGTGATTGAAACCACCCCGAGCCCGAACCCTTTCACATTGGAAGCTCTATCTGTGAACAAGGTCCAAACTCCTTATTTCGTTTCTAACACCTGCACCGCTTCTTTAGAAGCCAAGGGTAATAACCCGGAACTGAAATCGACCATAAAGTCGGCCAAAACTTGTGATTTGATCGCAGTCCTAGGCTTATATTCAATATATAACTCACTAATTTCAACTGCCCATTTGGACAACCGTCCTAACAACTCAGGCTTATGAAGGACATTCCTCAAGGAAAATATTGTCACAACGGCTATCGGGTGACACTGAAAATAAGGCCTAAGATTTTGGGAGGCGACTACGAGAGCTAAAGCCATCTTTTCGAGGTGTGGATAACGAGTCTCCACTCCTGACAAAATTTTACTAACATAACAGACAAGAAATTGCGTACCTTTGTCCTCCCGGACTGGAATAGCACTTACTGCTACTTCCAAAACGGCGAGATATATTAGCAATTGTTCACCTTCCCCGGATTTTTATAGTGCGGGTAGCTTGATAGATAATGTTTCAGGTCCTTCAAGCCCGGTTGACATTCCGGTGTCCATTCAAAATTGTCCTTCTTCTTCAAGAGTGAGAAGAAGTGATGACACTTTTATGATGATCGAGAAATGAACCTGCTTAAAGCGGTCAATCTTCCAGTTAGCCTCTGTACCTTTTTCACGCTCATTAGCTAGTTCGGGATGTCTTCGATGGCTTTGATTTTATCAGTATTTACCTCAATCCTTCTCTGTGAGACCAAGAAACCCAAGAACTTACCGGAGCTAACCTCGAACGCATATTTTTCTGGGTTGAGCTTCATGTTATGCTGCCTCAAGATATTGAAGGTCTTTTGGAGGTTCATTTAAATGATCTCCTGCATTCAAAGACTTGACCAACATGTCATCTATGTATACTTTCATTGTTTCACCTATATATTTTTCGAACATCTTGCTCACGAGCCTCTGATAAGTGCCTCCGACATTTTTAAGCCCGAATGGAATCACATTATAACAATATATTTCAAAGTTTGTTATGAACGAAGTTTTTTCCTGATCCTCTGGGTTCATCTTGATTTGATTGTATCTGGAATAGGCATCGAGGAAACTCATTAACTTGTGCCTGACCGTTGTATCAATCATTTGATCAATGTTTGGCAATAAAATTAGTCTTTAGGTCACACCTTATGACGAGCAAAAAACACAACACAATATTATTGTTCGCTAGTCAAAGATAGTATAGTTAAATTATCGTTTTTACGGGGATTGAATTTAAACAGTGTTCGAATAATCTTTAGTTAATTACTATCCAGAAAAATTAACACTTGATTGAATGATTATAACCTATGATTAACTTTTAAAAATTAAGTAATTAATAATTAATCACAGACGAAAGCATATGAGCAACAAAGAAATATCAATGAGAGAAATAAGGGTAATTGGCTAGACATGTGCAAGATAATTGACTCGAGATCCAATTCTTGAGTTAGTTCACTCTATAATACTTTGATTCTCACGAATTCAACATATAATTAGATTACACTTGAAGTTAATGTTCCTCTTTCAATTAAACATTAATTTCAATAATTAATCCAATTGAAGCACGGTGAACAATTGCAAAGAATAAAATGATGGTTATGGTCTAAAGGGTAACTTCTCACGAATATTTCCCTATTTTTTAGTTCGATCAATAATTCAAGAGGCCTTTTCGATTACCTATTTGAATCACGAATTTAAACTAGAGCATAAGATGTAAAAAAATTCAATATCAAGCTCCTTTTTCGATTAAGAAAAATAATAAATAACTACACAATACGAATCAAAACTCCATTAATTAATTCAATCAATTGTCAAGAATCGAATCCCTAATCAAGTTACAATACACCATATATGTAAATACCCTAAGGAAAATTACTCCATAGATATAGAGAAAGTTATCACAAATAGAGTTGAAGAATAAGAAAACATCAAAGATAACTTTACAATATAAATTCTCGTCTTGCACTGATTGTTGGCAAGAGAATTGATGAAATCTTGTGTCTTCAAGTTGTGGTAGCTCTTTAAAACTCTCCTAGGTCAAATCTTTCTCAGAAATTATGTTTATAGTGTATATATATATATACCGAATATGGACGGACCTAGACTAAAATGCCCTCTCTGAACCGATACAGAATTAACTGCGCGAACAAGTGCACTGGTGCGCCTCACTGTGCGTCGCACTAATGGAATTCCTCTAAAAGATTTCAATTACATTACATGATGAACAAATAGGCATAAAACTTGTCCCCCGTGTAGGCAGACATGCCAAATTGCCAATGATGAATATGAATGTGTAATTCTTTGTTTCTTCCAAACATGTGCATGCCAATTATGACGTGGCATCTTGGTTTTATTCCCTTAATAATTTTTTCTTATTGTTTTTATGCATACTTGATCCTCGACCCCGAACTTGATCACGGTTTTAATTCTTAAACTTTTACTCAGACTTCAAAGTTTTCTTTTTTATTCAATTTAGCTCCAAACTCGTCTTAGCCCGAAATCACAACCTACACAACAAAAAAACACATAATGAGTTTAAATTATTCATATTTTAACTAAAACACAATTAAAGTGTAGCAAATAATAAGTGCAAAGTAGACAAAAAAGACCCTTATTTCTAGCCTACCATCAATACCTCACACTTAGACCATTGGTCATCCTCGAGCAATCAAACTACACTTTAAATAGAGACGACCTTCGCATCAAACAACTTCCCTAACACATCATGCCAAGAATATTTAAAGCAGACTAAACACCATACTGTAACACCCTAGCCTCAAGACTTAACTCACAAGCACCGCATATTTTTCAAAAATCTGCTCACTTACTTTAACACAGAGACCAAAGACATTACATTTCCTTCACAAGTCATATGCCCACACACAAATAATAGAGAGTAGTTCCACACAATAAAGTTCATAAACAATTAGGAACTCAAGATATAAAGATTTAACTCACTCTTAGAAATAAAATGCATGCGCCATAGAAAACGTACCATAGGCTTGTCTGTAGTGTAGTACTCTACTAATTTGAGCTCATTCAGTCAAATATCAAGTAGGACTTTATTTTGGTTGTAATGTAGGCTGCGGGACGGGTAGGATACATATAGATAATAGTGACTACACCTCCCTAATCACTTTAATACATACAAATTCACATTCTAAACCCCACACTTATAGTGAATCAAACCCCAACTTTCACACATAATAGCATCAACCTCTCAACATCTTTAAGCACAAATAGGATGAGAACTACCACTAGCAAGAAATTAAATATTTTCTTTTCAAAGTTCAAATAATTTTTTTTCTTCTTTCAAGCACTTTTTTTCCCCCTAAGTTCTGAATTTCTTTTCTCTTATTTTCTTTTTTTTTTTAATTCCCTACAAGTGTCTTTCATAACTTTTTGAAACAGTGCACCTTTTTTCTTTTCTATAGTTTCACTCAAAAACCCAACCGTACCTCCACTTAGCTTTTAACAAGCTCAAAAATTTTTCAAGTGCTCTTGAGAGATTAAAAAAAAGGTTCAAATAAATGGTTAATTCAACAAAACGGGTTAGGCTTGTAGTATGGTTGGCAAAAAAATAGGATTACAGGCTCAAAGGGGCTAACTACGATACACAACAATTAGGTGGGTAAAAGTCTATATCACTTCCTAGACTGAACAAGACCACTATTTTGCTTTGCAAACACACGAGGAAAGTTCTAGACATCAACTGACATGCATAACAATAAAATTTCACACACACGTCGGCACATAACTCACTTAAGACCGTATCTATCCCGACTCTCTAGTCAAAGCATTTAAGAAATATCAAAATAGGCACTTATACATGAGTCAAGAACTGAGCCTAGGCATCACAACTAAGGCACTCACTACACTCAAGGCATAACAACGTCAAGAAAAGTCACCTCTATTTAATACCCTAACACAACACTTCAAATTTCCTAACAAAAGATAAATTAAATATACCCAGTTCAAACAAAATCTTGAAAAAGAACTACGGCACAAAGTAAACCAAAAGGCGATTGTTATACTACCTAAGAAAAACAAAATATATATTTTTTTGACTTTGATCCCTCAAGAAGACAATCGAGAAAATTCATCGTCGGAAAAAGTCAAAACAAAATTTCAAACAAAACAATGACGAAAACACACACAAATATATATACACTTTAAAATGTGGCATATTCCCATGAAACACAAGTAAAAAGCAAGAAGTACAAAAAATTCGCCTGAATTATTTTTGTTTCCGAGAACTTATAAAGTCCACCCCTAATTCTGAATTCATTCCTTATTTTTACTCCTTGAGATTATTTATAGAGCTCATTAAGCCCAAGACTTCTGAGGATATTTGCAAGACCTGCTTATTTCTTTCTTGTTTGGCCTCTTTTTGAGCGGTGAATTGTTCTTATAGGATCATCGTCAACTTATTTCTGCATTCTTTCAACGGATCAATCCATGTATCTTCCTGTAAATCTCCAAAAATAAAATTCTCATGATCAGGGTTAGAATAAAAAAAATAAAGAAGAAAGGTCGTGTGAATATTCCTGTGGTATGTCCAAGACCATTTGTTACCCATTCTCTTCTACTAAAGATCGTAAATGTGGAAAGGCAAATGAGGGTTTGAACTCTTCTTTTATTGCTTCACAATCAACCAAAGCCTCATCTTCAATCATTTCAATTAAATCAGAGTCCTCTTGCAGAGTGGCCAGTTCTCTTGGGTAGGATCATTCTCACAGGGTATCTCCTCTATATATTCACCATTACAATGCAATGAGCTTTTTGAAAGTATACTTACTATTTGACTCACTTGCATTGTTAGGTACTTAATGACTTCAGCATTTTGTATAAGTCCTTCTTGATTTTGTATAAATCTTTCTTCAACACTATTCGTGAACTTATACATAAGATCTTCTAATCTACCATTCTCCTCTTGAGGTGGTTGTCTCACTTCGCTTTCATTCTAGTCATAATAAAGGTATTCATCCCAACTAGAGTTAAGATTGTGCTTATATGAGACCTCATACCTGTACGGACTAGAAATAGAGTGAGACTATTCAAAAGACGAACCATAGAAAAAATACTTACTTGCTTGAAAATCAACCCATAGATGATTTTCACTATATTTAAAATAAATAACAGACTTGTGACAATTTTCAGCTGCTAACACTGCAACCGTTTTCTTAGGCTGGTTATGTTCTATCTTCACATCAATTAGAGTTCAATATCAAGAATAGTTTCTTAAAGTTTTCACCCTAGCACCTGCCAGATGCTACAAAAACAATCTTAAAGAGAAGTTAACTAATAAAAAAATTAATAATAATAATAATAATAATAATAATAATAATAATAATAATAATGATGATGATGATAATAATAATAATAATAAGGAAAGAAAATCTAATTCCCGAATTAGCACCAAAAATTATTTTGAACAATATCCGACAACGGTGCCAAAATTTGACGAGCAAAAAATACAACCCAAAATTATTGCTCGCTAGTCAAAGATAGTATAGTTAAATTATCGTCTCCACAAGGATTGAATTTAAACAGCGTTCGAATAATCTTTAGTTAATTACTATCCAAGAAAATTAACACTTGATTGAATGATTATAACCTATGATTAACTTTTAAAAATTAAGCAATTAACAATTGATCACAGACGAAAGCACATGAGCAACAAAGAAATATCAATGAGAGAAATAAGGGTAATTGGCTAGACATGTGCAAGATAATTGACTCGGGATCTAATTCTTGAGTTAGTTCACTCTATAATACTTTGATTCTCACGAATTCAACAGATAATTAGATTACACTTGAAGTTAATGTTCCTCTTTCAATTAAACGTTAATTTCAATAATTAATCCAACTGAAGTGCGGTGAACAATTGCGAAGAATAAAATGATGGTTATGGTCTAAAGGGTAACTTCTCACGAATATTTTCCTATTTTCTAGTTCGATTAATAATTCAAGAGGCTTTTTCGATTACCTATTTAAATCACAAATTTAAACTAGAGCATAAGATGTAAAGAAATTCAATATCAAGCTCCTTTTTCGATTAAGCAAAATAATAAATAACTACACAATATGAATCAAAACTCCATCAATTAATTCAAATAATTGTCAAGAATCGAATCCCTAATCAAGTTATTAATACACCATATCTGTCAACACGCTAAGGGAAATTACTCCATAAATATAGAGAAAGTCATTACAAATAGAGTTGAAGAATAAGAAAACATCAAAAACAACTTTACAATACAAACTCTCGTGTTGCACTGATTGTTGGCAAGAGAATTGATGAAATCTTGTGTAGCCATAGTACCTCTCTAAAATTCTCCTAGGTCGAAATCTCCTCAGAAATTATGTTTATAGTGTATTTACACCGAATATGGACGGACCTAGACTAAAATATCCTTTATGAGTCGAAATTGGATAAACTGCGCGAAAAATTGAACAGGCGCCCCCCACTGGGAGACGTGCTAATGGAATTCCTCTGAAAGATTTCAATTACATCATTTGATGAACAAATAGGCATAAACCTTGTCCCCATGTAGGCAGACATGCCAAATTGCCAATTATGAATATGAATGTTTAATTCATTGTTTCTTCCAAACATTTGCATGCCAATTATGACGTGGCATCCTGGTTTTATTCCCTTGACGATTTTTTCTTATTAATTTTATGCATACTCAGTATTCGACCCCCGAATTCGATACCGACTTTAATTCTCAAACTTCTACTCAGACTTCAAAGTTCTCTTTTTTATTCAATTTAGCTCCAAAACAAGTCTTCGCCCGAAATCACAACCTACACAATAAAAAAATAGATAATAAGTATAAATTATTCATATTTTAGCTAAAACACAATTAAAGTGTAGTAAATAATAGGTGGAAAGTAATCAAAAACTCATATTTCTAGCCTACCATCACCTTATTCAAGTCTTTATAACCAATGCACATTCGAAACGTCTTATTCTTTTTCGGAACCACAATCACGTTAGCTAACCATTCGAGATACTTTACCTCCCGGATTGAACCAATGCCAAGTAATCGAGTTACCTATTCCTTAACAAACTTGATTCTGACCTCCGCTATTAGGCGTTTCTTTTGCCTTTCCGAAGGGAAGCTTGGGTCCAGGCTTAGCTTGTGCACTGCCACCTCAAGTGGGATACCTTTCATATCCGAGTGAGATCATGCAAAACAATCAATGTTATCTTTAAGGAAATTAATAAATCCTTGTCTAAGTTCAGGATTGAGTCATGTTCCCAAGTGAAACTTTCTCTCCAAGGATTCTTCGAACAAAGCCACATGCTCGAGTTCTTCTGGTGGATTTGGTTGTGTCTGTCGCTTCCGGTACCTGAAAGTATATTGGTACCTAGTGGAATTCCGATGACTCCTCGCCCTTATCATCTTCACTTGACACGGGAGCAGGCATCGATTTCTGTAATTGCTATTTGCTAGGCTCCTTCCCTTTACTGTTGGAAATCGACACCGCGTTCATTTCTCTTATTGCTGGTAGATCTCCTCTTATTTGTTTGATTCCCTCTAGGGTGGGGAATTTCAGTAGTTCGTGATATGTACAACATTCATCTTATGTAACCATAACCTTCTGATGATTATGTTGTAGCCCATGTCGTCGTCTTATAGTACGCTATAATTATGTATTTTAGTCGCTTATTTCACTCTAATTTACTGTACTTTAACTGAGTTTGAGCTTTAATCGCTAGTGTTTTATACTTATTATGTGTTTTATACCTTGTAGGAGTGATTCCGAGCGATGTAGATGTTATGGAGTTAATTCTAGAGATTTAGAGCTTTGAAGTTTGAGTAAAAGCCCAAGGGATTAAGCCGGGATCGTGTTCGGAGGTCGAGGACTAAGTTTGGATGTCGAAATTGAAGCAAAATCTGTACTCTGAGAAATTTGCACTAATGCGACGCACTATGCAACGCACTGTGCGACGCGCTAGTGCAAATTCTGCCCATAACTCAAATTGCAAATCGTACTGGAAATTTTCATTACCGCGTCGCATGGTGCGGTGCAGCATACGGTGCGGTAGTATAAATTTGTTAGAATATCATCCCATTTCCGCTAAAAATGGGGTATTTTCGTCCGGAGTTTATTGGGGGATGACTTAAATGCACGGGAAAACACCATTTTTGGGACGTTTGACACAATTTCGACCTAAGGAGGCCAAGGAGGCTAAGGAGGAGTTGGAAGAACACAAGCACAAAGATTTCATCATTCCTTCTTCACTCAAGATTCGGGTTTGGATTAAATTTTTGTTTTTCTATACTTTAGTTTCATTTGTGAAGAACTTCTCCATGTCTATGGAGTAGATCCTTTTGGGTTTTGATGGATTTGGTGTATTTATGATTGTTTGTGGATTATAACTCTATTTTTATGTATTTGAATCGTTTTTGAAAGATTTAATTGTTGCATCTATATTTGTTCTTGTAATCGAAAGAGGCATAACTTGTGATATCTTTGTACTATATTATTGGTTGAGTTCATAAATTCTTCTAAGTAATCAAAAGAGGCTAGTTGAATCATTGATTAAATATAGTTAGGAGAATAATCGAAAGAGATTTTCCTAAAGACCGATCCAATACGCATTCTTGCATATCTTCACAGAGCTTAAATTGGTTCATATTGTGAGGTTGAAACTTAATCGAGAGAGGAGGTTCTACTAAATATTTGTACTAATAATTAAGTGAATTCGAGAGACTCACTTGAACATTAGAAGTGAATTATCTAGAGTTAAATCTCAGACAATTATCTTGCACTTATTCCGTCAAAATCATATTTTCTCCCATTGATAACTTCCTTACTTACTTTTGTTGCGATTGTCATTAGTCAATAGCTGTAGATTTTAGATTATTAATTATATAAATCTCAATTGTTGATCCTCCGGGATAGCAATCTAGATACAAACTATGATAATACTATTTAAATCTAATCTCTGTGGATATGATAATTATACTATACTATCTTTGACTAGCGAGCATAATTTAAGTATGTGTTTTACGCTCGTCAAATTGGCGTCGTTGTCAGGGATTGGCAATCAATAGTGTTTGAAATAGTTTGTAGTGCTAATTCAGGAATTAGCTTTTAATTTTATTTTTTTTAGTTTTGTTATGTTAACTTCTCTTCAAGATTTCTTTTGTTGAAGAAATCTTGAAGAGCATATTCTTGATACTGAACTCTAAATGTTGTAAAGATGGAGTACAACCAGCTTAAGAAAACGGTTGAAGAATTAGCAGTTGAACACTATCAGCGGTCTGCTATGTGTTTTAAATACGGTGGAAATCACCTATGGGTTAATTGTCAAGCAGGTGGGTATTCTTCCTATGGTTCATATTTTGAAAACTCTCACTCTGTTTCTAGTCCGTACAAGTATGAGGATTCATATGGGCACAATTCTGAATTTGGTTGGGATGAATATCCTTATTATGACTAGAATGAAAGCGAAGTGAGACAACCACCTCAAGGGGAGAATGGTAGTATAGAAGAGCTTATGTATAAGTTCATAAATAATGTGGAATAGAGATTTACACGAGATGATGAAATTATTAACAACCTAACAATGCAAGTGAGTCAAATAATAAGTACACTTTCAGAAAGCTCATTGCATTGTGATGGTGAATATATGGAGGAGATACTCGGTGAGAATGAGCCTACCCGAGATGATGAACATCTACAAAGAGAGTTTTTCACTTTGCAAGATGACTCTGTTTCAACTGAAATGATTAAAATGAGGCTTTGGTTGATCATGAAGCAATACAAGAAGAGTTCAAACCCCCATCCACCTACCCACAATTGTAATTTTTAGTAGAAGAAAATGAGGAACAAATGGTCTTGGACTTACCAGAGGAGTACTCACATGACCTTTCTTCTTCAATTTCTTATTCTAACCTTGATCATGTGAATTTATTTTTTGGGGATTTACAGGAATATGCATGGATTGATCTTGTAAATGAATGTAGAAACAATCTGAATATGATCCTGCAAGAACATCCACTGCTCAAAATAAGGCCAATAAAGAAAGAAAAGAGCGGGTCTTGCAAATATTCTTAAAGAACTTTGGCCTGATGAGCTCCATAAAGAATCCCGAGGAGCGAAAGCGAAAAATGCATTCAGAATTAGGGGTGGAGTTCACAAGTTCTTGAAAACGGAAAAAGTCTAGGGGAGTTTTTTTTACCTCTTACTTTTTATTTGTGTGTCATGGAGACATGCCACAATTTAAAGTATGGGTTGGGGATGTAAATAACTATTTATTTTCGTTTCTTGTGTGTGTTTTCGTTTCTTTTGATTGAAATTTTTAAGTTCAAAGAAAAAAATATTATTTTCTTTAGGTAGTATAATAATTTTCCCTTGGTTTTTTTTGTGCCGCGGTTCTTTTCCAAGGGTTTGTTTGAACCAGATGTAGTTAGTTTTATTTTTTTAGGAGTAGGAGATCTTGTGCTGTGATTTTAAATGAAAGCAATATCTCTTGACTTTATTATGCCTTGAGAATAGTAAGTGCTTTAGTTGTGACGATTATGCTCAATCTTTTACTATTGTATAAGTACCTTAAATTATATGATCTTAACTTTGCTAAACTGCTTTGACTAGAGTGTTTCGATGAGTCTTATCCTGAGTGAGTTATGTGTCATGTGTGTGTGAGGCTTCGTGTATTCTGTGCATTGTATTTGATGTCTAGAACTTGCCCCCATGTGTTTGCAAAACGAAATAGTAGTTTTATTCAGTCTTAGAAGTGATATAGGCATTTCTTTGTTGAGCCAGTTATATGTTGTATCCACCTAATTGATATGTATTTTAGTTAACCCCTTTTGAGTCTGGAATCATGTTTCTTTGGCAATCACATTACAAGTCTTACCCATTTGTTTGAATTGACCATCTATTCGAACCTTTTTACTTCTCGCGAGAACTTGAATTTATTATGAACTTTGTAAAAGTTACAGTGTGGGGTATTGGTTTGGCTTTTGAGTGGAACTAATTAAATAAAGAGAAAGGTGCATTGTATTGAAAAAGTAAGAGCCACTTGAATTGAAAAAGAAAAAGAAAAAAAAAGTTAATTGTATGATTGTGTAAAATATTCCATGATAGTGGTAACTCTTGATGTAATTGTGCTTAAAGAAGTTGGGAGTTAATGTATATTGATGTGAAGATGGAGTTATGGTTTGACATAAGTGTGGATTTTGAACAATGAAACGCAGGTATTAAAGTGCTTAGGGAGGTATAGTCAATATATCCAAATGTATCCTACCCGTCCCGATACCTACATTACAACTAAATAAAGTCCTACTTTATCCTTGACTGAATGAGCTCAATTAGTAGAGTAATATATTACGGGCAAGCTTATGGTACGTCTTGTGTAGCACATGAATATTACTTCTAAGAGTGAGTGAATTCTTTCTATCTTGAGTTCCTAATTGTTCTTAAACTTTATTATTTTTGGAACTACTCTCTATTGTTGTGTGAGGGCACTTTATTCATGAAGGAAAGGTAATGTCGTTGACCTCTGTCTTAGAGTAAGTGAGTGGGTTATAAATAATGCGTGGTGCTTTTGAGTCAAATCTTGAGGCTAGGATGTTACGGTATTGTGCTTAATCTATTTTAATTATTCTTAGTGTGATGAGTTATGAGAGTTGTTTAAAAAGGTCGTGTCTATATAAAGTATAGTTTGATTGCTCGAGGACGAGCAATGGTTTAAGTGTGGGGTGTTGATGGTAGGCTATAATTACATATTTTAGTCGCTCATTTCACTCTAATTTACTGCACTTTAACTTCAAATAAGGCGGTCTTTGTTACCCCTTCGGCGCTAGTGGGCAGCAGAATCTCTCCTCGGGTTGTCATACTTGCCAAGTTGAACCCGGCGAGGAGCTTTGTTGTCGGAATGATACTTCTGATTAATTTGGCTTGTTCCAGAACTCTCCATTGAATGATGTTGTCTAAGCTTCCTGGGTCAACCAAAACACGCTTAATCTTGAAATCTAAAACATTAAGAGAGATTACCAGGGCATCGTTATGCGGTAGAAGAAGTCCGTCGGCATCCTCCTCCGTGAAAGTAATGTCGTCTTCAACGACTTCTCGGAATCTTTAACTGTGGGTCACCGATACCCTTGTCTTCTTGGCCGCCAACAAGGTAACACCATTGATTTAATTTCCTCTGAAAATCATGTTGATAGTCAACCGAGGAGGGTCTTCTCCTATCTTCGAGGGTTCTATGTTGTCCCGGTTGCAACCGTAATTGTTCTTGGCTCGGTCGCTTAAGAACTTCATAAGATGGCCATTTTTTAGTAACGTTGCCACCTCCTCGCGTATATGTCAGCAGTCTCCAGTTCTGTGGCCGTGAGTCCCATGATATTCGCACAATAAGTTAGGATTCCTCTGGCAGGGATTAGATCTGGTTGACATCGGGAATCATGCTTCTTTGATATTTCTCATCGCCGATACCAACTCCACTACGCTGATATTGAAATTGTAATCTGACAACCTGAAATATGTAGAATTCCTGGTCACCAGTACCTTTTTTTCTTATAACAATCTATTATTCCGGTCACGGTCAGTTCTTCTATCGGGAGCGAACCTATCCGAGGACCGGAACCCTTTGTTGCCGCTTTCCTCGGCTCTCTCGTAAGGAAAGAAATGGCCTTTAGAAGATAGCCAATATATATTAAAATCACCTTTCAACTTATCCTGGTTCTTGTCTCGGTCCCGCCCTTGATTGATGTCGGGAACCCGAGCTGATCATCTTCTATCCTTATCTTCGACTTATAGCGGTTATGAACATCCACCCATATGGTCGCTTGGAACTCGAGCAGGCTTTCCTTCAGCTTTTGGGAGGCGTTGTAGCTCCCCGGGTTCAAACCCTTTATGAATGCCTCCGCTGCCCACTTGTCTAGTACGACTGGTAGTAGCATCCTCACTTTCTGGAATCTGATCACGAATTCCCGCAGCAAATCAGACTCACCTTGTGCGATCCTTAATAGGTCTGCCTTCCTGGCTTGGACCTTCCTGGCCCCGGCATGGGCCTTAATGAATGAATCTGCAAGCATTTCAAAAGAGTTAATTGAATGCTCGGGTAAGAGCGAATACCATGTCAAGGCCCTCTTCGTAAGGGTTTCTCCGAACTTTTTCAGTAGAACCGATTCGATCTCATATTGAGCCAAACCGTTCCCTTTCACAGTCGTTGTATAAGTTGTGATCTGCTTTTGAGGGTCTGAAGTCCCGTCGTATTTTGGTATATCCGGCATCTTAAACCTGTTCGGAATTAACTCTGGTGTTGCACTCAGTTTAAACAACAACTGAGTATATTTTTTTGAATCTGGGTCCTTCAAAACTGGTGGTGCACGCGAAATCTGATCCATTCGGGCGGCAAACTCCTTTGCATTCTGGTTCATCCACTCGTTCATCTCCCTCATGAATCTCATGAGTTCGATTTTGAAGGGATCATTACCATTATCTGGGTTGGATCCACTACCGGTCCCCCGGCACCGTCGAAGCCGACCTCACCCCTCGGAGTATTGTTATTAACTATTTGAGTCGTCTGATTTACAAGGACGCCGGGAGGAACTGGGTCTCTTTCGTTTGCGTTGTTGGAAGCGCCCGACAATGCTTGCTTCAATTCTGTTATGACTTGATCCTGCCTTGAGAGGTGGCCCATGATGGCTTTCTGTTGCTCTCTAAAGATCCTGACTGTTTCTGCAACGTGTTCATCTTCTGCATCATCGGAAGTTGGCTCTCGTACTTGTCGGGGGTACTGTCCTCCACGGACCGGGGTTGCTTCATCCCCCTCGATGCGGGTGTCGCTGATTGAATCCTCGTTTTGAGGTAGATTTTCATGTCCCCCAACGTTGTGTGCGATGCTGACATTGTTAGCTGTCATTTTTTATTTTTTGCTTTGAAACAAAGAATCAAACAAGTTAGTAATAAACGCAAGGATCAATTCAATTACACAATTTTCTAAGCCCCACGTTGGGCGCCAAATTGTTTACCTGTAAAACGGTACAGTTGAATTTGTCACGTGGTTTATAAATAAGCGAACTGATTTGATCAAAAATGATAAATAAACAAGATTAAAAATAAGACTTAGCGATTAAAATCAAAGAAAATGACAAGCTTGGCTCCGAGAGCAGTGCCTCCGGGGACAGAAATAAGAATAATATAAAGAGCAATATAGAGTTATTTTATTGGGCTTGAGAATGGGATATAGAATAAATTTTCCAAGGATTTCGTGTCTTACAATGGCTGCTGAGTCTATTATTTATAGCTATACCTAGGGAAACAAGATCATAGGATCAAACCCCTCTTAAATGACAATAAATGGGTCATTGATGAATATGTAACGGCAGACCATGAATATAAATATTCTCTGCAACGGCTGCCCATTTAATGTCAGGGAATATTTTTTATTGAATGTTATCCGATGGAAGCATTTGATTTGGTCACGTTGATCATGCTCCCTTCGGGGTCTATCCGATGTCAATTGTAGTTGTTACTCCCGGTACTGGTTATTACATGGTTTTTTTTTGTACTTGTCTTTGGTTCGATGTGCCATGCTACCATTCTATCACTTAGTGTAAACCAATTTTACCCTATAGTGAAATCACAATAAGTTGAAAGTCAGGCAGCAATACATCTTGGAAAGGTATTGATGGTCAACTTGGCATACAGCTGATATTTGATTCCCGACGAATTTGCATCCACTTTCGAGCTTAAGATTGGTCAATCTCATATGTACAGCTATATGATAAAATTCTATTAGTTGACATTCCATAATCCCCATCTTCTGGTGAGAATGAAGTCATGAACTAACGAAACAGATAACTTTGAAGCTTCCTTCAACTCCAAAGAATATATTCTTGCAGGAATGCAACAGAACTGTGTAGAAGAAGAGACAGAAGCATTTTATGGATTAAGCAAATTGGCAATGAAAGGTCAAAAACTTGGTGCCAAAATGAATCTGGAATTTCTTTGTGGGCTATAAATACAGAACCAAGAAGAAGCAAATTATTCACAACTCATATTAAGGCTTTCAAGAAAAACTAAAATGTATAGAAGAGAGGCCTTACCTGAAGAGAAGAGTTTTTGTTTATTAGCCAAGGATGACTTGCCTACATATCCTCCTCCCTCAAAACGTAGCTCCCTTTTGGGGTTGAAATACTAGGCAGTCATCTTGGGCTATATTGACAGGCTATTCTGCATCATGTTAGGCTTCTTCTTCTCACAATTGGAAACTTGTTACATGCTTATACTACTTAACTGTAACTTTAGACATAGAGTATGCCAACGAGAGGTGCAATGTAAGTAGTCCTATTTCTTTCCTTATTAGTCTTCCTATTTAGGTTCTCTTTTTTAACAAAACAAGAAGGAGAAACATGCGATGTCGTTGCCCAAACCCACGATACATATTATTTTCTTAGTCCCAAGAAGCCTCATGGATTTGACCCTTGAGCTACGCCACATGGAATTTAAAAACACGTGTACTATGTGGATTTGTACATTACTTATAGTTTTCTCATCCTTTTCGCCGTGAGATTTGCCTAAAGTGTCATATGCATCCCCTTTTAAGAAGCTTGCCAGCTTAGAGTTTTGTCAGTCCCTTCTTGACCCGCTCTCATCTATCTTCCCCCATCATGTGTGTCACATGCGCATCCAAGTCCAAATTGCATGACATGTTAACTTGAAATGTACTTATGATTATCAGCTCTAACTCACATTTTCATATTGCACAATATAGAAACAGTAACATTGAATGCCATACTTTTGTTTCCTTACTCTTTCTCTCTTTTGGGAGTAGGAATATGGGATAAGGGTGTAAGCGAATTCTCGTTCATGAAGTTCATCACATCGCTTACTAACACACATAGATCTATTCAAGTACACACATGTTCAGAGATTTTGTTCAACCAGGCTACAATAGTTACACGCTGAAACATTTACATAATAAAATGCACACTGAACTCTTTCAGACATCTTATAAGAACACCAATCTGCAAGTTACACTACACAAGTTAAAAGTGAAGTAAAATGAATGAATTTCTAATGCAAGCCATTAAACACTATGAATATCTGATGCAATTTTGAAAATTATCGTCTAGTTCTCTGCTCTTACCGTCTCAGTTCCCTAGTTACAGCATGTTCTATTTCTAGTAATTGTCTCCAACTTCAAGGTCTCTTCGCTTGTTTCCGAGAGATAAGCTTGAAACTTTTTTCTCTTTGGCTCAAAGTGCCACATCTACTAAATCTGGCAGCACAGTAGTATTCAACAACTGAAAGAACCAGCTCCAAAGGATCAATTTTACCTTGTTCTCTTTCATTGTACATTCACTACAACTTTTAGTTCATCAATCATCATTCAGGTAGTTCGCAAACACTGTTGTACAAGACAGAGTGAAGAATAATATGTTAGATCACACTTCCTACTTCCTAGGATCAACATGGCAAATGAAATGCTCTCTTGCCCGTTTGACTCTGTCTGCATCTCAAGGCACTTTTCCTCAGAGCGGGAAAGGAGTGTACATTCTTTAAGTTTGAAATATCATTTTTGTTTTGAACCAGGCTGACTCGGTAAGGGATTATTGGCCAGAAATGTTGAATGAGGTTGATCCAGTTAGGACTATTATATTGGGCCAGAAGCTAAATGGAGAAGAAGCCCAATGATTAAACACTCGAATTGAATGCTAGGACGTTATATTTGTGATTCATGGGGAGATACAGGGCATGTGAATTATGTTGCAGCTTTGGCGCAGTCTGTTCTTCTCACCTCCTCTTCTGAATTTGTCTCTCATCCCCTTTTTTGTCTAATTCCTCATCCCCTATCTTGTTAGCTTTCTTTTGTAATTTCTATTCTCATCTCCACTCTATTTCTGTCAACATTGTTTTCTACTATTCGATTGACATTTGGTTATTGTAATTTCGTTTAGGATGAGTTGGTACAATCAGTTGGTTTAGGTGTAATATCTGGTTTGTTTCAATTTTCTAAGATGAAAACAACAAAATTTTCCCAATTCATAGACTCAAAAAATAGAGGAACAAAATTGTCAGGTATGGTGGGAATCATTTTTGCTTCTAATGGTTTCAAGAACCATCTATCTGCTGCTATAACCAAAAAAAATAAAGAATCAATTAATTTGACAACATTTACCAATTAAGGATTTAGATTCTTGCAAAAATAACGGTTGCACAAAATTTTACTTTCATGTGATGACCCGATAAATCATTTATAATTTTATCTTTCATTTTTGTGTTCCGAGACCTCAAATAACTATATTTAGCCTTTCTCGATTTGCGTGCGCAACACGAGTCCTTTTTCCGGAAAATTTTTATGAGAAAATTGATGAAAATGTGAAATCGTTCCTTAAAACCTCATTTGAGTTGACTACGGTCAATATTTTGTGTAAACGGACCCGGATCAGTATTTTGACGGTCCCAGTGGGTCCGTAGCGTGATTTGGGACTTGGGCTTTCATGACCCGCCATATCATCATGCCACGTAGGTGCTATTTGGCATATATTAATGTCATGTGGAAGCAAACAATTCAAGGTCTCTCTAATACAAAGCTTCCTTAAATAATTCTTTTGTGTTCTTTCTACCATTCTCTTAGAGATCTTGAGTGTGGTAAGGCTGACTTGGCAAGTGTCGCACGTGCATTTAGTTCAAGACTAAGGACGTGACAGTATGCCCTGAATCGAACTCGAAAGTCCCTAACTTGAATTAACGCAATTTGTTAAAATCTAGAAATTTAAAGGTTTAAAGGATTCATAAGTTTGACCATAGGTTGACTTTGTTGATACCGGGTTCGTATTTTGGTTCCAGAACTTGGTATAAGTTCATTACAGTATTTATGACATGTCTGCAAAATTTGGTGCGAAACGGAGTTGATTTGACATGATTCGGGCATCCGGTTGAAAAATTGACAATTCTTAATCTTCATTGAAAATTTCCTTTGTTTTGGTGTCCGATTCGTGGTTCTAAGTGTTATTTTGGTGTTTTACTCGCGCGAGCGAGTTCGTATGATGTTATTACACTTGTGTGCATATTTAGTTTGGAATCCGAGGGCTCGGGTGAGTTTCGGATAGGCTACGGATGATTTTGAACCTAGGAAAAATGCTGGTTTTGGTTTCTGCTGGTGTTTGGTGAATGCTTCTTTGCGATCGCGAAGAGTAGTTTGGGACTGAGGTGGATTTTATCATCGCAAACGTGAGGATTTGGACGCAAATGCGGAGCAGTGGGGGGTCTGCCTTTCACGAGCGTGGCCACTCCACCGCGAACGCATAGTGATAGGAGGCAGAGGCTATGAATGGAACTCTAACTCTACGCGAACGCGAGCCCAGACTCGCGAACGCGAAGGCGAGGTGGCCTAATACTACACGGACGATAGAGTTTGTCGCGTAAGCCAAATGGGCAATGCCCTTTGCGAAATGCGTCAGGTGTCTCGCGAATGCGATGAACACATGACGCCCAGTCATTTAAACTTCCAAAAATCAGGATTTCACCCATTTTTCACCATCTTTTCATTAGAGCTCGCCTAGAGGCGATTTTGAGGACAAATTTCATCATCTTTTCATAGGTTAGTGTTCTTTAACTTGTTTTCTTCCATTTTCATTAAAACCCATTAATTTTTAACCTTAATGCATGGTAGAAAAATAGGGATTTGGAAAGAATTGGGGAGTTTTGTAAAATTAAGATTTAGACCTCAAATTGAGGTTGGATTTCGAAACTGATTACATAATCGGGCTCGGGGGTGAATGGATAATTGGGTTTTGGTCCGAATCTTGGGTTTTGACCAAGCAAGCCCAGGTTTGACTTTTGTTGACTTTTTAAAAAAATTGTAAAGATCTTAACTTTATGTATTGTAATTGATTTCTCTAGCATTATTTGATGTTATTGAGTCGATTTTGGTTAGATTCAATTGGTTTGGAGGCAGATTTTAGAGGAAAGGCCCCGGTAGAGCTTTGATTTGCTTGCAGAGCGAGGTAAGTATTGGGTCTAACCTTGATTTGAGGAAATTAGGAAACCTTGAGCTATGTGCTATGTGAATTACATGTTTAGCGGCGTATATGCGAGGTGACGCGTGTATATACGTCGTCAAAATACCTGTTTCCATGTTTTTCCGCAATTCATTAATTATTTTATTCTATGTCTTAATTGTTACATGCTTTAATTGCTTCCTATGCCTTAACTTGCTACTTGTGATTTATTATTCTCGTATTAAAATGTTATCTTCTTCCATGCTTCCATGATTAATTGCTACTTGCCTTAATTGTCCTACTTGTACACTTACATTGTCATATATTTGGCTTGTCTTGTTGCTTAGTATTACTTGTAGCATTTCTTGATTGGATACGAGATTCCTTATGGTTTTGCTTTCATATTCGTTAATCGTAGAGATTCTTGTGATTTGAATTGTTAAATTAATTATATTTATTGATTTTTGTTTATGGATCGGGTTGCACACCGCAACGGGTGGAATAAGGGAGGATTGATATTGATTTGATGGGATCGGGTTGCACGCCGCAACGAATTTTATATGTGATTTTGATATGGTGGAATAAGGGAGGAATATGATAATGATTCTGATTATATAGTGGGATCGGGTTGCGCGCCGCAACGGATTTTACATGTTATTATTGATATTGATATGGTAAAATAAGGGAGGATTGTGTTGGTACGGTGGGATTGGGTTGCACGCCGCAACGGGTGAAATAAGGGAGGATTGTGTTTGTACGGTGGGATCGGGTTGTGCGCCGCAACAGATTGTGTGTTTTGTATTCCTTTATGTACTGTGTTAGCTTTCGGTGCTTTCATACGAGATTCTGAGTACTGGTGTTTCGGGCGTTACTAATATCGAGGATTGAGTTTATTTTCATAAGTCAACTGCCTTACTTTTCCCGCGTTTCTTTCCTGTTATTATTATTATACTGCGTACAGGTTATTGTTAGTGACCCGCCTTAGCCTCGTCACTATTTCGTCGAGGTTAGGCTCGGCACTTACAGAGTATATGGGGTCGGTTGTACTCATACTATACTCTACACTTCTTTTGCAGATTTTAAAGTCGGTCCTAGCGACGGTCAGTAGATTGCTCGGATTGATTGCCGGTTCAGAGACTTGAGGTACAGTTGCACGGCATTCGCAGTCCTGGAGTCCTCTTTTATCTTGTCCTAGCTATTTATTGTATTTCAGACGGTTTTACTTTCACTCAAACCATTATCTGTATTATTCTAGCCACTTGTGCACTTGTGACACCAGTTCTGGGATTGTATCTAGATATTACGGTTAATATGGTTTTTCATACTCTATTTTAGTTATTACAGTTTAATTGGTATCAGTTAATTTGTTTTGTTAAAATTGGCTAAAAATTATTCTAACGTTGGCTTGCCTAACAAGTGAAATATTAGGCGTCATCACGGTCTCGAGGGTGAAAATTCCGAATTCGTGACATTTTGTGATGACCCAAAATGTCATCTTTAAATTTAATAAGTAATTCTGTGTTTTAAGACCTCGAAAAGTACCATTTATCATTCCTCGATTTGCGTGTGCAGTCCGTACAATTTTTCGGAAAGTTTTTATGCGAAAAATGGATTAAAATGTGAAATAGAGCTTTAAAACTCAACGAGTTGACTTTGGTCAACATTTTAAGCAAACGGATCCGGATCAGTATTTTGACAATTCTGTAGGTCTGTATCGTGATTTGGAACTTGGGCGTATGCCCGGAATCGAATTCCGAGGTCCCTAACCCGAGATATAAAATTTTGATGAAAAAATTAAAAGCTTGAAAGCTTAACGATTTTTAAGAAATTATTAATGTTGGATTTATTGACCTCGGGTCCGTATTTTGGTTCCGGAGCCCGGTATAGGTTCACTATAATATTTATGACTTGTCTGTCAAATTTAGTGAGAAACGGAGTTGATGTGACATGATTCGGACGTCCGGTTGTAAAAATATAAGTTTTAAAATTTTCTTAAAAATTTCATCTGTTTTGGGGTTCAATTCATAGTTCTAGGTGTTATTTTGGCGATTTGATCGAGCGAGCAAGTTCGTATGATATTTTGAAACTTGTGTGCATGTTTGATTTTGAGCCCCGAGGGCTCGGGTGAGTTTCGAATAGGCTACGGGATGATTTCAGACTTAGGAAATCTGGTTATCTGCAGACTTTGGGCTTTTGGTATTTCCTTCATCGCGTTCGCGAATGTATTCTCGCGAACGCGAAGAGCAAACTAAGCTGGTTAAATTTTCCTTCTTCGCGAACGCGAAGATTGGACCGCAAACGCAAAGCTATGGGGACTTTACCCTTCGCGAACGCGACCAGCTCAACGCGAACGCGAAGCTTTAGAGGCCTGGGGGAGGGGTCAGTTGCCCTTCTACGCGAACGCGAGCACTGGCACGCGAACGCAATAACTGGCACGCGAACGTGAAGGCCAGGGGGGAAAAGCCTTCGCGAATGCGAAGGAGGAATCGCAAACGCGAAAGCCACGGGCTACTATTCATCGCGAACGCGACAGGCCATTCGCGAACGCGAAGAAGGCCTGACGCCTATGACTTAAAACAGAACCAGAATGGGATTTTTTTCCATTTTTCACAAACCCTCAATTAGAACTCGGTCTAGGGGCGATATCAAAGGAATTTTTAACAATTTTGAACTGGGTAAGTGTTCTTTATCATATAGTGATTGTATTTCATAAATCTAAGTCTATATTCATCGTTTATTTCAGATTTAGACGGAAGAAATTGAATTTTTTGTAAAACTTTCCAAAAACGAAAAATTTAGATTTAAAGGTCCATTTGACATCGGAATTGGATAGTTTTTGTATGGTTGGACTCATCTCGGAATGGGTGTTCGGATTTCGTAAGTTTTTCTTAGATTTGAGATGTGGGTCCCACTGTCGAATATTTTAATAAATTTTGGATTTTTATCCGGAAAATTAGTAAATTCATATGGAATTAATTCCTATGATTCGTATTGAGTATATTGAATTATTTATGAATAGATTTGAAGCTTTTGGAGATAAATTTAAAAGGAAAAGTTGTGGTCGAGTAATTGATTGGAATTTGCAAAGCGAGGTAAGTGTCGTGGTTAACCTTGACTTGAGAAAATAGAACCCTTAAACTATTTGTTATGTAAAATGCATGTGAACGACGTATAAGCGAGGTGACGAGTGCCTATACGTCGTCAAATTAATTGTTTGCATATTACTTGAAAAATCATAAATCGTTTTAAATCATGAATTAATTATTATAATAATTATTTCTCTCCTATTCTTTGTCAAATATTAATTCGTGAATTCCTGCATTAATTGTTACATGCTATTTGAATTATGTGCCTTAATTGTTATTTGACATTTAGCATATTAAATATTAAACTGCCTATTTTCTCTTTGATTTCCATAATAATTTGCTATTTGCCTTTGTTTGTTTCATAATTAAATCATAATTATTGTATACTTATTGGCTTATAATTTTATATTAATTGTTGCATTTATTGGGGAAATTGCTTCTATAAGAATTGGTAAATGAATATGTTGGAGCAACGGGTTGTACGCCGCAACATAATTAATTATAATGAATATATTGGAGGATCGGGTTGCACGCCGTAATAGACTTATTAAAAAGTCCATATTGGAGGATCGGGTTGCACGCCGCAACAGACTTATTAAAAAGTCCATATTGGAGGATCGGGTTGCACGCCGCAACAGACTTATTAAAAGTCCATATTGGAGGATCGGGTTGCACGCCGCAACAGACTTATTTAAAAGTCGACATATATATATATATATATATATATATATATATATATATATATATATATATATATATATATTGGGGGATCGGGTTGCACGCTGCAACAGAATTGAACATGAATATATTACGAGAGCGGGTTGCACGCTGCAACGGAAATTGATAGAAATGATAATTGGTTATTACTGCTGGGTTGGCTTCAATTATTATAAATGAGTTATCTGATTTATTTCTATTATTTATTGTTGTTACTAATATTGCGTACAGGTTAATGTAAGTAACTCGCCTTAGCCTCGTCACTACTTCGTCGAGGTTAGGCTCAGCACTTACCAGTACATGGGGTCGGTTGTACTGATACTACACTCTGCTCTTCTTGTGCAGATTTCGGAGTTGGTCCCAGCGGCGTAGCATAGACTTGCTCGGATTTCAGCTACTAGAGGAGACTTGAGGTATAACTGCACGGCGTCCGCAGTTTCTGAAGTCCCCATCTACTTTACTTTAGTTATGTGTTTGTTTCCAGACAGCTTTATTTTTATTCAGACCTTTGTTTGTATTTATTCTAGAAGCTCGTGCACTTGTGATACCAATTCTGGGATGGTATTTAGACACCGTTATTTTTATAGATTAATCACTATATTTCAGATTTTACTTCCGCAATCGTTCTTTGTTATAAAATAAAATATATTAAAAATTATTTAAAAATTAGTTAATATTATTCTAACGTTGGCTTGCCTAGCAAGTGAAATGCTAAGCGCCATCACGGTCCGAAGGTGAGAATTTAGGGTCGTGACAGTTGGTATCAGAGCACTAGGTTACATAGGTCTCACGAGTCACGAGCAACCTTAGTAGAGTCTGAAGGATCGGTACGGAGACGTCTGTACTTATCTCTCAGAGTCTATGGAGTTTAGAAACGATTTCACTTCTATTCTACTTTGCTTTATCATAATGATATCAGGACATGAAGCACATCATATGTATGCTCATCACCACATCTATGGTCTTAAAAGTTGTTCATAATTAATTCCAGCATCATCAATTAATCTCATATTAACC
Source organism: Nicotiana tomentosiformis (assembly GCF_000390325.3). Classification (NCBI taxonomy): domain Eukaryota; kingdom Viridiplantae; phylum Streptophyta; class Magnoliopsida; order Solanales; family Solanaceae; genus Nicotiana; species Nicotiana tomentosiformis. The sequence continues at coordinate 89,142,876 of NC_090819.1, read as the reverse complement.
ACCACGTCGTTTCGAATTTTCACAACACTGACAACAGAATGTGAGGCATGAAGACCTCATGATTACTTACTCGGATTAATGAGTCACATTTAACGCCACCTGGGCACTCACCTCATAGGCTCAAACTCAATCTTTACAGCACGAAAATGGCTGAATATGAGCAGAAAAATATACAAGAATTATCAAATAAGCCTAACATGCATGACTCCCTATTAATACTATTGTACAAATTAAATTTCACAAAGGGAGAATTTAAACTCATAAATATTGCACCACAAGGATCTCGTCCTTATATAACTTCCACCGCGGCTTGTAGCCCGGTTTAAATATTTTACATCATATAAAAATGCGAGGATCTCATCCTCAACTCTGAATCACAAGTATTTTGCACATTGTGCCAACTGAAATTTCAATTTCCTTTCTTTCTTCTTTTCAATAAATTTCGTAAACATTTCATAACATATAATGAACCCTCATACCGGTAGGGCATATAATTCATAAAATTGGAATCAATTATTCCGAAACACATCAAACCCACTGTAATGAATAATAAAAAGTTGCTTTTGGACTTATAGTCCTCAATGGTGCCCAAAAATAAAAATGACAGACACAGGCTCACATCTTCAAATCTCCCAACATGGATAAACGTATAAGCGGGTCACAAAATTACGAAACTCACCCATACGCGGAGCATAATAGGAGGACTCACCTCAATATTCAGAACCGAATCAAATCAAGGGAAAATATCTTCTTCTTTTTTTAAACAAAATCAGGATCGTACCTGTAACGTCACCATCGGGTGTATTGGCCTCGGCCAAATCATAGCGATTATATCAACGGGTCGGGTCTCCACCTCTTAGGCGCCCACTACCCGCCTGTCCTCCACCTATAGTTGACTGTGCACGTGGAGTATCAACTGGAATAAAACTTGTAGCTGGAGTGTTCTGATGAAATCCACCCCTCCCAAGTCTGGGACAACCTCTCATGATGTGCCTAGTATCACCACACTCATAACAATCCCTCTGAGGTCGCGGTTGCTCGTACTGAGTCTGTGCCGGATAATTGGAATAACCATTATAGGAATCCCATGCCGATGGTGCATCGTAAGAACTTACTGAAGCACTCCGAGTAATCTAATGTGCGGACTGAGCTGGCCAACTGCTCGAGCCTCCGCTATAATGGGTTCTAGCTGAAGAGTAAAATCCACCGAACTCTCCAGATCTTCGAGACCTTTTGGCCTCCTTAGACTCCCTTTCCTCGCCTAAAACACTCTCAATCTTTCTCGCAATCTTCACTACTGGTTGAAATGGAGTGTCAGTTTGCAATTCTCGAGCCATGCATATTTTAATATCATAATCGAGCCCCTCAATGAATCTGTGGACCCGCTCTCTGATTGTAGGAACCAAGATAGGTGCACGACGGGCTAACTTACTGAACCTGATAGCATATTCTGACACTGTCATAGTGCCCTGACGCAACCGTTCAAACTCTGTGCGCCACGCATCTCGGAGAGTCTGGGAAACAAACTCTTTCAAGAATATTTTCGAAAATTGAGCCCAAGTTGGTGGTGTTGCATCGGCTGGTCTACCTTTTTCATAGATTTGCCACCACCGATACGCTGCGCCTGACAGTTGAAATATAGTAAAGGCAACTCCGCTCACTTTCACAATACCCATGGTGCGGAGAATACGGTGATAATTTTCTAGAAATTCTTGGGCATCCTCTGTAGCTGTGCCACTAAAAGTAGGTGGACTATACCTCTTAAACCTTTCAAGTCTCTTTTGTTCTTCTTCTGATGCCTCTGGCCTGACCTCAGGCCGAACCGGAATAATAGGTTATACCAGTACTACACCCGGAACCTGATCAACGTGAACCTACTGCTCTAGAGTTGTGGTAGGAGTCTAAGCTACTCCCCCAATCTGCGAAATATTTAGTGCAACAGAGATCAATCCCGCCTGAGTTAATATACCAAACATACTCAGAAACTGTGCCAAAGTCTCCTGAAGTCCGGGAGTAATAACAGGTGCTTCTGGTACCTGTCCCCCAACTGGAGTTAATGTACCAAACATACTCAGGAACTGTGCCAAAGTCTCTTGAAGTCCGGGAGTAACAACATGTGCTTCTGGTACCTGTCCCCCAACTGGAGCTACTGGCGGCTCCTCAACTATTGTTCTGACAGGTGCTCTAGTCGCGGCAGGTGCCCTTCCTCGACCTCTGCATCGGCCTCTACAGTATGTGCGGATGCCTGCTCAGCTAACCTGGTAGTACGTGTTCTCACAATCTGTGAGAGAATAGAGATACAAAAGCTCAAATCCCACAATCAACAAATCCTCACGACATGAATGAAAGAAGTGGAAATTTCCTAACAGTTCTGTAGCCTCTCGAAGATAAGTACATACGTCTCCGTACCGATCCGCAAGAGTCGTTCGTGACTCTTAGAACCTATGAACCTAGAGCTCTGATACCAACTGTCACGACCCAAATTCCCACCACAGGCTTCGCGATGGCACCTAGTCTCTAAGACTAGGTAAGCCGATTACAATTACATTTCAAGTCTTCTTTTTAATAAACCAACAGCGAAAATAATTACAAATATAACAGTCTCCGAAGACTGGTAGTACTGAGTCACGAACTCTAACTGAATACATAGAATGATCACGAGGACCGAATATACAGTACCGTTTGATTAAAAATTAACAGTACAATGAAATAAAAATACTTCAAGGGACTGCGACGACCAAACAGATCTACCTTGAATCCTTGCGATCCCACTCTAACTCTATCTGAGTCCGATACCTCCAATACCTGACTCTGCACAAAAATGTGTAGAAGTGTAGTATGAGTACACCACGGTCGGTACCCAGTAAATATCAAGACTAACCTCAGTGGAGTAGAGACGAGGTACAGTCAAGACACCCACTAGTCTAATAACATGTGCAATATAGTATACAAAATAATAGGAAACAATAATAATAAGAGCAACATAAAACAACCAGTGATGTGCACAGTAAGACAATAAAATCACCATTAATATCGCTCAACAATTGATAAATACAATTATACTCAGTTAAATCAAGTTCTTCAATTAAATATCTTTCACACATAATTCTTACAAATAAAACTCTTTTTCAAATATAATTTCCTCAAATAAACATCTTTCGAATATAAAATTCTTTCAATAAATCTCTTCTAATATAATTTCCTCAAATAAATATATTTCAATTACAATTTTTTCATATAATTCTTTTTGAATAAAAAATCCTTCCAAATAAATATTTTGAATATAATTCTTTCAATTAAAAAGATCACCATGTGACACCTCATTTCATAATCATAAAAATACGGGTCTCAGCCCATTTTCATATTTTTCGTAAACACGGGTCTCAGCACATTTTTCATATTTTCACGGTCCCATAATCAAATCATATTATTTCCCCGGTACCTCATTCCCTCATTTCATATCACAACTGCACGGACAATTCACGTGCCAAATATCATTATCATTTAATCACAGCACCTCGTGCCCACTTTTTATATCACAACAGCACGGATAATTCACGTGCCAATATCCTTATTATTTACTCACGGCACCTCGTGCCCACATTTCATTTTATAATCCGCGTGGCAATAGCCACAGGCTCCCAATTTCAACATAAATCAGATTATTATCAATTTACAAACAATAAGACAAATTGCACAAAGTATAAAAATAAACACAAGAAAATCACAACATCATATGAAAATCACCAACACCACAACTCCACATCGTCACATATCGTTCCTCACAATAGTCACCCTTATCGCTCCTATAGCCACCCTTATCGCTCCGCCTAGATAGTATCAATAGCCACCCTTATCGCTCCGCCCAGACCATATTCCAACAAACAAAACTACAGTGAAATGCCACCCTTATACCCACATAATATCAACGGTGAAATGTCACCCTTATATCCTCAAAATAATAATTAACACAACACAATAATTTATACGGGAAATTATCACGGCAGCATAACAAAATCAATTCATATCACAATTTGCCCAATGGCCACAACAAAATTTCAAAGCTACAACCAAGTCAATTAATTTCACAACAAATAGCCAAAAGCTCCACACAATGTGTACGACACCCAAAAACAATCAATAGGGATAGAAATTACTTAACATAAAACAAAGTCTTCATTAAATTTAAATTTTTAATAATTATATAAACACCTCTTCTTAAGCTCATTTAATTAATTATTTGCAGAGAAAAAATCCATAATGAAATTAAATTCCAATAATTATCAAACCACCAAATTCACGGAATTACATAAATAATCAAGTAACAATCACATCAAATTATCATATAATAACAGATTCAACAACAACAAGGATTTAGGCACGACAAATAGATGATTAAATATATACCAACAATTATCCAATTTACCACACAATATGCTCAAGACTTTAACTCAATAAAATTTACACATAGAATCCGAGTACGTACTCGTCACCTAGCGTACACGGCTTTTTACATTTCATAAATGGCACATAAGACTCGATGCCTAAGGGGTAATTCCCCCACTCGAGGTTAAGCAAGACACTTACCTTTTTGAAGTTATGCCGATATTCCAAAATTGCCTTCTTGCTTGAATTGACCTCCAGACCGCTCAAATCTATCCAAATTCATTGCATAACTTCATTAAAATTCATCGAAAATAATTTCGGATAATAATACGTCGACTTAAAATTTTATTCCAAAAAGTCAACAAAAGTCGATGCGGGACCCGCCTCTCAGAACCCGACATAATTTTACGAAATCCGAACACCCATTCCGATACGAGTTCAACCATACTAATTTTATCGAATTCCAATAACAACTCTGACCTTCAAATCTTAAATTTTTATTTTTAGAAGATTTTACAAAAATCTTGATTTCCTCCATTTAAATTCGAATTAAATGATGAATAATCATGGATTCATGAAATATAAACACTTTAGGATATAGAACACTTACCCAAGTCAAAGTCGTGAAGAACTCCTCCAAAATCGCCCAAAAATCGAGTTCCAAAATCTCAATCGAAAATGACAAAGTGACTGATTTTTGGTCCTTATATTACTGCCCAGTTTCGTACCTGCTGTACTGTTCACACTCCTGCGAAAAAAATAGCAGCTACCCAGAAATTCCAGCAGCTTTTCTTCAAGTCCGAATTGATCCGTTAACCTTCCGAAATCCACCCGAAGCCCTCGGAACCTAAACCAAATATACCAACACGTCCCAAAGTACAATACAAACTTAGTCGAGGCTTCAAACCACGTCAAATAACGCCGAAATTACGAATCGCGGATCGAATCGAATTATAAGTTTTCAAAGCTTTCAACTTCTATATTTTGCGCCGAAACGTATCAAATCAATCCGGAATGACTTCAAATTTTGCACACAAGTCATAATTAACTTAATGGAGCTATTCCCATTTTCGGAATCGAAATCCGACCTCGTTATAAAAAATTCACCATTCGGTCGGACTTTTTCAAAATCTTATATTTTTCAACTTTCGCCAAAATGTGTCGAATTGTCCTACGGACTTCCAAATCCAAATTCGAACATACGCCTAAGTCCGAAATCATCATACGAAACTATTGCCATCCTCAAAATTCTATTCCGGGGTCGTTTGCTCAAAAGTCAACTCTCCGGTCAACTCTTTCCATTTAAACTTCTAAATAAGAATTGTTCTTTTAATTAAATTCCGAATGTTCAGTAAATCAAACTCGACCACATTCGCGGGTCATAATACATATTGCGAAGCTGTTCGAGACCTTAAGCCACTGAACGGGGCGTTAATTCATAAAACGACAAGTTGGGTCGTTACAATAAGATATCTAGACCGTCTAACCTTGTCTACTTTTCATAATAAGTCTTGTTGACATCTTCATGTAGATGTCAAAAACTTTATGCCTTATATAATATAATTATAGTATGTTTCTATAATTATTATACGATGGATAGATACTGATATTCACCCTGAAATAGCTTATGAAACAAACATAAGATGAAGGGAAACTGTTACTACAAAAAAGAACCACCTAATAATAAAATTTTGACAAGAAGCATCTGTGCAAACCGGATTTCTCTTTGGTGGGTGCTAATAAACTTGGCCTGCAAACTATATTTCCATAAGACAATTTGAATTGACAATTAGAGATTCCTTAAGAAGCTGCAATTACACAATACATGTTAAGAGACAAACTACTGATCAAAAACCTTAAGAAGTCCTTTTAACTTACATGCTGGAGCACAGTCTCTTCCAACCTTACTCTGGAATTTATGAAAATCTTTGGAAAAGGGCAAAAACATCAAGTGACAGAATGCTACATCCTAGTAAATTAAATTAAATGACACTTTATATAACCTTAAATTAATTGGCAAGTTGCATCAACAAATTTTAAAGTCAAATTTATAACATACGATAAAAGATAACTTTTACCAGTTTTCCATAAAATAACTCCAAAATATGATCGTCTTGCCTGACGTCTCATGAGGAAAGGGCGCAGGTGGTTTGTGTACAATTTTTTAGCACCCTGTGTAACACCAAAGAAGTACATCACTTTCCAAAAATTCATTTTCAATGAAATGGAAACTTCAAGCTAAAACAAAATCGTTAATTCTAATTAAGCAGTTCAGCAGAATTCACCTCAAAAGCAGCTGGATATTTTAATTTTAAATGAGTGCCAGCCATTAGCTTTTACCCAACCCTTACTATTCAGGACGTAGTAAATTAGTGAATTCCCTTGTCTTTCTCATCTCATGTCCTTTCCAACGTAGCAATAGACCCGAAATGGATTTCACTCAACAGTTAAGAATGACAGAGAAGTATACAATCATAAAGTTGTGGTCTACCAGAAAATATATGAATTGCATGTAAATTTGCTATTACTCTAATAAAGCTATTTATTCATTCTTCATACATCTTTAATAGACCTTGAGATAAACAATGTCTTCATGCAAAGATGGAAAAGTTTCAAGAGAGCTATAAAAAATGATTACCTCGCACATTGAATTGATGTTCAGTTTATCAGTGTTTTAAAAGGCGTGGGCGTAAGGCGGGGCGTTTTACATACGCCTCACCAGGGCGTAAGCCCCATAGGTATTTAATTTTTAATAGTTTATAAAATAATATAATGACAGTTAATATTTATAAACAGGTAAAATTGCATAAAAATTGAAGAAAACTATATATATGTGTGCTCCATCCCCACAAAAAACTAATCAAAACAATCTATTATACGTTACTTACAAGCACAAGTAATTTGAGTCTAAAAGAATAAAGTTTTCTATACGGAGGAACAAAAAGGATGATTAACCTGCAATTTGAACTTTGAATTTGCTGCTATGAAGAAAAATGTAGTACTCTTTGTATTTGTAAAAAAATTTAAATATTCGTTGCTTTTGGGAGATATTAGTAGACTAGCGGACAAGATAAAAAATTAGAAAAACCATGAATTAGGGCTTAAAGCAATAAAAAATGTCTTTACTTTTAAATTTAATACTTTTGAGTTCCTTTTTAAACCTTTTGAGTAATTACCAAACTGACTTTTGAGAATTTGGGTATTATATGAATGACTAATTCAACAAAATTTGTTTTAATTTGAAAAAGTCTCTATGGCTTACTACTTACTAAAAAAATGCGCCCCGAACACCCGGGCGTACGCCCCAAATTATGGGGTGTACGCCCCAAATTATGGGGTGTACGCCTCTTGGGATTTTCGCCCCACACCATCGCCCCGGGGCATTTTTGGTACGCCTCGCCCCGGGGCTCGCCCCGGAAACGCCTTTTAAAACAGAGCAGTTTACCATTATACAATTCCTAAGCAATAATTGGTACTTTCTTACCCGATAAAAGCAGAGAACATTGCCTCCAAGATTTCTCTATATCCAGCAATTCAAGACTACTAAGTCTGAGGCAAGTAGAAATAACTAAAAAGTCAAAAGGCAACACTAAAATTATAAAATAAATTAATTGGAAAAAATAGAGTCGAGGAGCAAACAAAGACAAGATTTACGAAAGGAAGGTTTAGTTGGTAACAAATGGATTAACAGACCAGAATGTAGCATAAGATTCAATTCTACACATAATTATAAATAGAAGGCTAGATTTTGAAGCACAGAGCTAATTGAGAAACGCGGTACCTCGGATGCTACCACAGTTATCACTTCCATATATAATGCACAAGTCTATGAATTGATCTATTATAAGTTCCACCTACTCTAATAACTGGGAAAAGATATATATCAAACTATGTACTTAACATCAATAGAAAAAGGAAAACCTTCAAGTTCATTTTACCTTGAAAATTTTAAATTTCATCGCTAGATCTTCTTGTGGTTCGGCCCTTCTTCGGACCCCGCGCATAGCGGAAGCTTAGTGCACGGAGCTATCCTTTTTATCACTGGATCTTCTTAGAGCTAGGATTTATTAAATGGCGAAGGAATCTCGAAGTTCCAGAAGTTAAGAAATTGATATCTTTTCAGTCCACAACAAAAACCTGACAAGTAGAGAAACTTGTCATCCAATACTCATCTATAGGGATGGTAGACGAATTACTACAAGTGATGCATCTTAATGAAATTTAATTTTACAAATGTAAGCCATAAGTATATCCTTTATAGTAATATAGATTAGATGGTCTAGTGATATGGATCACCATGCAAGTTATTAATGCCTTCTGCTACACCCATCAGTAAGTTATCGATGTCCCAACCTGAATTAGGTGAAACTTTTCATAACCAAATTGGTACCAACACACAACAAAGACAATAACTGCAAAAGAAAAATGCAACTTTTATATAGAGTAGTTTAAATTAATCTTATAATGTAGTACTTCTAATTCAAGAGTCGTCTCTGTTGTATCAATGTTTCTATGTCAAAACCTTATGATCTACTTTTCTTTAATGAGCATTTTTTTCTTCCTAAACATATATGTACCAAAGTTAGAAGATCGAAAGAACTCCATGTCTGTAAAAGAAAAATAAGAAGTGCATACCCCGAAGATGGGTCTAAATGTTCAACATACCATCAAAACATGGAAGAGCGCCAACTTCCAGATATTTTTCTTGGCCAACACAGAAATCACACAATCAAGGCATCATTTTTATACAGAGAGGAATTATAATATGAAAAACCTTTAACAGATCCCCAATTTTGATTAAATGCTTCAATCAAAAGCAAAATGTTCGGCTCGACAATAAATTAATAAGTCGAACAAGAAAGGAATGATAAAAGAAAAAACCCCCAAAATCCCCATGTCAATAATATGACTTCATTCAAATACACTACCGTACAAAGTTTTTGAAATGAAATTTGCTTATCTTCCGAAAAGCAAAGAGTGCTATAACAAAAAGTTATACTTACAACTTTCTTTTGTTCTCCCGCAGCTACCAATTTCCAGCGAGGAAAGCGCTACCGCCGCGAAGATGGCTTTGGGAAGAAATATTTTCTAGCCAACAAGGGAAAATATCAAAAAATACTCACCACATACACCAACTATGAAAACCCTAAGCGGACATCAAAAATCCTGCTCTAACATACACTTTATCAAAACTCTAATTTCCTAACATCCTCTTTTTTCTCTCCCACTCTCACACTGAACTCGGTACTTTCTTCTTTAATCTTTGGAGAAAATATAAAATGAAAAGATAACTTTTGAAAACAAAAATTACTTGCCTGGATATAATCATATATGGACTATGAATTTGAAATCCTAAATCAATTTTTTTTTATCTTAACCTACCCCTTTTGTCGATGGCCATCGACCTCCACAGATCTAAGAGAACTCGTTGATTAAGCCTTTAGATTGTTAGATGCGTTCTTCAAATTTGAGATACATGTGGTCTTTAGATCTTAAGTGTGTTAAAGCCTTTTGGGAGGTTGTCTCGAGGTGTATGTATAAGAAATAAAATTAATAAGGTAAAATAGAAAATAAAAGCGCTGGTTTATGGAAAGTAGGAAAATAAAGAGGGAAACAATGGCCGTTGCAATAGATATTTTATCCCCATAAATCGTTGCCACAGAGGTATCTGACGCAACGGATACAATCACCGTTGCGATAAGTGCTTCCTACTGCAACGGTTCTTATACTAGCGCAACGGTTTACTTGCAAAAGTGTCCCAATAGCACCAAGATCCTTAGGCAGCGATTGTAAGCTATATAACCGTTCGTTGCCATAGGTCCAATTTCTAGTATAGAAGAAAAATCTTCGGGTGAAACTATATTATTAGCTTGTTATTAATAAAGTAGCATTCTTTATGAGTTGTGAAAATGTTATCTCCTTAACTTGAAATTTTCGAAAATGTGGGGGACCGTGGTGTCCAACTATATAGCTTGATCCTAAGAAGGAAAAAGGTAAAAAAAGAAGAAGAAGTTATTTATTAAAATTATAATGAGGCCTTATAAATTGAGATTTTTTGTGGCGGAAATTTATATTGGAAGATAAAAATATACTATGTTGTTTTTCTGGCTTTAAAGAGTTATTTTGCTTCTGGTTTCTTAGTCATTTGGGTGAAGACATCGTTGAATTATGACCCGTTTTCTATTGATTTGAGATATTTCTGTAGATTGCTTCTATATTTAAAAAATTTTACTTTGGTACTTGACTATGGAAGATACAAAAAGAAAATAATTTAGATACAAAAAGAAAATAATTTCTTATGTGTTGAAAGATGTTTCAAATGGCACTTGCGCAGAAGTCAAGTTTTATTTTATTTGAGATGATTTTATGCCTTATTCGAGAAATACTATGAGTTAATATTCTGTATGTGGATTTTCAGATGAGAAAAGCTCAATAGTGATTGTGTGATCACCTTTTGGTGAGTGTTGTGGTATTAAAATTGCCTGAAAGTGAGGTTGATTAAGCAACCTCTTGGTGAGATAAACCGACAATAATTATGTCGATAAATTGTGATTGCCAAAGCGCAATAACCATTGTAAGAAAATAAATCTTTCAATGGGAAAAGTAGATACATTTTCTTAAAGATAAATGTCATAAAGTAATTCCTTAGAAATGAGAAGTTTTTCATACATATTTTGAGTAGTCAAAAGAGGATTGACCGATCCTTGACTTATATGTGAAATATCGAGGGGTTGAGACTTTTGTCAATTTGAGATGTATCAATAATGATGGTAACCCAACCTATGTGATTGAAGATCCCATGAAGTAGGTTCATATGGGTAATAACAAGTCATTAGTTGATCAAATATGCACTATTAATTATGTCTCTTCCTATGGTGTGTGCGTATATAGTGCAAGACTGCAAGGAATATGAGATTGTGTTACTATACTCTTAATCCAATAATCCATAGCCTTTTGTAGATGGTGTATTGCGCTGTAGAATACACTTGATGGATGGACCTATATGAGTGTGGAGTGGGACTGCTCCTATAAAATTTGTGGCAAAATTTCTAGAGCACTCATGAAAATCAGGCGCGTGCATGGTCTATTAGCGCAAAACCGCCATAACAACAGAAATTGTGGGTGAGTAATATGATGAATAAGATCCCTAGCTTACAACAAGAATTTTTAGTTCATAGAAGTTATCAACTTCACCAATTATTTCGTAAGTTAAATCTTATTTTATCTATATCTGGTTCATAGTTTATAAGACACCAGATGAATTTTATTATACCCGAAACCCAACAAATTATACTCTCTTTCTTTCTTTATTTACTATTTATTTTATATCTCTTTTGAGATATGTGGGGGATTGTTGAAAAATTAGTGATATCTCAAAAGGTAATGTTCATCTTGACTTGAAAAATCTTTTCTCTTTGAAATATTATTTACATTTTCTTACTCTTATTTAGTAAGTTATTTTACAATTAATAGAGTCAAACTAGCCGTTATTAACCGTTAACTAGCCGCTACTGGCTGTTAACTAGCCGTTGGAGCAACGCCTTTATAAACATGATCTTTGGAGAGCTAAAGACACAGTTTCTAATATACTTTCTAATACAACTTTGTGAATCATCTTTTCTTCCTATATGCTGAGTTTCTTTATTGAATTTTCTGCTAGTTCTGTTCCTAGTTTAATAACTTGAAGAGCTTGTTGAATCCTGAGAGATACGCCTAATTTTATTTATCACTGTATAGGCGAAATATTTTTAAGGACAGTGTCCTTGACACGCCTCAAGCTAATTCTTATTCTCCATAACTAAATTTTTCCAACAACTTGGAGGAAAACCAGCTTCCAAACGGCGTACTCTTGCTTTCTTTGCTGGATATATGCATGGTTATCCCTGCCCTACTATTGAAGCACTGGGAAAACAAATATCCTGACATGATGATTTCCGGTGAATTAAATAACAAAGGCAAGCTATTTACAGTTGAGCAGCAAATACTGCGTTTGTGCTAGAGGTTATCGAGTCAACTCTCCCATTCTGGATAATAAATATAGGCAGATGCATCGGAGGGTTAAGCAGGTGCAACAGCATTTTCTCTGGAAAATCAAGCCTTCTAAATATGACGTTTTCCACTCGATACTCCATTCAATTTGGCACAACAGAATCTTTGAGTTTATACAGTAGAAGTTGTAGACTTGAATCTGGAAAAAATAATTGGCTTGCATTAAATATTCATTCATTTTTGCTTCACTTTAAAATTTATTATAACCAGTAGATTAGTGTTCTTATACGACGTCTGAAGAGTTCTGCGGCTTTTCGTATGCCAATGTTTCACCCTGTGACTATTGTAGCCTTATTGAACAAAATGGCAAAACAAACAAGTAGACTTATAGGGAGATACCAGCTCAGGAACGAGCCGTCCTCATCTCATAGCACTTATGAGGACTCGGAGAGTGCTAGTCATGCTTCTGAGCCATCAACTACACCTGTTCCTAAGGCACAAAATACACCAGTTCAAGATATCCCCGATGATGGCAGAGAGGGTGATGCTACAGCTGTCGGTCTTGAAAGGTCAAAGAAGAAAGAAGTCTGGGAGGACCGTTTTGTCAGCTTGGCCGCCTTCACCAGCTTTCGTACATGGTGGCCAGTGAGGTCACTTACTCTTGAGCGACAGTTTCAGTTGAAATATTTGGAGAGGTACAACCGAACAGTGTTGAGACAGTTCAAGGAACGCAAGGGATGGATGTGGTTCACCCAGGGTGTCGTGGATGCCAAAGAGTACCATGCCCGTGAATTCTACGCTAATGTGGCACATATCAAAAAGGGGACAAAGGTCACCAAAGTGCGTAACCTCAAAGTGAGATTTGATCAGCATACACTCAACACATACTTGGGTTTTAAAGATGTTGAGCCAAAGGAATATTTGGAGAAACTTGAGATGGGAGATGCAGCCCGGCCTTGGTTAACGGAGATTCTAGCAGCACCAGGGCCGCCACCACCATGGATTTCCGCTGGGGTTCCTATCCACAGGAGCACGCTGAGTTTCGAGGCGAAGGGTTGGCAAACCTTTGTCTGCAGCAGACTGGACCGGAGCCAGAATAAGACTTACCTTCCGATTCCTCGGGCAGTTTGGTTGCTTCTATTATGGCCGGGACCTTATCAATGTAGGGGCCATGATTTCGGCCAATATCTCAGTGATTGCTCGGCAAGATGACTCGTCCTATCCGTATCCCAACACTATCATAGAATACCTCACCGATGAAAGGGTAGAGCCGAGGAATAATGACACAAATGTGAGGCCGAAGAAGCCTTTTACTTGGTATTCACTAATAGATGCGAACAACCCGAAGAAGGAAGTTCAGCCTCCTACCACTGCGGGCCAGTCTGATGAGCCAGCTATGGTAGATGTTGATACGATTGTTGTTCCATCTACTTCGGCCGAGGCTTCCTCTAGTGCTACAGCTATGCCTCAGCCATCATCCACAACCCCTTCTGCAGTTCCTGCTACAGCTTCCACTTTGGTTTTGAAGCCGGTGCCCATGCCTACTACTCTACTTTATGCGCTGCGAGTCTCCCAGCCATTGGCGAGCCTCAACAACTGGATGCAGACAGCAACTGCAAAGCTGTCTGACTTATCCAGTACTGTTGCAACACAGTCTACTGCTCAGGCACCTCAGTTTCCCCCGACAGTGGAGGAGCTATTGGAGAAGATCCTAGAGAACCAAAACACTATTATGGTGACCTTGGTGCAACACGGGTTAGTGATCGAAGAGCTGGGAAAAGAAGTAAAGAAGATTAGAAAGCTCCAAGCTAGCAAGAAGTCAGTGAACAAGCTCCGAAGATAGGTGACCAGGCTTGCTACAACCGAAGATCTTCCATTTGATATGCTGATTGACCCACACCATTCAGGCCCAGATCCTACAACACCAACAGCACCGGTGGCACCAGCTAGCCAGTCTGAGGAGCCATACCTTGCTACCGACACTGCCGATGCAATGCATCAGATGTTCACTAACCCAGCCACACCCAGAGTTGAGGATGATGAGATTCAATTGGATGAGGCTGAGGGCAGTGATATTGTTGGGGACACAGATATGTCCAAGGAGCCATATGGAGTTTTTTTCTCTCTCTCCCGTCTTTTAATCTTATTTTGTTAAGCATTGGGGACAATTTTAATCTTTATTCGGGGGGTTGAGTTTATGATCATATTTGATGCATTTTGAGATATTTGACCTGTAATAGCTTGATATTATTCTCTCTTTTCTTATTATGTATATATTCTCTCTCTTTCTCTCATTATGTACATTCATTCTATCTTAGTAGTTTTTGCTTAGTAGCTTCTTTATTTTTGTTTCTTTATTAGTTCTTTGTTGGATTTAGTAGCTTCTTTTTATGTTTTAGTAGATAAAAAGCCTTTGGTTTTCTTAATGCCACAGGTTTTTCCAAAGGTATTTGTTGTGTAAACCGGTTGACTCGTCCCAGCGATGGATGGTGTGACAACCTTCTTAAGAAAATTAGTCTGTTTTTGGTGTTTAGGTAATAATAGTAGTAGTAATGAATAAAAAGACCTAATTAAGTCATGCTCGAAGAGTCAAACATGCCTCAATTGGTACCAACACACTTAACTATATGCTTATGGTTAGAAGCAAGGTTTCTTAAAGAAATAGCTCTAGTTAGTGACTTTGTGACTCTTGTGTTGACTTTGGCAATCATCGAGTGGTTTAATTGGACCATAGTGATTTTTTAAACTTGAATGTGGTCGTTGTGGGCCCTCAACTCTGTCCTCTTTAACAATTCGGTTGCATGAGGGGTGAGATGAATTGTTGCTAGTCCAAGAATCCGTACGAAGGGTCTAGAACTTGCCCTGAATGTGTTTCAAGGCGAAATCCCAAGTTTGCTTGGTTTGAAAAGTGATTGTAAGCCCTCCTTGGCCCGTTTGAGTTTTCTATTGCTAACCAATGTCATTATCCCTAGTCAACCCCTTTGAGCCTCTAGCCTTTCTCATTTGATAACCATGTTACAAGCCTTTACCCGTTTTGTCGTGACCCTCTCTTGGCACCCGAGCTTTCCTTAGCACTCTTGTGTAACAAATGGCTAAAAACGTAAGTTTAGGGGAGAGACGAGGAACTTGAAAAAAAGTATCAAGGCACAAAAAAAGAGAAAGAAATGATGAGAAGGAAAGGCAAGAAAAGAAAAGAACAAAAAGAAAAATGCAAGAAAAAAAAAAGTGAATAAGTGGAAGAGTTGAAGGGATTCAAAGAGAGCTAATGATCCCAAACATGGAAAAATCAAAGAGAGAGAAAAAGAACGTAAGGATCAAGAAAGAGTGATGTTAAGTCTCTTTAATCCCCCAAGAAAAAGAAAGTGCCTCAAAGAATTGGCAAAGTGTGAGTCGAGAAGTGGAAAATGGAGTGCTTAAGGAAAGGTGTAACCACTCACCCATATTGTATCCAACCCTAATCCAAAAGCCTTCATTATATCCCGTAAGAAGTCCTAATTAATTTTAAGTCGAGAGATCTTACATTAGTGGCGATCTACATGAGGGGAAAGCCTATGGTACTTGAAGCCGTACTTGTGACATTCTTTTGAGAGAGATGAGTGAGTCTTTCATAAATCTTCGGATTGAGTGTTAAATTTCTTAAGTGCGCTAGGCAACTTAAAAGTAGTGTAGGAAGAGTTTGGAGTCCACCGTGACCTACATGATAGAGCAAGAGTCCTTGATGAGTAAAGTCAGTTCTTGCTAAAATATCACATTAGAACTATATGTGCATGAATGTTTAACTTGTCGCCTTGTTGATAATACATGAGTAGAGTGGGTAATTGTTGGTCCCAATCGATGTCTGGATGACTCACCTTTGACTTGCTGAAATGACCTTTAACTTTTGGAGGTGGGAACTAATTTATTTGCTTGAAGACAAGCAAAGGCGTAAGTTGGGGGAGTTGATAAGTGGGGATTTTGACTGCTTATTAGCGCCTTTTAGCTTTTGTTTTAGTCCAAAAGCACTGAATTGTATTCCTGAAACTAATGAAATTTTGCAAAATTATAGGTATGCTGAAAGTTTGGTCTTCCGAGATGAAATCCGACTAAAAAAGGAGTGTTCCAAAGCACAAGGCAATAAAGGGCCCAGGAGCACAAATGTGCGGTCTACAGAAGGAATTCTGTGGCCGCAGAAGAAATTGCGGACCGCAGAATTCCATCTGCATCCGCAAACTAAGGAGAGAAGTTTATTAAAACTTTGCGCAAAGTGCGGACCGCACATGATTTGTACGGCCGCAAAATTGGGCTAAGAATCGAAGATGAGAGAGTATGCAAAAAGATCAAGTCCAGAAGCCTCTGTGAATTGCGGACCACACATGAATTGTGCGGCCGCAGAATAGTTTTCCTGCGGCCGCAACCCAAAAATGTGCGACCACAAAAGATTGCTTCGCGACCGCAGTTCAGAAATGTGCGGCCGAAGAACTCCACTTCCTGCTAGATGAAGAAATTTGCGGACCGCACATGGAATTATGCAGCCCCAGAACCTCCCGAGGGGTATTTTTGTCCGAAATTTTTAGCCTTGTATAAATAGACGAGTTTCACAAAATTAGGTCAAGTTTGAACATTTGAAGTTGATGTAGCTGTTTTTATTGACTACTTTAGGAAGTTTTATATTGGTTTGGTGTATTTACATTTGATTTAATCATTTTAAGCTTTCATTATGAGTTTAATTAGTTTTTCTTCCTTATTTTCTTTAAATCCCATTATGAGTAGCTAGACTTTTACTAGGGTTGTGACTCAACCTTAGTGTGTAAACCTCATGGTATTTAATTTAGTGCTTGTTTATGATTGGGTGTTGATTATTTAGCTTAGTTCATGCTTTAATTGTAGAATTAATGGTTGCAAACATTAGTTCATGCCTATTTGACTTAGTCTCTACTTAAGAAAGAGGGACCTAGTGTAGGATAACTTAGCTAAAAAGGAATTGGGTCAATTGAGAGATTGATTAACCCAATTAAAAGGTTTATCCTAGAAATAGTAATAACCCGACTTGAGCTCTTATCAACTGTTTTGGGTGATACCCATTTGGTCTTGAGAAAATCAAATTTGGCAAAATTACTCTCTGACCGAGAGGTATTGAGTGGGTAATGTAAACTTGAGAGCTATAATATACCCCAATCAACAAAACAAGCATTAACGTTTTTATCACATTAGGAAAATACATAGGTTATGGTCACAGCCCTATACCTTTTACCCATTTGAAAAAAAACTTTAAAAATAATTATTTGTAGTCTACTTTCTTTATCTTGCAATTATTAGATTAGCAATAGAAATAAAAAATAAATCCTTGCTGTGGAAGTGCAATCTAGATAATCCAATTACTCATTTGAAATATATACCCCTAACTCCCATCCTAGCTCCCAGTGGATTCGACCCCGACTCCTAGTTGGGTATTTATTATTGCATACGACTGTTTCATATCTCTATTGAGGTGTGCTTTGGACGTTATCACACACTTGACTCTTCATTTTTCAAAACCTTTTCTTAGACCTTTTAAGCCTTTTCAGATAACAATGGCTAAAACATCCAAATCTGTTCATCAACAAGTTGCTTCTTTTTCTTCTTCTTCTTCTTCCCAACCGATCGCTGAAATCGAGGTGGTCACTCCTGATATAGTCGTCCTCGAGACGTCTTCTCCTGGCATGGCTACCGATGAACCGAATCCCGAGCCTCCCTTGAAAATGCTCATCCCCTGGGACTTCTCAGTCGCAAATGACTTTAAGGTCAAAAATCACTCATCGGTGCTGGGCCGGGGTGAAGGAGTATCAAGGTATATATGCTCCATTACCGAAGACATCATTCCCGTGGTCCGAGGGGACTGCAAATGGGAGGGTAAGGACGTAGTAGTCTCCGGGCCTGAGGACACCATCACTACCCATGTGGAGGGGTATCTAAGTGTTTACACTTATCCCTTCAAATTGGACCCGTTAAATCCGGTTATCTTGGACTTCTGCAAGAGGTACGAAGTATGCCTCAGTCAGATCCACCCATCTCTGTGGGGGATCGTGATCCTCCTTCGTTACTTCGTGAATAAGACTGAATCCCGTCGGTTCACCATCGATCACCTACTCCGCCTATACAGTTCTCAAAACTTCCGAGGGGGACTAAAAATGCTCATACGCCAGGCCAAAAATGCTTCATTCTCGAGTATCGATGAGGACCAGGATCGGGGCTGGCAAGGACGCTTCGTTCGGGTGAAGACCGAAGACTTGATTCCCTTCGAGTTCATGCCATTCCTCGAGAATTGGAATGCATCTCGTAAGTAAAGTTTCCCTTTGAACGCCAAGTTTAATTCATCTCTTTTTTTCTCACTAGTACTTGTAGTGGTGCAGCCATAACTCGAGTCCCAAACTCTATCCCTCGTCTCAAGGAGTGGATCGAGGGCATTTGTTCACAGATGCCTTATTCCGAGTGCACATGGCGCAAATTCTCGAGGGGCTGGTGGGAGGCCCGTTCTCACGGTAAAACCCTTCCTCGAATAGGTAACATCTGACTCTCCCATTTGCATCGTATTTACTCTCTTTTCTTCAATTTTATTTTTGTAGGTTTGCCTAATACCATTGAACTCAGGCCTTTAGGAGGGGATGAGGATGTGTCCTTATCCGTTGACCCCTCCGCTTTGGGGTAGCTCGGGGTTGCAGTGGGGGAAAAGAAGAAAAGGAAGGCTTCGGGCTCCCCGAGCTTAGAGAAGAAGAAGCCAAAGAGAAGGTTGGCCCGTAAGCCAAAGGAAAGTTCTAGCTCTCGAGCACCCGACTCAGACTCGCTTCTTCGGCTCAGGGATGAGCCCGAGGAAGACGATTTTTTCGTGGCCCACAGGCCGACTTCTCCCGAGGAGCAGGCAACTACTAAAGAGGAGATCCATAAGGTCGATCTCCCTCAGAATTGGAAGGTTGATGAGAAGACCGGGGCTGAGACTTCTTGGGATGCCGGCTACGCTCTAAAGGAGGCGCCCAGTGTAATAGAGATTTTAGGGTAGTCTTCCTATACCGAGTCCATGCTTGAGGAGGCCCGAGCAGGGAAGGAGAGGTCTAAAGAAGGGTCTCATGGCGTGGACGATCCCTTTCGTTCCTTTTTTGATGGCGTGGACTCATCCATTTTGGAAGACGTTTCCGAGATGGGCGACCTAGAAGTGCCGAGAAAGGATCCGTATTCAGAAGTCGGCGGGCTGAACTCGAGCCCAAAGTTAATCAACCAGTTCCCCGTCCCGAGTGTGGATCCCAGCCGCAAGAGGTCTATAATCATCACTATCCCAGAGGATGCCCAGGTTCTTTTTGCTCCGTGGGAGTAACGAGCTACCTCTGATTCCTTGTGACCGAAGAAGACCAGGCGAAAATGAATGGGGTGGATGTGCCGTGCTTATTCAACGAAGCGCAGCAGGCGCTGAATCGGGTAAGGCATCATTATGTTCTTTCGAACTTTGACTTAGTGTTTTATATTTCTAATGTTTTTTTACCCTTTAAGGTCAAGGAGCTTGCCCAGGAAATAGATATGTACAAGCTTCTCAGTGAGCAACACAAATGGGCCATCAAGGAATTACAGGGCGAGCTGGATGAGGCTCAGAAGGAGGCCTCGATCATAAGGCGGGAACATGCTAATCTGGTCGCAAAGATAATGGTTTTTGAAGTTAGAAATGAAGACTTAGCTATGGCGACTAATGACCAAACCTCGCAGGTTCAACAGAAGATTGACCGGATCGACCAACTCTGAGCTGATATGAATGAGGTCCAAACCATGGCCGATGGTTAGAATAGCAAAATGTACCAGCTAGCTTTGGAGAAGGAAACGGTAGAGGTTCAACTCCGGGTAGGGAAAGAAAAATTTGACAAGCGGTCCTAGTTGAATGATGAACTTCGATCACAATTGAGCTCGGTTCTGGTAGAGCGAGACGCCCTCGGTAACGAATGTGAAGCTATAAAGTCCAAGCTATGCACAACCTCCTTCGATGTTGAAGAGATAGTGGCCCAGTATAGGGCCGATGTCGAAGCAGCCGAGGCTCGCCTGAAGACTACTGCTGAGTACGTGAGGCGGCTATCCCGTAGAGAGACCCTCGAAAAGATCCATGCCCGAGGATTCGACCTGTCGACTGAGATCGAGGAGGCGAAAAGACTTGAGGTCGAGGACAAGAAGCTAGTTGAACCCGAAGATGAAGAAGGCTCTGAGGGCTCCGAAGAACCCGAAGGCCCCGGCGGCTCTGGTGACGAGTCGAGTTCTGGTGAAGTTCAGGCGTAGATGCCTTAGGATTATTTTGTTTTGTTTTTTGTATCCTGTACATATATTTTATTGAGGTCGTTTTTGTTGGGCCTTTGTGAAGATATTACGGAATATAAAATATTTCCCTCTTGGTAATGTGCAAGTTTATTATCTTAGCATCTTTTTACGATTGCAAATATTTTTTAATGCCTTAACACAGAATGAAACGTAGTAATAAGTCGCTTTTCGGAGGTCCGAACAAGACTTGTCCTCGATGCAATTTTTGCTAGAACTTGTGTAAGCTCGGAGTGAATGGAAATTTCCCCAAGATGCTTCTTTAAATGTTGTTAGACTGTATCTTTGCCGAGGGTAATCTTTGAATAGGTTTAGATTTTTGTTGAAGGCCTTATGTTTTAATTACGGGCTTCAGACGTCTCCGAACAGTTTTTAGGGTAGCCGTAGCCTTTTAGGTTTGGGCACTGCCTAATAGGTTTTGTGCCTTCAGGTTTTGATAACCTGAGCTTCCCGAGTATATATCGAGTGGGGGTAGCCATTTAGGCTCGGATAAGGGTGGCCCTTGGGCTCGATAGTTCCCGAGTAGGAATAGCCCTTAGGCTCGATACTTTTAAGAAGCAAAAACTGTTTGTTAGCAAGGTAAAAACTTTCTTTTATTTCTGTGTGTAACGTACAAGATTGTAAGTGCGTAAAAGCTCATATTATGGCCAAGGTGACCTACGCGAGTGATCTCGTCCAAGTCACACCTCTATTTGAGGTTATGAAACGGTCGATGCTATAGTAATACCCAATAGAGAGTCGGGGTCGAATTCCACATGGAGCTACAAGAATCAGATTTAGAGGTATATATTGTGGTGAATGAGCTTAAACTATCTTAAATTACACTTCTACAAGGTTTGGTTGATTTTAGGTCTAGTTTAAATTAAGATTGCAAGATAAATAATTAAAACTAAGAAATTATTTTTGTTGTTGTTTTCAAATAAAGTAAAAGACCTAGAGCTATGACCTTCACCTAGGTGTTTGCCTAATGGGTTGTAAATTGTAAAGATTGTTTCGTTGGTCCGGGTGTATTATAGCTATCAACACTCAAGTACCCACTCAATACATCTCTGTAAGAGAGTGATTTTGCCCAATTTGGCTTTCTCAAGTCCAAATGGGTATTGAACAAAACAGTTGATAAAATGCTCAAGTCGGGTTTTACTATCTTTAGGTTCAACTCTTTAATTGAGACTATCAATCTCTTTATTTTATTCTAAATTCTTGTTAGCCAAGTTTTCCTAGACTAAGTCTCTTTTTCTCAAGAAGAGACCAAGTCAAATAGGCATGAACTAATATTTGTAACCATTAATTCTACAATCAAAAGCACAAGAACAAGGCTAAATAATAAACTCCCTACCATAAACAAGACATAAATCAAACACCCATTAGGTTTACACACTAGGGTTGGGTCACAACCCTAGTTAGAAATTAGAAATCTAGCTACTCATAATGGGTATAGAAGAAAATAAGGAAGAAAAGATGATAAAACTCATATTGCAAAAGATTAAAAGATAAAAATTCAATGTTAAATCACCAAAGCAAGATAAAGTTGCATAAAGAGGCAAGTAAAAACGGCTACATGACTTTCAATATTCCAAACTTGACCTAATTTTGTGAGACTAGTCTACTTATACAAAGATGGAATTTTCAGACAAAAATGCCCTTTCGGAGGTTCTGCGGCCGCACAATTCCATGTGCGGTCCACACTTCTCTTGACAGGAGTTGACTCTGCGGCCGCACAATTCTGGATTGCGGCCGCATCTCTCATATTTTGCGGTCCACACGATTCTTGGTGCGGACGCACAGGGCTCTTCTGCGGACCACACATTTCTGAGTGCGGCCGCGTAGCTGATTTATGCGGCCTCACAATTATTGTGCGGTCAGCATTTGTTTTTGAGCTTGAAATGAGACGCTCTGAACTTTAGCTCTTGCATAGCTTCTGCGACCGCACAATAATTGTGGGGTCCGCACTTTGTACTTGGACTCTGTTAAATTTCCTTCACATTTTACGGCTGCAGATGAAAATCTGTGATCCGCACTTGAGCTTCTGTGCCTGATTTTTGTCCTTGAGTTCAGATCACTTCTTGTTGAGTTGGATTTTATCTTAGTGGCTCATTTTCCAATACTCCTGCAATTAAGCATATTTCATCAGTTTTCGGGAATACAATTAAATACTTTTGGACTAAAACGAGAGCTCAAAAAGCGCTAATAAGTAGTCCAAATCCCCACTTATCAACTCCCCCAAACTTAAGCTTTTGCTGTCCTCAAGCAAATAAGGTAATTCCCACCTCCACAAGATAAGAGCTATTCCAGCTAATCTAAGGTGTATCAAACACACATCAATTAGGACCAACAATTACCCACAACACTTATGAATTATTAATAAGGCAATGATTTGAAGTTTTAAGCACAAATAGTTCTAATGTGACACTTGAGCATCAAGAGTTGACTTTATTCATCAAGGAAGCTCGCTCTTTCATGTAGGTCATTGTGGATCCCAAAATTCTCCTCTTTTACTCTCCGTTTGCACCTCACTTAAGAATGTAGCACTCAATTCAAAGTTTTGAGAAAGGTTCGCTCATCTCTCTCAAAAGAATATCGCAAGTACGGCTTTAAGTACCATAGGCTTGCCCCTCATGTAAATCACTACTAATGTAAGTTCGCTCGACTTGAACTCACGCAGGACTTTTTGGGAATGTAATGAAGGCTTTTGGACTAAGTTTGGATATACTATGATAGAATGTGTTCATCTTTCCTTAAGCAGTCCATTTTCTCTTATCGGCTCATGCTATGCCACTTTTAAGAGGCATTTTCTTTCCCATAGGGGGGTTAGAGAGACTTAGCATCACTCTTTCTTGGTCATGATATTCATTTCCTCCTTCTTTATTTTCTTCATGCTTTGCATCATTACCATTCTTTGAAATCCCTTCAATTTTTCAACTTATTCACTTTCTTTTTGCATTTTTTTCTTTTTTTTCTTCTTTCTTTTTCTTGCCTTCCCTTTTCTTTATTTCTTTTCTCTTTTTATGCCTTGATACCTTTTTCAAACTCCTCGTCTCTCCCCCAAACTTATGTTTTAGCCAATTGTTTCTCAAGAGTGTTAAGAAAAACTCGGGTGCCAAGAGAGGGTCACTACAAAATGAGTAAAGTCTTGTAACATGGTTATCAAATGAGAAAGGTTCTAGGCTCAACTGGGTTGACTAGGGATAACAAATTTGGAGGGTCATGGAAAATTTCAAGCGGGTCAAGGAGAGCCTACAATCACTTCTCAAGCCAAGCAAAACTTAAAATTTTTCCTAGAAATACATTCGGGGCAAGTTCTAGAACATTTGCACGGGTACTTGGACTTGCAACAAAATCATCTCACCTTCCCACGCAACTGGAATGTTAAAATGGATAGAGTCGAGGGCCCACAACGACCATATTCAAGATTGAAAATCACTATGGCTCGACTAAACCATTCGATGATTGCCTAAGTCAACGCAAGAGACACAAGGTCGCTAATTAGAGATACCTCTTTCCCGATAAACTTATTTTTAACCATAAGCACGTAGTTAAGTGTGCTGGTAACAAGTGTATAATGTTTGACTCTTTTATTTATTACTACTACTATTCTTACCTAAACATTGAAAACAGACGCAATCCCTTAAGAAGGTTGTCACGCTATCCATCGTTGGGAAGAATCACCCGGTTCACACAAAAACTACCTTTGGAAAGAACCGTAGCATTAAGAAAACCAAAGGCTTATTGACTACTAAAAACATAAAAAGAAGCTATAAAATTAAACATAGACTAATAAGAAAATAAAATAAAGAAGCTACAAAGAAAGCTACTAAAGACATAAATGAATGTACATACTGAGAGGGGAAAAGAGAGAATATATACATCAATAGAGAAAGAGGGAACAATATATACATAAATAAAAGGAAAGAGGAAAATGTTATCAGTTATTACAAACCAAATGTCAAATATCCAAATATTAAATAAACTCCACCCCCTGAATAAAAATAAGTATTGTCCCCAATGCTTAACAAAATAAGAATAAGTAAAGGTAAGAGTAAAAAGGACTCCCTATGTGGCCTTGGACATCTCTATATCCATAGCAGATTCACCACCCTCATTCTCCTCTAACTGGATCTCATCATCCCCGGCTCTAGGAGTAACTAGGTTGGTGAACATCTGGCGCACCGCCTCAGCAATGTCGGCAGCCATGTCTGGCTCCTCAACAGTAGTATCATTTTAAGTGGGTCACGTTCTAGGTGTTCGATAGATGTGCGCCGTTTCCTGCTTCGAGTTTATACAAACCTTTACTGGTAATACTGATGACTCAATATGGTCCTTCCCAATTTGGTCCTAGCTTCCCTTCGTTCAGGTTTCGGATGTTCAGTGTTACTCTTTTTAACACCAATTCCCCGATATTTAAGTGTCGGAGGTTGGCTCTCCGGTTATAATATCTTTCTATCTGCTGCTTCTAGGTAGCCAACTGGACTAGGGCAGCCTCGCGCCTCTCATCCAGTAGTTCAAGGATCGTGCTCATTGTCTCACCTTTTGATTCCTCGATTGCATATTAGAACTTGAGGCCCGGTTCACCCACCTCAACCGGTATTAATGCTTTGGCGTCGTAGACCAACGAAAATAGAGTGGCACCGGTACTAGATTTTGAGGTCGTACGGTTCACCCACCTCAACCGGTATTAATGCTTTGTTCGTCGACTCTGCCTGTTTGTTCCCACTAGGGTGATAGGGTGTTGACAATATCTTTTTGATCTTATGGTCCTCAAAAAATTTGCTTACCTTGCTCCCTATGAATTATTTCCCATTATCATATACTACCTCGGCTGCTTTACCGAACCGACATATTATGTGGTCCCAAATGAAGTCGATGACTTCTTTTTCACAAACCTTCTCGAATGCTTAAGTTTTGACCCATTTAGAGAAATAGTCAGTCATAAATAGTATAAATTGAGCCTTACCGGGTGCCCATAGTGGGGGACCGACGATGTCCATTCCCCATTTCATGAACGGCCAAGGCGACAGGACCGAATGTAATAATTCCCCAGGTTGATGGATTATTGGTGCGTGCCTCTGGCAGCTGTCACATTTTCGCATGAAGTCTTTTGCAGCTTTCTCCATGTCGATCCAGTAATAGCCGGCTCTGATTATCTTACGAACTAACGATTCTGCCCCCGAATGGTTTTCGCAGGTGCCTTCGTGAACTTCTTTCAAAACATATCCAGTGTCTCCTGGCCCCAAGCATATGGCGAGTGGGCCATCGAACGTTCTTCTGAACAGAGTGTCTTCGGACAGGCTAAACCTGGCTTCCTTCGTGCGCAGAGCTCTCGATTCTTTGGGATCCGAGGGGAACTTCCCAGTCTTCAAGTAATCTATATACTTATTTCTCCAGTCCTAGGTTAAACTCATTGAATTTATCTCGGCATGGCCTTCTTCCACTACTGATTTCATGAGTTATATGACCGTTCCCGAGCTAAATTCATCGTCATCAACTGATGACCCTAAGTTAGCCAAAGCATCAGCTTTGATATTTTGATACCGGGGCACGTGTTATAGGGTCCATTCCTTGAATCGATGTAGTGTTACCTCTAGTTTATCCAAGTATCTTCGCATTCGTTCCTCTTTCACTTTGAATGTCACATTGATTTGATTTACCACAAGGAGGGAATCGCATTTAGCTTCAATCACTTCGGCCCCCAGTCTTTTAGCCAATTCGAGATCTGCATTCATGGCCTCATACTCAGCCTCATTGTTAGTCAATTTCACAGTTCTAATAGATTGTCTAACTACGCTATCTGTAGGCGGCTTCAACACAATGCCAAGTCCGGAGCCCTTTACGTTCGAGGCACTGTCCGTAAAGAGGGTCCAGATTCCCGAGGAGGTCCCCGAGGTAAACAACAATTCCTTTTTGACTTTGGGTATTAAGGCCAGCGTGAAGTCGGCCACAAAGTCTGCCAAAATTTGAGATTTGATTTCAATTTGGGGTCGATATTCAATATCGTACCGGTTAGTTTCCACGGACTATTTGGCCAATCGTCCCGAGAGCTCGGGTTTGTGTGTTATGTTTCTCAATGGGTAAGTAGTTACGACACATATGGGATGGCATTGAAAATATGGCTTTAACTTCCTAGAGGCGCTTAGCAAAGCGAGCGCCAATTTCTCCAGGTGAGGATACCTTGTTTCAGCCTCGCCTAGGGTCCTGCTAACATAATAGATAGGAAATTGTGTACCTTCCTCCTACCAGACTAAGACTTCACTTACCGTTATCTCAGATACCACTAAGTACAGGTACAATTGCTCGTCTGCCTTTGGAGTATGAAGCAAAGATGGACTCGGAAGGTACCGTTTGAGTTCTTCCAAAGCTTGCTGGCACTCTGGGGTCCACGAAAAGTTATTCTTCTTCTTCAATAATAAGAAGAACTGATTGCTCTTATTGGAGGACCTTGATATGACCTGACCCAGGGCAGCTATGCGCCCGGTTAGCCTTTGAACGACCTTGACATTGTCCACCATAGTGATGTCTTCTATAGCTTTGATTTTGTCGGGATTGATCTCGATTCCCCGGTTGGACACCATGAATCCATGGAACTTCCCGGACCCGACTCCGAATGCGCATTTCTCCGGGTTCAGCTTCATATTATATTTCTTCAGTATGTTAATGGTTTCCTACAAATGTTCCAAATGGTCCTCTGCTCGCATGGACTTAACTAACATGTTGTCAATGTAGAACTCCATTGATTTTCCTATTTATTCTTTGAGCATCCGATTTACTAGGCATTGGAAAGTGGCACCGACGCTTTTTAGTCCGAACAACATTACGTTATAACAATAGGTGCCGAATTTAGTGATGAAAGTTTTTACTTGATTGCCCGGGTCTATCCAGATTTGGTTGTACCCGAAATAGACGTCGAGAAAGCTGAGTATCTCGTGGCCAGCCGTCACATTGATCACGCGATCGATATTAGGCAAAGGAAAAGAGTCTTTAGGGCTCGCCTTGTTCAAGTTTTTGTAATCTACGCACATTCTTAATTTATTTCCCTTTTTAGGCACTACTACTACGTTAGCTAACCAATACGGGTACTTAACTTCTCGAATGGAACCTATTTTAAGGAGTTTGGATACATCGTCTTTGATGAATGCATGCTTGACTTCGGACTGAGGCCTCCTCTTCTATTTAACCGGACGTAACTTCAGATCAAAGCTCAGCTTGTGAGTAGTTATTTCTGGTAGGATCCCTGTCATATCAAGATGGGACCAAGCGAAATAATCTATGTTAGCTATAAGGAATTTAATGAGCTTTTTCCTGAGATCAGGAGTTAACCCCGTGCCCAGGTATACCTTCCGATCGGGCAAGTGTTTGATCAATATGACTTGCTCCAGCTCCTCGACCGTTGACTTGGTGGCCTCAAAATCGATAGGGGCGATGAACGACCTGGGAACTTCGTAATCATCATCCACGCCTGTTTTTTGCTTCTCCAGTTTGATCGGGGGCAGGTGTCTGTGATTGCTATTTAGTTTCTTCCTTCTAAATCGACTTCGGGTTCTTTGATGTCGAAAGGGCGGATATCGGGATCACCTCATCGATCGCGAACATTTCTTTTGTGGCCGGTTGTTCTCCATAAACTGTTTTGATCCCTCCCAATATGGGGAACTTCAATGCCTGGTGTAGTGTCGAGGGTATTGCCCTCATGATGTGAATTCATGGCCTTCCGAATAGAGAGTTGCACCTCATATCCCCCTCGATGACGTAGAACTTCATTTCCTGAACGGTTCCAGCGGTGTTCAATGGCAGGGTTATCTCCCTTTTAGTAGTTGCACATGCCATGTTGAATCCGTTTAAGACCCAGACTGCGGGCACTATTTGGTCTTGTAGACCCAGCTGTTCTACGACCTTCGATCTGATGATATTGGCCGAGCTACCTGGATCAATTAACACACGCTTAACTCAAGATTTATTTATTAGTATAGAAATTACCATGGCATCATTATGCGGTTGCACGATGCCTTCAGCGTCTTCATCGTTGAAAGCGATGGTCCCCTACGGTATGTAATCTCGGGTTCACTTTTCCCTTTTAACGGACACCTTAGTGCGTTTCAGCATTGGCTCATGGGGGATGTCGACTCCACCGTTGATCATGTTGATGATGTGTTGAGGTTTATCCTACTCGGTCTGCTTGTTGGAGTCCCTATTCCTAAAGTAATTTTTGGCTCAATCACTCAGAAACTCCCGGAGGTGTCCATTATTGAATAACCGGGCCACTTCTTCCCTTAGCTATCGGCAGTCTTCGGTCCTGTGGTAGTGGGTGCCATGATACTTACACATCAGGTTGGGGTCTCTTTGGGCAGGATCGGACTGTAATGGTCGAGGCCACTTGGTATCTTTGATGCATCCGATGGCTGATACGATGTCAGTAGCATCGACGCTGAAATTGTACTCTGATAGCCTTGGTGCCTCCCTGGCCCCGATTGGCCTATCGAAACCGTTTTTGCTCATGAGTTTCCGGTTATTATGACCTCGATCGCTTCTATGTCCGGATCCACTGCCTCTTCGATCTCCGCTATATGGTTGGTACCGATCTCTGCTCGGTCTTGGTTCATGATCGATGACTCTTTTAGACTTGTCATTAGTTCTGATGGGATACACGGACCTAGAGGGGGGCCCGAGCTGATCATCCTCCACTCTGATTTTCGATTGATACCTGTTATGGACATCAACCCAAGTTACCACCGGGTACTCTATCAAATTCTGTTTCAGCTGCTGTGAAGCCAAAGAACTTTGGGGGTTGAGTCCTTCAGTGAATGCTTAAACAGCCTAATCACCCGCAACCGGGGGCAGATCCATCCTTTCCATTTGGAACCTCGACACGAACTCCCTGAGCATTTCATTATCTCTTTGCTTGACTTTAAAGAGGTCTAATTTTTTGGTCTCGACTTTGATGGCCCTGGCATGAGCTTTTACGAAGGCACCCGCAAGCATAGCAAACGAATCAATGGAATTAGGGGGGGTAGGTTGTGGTACCATATCATTACTCCTTTAGACAGGGTTTTCCCGAACTTATTCAGTAAAACCGACTCGATTTCATCATCTTCCAAGTTATTTTCCTTGATGGCACACATGTAGGAGGTTACGTATTCATTCGGATCTGTGGTCCTGTTATACTTTAGAATTTCGGACATATGGAACTTCTTTGGGATCGGTTTCGGAGTTGCGCTAGGAGGGAAAAGTTTTGGACGAACTTCTTGAAATCCAAGCCTTTCAATATCTAGGGTGCTCCTGGGATTTGATAAACTCTGGAGTTATAGGTCTCCACTTTTTTGTCGTTGACTTCGATTTTCTTTTCTCCCGATTCCACCTGTTTTGTCAAGTCCTCAAGCATCTTTATTATCTTGGGGTTGGTTACAGGTTCAACTTCACCCGGCCTTTATGTGGCTGGTTCATCTCTGCGAGTATTTTCTCGGGATGGTTTGGGCTCAACTCTGCTGGGGGCGTGACTTTGGTTCTGCAACTGGGCTATCGCTGCCTGTTGAGCTTGTAACATTTCGAAAATCACCCGCAAATTGATCCCATCACCTTCGCCGTCATGTGTACTCCAGGACATCGATCGGGCTCCCCCGCGAACGTTGTTTTCGGGGTCGGTAGGCAAGTTTGCGTCGATAGTTACATGTGTGTTATCGCCTGGTTGCCAGACTCAACATCAGCGTTCAAAGGAGCAGATTGAGAGTTCGACATTTTTAATTTGACCTAAAATTAAAATCTCAAAGAACAAGTATAAAATAAAGTGTGTTATGAAAATTTGTATCAAATTACCACTATTATCCCTAGCCCCACAGTGGGCGCCAAACTGTTTACCCTAAAAAATAGATAATAATTGAATTTATATTTGGTTTTAAGGATATGTGGATTAATTCAAAAAAAGTGATTAATGACTTTAGATTAAGCAAATAAAAAACGTAATAGGTGACCAAACCAATGATAAGGGTAATTCTGAGCTCGGTTGATGGCTTGACGAAGAACCTGCCCTCGATTCCAAGCTTATACTTATGAAGAACTTAAGAACAAGAATAAGAACTTTGAACAACAAAGAGAATTGAAATAAATTACTTTAATATGCGTGTTACAATATTTCTAATGAACAATTAATTTCTCATTTATATAGTAGGGGAGTTTTACCCTAAGTAAAATTCTAAAAAAGAACAAAAATCTTTCTTTATGCTAATCACTGATTCACTACTGATACATGTCGAGATTTACGCCGTGACATCAGGTTGGGCACAAATTTTACGGCTCTTTGTTAGTCGTTTTCGGCCGTTTGGTAATGCTCTCCGGAGTTGAGGGATTTGAACCAGACCCGGGAGATGTGGTCCTGATGCTTCCGAGGGCGGATGTTTTGCTCGATCTCCGATGCGAGAGGTTTTTCGCCCAGACTCATATTCCTTATGATCATGTTCCAGTCCCATTTGTCTTACCGGGAAATCGAGATGTTCAACGGGCCCGATTTTATCCGTATACAATGACAATTACTATAGCTAAACCAAGTTCAACTTGTAACCAATGGCAGAGCCACACTGATCCAAGGGTGGTCAATTGAATCTTCTTCGCCTAAAATACACGTTACATATATAGGTGAAGATCTTTTTGTGTATACATATCAATTCTTGACTCTTTTTAGTTCAAGAAAAGCTTCCATTGTAGTGGCTAAAGGAGGTTCGTAAATGTTTTTAGGTCATAAATTTGACTCGCAGCTGTTACACTTTACTCTCTTCGTCTCAATTTAGATGAGGTAGTTTGACTTGGTACGGAGTTTAAGAAAAAAAAAGATTTTTAAAATTTGCGGTCTTAAAAGCTTAAGGGGTAAAAGTTTTGTTGGGCCATGATATTTTGGTGGTTATAAAAGCTTCTTATTAAGGGTAAAATGGGTAAAATAAAAAGTTTAAAATTGAATTATTTCCAAATTTAAAAATATGTCATTTATTTTGGAACAGACTAAAAAGGAAAGTATCTCATCTAATTTGAAACAGATGGAGTAGTATTTCTTGGATCCCTCTGTCTCTAATCCTGCTTTAGCATTGGATTTTTTTTGACAAGGAACATCTCTTCGTAGGATTTACTATCCTGATGGGCTCTACATACCATATTACAGGGCACTCAAATGGTCATTGGTAGAAAAGATTAAAGTCTCCACCTATTCTGTAATCACAGTGGTATATGCCTTATAATTCCCCCACCAATTCAGTGGAATATCTTTTTTTTTCCCCAAAATTTTTGTCGGTTGAATTGTTGTTCATATTGAAAGGAGTCGAGATTGATAAGGAGTTGTTTAATGATTCTCGAACATGTAAAGTTTATAAATATTTGATGGAGACTAAAATTGCTCACTTTTTAACAGTCAAAGTTTATAAATATTTAACGGCTACTAAAACTGCTCACTTTTGACAAACTTAAAAGACAAAAACTATTCAAGAATATATTTAAAGGATTATTTTAAATCCTCAAACATAAGAAACCCATTGTTGTCATTTTTCAACTATATACAACAAAATAGGACCCAAAACGATAAAATTAATTAAAGAGAAAGGCATAAAAAAGAGAGATCATCCTCCTTGAAAGTGAAAGCATATTTGTTCTCACAGTTTGTTGTGTCTAATATCAGCAAAAGCTGCAGAGCACATATTTTTTTGTGTTGAAGGAAGCTTCAAACTTATCTGTTTCTTCAGTTATTCCTGAACAGAATATAGGGATTATGGAATATCAACCAATAAGAGTTGATCATATATCTGAGCCTTGACTAAATCTTAAGCTCAAAATTAAAATGGATGCAAATTGATTGAGAATCAAATATCAGCTGTATAGCAAGTTGGCCATCAAAGCCTTTCAAAGATGTGTTGCTGCATATACAGGACTCTCAACTATCAGTCTGTTCATACTTCATGCGTATCTAATCATAATTTTGCAAAATTGTAAGGAAAATGATGAATAAGAGAAAAGTCTCGTAGCGCAAGCTCATGACACGTATTGTCTCTATTGACTCGATCAATCTCATGTAGTTATCCCTTAGGTTATGCCACATCGAGCCAAAAAGTGCGTGTAACATTCAGTGACATAGATAGGAATTTCGCTAAGGGTGTTCAATTTTTTAAAAAATTACTCGCTCCAATCCACTTTAATTCATTTTATGGTTATTTTCACACATATTAAAAAATTCACCTTTAAACATTAATTAATAATAAAATTGACCATAATAAAGAATTCACCTTTTAACATTAATTAACAATAAAATTGACCATACTAATCTTAATTTGTTCACTGAAAATATAACAAATACTCCTAGACTCTTTACTCTGATGGCAACTTTGGAAAAAAAAAGTTAATTCCTTCTTGGTATGTCACGACCCGAAATTCCCTCCTTCGGACCGTGATGGCGCCTAACATTTCACTTGCTAGGCAGGCCAGCGTTAGAATAATATTAACCAATTTTTAAATAATTTTTCAATTATTAATAATCAAGGAAACAAAAGCGGAAGCTAAGTTTGAAACATAGTGAAATAATCCATAAAAATAACGGTGTCTAAATACCATCCCAGAATTGGTGTCACAAGTGCACGAGCTTCTAGAATAAATACAAATAAAGGAATGAATAAAGTAAAGCTATCTGAAAATAAGCACACAGCTAAAGTAAAATAGACGGGGACTTCAGAACCGCGGACGTCATGCAGTTATACCTCAAGTCTCCTCCGAGTAGCTGAAATCCGAGCAAGTCTATGGCACGCCGCTGGGACCAACTCCAAAATCTGCACAAGAAGTGCAGAGTGTAGTATCAGTACAACCGACCCCATGTACTGGTAAGTGTTGAGCCTAACCTCGACGAAGTTGTGACGAGGCTAAGGCGGTTCACTTACATTAACTTGTACGCAGTATTAATAACAACCACAAATAATAGAAATATATCAGGTAACTCATTTATAATAATTGAAGCCAACCCAGCAGTCATAATCCATTATTATTTCAACCAATTCTATTGCAGCGTGCAACCCGCTCTCACAATATATTCACATTCAATTCTATTGCAGCGTGTAACCCGCTCTCCCAATATTTTCCTTTTAATCAAGTTTGTCATATATTTATTTCATCAAGTATATATATAGACTTTTTAATAAGTCTGTTGCGGCGTGCAATCTGATCCCCCAATATTGACTTCTCATTAAGTCTATTGCGGCGTGCAATCCGATCCCCCAATATTGATTTTTCATTAAGTCTATTGTGGCGTGCAATTTGATCCCCTAATATTGACTTTTCATTAAGTCTATTGCGGCGTCCAATCCGATCCCCCAATATTGACTTTTCATTAAGTCTATTGCGACGTGCAACCCGATCCTCCAATATTAACTTTTTAATAAGTCTGTTGCGGCGTGCAACCCGATCCTCCAATATTAACTTTTAATAAGTTTGTTGCAGAATGCTACCGGATCCCCCAATATTTCTATTTCAATCAATTCTTACAGAAGAAATTTCCCCAATAAATACAACAATTTCAATATTGAGATTAGTGTTATTGATATATACCTTGTGGTATTTTATTGGGTTGCGGATGTGTTGTAGGAGTTATTTTGGTATTACTATGGCAGGTGGTTAGACCTAATTACTGGGGAGACTCTACCAAAATTTTTGAAAATTTGAGAGTTGGAAAAACATTCGGGAGATTGATATGTGCGAAAGAAGAGATAAATTATGTTATGTATTTGAGGGAGAATAATCCTAAGCGGGGAAGAATGTAACACCCTAGAAATTTTTTGAATTACTTCCAAACTATCAAGAAAGTTGATGCGTGCGTAGGCACGAGTTGTTATACCCGGTTGAGACTAAAACCATGCGTTGTTGTGAAAATCAAGCTTTGGAAAAGTTTAGTGTAAGAAATTAGTCTTAAAGTTTACAAATATGGAAAAAAAAAATCTCAAATGAGATGGTGTTGTCAGGGTTATCTCAAATACGGTAGCGTGGAATCAACCATGAGTATATGTGTAAAAGTAAAATCATCAATTTGGTAACCTCAGAATAATTCTTAGAACGTTCGAGGATGAACGTTTGTTTAAGAGGTGGAGAATGTAACGACCTGACTTGTCGTTTTAAGAATTAACGTCCCGTTCAGTGGCTTAAGGTCTCGAACAGTTTCGCAATATGTATTATGACCCGCGGGTGTGGTCGAGTTTGATTTACTGAAGATTCGGAATTTAATTAAAAGAACAATTCTTATTTAGAAGCTTAAATGGAAAGAGTTGAACAGAGAGTTGACTTTTGAGCAAATGACCCCGGAATAGAATTTTGAGGATGGCAATAGCTTCGTATGATGATTTCGGACTTAGGCGTATATTCGAATTTGGATTTGGAAGTCCGTAGGACAATTCGACACATTTTGGCGAAAGTTGAAAAATATAAGATTTTGGAAAAGTTCGACCGAAGGGTGAATTTTTTATAACGAGGTCGGATTTTGATTCCGGAAATGGGAATAGCTCCATTAAGTCAATTATGACTTGTGTGCAAAATTTGAAGTCATTCCGGATTGATTTGACACGTTTCGGCGCAAAATATAGAAGTTGGAAAATTTAAAAACTTATAATTCGATTCGATGCGCGATTCGTAATTTCGGCGTTGTTTGACGTGGTTTGAAGCCTCGACTAAGTTCGTATTATATTTTGGGACGTGTTGGTATATTTGGTTGAGGTTCCGAGGGATTCGGGTGGATTTCGGAAGGTTAACGGATCAATTCAGACTTGAAGAAAAGCTGCTGGAATGTCTGGGCAGCTGCTGTTTTTTTCGCAGGTGCGTGAACAGTACCACAGGTGCGAAACTGGGCAGTAAGATAAGGACCAAAAATCAGTCACTTTGTCATTCTTCACGATTTTGACTTGGGTAAGTGTTCTATATCCTAAAGTATTTATATTTCATGAATCCATGATTATTCATCATTTAATTCGGATTTAAATGGAGGAAATCAAGATTTTTGCAACATCTTCCAAAAACGAAAAATTTAAGATTGGGAAGTTGAGTTGTTATTGGAATTCGATAAAATTAGTATGGTTGAAATCATATCGGAATGGGTGTTCGAATTTTGTAAAAATTATGTCGAGTTCCGAGAGGCGAGCCCCACGTTGACTTTTGTTGACTTTTTGAAATAAAATTTTAAGTTGACGTATTATTATCCGGAATTATTTTCGATGAATTTTAAAGAAGCTATGCAATTAATTTGGATAGATTTGAGCGGTCCGGAGGTCAATTCAAGCAAGAAGGCAATTTTGGAATATCGGCATAACTTCAAAAAGGTAAGTGTCTTGCTTAACCTCGAGTGGGGAAATTTTCCCTTTGGCATTGAGTCTTATGTGCCATTTGTGAAATGTGAAAAGCCGTGTATGCTAGGTGACGAGTACGTACTCGGCTTCTATGTGTATATTTTATTGAGTTAAAATCTTGAGCATATTGTGTGGTAAATTGGATAATTGTTGGTATATATTTAATCATCTATTTATCGTGCCTAAATCCTTGTTGTTGTTGAATCTGTTGTTATATGACAATTTGATGTGATTGTTACTTGATTATTTATGTAATTTCGTGAATTTGGTGGTTTGATAATTATTGAAATTTAATTTCATTATGGATTTTTCCTCTGCAAATAATTAATTAAATGAGCTTAAGAAGAGGTGTTTATATAATTATTGAAAATTTAAATTTAATGAAGACTTTGTTTTATGTTAAATAATTTCTATCTCTATTGATTGTTTTTGGGTGTCGTACACATTGTGTGGAGCTTTTGGCTATTTGTTGTGAAATTAATTGACTTGGTTGTAGCTTTGGAATTTGGTTGTGGCCATTGGACAAATTGTGATATGAATTGATTTTGTTATGTTGTCGTGATAATTTTCCGTATAAATTATTGTGTTGTGTTAATAATTATTTTGAGGATATAAGGGTGGCATTTCACCGTTGATATTATGTGGGTATAAGGGTGGCATTTCGCTGTGGTTGTGTTTGTTGGAAAATGGTTTGGGCGGAGCGATAAGGGTGGCTATTGATATTGTCTGGGCGGAGCGATAAGGGTGGCTATTGATATTGTCTAGGCGGAGCGATAAGGGTGGCTATAGGAGCGATAAAGGTGACTATTGTGAGGAATGATATGTGACGATGTGGAGTTGTGGTATTGGTGATTTTCATATGATGTTGTGATTTTCTTGTGTTTATTTTTATGCTTTGTGCAATTTGTCTTGTTATTGGTAAATTGATAATAATCTGATTTATGTTGAAATTGGAAGCTTGTGGCTATTGCCAGGCGGATTATAAAATAAAATGTGGGCACGAGGTGCCGTGAGTAAATAATGAGGATATTGGCACGTGAATTGTCCGTGCAGTTGTGATATGAAATGTGGGCACAAGGTGATGTGATTAAATGATAATGATATTTGGCACGTGAATTGTCCGTGCAGTTGTGATATGAAATGAGGGCACGAGGTGCCGGGGAAATAATATGATTTGATTATGGGATCGTGGAAATATAAAAAATGGGTTGAGACCCGTGTTTACGAAAAATATGAAAATGGGTTGAGACTCGTATTTTTATGACTATGAAATGAGGTGTCACATGGTGATCTTTTTAATTGAAAGAATTATATTCAAAATATTTATTTGGAAGGATTTTTATTCAAAAAGAATTATATGAAAAAATTATAATTGAAATATATTTATTTGAGGAAATTATATTATAAGAGATTTATTGAAAGAATTTTATATTCGAAAGATGTTTATTTGAGGAAATTATATTTGAAAAAGAGTTTTATTTGTAAGAATTATGTGTGAAAAATATTTAATTGAAGAACTTGATTTAACTGAGTGTAATTGTATTTATCAATTGTTGAGCGATATTAATGGTGATTTTATTGTCTTACTGTGCACATCACTGGTTGTTTTATGTTGCCCTTATTGTTATTTATTTCCTATTATTTTGTATACTATATTGCACATGTTATTAGACTAGTGAGTGTCTTGACTGTACCTCGTCTCTACTCCACTGAGGTTAGTCTTGATACTTACTAGGTACCGACCGTGGTGTACTCATACTACACTTCTGCACATTTTTGTGCAGAGCTAGGTATTGGAGGTATCGGACTCGGACAGAGTTAGAGTGGGATCGCAAGGATTCAAGGTAGATCTGTTGGTCGTCGCAGTCCCTAGGAGTCTTTTTATTTCATTGTACTGTTAATTTTTAATCAAACGGTACTGTATATTCGGTCTTCGTGATCATTCTATGTATTCAGTTATAGTTCGTGACTCAGGACTACCAGTTTTGAGAGACTGTTATATTTGTAATTATTTTCGCTGTTGGTTTATAAAAAAAATAGCTTGAAATGTAATTATAATCGGTTTACCTAGTCTTAGAGACTAGGTGTCATCGCGACGCCTGTGGTGGAATTTTGGGTCGTGACACTTATAGACAATTTTGACATTGAAGAAGTTCGTCGCTTTGATTTTTAACGTGTACTGGTTTATAGGATTGAATATTTAGTCCTCTTCTGAGCTCTATGCACAGTGCATGATTGTTCCGGCAGAAAGTGCTCTGAATGGGTAGACTTATGTGGTATGATTTGTAACTTTTGATAGATTTAGCAGCACATTACTGACTAATTCAAACTTAATGATTATTTTATACAATTTGAAAATTTTGCTAACATTTATTTGTCATCATTTGTAGGTGGATCAAATAAGCTAAAGCGTATATTGAAGCAGTGAAGATGATATTTAGACTCATGGGATTGTTGATGAAACATTAGTTTGTTTAGATACTTTGAATTTTTTATTTTATTTTGGAACTTCTAATTATGGATGATGCTTTTGTTTATGAATAATAGTATCCATTCGTGATTTATATAAATTTTAGCGCATTAGTTTTTTTGTTTAGATAAATAATTAACTACTAAATAAAAGGGTGCATCTTTAGTTCAATAAACCGTTGCAATAGCCCCCAATAAACAATTGCAATAACCCAATAAATCGTTGCAATAGTTTCTAATAAAGGTTGCAATATGTAACTTGAACCGTTGCCATTGCATCCAAAACCTGTTGCAATAGCCTCAACGACCGTTGCATAAAATGATAATACAACGATTTTGAACCGTTCCATTTGACTAAAAAACCGTTGCAACAGGTAGGCCTATGGCGACGATCCTAAAAGCGTTGCAACAAGCTTTCTTTGGCAACTGTTCGGCAATCGTTACAAGAAACCGTTGCAATAGAGCTATTGGCACGCGATCTGAGGGAGCTCGCAGAGCCGTGCAATACGTCTATCGCAACGGTTTTCTAGTAGTGATATAATTAGCTACATCATTAGATTCAGAAGAATATGACGGTCTTATCTCATGTATTATTTCTAACTATATCACATCATCGTAGTAGTTCATTTACATTAATTATTTTTCATACAAAAGAAATCAAGACCTCATAGTACCTTAGAGTAGCTAATGTGTCACTTATAAATCATTTTAAATGACTTCATTTAGAGGACCAAATTGATATTCTCATGACTCAAATAAAATCAGTTATGCCATATTTGAACAAATGTAAGGCAAAAATATTAAGATCTCACAATATTATGAACAGCTACCCGTACAATATCATCATCAACAAATATTTTAAGAAAGTAACATTTTAATTAAAAGATGGGTAAATGTTATTAAAGAAGTAGAATATATCTAGTTGATATAATACTTATAAGATGAGAAACATAAGCAAGGTAGATGATTTTTCTTCTTTATATCTGTGTATTATAAGACAACTTAATATTATTTCCACTAGGAGTGGCATACGGGCGGGTCGGATCGGATATGAGCGGATCAAAAATAGATAATTCAAAAAATAGATAAATTATCCGACTCGATCCATATTTAATACGGATAAAAAATAGGTTATCCGGCGGATAATATGGTTATCCGGCGGATAATGTGGTTATCCATATTATCCATGGCTTCTTGAATATAATCACTCTTGGGAGAATTCCTAGTCTCCCAACCTTGAGTATCCCCAATTTGAGGCTTTAGAAATGTAAAAGTTAAACTCATTAGTTATCCATTGGTTATCCATTTAGTTATCCATTTTCTAAGTGGATAATATGGTTCTTATCCATATTCGATCCGTTTTTAAAATGTTCATTATCCAACCCATTTTCTAATGAATAATATGGGTGGATAACTATTTTTTTAACCATTTTGCCACCTCTAATTTTCACTAGATCAACTTAAGATTAAAAAAATCATCATTTTAAAGACTAATGGAAACGAAGGTACAATATAAGCTTTTCCATCATTTCAAAAAATAAAATTCACAAAAACTTAAGAGAGTCACTTTCTTCAATCTTATATGTATCAACTGAGCAGATAAAATGCAAACAAATTGCACTCACTTTTTTCGATCTTATATGTATCATATCTTGAGCGTATTAATTATATTCTCGATAATAAGCATGAAAGAATAAAAATTTAGGAGGTATAGTCCAATTATGCGTACCTGATACTTAAATATTATGTACCACAAAAATATGTCAAGTGGAAGAGATTACCGCCTTTAGAGTCCACTAGAGAAGTTTTCTGAAACCACGAATGCATCGGTGACACCAATAATAATAATAACAATAATAATAATAATAATAATAATAATAATAATAATAATATCCATTTGTTTGCCATCTATTACTCTCAAAATTCCAGAATTACTGAAAAAGTTAGTTTATATGTATTTCGTCCGTGTTTGCAAGTTTGAATATCAGTTAGTGAAATTATTAGATTTGATATTCTCCATAAGAACAGTGTAAGAAATATCCTTAAGACTGTTGGAAAAATTTAGTTAGGAGAATAAGAATTGGCTTGAGGCGTGTCAAGGACACTGTCCTTAAGGATATTTCGCTCACACAGTGATAAATAAAATTAGGCGTATCCCCCAAGATTCAACAAGCTCTTTCAGTTATTAAATTGGGAACAAAACTAGCAGAAAATTCAATAAAGAAACTCAGCATATTGGAAGAAAAGATGATTTAGAAAGTGTATTAGAAAGTGTCTTTAGCTCTCCAAAGATCATGTTTATGCAGGCGTTGCTCCGACGGTTAGTTAACGGCTAGTTTGACTCTATTAATTGTAAAATAACTTACTAAATAATAAGTAAATGTAAATAATATTTCAAAGAGAAAAGATTTTTCAAGTCAAGATGAACATTACCTTTTGAGATATCACTAATTTTCCAACACAAGTTGTGCTAGATCGTCCTCAGGCGAATGTTTGGTTGTGTTAGAGACACGTCTTTACCAAATTGGAAGCCACCTCTCAGGTCAGCATTGCATAATGATCTAATGCAATTACTCATAATTTCATTCGTCGCTGCATGAGCCTGAGGATGAAAATCAGTTTATGCTATAGAACTCAAGCATATTTCAGAATTGGAAAGCCATGTGTAGCTGCTACTATAGAAACCATGTGCAATTCTATTATTGTAGACTATGACGTTTGCAACGATAGAGATTCTAAAGAAGCAAACTAAGACAAAGTGAAGAAGTATGAGATGCTTCCTTAAATATCAGTACAGGATTTTGCACGTAATATTTCTTGATCTGCAACCGAGGACCTTATTGTAGCATATAATTCATTTGAGATTTTCTCTGGCTCTGTTAGATCTTTCAATTACAACAGGAATATTCGTCAGGCAAGAATGATCTATTGAAGGCGCAAGGTAAATCTGCAGTGGCCCTGGTTTCTCATTATTTAAAAATGTAGATTGGTTTTGGCTGGAAGATGTCAAAGGAGCTTTTATCTTTGCATCAACCCATGTCAGAGGTGTAGAGGGTGCGGTTTAGAATTGGCATCTGTGGTTATAGGAAGCTACTGAAGAAGGAATAGCAAGAAACTAGAAAAGCAAAAGGTAGAAAGCTCAAAAAATTGATTAGCTTTAGGTTTGGCTACACTTCTGCTCAGCGCGCTGCACTTCAATTATCACAAATTAACCAAACACCAACTTGATATATTTTGCATGATTGATCAACGGGGCATACTTTGTATGTTTTTCTTTTTCTGTTTTTTCTCTTTTTCTTTTTTTCTTTTTCGTTTTTTCTTGACTTTCCTGTTACAGCCCGTGGAGGGAGTGAGGTAAAGGACAAGAAAGAAAGGGGGGAAAAAAGATAATTCAGTTATGAAATATAGCTCAAAGTAACAATATAGAATAAGGAAAAACAAGCTAAGAGATATAGAGAGAAAGAGATGAGATATTCTTATTTTTTCTTCAATTGTGTTATCTTTCCTATCTATTACAAGGCTTTTATATAGGTATGAAAAGTGAAGAATCGCTATTGTAAAATAGTGAGTGGAATGGCCACTATTGAGAGAAATGGCCACTATTGAGTGGAATGGTCACTACATAAATATGTCATTGAATATGCCATTAAGCATTTGAGAGGAAGATCATGGGGGAGGTTATGAAGATAATGGAGAACAGTAGTGAGCATTACTCCTTTGGTGGTTATGGAGATCCACCATAATTCAAAATTTTATAACACTCCTCCTTAGATGTCCATAGATAATGTGTCTCGCTACAACCTTGCTAGAAAAAAATCTTATGGGAAAAAAATTCTAGTAAAGGAAAATGAGTACACATATCATGTAATACGCATTGCTTGTTGCCTCATTAAAAACCTTGCCAGAAAAACTCAGTAGAATAAAACTGTAGCTAAGAAAAAAAGAGTACAGCGCGTATTTGCCTCCCCCTGATGAAAACATCAATTTATTTCACCGAGATGATGTATTCCGATCCTGTATACCAACTTCTCAAATGTTGAGATTGACCATGCTTCGTTGAATAGAATCACCAAATTATCAAACGAACAAATTTATTGAACATCTATTTCACCGTTCGGTGAAGATTGTGTCTGATAAAGAACTTTGATGAAATATATGATTTATTATGTCTCCTTCAATATACCTTCTTTCAATTGAGATAAACAAACATCATCGCCTTCACTATTATTGGAGTCTTCTCTTCAAAAAAAGTCACACATCGGTTGTGTGTTGAGTGACTTGATTTATCAGTTGCTAGTATATTGACATGACTTGAATAAGTATCAATAATTGATTGCCTTGTGAAATAATAATATGGTAGTACCCTCACATACAAATAGATTGTTTGAAGAACGGACTTCAGAAAATGCCTGCATTTGCATAACCAACAAAACTTTGGCAATATTTGTTAGAATAAACAAATCTATATCAAGGATTCTTTTTGCAATATAATCCCAATAGTATTCCAATATCTTCATATAGGAATAAAACTATATCTTGCTAGTATATTGTTATACTCATAGTTCTAGCAAGATACATTAGTGCACCAATTGCACTAGACACAAAAACAAATCATGTACGCCATGATCGCTCTAATTCACATAAGAATTTTCTGAAGCTTTATTTAATAAATTTCTTGGGAACCTTAATATGTTTCAGAACAATTTAAATCCTTCAATGATTTCCATTATACGCATATCAAGTTTTTCATGTATTGCCAGATTAAAACCTGAAATGACTACATCCACCACAGGAGAATATGTCTTTATATAATCAATGCCAGGATATTTACAAATCTTTTTGTGACACAAGTCGTCTTTATGTCTATCGACTTGAATTTTTTTTTCGCACAAGAACATATTTATACCTCTACTGGCTTTATATTTTCAGGTGTTGGGACTATCCGTCCGACTTCTCATTTTTCAGGCGAAGTCAATTTTTATTGCATATTTTTCATTTGGCCAATCATTTATCTGTCCAAATTTCATGACAGATTTGAGCTCAAGATCCTCGTCAATATTAATAATATTGAACTCTACATTATATCAACAATACCGTTGACGATCATTTTATATTGGTTCCATCGTTACCCAAATAAGACATAACTTATTCAGATCTGTTTATCTCATTACTTTCAGGTATCTGAGCCTCTCCCATGAGGTCTTATAAAGTGTTATGTTGTGGTACTCTTATAGAGCACTTGCCTTCTTAGTATAACTATCTTTATCATTTGTTCATTTCCTTCTTCAAGGAATTTTATCTTTGGAACCGATTGGTCTGTTACGCTTCTTGCGTGCCATAGACTCTGTCCCTCATGGACTTTATTCTATTTGGAGCATTAGCAGCTGAAATATGACATTTAGCTTTAGGTCAGCAAATGGGTCTGGCAATAATTTGCAAATAAATTATCACTTGAACTTCAAGTTCATATTTTCTTGTACGAGAATCTATATATATTCATAATAATTCATTCCACGTATCACTTTTTCAGTTGCCCATTTTCTCCCCCCTAATGTTGGGATCACCAACACATTTCTCAACCTTCTTTGGATACCCATCTTTGTGCATTGTGGTGGCATAATTAAATCATATAGCAAATCCATATTTTTAGATAAAAATTATTTGGTTCCTGACCCTGAACCGATTGTGATAGGGAGAAATTTTCATAACTTGGCTAGATGCGTACAAGTGTTGTTGTGTATTAAATAATACATCTCATACCAAAATTTCGTTTTGGGAGTTTTGTTCTCATAACCAATGGTTTAGCTATAATTAGAGGCATACAATTTCTGCTAAACCAACTTAGATTTAAACCAGCATTATCAAGATAAATTACCATAATTTATATTCTGGAACTATGCTCTAATAATTTGAGCAAGCAACCTTGCAAAAGTCAAACTGCAAGTTGATAATAAATGCACATGTGACCATACAATAGATGCATCTATTAAAATTATATAATAGTAAACGGTCCACATGGCAGGTGACGGGGCCCATATATTTATCTCCTTTTATTCGTTCCAGAAATTAAGGGATTCAATCCCAACCTTAACTAGTATATCGTGAGAATAAGCA
Source organism: Nicotiana tomentosiformis (assembly GCF_000390325.3). Lineage (NCBI taxonomy): Eukaryota > Viridiplantae > Streptophyta > Magnoliopsida > Solanales > Solanaceae > Nicotiana > Nicotiana tomentosiformis. The sequence goes on along the minus strand of NC_090819.1, from coordinate 89,098,285 downwards.
GCACAAGATAATTCTTGAAGAATCTTCTATTTCTTCAATATACGTGAATTCTCAGTTAATTTTCGCATCATAATTGAACCGGGATGGCCAACCGGTCATGTCAACTAATATTTATTTCAGTAAACATCTAGTTTATTTGTGGCATATGATTCCATCATCATGCTTTTACTTGTGTAGTACAAATAAAAAAAAAATTGGGTGACCTTTTATATTTAACCGGTATAATTAAAGTAATATGAAGATAATCAATCTTCCTTTCATTTATAGTCTCAATATGCCAATCACTTTGACTATTATATTTGAAACTCAAAAAGTTTCTTTTAAGACTTACTACACTATCAATATCATGAACAATTTCACTCATACGAGTAGTAACAAATTATCTTTTTTTCAGAGCTTTTAATTGATTTTGTACTGCAAAATCTTTTGTTACACCATCCATATGTTGAATGTTTTCTTCACGGATAAAATCATATCATAATGATTGTCATGGTCAAAATCATTATAAGCAAAATCATTTCTTGCTTTAATTTTACCTTTAATAACCTTTTATAAGACATGGCAAAATATTTTTGGCATACCACATGTACGCGACCAATAACATATTCATGTAACCACACAGTAATGTTCATTATCTTTCTTTCTCTGAAACCTCCCGTAGAGGTGAGTTGTAGTATTTATTCAACCATGCATAAATACATTCTTATGCATAATTTGTATCACATACATATTTTCACATTCCCTTTCAGGAATGGATTTGCATTTATAATGCTTATCACAAGTCACATTTTCAAGGAATGGACTATAATCATCTGAACGTGCCTTTTATTTACAGATCATATTGATACATATTTCCTTCACATTTGAAGGATTATTTTGAGAATCATTATTGTTCTCCTTTTTACAATGACCATAATGATGACTATTATTATTTTGGTCTTTGCCACACCCACATTCATTCGTCAATCATTTGTATGCACCGCTACCACATTCACTTCAAGAATGGAGCAAATCAAGTGGGACGTGCTTCATACCTTTTCATAAAAAATATATTATTTTTTTTAGTCATCATTATATCATCAATATGGTATATTAGGACTCAAACCCAATGCATTACCAATATAAAGACATGTTAGGCCATAATGAATTGGGACTCAAACCCAACTCTTATCATCATGGAGCATCATGACTTGAATCTGATGTCTTATCCTCAATCAATGTCATAATCTGTCAAAGTAAACTGGGACCATAAAATATTACTATTTATGATTATATGCATAAGTGAATTAAGTTTCAACAATACATATAGAATATAATAACTCTTATGGTTAGAATATTTGTTGTAAATTCTATTGGAGTTCAAATATAAAGAATATTTTCAAATGTATGTATCGGGGTGATGTTCTTTCGATACACAATTTTAATTGAAAATAGATTCTGGGGTAAGTTATACTTATAATTTTAAAATCATGTAAACATAGAGTTGTAATACACCTTCAATTATAGTAGTAATTTTGATAGTCACACTACCTCTCCAATTTGGTAATCATTTTAATACCATGCTCATCCTTATAAATGTAAGTCTAACTCAATATCAAACAAACAAAACTAAATCTCATGCATCAAGAATTAAAATATGTAGGAAGGGAAAGACCAAACATACTGCTATAGTTTGATGCTAAGCCATCTTTTTTTTTAATCATTAGCTTTATGTACTATTAATAAACATTATGATCTCAAAGATGCCATATATTTCTGCATAACATGCACAAACTCATAAAAACACCACTATAATGAACGAAGGCAAAGAAATCTTACGTATGGTCGTACTTGATTTAACAAATTCATTTCTCTGCAAAATTATAATTATATTATCGTGTAATATAAATTATATTAACCCTTAATCACAAAATAATTTAATATTAGAATGCATAGTGAAATTCACTCCCTGGACAATAGAGATCTCGTACATCTCAGCTTCTTAAATTTTCACTTTAGGTTTGGTTTAGGCAACAGTTATGTTTCTTACCGATAATTAGGACTAAAGCTCTACGAAAAGGAACTTCATATTAGATCTAACTTCTTTGGATTAAAGAACATAAAAGTAGATATTTGTGTAGTGGTATGAATGTATAAACCCTTACCATTATGAAGAAAAATTAGAATAAAGTTGCCTTGCCACCAAATTGGTATTCGCCAACGCCATGGAAGTTAAAGAGCACCTACCACATAATCTTGATAGAAGATTATGAAATGAGTCATTCGTGCTAATAACGTGTTATGAAATATAGCTCAAAGTAACAATATAGAACAAGGAAAAACAAGCTAAGAGATATGGAGAGAAAGAGAGGAGAGATTCTTATTTTTTCTTCAATTGTGTTATCATTCCTATCTATTACAAGGCCTTTATATAGGCATGAAAAGTGAAGAATCACTATTGTAAAATAGTGAGTGAAATGGCCACTATTTATTGGAACGGCCACTATTGAGAGAAATGGTCACTATTGAGTGGAATGGTCACTACATAAATATGTCATTAAGCATTTGAGAGGAAAATCATGGAGGAAGATCATGGGGGAGGTTATGGAGATAATGGAGAAAATTAGTGAGCATTACTCCTTTGGTGGTTATGGACATCCACCATAATTCAAGATTTTATAACAAGCTCATATTATTGGTTTTGTTACTATTAATATGCATTAATAATTGGATTGTGTTTCTTCATCAAATTGATAATTTCTTTCCTAATATTAAATAATTAAAAGTTATCATTGTTTCTAAACTATGCCTTTTGTCATGGAGTTTCAACTGCTCTATCTTCCTATTTTATGCCTTTTTCGTTTTACTTTTTGATTTGGTTTCTTAGTGGATGCCATTTTACATTAAACTCTAAACCTAATTATTAAATTATAACTACTAGTATAGGGGTAAAATCGGTTCACATTAAATACTCGAATGACAGAATAACACGTGGAACCGGGGATAGACGAAAGATGAAGCAAGTGAAAACCAAGACCGAGAACAACAGCTTCGGTTAGCATCGGTTGGCCCCGAAGGGAACATTATCAACGAGAGCAAACAGATATATGTCACCAGATGACATTCAATGAAGAATATTCCTCAATATTAAATACACATCTGTTACAGAGAATTTTGGCATTCAAGACCTGTCGTTATATATTCATCAATGGCCCCCATTATTGTCATTTAAGAGGGGCTTGATCCTAGGAGTTTGTTCCCTAGGTATAGCTATAAATAGTAGTTTCAACAAACATTGTAAAAAACGAAAATTCTGACAAACTTATGCTACACATTATTCTAAACTAAATAATACTTTATTTTTTGTTTAACGATATTCTTATTGCTGTCTTCAGAATCCTTGCTCCCGGAACCAAGTTGTCTGCTATTTTGTCTCGATTTAAACACTAAGTCTTGTATTTTATTTACTTTATTTATCATTTTATGGGAAAATAGTTTGGCCCCCACCGTGGGGCTTAAACAGTTACGTAATTGAGTTGATCCTTACATCTATTACTAATCTGTTTTATTCTTTGTTTCTTAGCAAAAATTGTAAAAGATGGCAGCTAACGATGGCAACATGGCACGCAATGTTGAGGCACAATAAAATCTGCATCAACATGAGGATTCGATAAGCGACACCCGTAACGAGGAGGACATAGCCACGCCGGTTCATGGTGGGCGACATTCACGACACGTATGTGAGGCGACTCCTGATGATGTCAAAGACGAGCATGTTGCGGAAACGGTGAGGATCTTAAGAGAACAACAAAAGGCCATCATGGGCCATCTCTCACGGCAAGACCAGGCCATGACAGAATTAAGGCAAGCATTGCCGGGTGCTTCCAACAATGCGAATAGAAGAGGTCAGGTTCCTCTCGGGACTCCCGGTAATTAAACAACATAAAGGGTTGATAACAATACCCCGAGGGTGAGGTCGGCTTTGACGGCGCCGGAGGGATCGGCAGTAGATCTGGTAACAACAACAGTAATGATCCTTTCAAAACCGAGCTCATGCGGTCTATGAGGGAAATAAATGCCCGAATGGATCAAATTCCAGGCGCGCCACCAGTGCTAAAGGGCCCAGACTCAAAGAAATACACCCAGTTGCCGTTCAAACCGAGCTCAGCACCCAAGTTCATTCCGAAGCGGTTCAAAATGCCAGATGTACCAAAATATGATAGGACGTTAGACCCTCAAGAGCACATCACCACCTATACAGCGGCAGTGAAAGGGAACGACTTGGCTCCACACGAGATTGAGCCAGTCTTACTGAAGAAATTCTGAGAAACCCTCATGAAGGGGGCCCTGACATGTTACTCACTCTTACCCGAATACTCAATAGATTCCTTTGAGATGCTCAAAGACTCTTTTATAAAGACACATGCTGGGGACAGAAAAGTACAAGCCCGAAAGGCGGACATATTTATTGCGCAAGGAGAGTCTGAATTGTTGTGTGAGTTCGTGACCAGGTTTCGGAAAGAAAGGATGTTGCTATCGGTCGTGCCAGATGAATAGGCAGTTGAGGCATTTACTAAGGGGCTGAACTCGAGGAGCTCCGATGCTTCCCAGAAACAGAAAGAAAGCCTGCTTGAGTTCCAAGCAACTATATGGGCGGATGTCCATAACCGTTACGAGTCAAAGATAAGAATAAAAGATGATCATCTCGGGTTACCGGCTCCAACTAAGGGTGGGAATCGAGAAAAGAACAAGGATAAATCAAAGGTTGATTTTGATGCAGATCGGCGATCTTCCAAGGGCCAATTTTTTTCCTACGAAAGGGCTGAAGGACGCAGCAGAGGGTTCCGGTTGGCAGATAGGTTCGCTCCCGATAGAAGAACCGACTGCGGCTGGAATAACATATAATTACAAGATAAAGAGGTATCGGGTTCCCGGGATTCAACCTATCCCAGGCTGTCCGAGTACAACTTCAATGTCAATGTAGTGGAGCTGGTATCGGCAATGAGGAACGTCAAGGAAACATAGTTCCCTAGGCCGGTGAGATCTGATCCTAGCCAGATGGATCCTAATCTGTGGTGCGACTATTATGGGACTAACAGCTACCGGACTGGGACTGCCAACATCTGCACTAGGAGGTGGCGACGTTGTTGAAAAATGGCCATCTCATAGAGTTCTTAAGCGATCGGTCTAAAAACAATTACAGCCGCAGCCGGGACAACGCAGAATCCTCAAAGATAGGTGAAGACCCTCCCCGGAAAACCATCAACATAATTTTTAGGGGAAACGAGATCAGCAGTGTAACCTTCTCGACAGCAAAAAAAAAAAAAAGAAGTATCGGTGACCCATAGCAAGAGACTCCGGAAAGTTACCGAGGACGACATCACCTTCACGGAAAAGGACGCCAAAGGACGAAAACGATGCCCTGGTAATTTCTCTTAATGGTTATTATGAATTAAATACAACCAACTTGGTCTGGGACTGGAGAAATAAAATCATCGACTACCTTGAGCATGGCAAGCTGCCCGAAGACCCAAAGGCATCCTGGGCACTTCGCACCAAAGCAGCTTATTGCAGCTTCTGGGGAAGACAATTATACAGAAGGTCATTCCAAGGCCCGCATGCCCGATTCTTAGGCGCCTCCGAAACTAATTACGTCATGAGAGAGGTTCACAAAGGAATTTGTGGAAATCATTCAGGTGCAGACTCGTTGGTGTTAAAATTAGTTAGGGCACGATACTACTGGCCCCAAATGGAACAAGACGCTGCGACATTCGTTCAGAAATGCGACAAATGTGAACGTCATACGTCGTTAGTACACCAACTGGCAGAGCTACTGCACTCGGTATTATCCCCATGTCCATTCATGAAATGGGGGATGGACATAGTCGGTCCGCTGCCACCGGCCCCCGGTAAGGTAGGGTTTCTTTTGATTTTAACTGATTGCTTCACTAAGTGGGTTGAAGCAGGTCCTTACAAGAAAATCGGCAAGCATGAAGTGGTCGATTTCCTATGGGAGAACATAATCTGTTGGTTCGGAATACCGAAAGAGATTTGTTCCCACAACGGGCCACAGTTCATAGACGCAAAGGTCGCAAAATTTCTTGAAGACTTGAAAATCAAAAGAATCACATCTTCGTCATATCATCTGAGCTCAAATGGGCAAGCGAAATCAACAAATAAGGTGATTATTCAAAACCACAAAAAATGGTTGGAATAAGCCAAAGTCAAGTGGCCCGAAGAGTTACCGGGAGTGTTATGGGCCTACCGAACGATGACCAAGTCAAGCACAGAGAGACACCTTTCTCTCTTGTATACAGAGCAGAAGCTCTGATCCTGGTGGAAGTAGGAGAACCGACCTTGAGGTACTTCCGGGCAGACGAGGAAACAAACAATGAAGCTTTGCTAGTCAAATTGGAGCTGCTTGACGAATGCAGGGACTTGGCGCATATAAGGATGGTGGCCCAGAAACAAAGAATAGAAAGATCTATAATCGAAGAGTCAATCTCCGTTATTTCAAAGTGGGAGACTTGGTATTAAGAAAAGTGACTCAAAACACCCTGAGAGCTCAGCGCAGGAAAATTGGGTCCGACGTGAGAAAGCCCCTACCGAGTTTTAGTTGTCACCGGGAAAGGATCATACGAACTAAAAAACCAAGATGGGGACAAATTGTCGAGCAACTAGAACATGATTCACCTCAAAAGGTATTATTACTAATGAGCATCGCTTATACTAAAAGTATGTGCTGCACTCATTTTCCCTTTGTCCAGTTTTTGTCCATATTGGGTTTTTCTGGCAAGGTTTTTAACAAGGCAGCCACGAAAAACATACTACGAAGGAAACGCCATCAACAGAAATAAGACCTTTAAATGATAAGGCATCGAAACGACAAACCACTGCGAGATGGTTAAATAGTCTTTGGCTTAGTGGCAAACTCCTGATGGAAAGCAAAACTTGCCACCGGACCAAAGGCTATTCAACCATTTACAAGTGTTTTCCCTACAAGCCACTAAGGGGTGGTTAGATAATCTTTGGCTCGATAGCAAAGTTCCTAACGGGAAACGAAGCTTGCTATCGGACCAAAGATTGTCCAACCATTCACTAGTGGAATCCTCAAAGGAGCAATACTTCCAGTGTTCAAATTTGCATTCGAACACTGGGGGAATGATATAAGAATACGGCAACCTGATTTCCACAGAAACCGGAACTACGAAATCCGGGAACAAAAATTTCTCATCGGGACCAGGGAATGCACAGTCAGCCCTGTAGAAACAAGTGGTACAAATTAGCCACATGTAATGGCAATTTATTTTCTTTCAGCAAAATGAATGCTTATGTACTTTTGAAGATAGAAGGAATAAAATAAAGTCATGTTATTTTTATCTTGCTTCTTGTCTAAACGATGAATTGATTTTATCATTTGAAAGTTAATCAAGTACTTCAAATGTTAGTGCCGGAATGAACATGAGACATCCACTTCAAGAGTACCGTAAACATAAGAGGGCCCTCTCTTATGAAACCCTCACAGTAAAGGGTTGGTTTCGGAAGAGTTTATGCTTGGAACCCAAATGCTATCCGGAAAGAATGTACCCGAAGCCCTGCATAATTTGATGCAAAAAGTAAACTTTGCACAATTCTTAAACAAAAAGCACTTTTATTTATCAAACATGACATACAGCAAAAATACAAAAATACAAAAAGAAAACAACAAAGGAAGAGAAAACAAAGAGCTAAACTACATCACCCCCAGAACATGGGGGAAGAGAAGCATCAGCACCCCCAGGATAAGTAGGCGGATCTGCCGTCGGCTCGGGATCTTGGCCCTCATCATTATTCTCCTTAAGTTCCTTCTCGGTTTCTGAGAACTCGAAATCGGAACCAAAAGAGTCAGTTGCATCAGGCTGAGTCGGGAGGCATCTTCGAGCAGTTGACTCTAGCTCTCGGGCCTTGGCGATTTCATCGTCAATATCAATGACGCCCTCTTTGGCCTCTTCCAAGGTTTTTCTCCTCATGCTATACATAGAATATGCTTTTTCAATGATGAGGGAATCTGCTCGGAGCTGAAGTTCTGATTTGAGCCTATCGACCTCGGTTAGAAGGCCATCTCACTCAGATCTCGTGGCAGTAAGGCTAAGATCAAGATCACGGATAGTGGTTATGTGAACTTTATTATGATCCATGATCCTTTTATACCTATCCTCTATCTGGGCACACTTCTCCTCGGCAACAGCGGTCTCCGCAGTCTTGGAATTCAAGGCTGCCTCCAAACTATTCACTCACTTAATGGAGGCAGTCTCGCACTCGGTAGCAGTAAGCACGGCATCTTGGACTTCAAACCACTTAGCCTTAGCTTCTTGAAATTGAAATTTTAATTGAGAAGATTCTTGGCTAAGGGCTACAACATCCTGCTCGCTGAGCTACAGCCGATCCTCGATATCACTCACTTCAGTGGCCTTCGCTTCTAATACTGGGAGGCACGCGTGAGTTGATCCCCTCGGCCAACAGTTGATCCCGCTCGAACTTAAGCCCTTCTTTATCGAGAATCAATTTCTGAAGGCCAAAGAGGCATCTTCGAGCAGTTGACTCTAGCTCTCGGGCCTTGGCGATTTCATCGTCAATATCAATGACGCCCTCTTTGGCCTCTTCCAAGGTTTTTCTCCTCATGCTATACATAGAATATGCTTTTTCAATGATGAGGGAATCTGCTCGGAGCTGAAGTTCTGATTTGAGCCTATCGACCTCGGTTAGAAGGCCATCTCACTCAGATCTCGTGGCAGTAAGGCTAAGATCAAGATCACGGATAGTGGTTATGTGAACTTTATTATGATCCATGATCCTTTTATACCTATCCTCTATCTGGGCACACTTCTCCTCGGCAACAGCGGTCTCCGCAGTCTTGGAATTTAAGGCTGCCTCCAAACTATTCACTCGCTTAATGGAGGCAGTCTCGCACTCGGTAGCAGTAAGCACGGCATCTTGGACTTCAAACCACTTAGCCTTAGCTTCTTGAAATTGAAATTTTAATTGAGAAGATTCTTGGCTAAGGGCTACAACATCCTGCTCGCTGAGCTACAGCCGATCCTCGATATCACTCACTTCAGTGGCCTTCGCTTCTAATACTGGGAGGCACGCGTGAGTTGATCCCCTCGGCCAACAGTTGATCCCGCTCGAACTTAAGCCCTTCTTTATCGAGAATCAATTTCTGAAGGCCCTCAGAAGCAAGGAAGTTGGCATGTGAAGCAAAAGACCAAGTTAGAAACTCTATCATAACAAGTCAAAAAGAAACAGGCAGTAAAAAGAAAAAGTATGCTACCATTGCCGCATTGTGCATAGCATTGTTTAACAAACACTCTCCCAAGAGAGAGTGTATCTTCTTCTTATCCTTTTCGAAACCCAGCAGCTTCAGATAATTGGCAAGTTCTACCGGCCGGGATAGTAGATAGCACTCGGTAGATACCGAGATGGAGACACTCTTCCTCCTCTGGGGATCTGCAGAAGGAGGCGAATAATTATGCCCCAAATTCCCATGGTCTGGGGACTGGGGGGAGGGACATCCTCCTCTCAGGGGTCTGCGACCACTGGGGGTGATGTAGCAGTTGCTGGTCATAAAGGTATGACCGGCATGGAAGGAGATGAAGTTGATGGTGTTGTGGGTTGAGAAGCAGCTGTGGCGGAGGCAGTGCTGGTTGTTGGTTGCTCACCAACCGAAGACGGAAGAGGCCCGGTACTCGGCCTCATAGTATCAGGAGCAACTACTGAGATCGAAAAGGGGGAATTGGCATTCTCCACCAAGTCAAATTCTCCCCAGAGCGCTTGGGCATCGTCATCGGTTAGGGTTACAAGATCTTCAGATCGAGCATTCTGTTGAGCTGATGAAGGTCGTCGTCTCTTGTGTAGGGAAGCCCCTTCATCACTGGCTTCCCCATCATCATCAATAATCACAGTGGCTATGGCAGGCTCGGGTGAGGCTTTCTTCACTTTTTTGTTCTTGCCCTCGACTAAGGAAGAACGCCGCATTTTTAGTTGCTTGTTCTCTGGACGGGGACTCCAAGAGGAAGCGCTTGCACCGGAAGCAGATTCGATGGCGCATGTTCGGGTAAGAGCCTCCTTCAACAGCCTCGCACCCTCCATGGAATCAACCAAAATGTCCTCCTCAGGGATGGTAACAGAGCCCTGTAGGAGACCTGAATCTAAAAAAAGGGTGAGGTTAACCAGTCTTCTTATGTACAAAGATGAAATGAAGGCAAAATCGATTTTACGGGTCAACTTACCATGATTCTTAGCCTTCCATCCATATTTGGGAGCCACCTCTTTCCACCGACAAGTCTCAGGCGTGGTGATGTGTAGAATCTTCTGAACCCACCGGTCCAAGCCTTCAACCCTTGGTGGTGTCCACCGAGTTGCTTAAATAATGAAAAGAGAAGGATTATCAACGACATGAAACAACCTTTCTTTAGGAAAAAAAAAAGATAGACTTTGAACTTATGTGTACGAGTCCAGGACTCAGGAAAGAATGGAGTTGTGGCCTGGATAATATTCATGTTGGCAATAACGACAAACCACTCCATCCATCCACTATTGTTGTCGTCATCCATATTGGTAAGCAAGGCATGGTGGCCACGTTTGCTGAAATTTATTACTCCCCCACGAAAAATCTTGGGGGAGTAGAGATTCATCATATGAGCCAAGGTGAGCTCCTCCTGCGTTTCCTGGCACAGCCACCGTAGACAGGCCACCGTTCGCCACACCGAAGGGCCCACCTATGCCAAAAAAATCTGGTATTGGTGGCACAGCTCCAAAATCACGGGGTCAAGTCCCTTGCTCAAAGAAAATGCACCTAAAGTAAATGGGTATGTATAAACATACATGAAGTCCTTCTTAGAGAAGGTTACTCGCTCCACTAGTTCGGGAGCAATAATGTTCAGATCGTGGCAATCACAGTCCCCCTTCACAGTAGGAATGCTGGAAGGGCAGATAGAAGAAGAGAATTTATCAACAGCCCAAATATGGGAATTTGAAGAAGAGAACTTCTTTTCGAAGTCCTTGGCTGTGTTGAGACGTTTGGGGATGATGGTGCTCACCGTAGGGGGGTCAGCATCAAGGTCGATTTCTTTATCTTTGCTCTCCTTTGAACCCCCACCGAAGAGAAGACCGAAGTTCTTGGAAGAGTTAGAAAAAGAAGCCATGATCAGCAAAAGGTGATAACAGTTCTTTGAAGAAGATTAAAGAAGGGTGAAAGCAGAAAAGAGTTGGATGCAAAGAAGTTGAGAAAGTTTGTAAAACCAATAAGTGTAAAGAATAAGAATGAGGCGTATAAGTAAAGGAATATGCGATCGTGGCCATGATTACCTCGAGAACCGGCGAAAATATTGCTAAATCGTGGAGTAATACTTGTTCGGGGTATTAAATGTGAAGAGACGTGCGTCTTATCAAGCATCAGAAACTTTTCATAAGGGTTCAGAAAATTTCTCGCCAAGAAAGGAATCTTCACCAACTTCTCGGTGACACAAAGATGTGCCACCGGAAAGCAGGGGGATTATCTGTATAGGGTAAAATCGGTTCACATTAAATACTTGAATGACAGAATGACACGTGGAACCGGGGATAGACAGAAGACGAAGCAAGTGAAAACCAAGACCGAGGACAACAGCTTCGGTTGGCATCGGGTTGGCCCCGAAGAGAACATTATCAACGAGAGCAAACAGATATTTGCCACCAGTTGACATTCAATGAAGAATATTTCTCAATATTAAATACACGTCTGTTATAGAGAATTTTGGCATTCATGACCTGTCGTTACATATTCATCAATGACCCCCATTATTGTCATTTAAGAGGGGCTTGATCCTAGGACCTTGTTCCCAAGGTATAGCTATAAATAGTGGCTTCAACAACCATTGTAACACAGGAAAATTCTGACAAACTTATGCTACACATTATTCCAAGCTAAATAATACTTTATTTTCTGTCTAACAATATTCTTATTGCTGTCTTCGGAAGCCTTGCTCCCGGAATCAAGTTGTCTGTTATTTTGTCTCGATTTCAATGCTAAGTCTTGCATTTTATTTACTTTATTTATTATTTTGGGATCAAATCGATTCGCTTGTCTATAAGTCACGCTATAAATTCAACTGTACCGTTTTACGGAAAAACACTACTATTATTGAACTTGGTAGAACCTCTTCTTTCATAGAATAGATTATAGATGCGTGCTCAATCTCACCATTCCCCTTCTCTTATCTCCTGACCTTATCTACTAATGTAATAAAAATTAGAAAACGATGTTAGAAGGTAATTCTGCGTACAATAGTTGTGGTCCTGCTCTTCCCCGGATCTCACGCATAGCGGGAGTTTAGTGCACCAAGTTATCCCTATGTTAGAAGGTAAAGGAAAAGATTAATATCTTTCAAGAAAAATAAAAACGAACAAGGGAATGAAAAGGGGGTCATTTTCTAGACTAAGATAAATTGTTTTTTGAAATGCTTAAGGCCACTGTTAAAAGGTGAATAATTGAGTACTAAATTCCAAAAAGTAGCTCAGCGATCATTTTCTTTCACTCTGTATGCTTTATTATACCAAAGTTCACCTAAGATATTTTGCATAAATATTATACATATCTGCTTTAATTATTCTACCCTGTTTACTAAAAACAATTTTGGGAGGAAAGTAGTATCACATTTTGGAACTTTAGCACAGTTACCACACCTATTATCAAAGAGACAAAGGATGCTCTAGTCCAATTTAGCTACAGATTGGGGCCAACGTACTGTCAAGTTGCTGCTCAGCTTCAGTTCAAGGTATAGTGCAACTAAATCACAAAGATGTTCTATAGATTTGTCCAAATAAGAGAAGAAGAAACAAGTAGACATATGCTAAAATAAATAAACAACAAATGGTTTCTTTTAAAGTCTATGTACAGAAAACAATAAGATACATTTTCCTCCTATGACTCATCTGCCTATTCATGCAACTTATTACATCTTCCTCAAACCTTTCACCAAGTGGTGTGTGCAAAAAGAATGCTGCATTAAATTATCTAAAAACTCTGAAACTATCTATTCGTGTACATTTGTCACCTAGGCGTTATTCCAAAAACTCTGTTGTGCCATATTGAATGGAGAATCATGTTAAAAACATCATACTTCACAGGCTTGACGTGCCAAAGGAAATGCTGCTGCACCATCTTGACCCTTCTCTGCATCTCCCGGTACCTCTTCTCTGGGATTGATACAAGTATGTCTTTCAATTTCGGGATGTCCTTCTCTGGTACGAATATGGCAAAAGCCTCCCAGTTCAAAGTCTCGAAAAAAGGGGGTACAAAATTGTCAGATATAATCACCGGGACACACTCGTAGAAAATGGCCTCCACCACTCGAGGACTGTTGACTTCATAACCTTTTGCACATATGCAGTATTTGCTGCTCTTCATGTATTGGACATAGCTCACTGTACTAATCTTGCCAAAAATCTTCATATCAGGATCTTTGTTTTCCCAGTAGTTCAATAGGATAGGGCGAAGGTAACCGTGCATGTTGCCAGCAAAGAAAGCAAGGGTCCGTCGCTGAGAAAGACGCTTCCCACCAATTTCTCTAAGGGGATTCTTAGCTACACGGACATATGTTTCTGGAAGAGACGCATCTTTACCGAATTGGAACCCTTCTTTGATGTCAGCATTGCACAAAGCTCTTATGCAATTAGCCATAATTCTTTTTGTTTCTTGAGGGGCCTGAGGAAGAAATTTTTCATTTCAGTATCCAACAGAAAGTTGTATATCTACCTACAAAAGTATGTATGATTTATCTTTGATCGAGAAAACAGAAAATATAAGATGAGATTGTGCGTGACGCAGGAGAAATATGGATAAAATCTATGGGAATCAAAACAGATCTTTTAAAACACGTTTGGGAACTTAGATTAAATTAAATGAAGAATCCAAAACTTACCCAATCATGGCAGGCAACAAGAAAATGGTCAGCTCCGGCAGTTCTGTTCCAAAAATTATGTCTTTGGATAATGGTGTTGAGGTAATCGCTTAGATATCGAACTAAGTTCCTACGACTGTGAGAATTTGGTACATATAAGGCCTCCTCTAGCATACGGGAGCTGAACGGTAGATAAAATAGGTGAGCCTTTTTGGGGTTCTTGGTAACTACATTTTTGTTTCTCTTCAGGAGCTTCATAAACCAGCCCTCGGAAGCATATATTCCTTTAAGCACTGGTGTATGGAATACTGGTCTTTCACCTTCAGAGTAAATGTAAACTTTGAGAATCTGCTCCATCAATTCATAGCTCCTACATATGATGTATGTCAGAACAGAGAAATGAGCCTCAAGCATATTGAAAGACAAGTAAAGGCAAAGCTTGAGAAAATGAAGGAGTGGGTAAGATCTACAGGAACACCGGACCGCCTCTATATAGATGCAACCCACAAATGCTACCAGTGACAATCAAAGAACTAAGTGAAAATCTCATATGATCTCAAACTAGAAAACTAAAGACTGGAGGCTGAGGTCTGTGCTTCTATCTGTCTCACAGGGCTCCTTTTGTAAAAGAAACAGTATAAAGTACACAAGAAAGCATCTATTCTATTTCCAAAATTCAGTATATGCAACAGCCAACTAATCCAAAGCAAGCATGAAAGTCACTGCATGCACCAAGAAACAAGGTGTGCACGACTGAAACTAAGATATCGCGTTATAGCAGCTCCAACAAAGCATTACTATTTTCTTATGATTAACAAAGCATAAGCATCTGATCTAATGCAGTACAACTCGATACACGTCCAACATTAGAAAATGCCCAAATTACAAAAGGATAGATTCATCGTCGCTTCACAATTTTTTATTACCTCTTAAACATTGAGAAATTTCTATACAAAGGAGCATATAGGCCAGGTTCATTTCCTGCCAGAGGTGCATTCTCGATAAGACTTTTTGCACGTAGTAGTTCTTGATCCACACCTGAGGACCATCGTGGTTTCTACAGAAAAGATCAAAAGAACAAAGAAGAGGGAATAATTAGAATATTAAGTATCTGTTCGTCAATTAGGCAAGTCATATCCCACTCGAGAGTACCAAACTAAAATATATACCATTGAACGAAATGAAGTGTGAGTCTCTTGCTGCATTATATTCATTTCAGCTATTGAAACTACACTATCTTTTGGCCCGCCCGACTCCTTCTTAGCAGGAGCACTACTTTTAGAAGAATGACTAACTGAAGGAGCATGGTCAGTGCGCATTCGCCCCGGTATTTTATCATTTTCAAGTACATGACCTGTGTTTCCTTCTTTTGCAGATACGTTCTGATAGGAAGATATCAAAGGAGCTCCCTTTTCCGCATCAACATTGACCTGAGGTGTCATAATCATTGGTGGTGGTGCAACAGAAATTCCTGTGGGACTTATATCGAACGTTTTAGCTTCCCTCGGTGCTGGAGAAATACTGCCTCCCCCATGAGTATCATCCACATGCGATGAAGACCTTTCAGATGTACCATTTGAAGCTTGTAAATCATATTCAGAGTCAGCAGTCTTATCTGGAGCTACGCTACTACTTCTTCCAAAACTTTCCCCAGTAGACTTGTTGCCCATTTCTGAATCCTTAAAAGGGGATTCATCTTCTGGATCAACGTCCTCAGTTAAGGTATCACCAGAGGATTCATTCATCGGGGGCATAGGATCACCCTCTATCTTTTCATTATTCCCATCAGAGAGCTTGGTTCCATTGGTTGCTTCATGGATATTATTCGTGTTAGTAGCGTTCACAACACTAGCATGTGTCAGGTTTTCTGACCTACTGAAGTTATGGGATTGATTTACTCTTTGCGAGCTGCTTATTTGACCCACATTGGCAGTAAATAAAGAGGACAGAGCATAACCATATGGAAAACCAACATACTGAATCACTAAAACAAGGGCAAAAACCACGCCCAATAGCCATATCAGTCGCCTAGTCTCTAACAGACTAAGATATTTTTCAGAACCCATGTTCGATCAGCACACCTGATAGAAGAGAGCACAGCACTATCCCTGGTTAATTTTCAAATTCCATATTCAGTAGTAATCCCAAATTCAGTACTGCTACATAGTATATTTTTATATATTTTGCAATAACTCAGTACTTGGATAACATAATAAAACACCACCACTCAAAGAAAGAATTCAATTAGAAAAATCAGAAACCATTCCTCCAAATATTTCAACCTCCTTAACAAGAACAATTCTCCACTTAAACTAATGGTCAAGCTGATGTTTTCACCATTAAGAGCCAAAAACAGGATCATAATTTTCTCTGTTACTAAATTAATCAACACTTAGAAAAGTACAAACACTTAGAAAATGCAACCTAGCAAGAGCTGCTTGGTCAATAAAATAGCATCATCACCAAACAAGAAAAAGCAAGTCAAAAATTAATCCTCCAACAATAGAATACAACTCAAGAAACCAAGACAGCCAAAAAAAAAACCAACAAAACCACTGAAGCTAATCAACAGTAATACGAAAACCAACAATACATACAGCAGCAAATGAACTGAAATCATACAGTTAGCTTCAATTACCAGATCAAAAGAAGACAAAGAACCTGCTTCAGCTTCAGGCCACGTTTGGCTACTCAGTTAACTCAATAAAAAGAACCACTTAGGATAAAATTCCAGCATATTTAGCAGCTTCATCTGGTAAAACTAGCTAGTTGGAAAAGTTGGGTTTCGATTGAGTTGACCAGTTGTAACACCTCATACATCAGATACCCTACTGATACATAATAAAATATGCATAACATATTAGTCATATATACAAATAAGATATAGATTTTTTTAGTACCTCTACAAGATTTGGAAACGTCATGACTGATAAAATGTAGAATCTGTGAGCTTTCTTTTTGTGTTTTCTGTGCTCTTTTTTCTCTTTTTTGGGTTGTTTTGCTGTTATGACAGCAGTAAAGATGGAAAAAGAAAAAGGGAAAATAAAAAGGAAGGATATGAGTAGGCTTGTGATTAATGGAATCTGAGTTAAATAAAGTTAGGTGACATGTTCGGACAAATATGCCCATCCGTTTTTAGAGATATTGCGTAAGTGGCACGTACGAGCCTTTTCTTCTTTGTTTTTGTTTTTTTGGGTACGACTGTTGGCATTTTTCACGTAAACATTAATATGAAACAAATATGCCCACTCGCAGATGAGAGCGTGGCCTGTGATCTCTTTTTAGAATAGAATATCCCAACAATAGCGCATTGAATCCCGGTTTGCCGTTCATTTCATTATAGGGTGCAAATGAGATTCTTTTGTTCCTCATTAGACTAAATGTATTTCTTGTAAATGCATATCACCTCTTGGCATCTCTACATGCACTACTCCTACAGTTGGTAAATGGGTTCATTGAGTAAAGATCACCTTTTTAGGCTCGCGATAGAGCTGTATTGGGGTGTGTAAAAATGAACTGAGTTAAAAAATGAACGATCACTAATACGTCCTAATATTACTTGGGCTGAGATGTGATAGACCAAAATGAGACTAAACAATGGGTCATAATTCAAATTATCAAGTTCTAATTTGTTTCTTTGTTTTCTTATATCTCTTTGTTTAACTATCAAAGAAAACTAATAAAACTATTTTTATTTATTATTTAAGAAATTTAACAATATTGACATGGACTTAAGAAAATAATTTTGAACATTTGATTGAACGAAAAGGATAATAAGAAAACTGTCTACTATATCTTTTCTTTTGATAAATCTAAGTGATTAAATGAATAGTAGTAGTATATAGCATATGTTTCCGGAAACACTAAAAGGGGGGGGAAGAGTGCCCGACTTTTCCTTTTTGCAACCTCAACTTTACTGTTAGTCAAAAAAAATTCAGCAACCCCTTCTTATAAAAAAAATGTAAAACAAAAATCAAATGAATGAAAATGGAAATTAGATCTTGACAGAGATAATATCAAATAGGAGTATATTTTTTCATCTATTTAAACTTAACAGAGTTATCTACTGTCTATATTGCATCGTCAGGTTTTGCACCCATCCATTTATGAAGTATATGTCATGCAAATCTACTACTACTACCTAATTTATGGTATTCTGTGATTGTCAGCTACAATTTAATGTGGTACTGTTTTTGTATATCATGCATTGGTCTTTTGTCAACTGCACTCCTTTTTCTTTACTTGTTCTGGGAGAATTCGAAGAAGTAGAAGAACCGTAGTCCAACCAACCACTTAAATAAATTAAAATAATTTGCTATGTATAATTTTTTATGGAAAGAAAAGGTAAGCATGAACTCAGGGGCATGCATATATAACAAACAAACGCACATAAGTGATAAGACTAAGCTATCAGGAGGTTCAGCAAGGAAGTAGTTAGATACCAGGGCCAAAAAGTAAGCCAAGTGATGTTGAGAAGTTTGCTTCTCGATGAACATGCATGACAGACCAAATATGTAATATGTGTGTAATTGTATATAATCATTGTATATACAAGAAAAATATGGGGAATGAATCCGGTTAATTGTAAAAATCCCGAGGAACTATTGTGTTGAAATTCCACTCAAAACCTCAATTGTATTAGATCCAAAATAGTTAAATTCTGTTTATATCCATATGAAAATCAGTGTGGTATTTCCTTTATAAATACTACTGTACTACTATGGAATCATTTTATCTAACACGTGTTCAACGAGAAGAACACTTTAGTTGGTGGCTTGGTGCATGAGAATTGTATTAGTGAGCTTTGTTAGTCTAATATAATTAATAATTCCAGCATAAAGATAATACATTGTTTGGTTAGCCATATAACACGACATAATCGCTGCATAACTAACGTAATGTTTAGCCAACGGTATTAAAAAGATACCTACATTAAGTTATGCATAATAAATGTATTGTTTTATGCAAGATAAAATGTGAAAAATAAGAATACATGTATTAACAATACATAGATTAATTTAGTTAAAGACAAAAAAACCATTAAAGTAAGTAATTCATATATAACATTCATTTGAAGATTAATCACCAAATGGCAATCCTTTCATTATTGCTCATCGCGCAAACATTATAATACCCACATAACTCAATGTTACAAAAAACTCTAATAGCAATAGCAATCAATCGAAATAAGGTGCTTAGATTTATGTACTCTGCTTTCCTTTCCAAAGCCACAAGATGATCAAAAGAAAAACTAGTATGCAATCTGGAAAACTCTATTGTACCAAATAGAATGAAGTATCATGTGGAAAATGTCATACTTTACAGGTTCAGAATGCCAAAGGAAATGTTGTTGTACCTTCTTCACATTGTTATACAGTTTCAGATATCTTCTTAGTGGGATCGATTCGAGTATAGACTTTAGATTAGGAATGTCCTTCTCCTGGACGAAAACAGCAAAGGACTCCCAGTTCAATGTCTCCAAAAATGGTGGTACGAAGTTGTCAGATATGATCACGGGAACGCACTCATATGAAATAGCCTCCACGACTCGTGGACTGTTGACTTCATAACCTCTTGCACAAATGCAGTATCTACTGCTCTTCATGTGCTGGATGTAGTCAGTCTTGCGCATCTGCCCAAAGATTTTCATGTTTGGATCTTTGTTTTGCCAGTACTTTAAAAGAATTGGACGGACGTACCCATGCATACTGCCTGCGAAGAAAGCAAGGAATTCTCGTTGGCTAGGACGTTTGCCTCCAAGGCTTCTCGAGGGATCAGCTGAGCCAATATTTGTTTCCGGTAGAGAAGCATCCTTTCCTAACTTGAATCCTTCTTTTAAATCAGCATTGCAAAAAGACTTTATACAATTTGCCATCTCATGCCTAGTTTCTTCTGGGGCCTAGGATAAAAGAAGAGAAAGACATAACCATACACAACTCCTTATTCTCCCATCAAAGTGAAACTTGGAGACTGACATATAATCCTACATAGAGAAATAAATTGAATATAGATGATAATAAAAACTTGTAAAACTTACCCAGTCGTGGCAAGCAACAAGAAAATGGTCAGCTCCTTGCGTTCTATTCCAGAATGGATATCTTCCCTTGATCAAATCAACATAGTTCTTCAAATATGCTTTTAAGTTTGTGAAGCTGTGAGAACCAGGCACATAAACAACTTCTCCCAAAATTTGAGAACTAAAAGGCAAGTAAAATAGGTGTGCTTTATTTGGGTCATTGGTGAGGAAGTGTTGGCTTGCTTTTAACTGCTTCATAAACCAACCTTCTGAAGCATAGATGCCCTTGAGCCTTGGTTGATGGAATACTGGTCTCTTTCCCTCCCTGTATATGTAAACCTTAAGATTCCGTTCCATTAACTCATAGCTCCTGCATTAGAAGAATGAAATTTGTTACATATACTGCTATCTCAAGATTCACCCAAACCAGCAAAAGCCAATTTGTCTTTCTGGGACCAATTCAGTGACATAAAATAATTTGACTCTTTCGGACGGAGTAACTTTATGATAACTAATTCTTTATTTTTTCAGATATGCAAGTAAATAAGTTGAAAAGTGAAACTGATTGAACATGGTGTGGATGCCCCGAATGATCCAGCAGATTATGCTGTATGCCCTTATACTAGACAAGTCAAGAGTCTAATTTAGATACAGTAACAATGAATAGATTCTTTTTTTTTATGACAATTTTAATAGATGGAGACGAATTTATGACAACCAGAACTACCACTACTGGTAAACCAATGTGTACCTTTTAAATTTTGAAACATTGTGATAAACTGGTGCATGTAGTCCTGGATCAACTATAATGTTGGCTGCATTTTCAATCTGTGATTTTGCACTCCGCAATCCTTCATCACTGGCTGAAGACCACATTGGCTTCTGGCAGAATTCAATATAGAAAAGGGATTAACAACAATTTCCTTCAATGAATTAGCTTTCCCTTATCTTACATAGACCTAGACATACCGTTAGAAGGCTCGAGGGATGACTCCGGAGCATCATTTTAGTCATTTCAGATATTGACACTACTCCTTTCTCTGGCCTATCTGTAGCTTCCTTCACAACCGGGGAGTTGGTCATAGTGGATCCATTTCTTGATACCCGGGTAGCTTCATTTGGAGTAGTGGTGACACTATAGGGATTATGAGAACTAGCCACAGCAGTCGAATTATCACCAACATGTCTAAGTGAAACAGAGGGTGCTGGTGAATTCATCGGCCGTAATGCAGCATTCGAGTTTAAAGGGACAAGCCCAGCTACTTCATCATTCCGAGTAGTTGTGGCACCATGGCGATTATGAGAACTAACCCGAGTGGTCAAATTATCATTAAATTGTCTCAGTGGTGAAATCATTGGCAATGATGCAACGTTCCAGGCTAGAGGGACAATATCATCTTTGCGTTGATCTTCTAACATCGGGGCTACATTTTCATTGTTACCATTGAATATGTAGCCAACTTTCTTAGCCGTATCTGGTGCCAACGTCCCGTTTGATTTAAGCAATTCCACTCCAGATCTATCATTCGGCTGTGTGGACTGCTGAACTAAAGCTGTATTTTCAGGATTACCACTCGTCTTTGACTCAATCGAAAAATTGTAGTCGTTTATCTTGATTTTCCCATCAAATCCCGCGGTAACATTGAGGTGTGTATTATTATTGTTCATTCTATTGGAATTTAAACCAGAAAATAGGGATCCTATAAGAGTTCCATATGGAAGTTCTAAGTATTGAACAAGTATGACAAATGCAAACACACTTCCCATTAGCCATAATACTCTCCTGGTCTCAGCCCGGCACAGAAATAGATGAAACTCGGAACCCATAATTTCTATCTTTTGATTAAATCACTAGCCAATGCAATGTTCATCTAAAAGCCCCTGCTAGTAATATTATCCCAAAGGCCATAGCCAAATTCATCTCTTTGCCAATCACTTGAATCCCTGATTGAACCACTGGCCATTACAAAGGTATAATCAGTCTTTTTCTGTTTCCACTTTTTGGGGATGGGGGTGGAAGATGATGAATCAAAACAAAAAAATGTATAACAGAGAAATTTCAAAGAAAAACTGAACTAGCAAAAAATTCTTGAGAATAGTAAACCAAGATTTTAGACCAAAAACAAAAAGAGAAGAAAGAAAAAACACAAAGATAATAATTGTTAGATATAGGTTAAGATTGTATTCCACATGTACTAGGACTCTCCTCTATATGGGTAAATACAACATGCACAGCTTTGCCCTAGCAGAATAAGTGTTACCTATAGTTCAGCAAGTTTGAAGTTTCTAACTCCAAATAAATCTTCTTAAAAGAAAAATGAGCCGTACATGACAAAAATAGCACTAAATTATTATAATTTACAATTTAAATCCTTACAAAATAAGGGTAAATAAACTATATCTGAGACCAAAAGGGGTTCCAAAGATAAAATTCCAAAATTGAAGAATTACCTCTAGCATGCAAAAGCTACTTACAGCTGAGTTTCCCTCTGCCACTTCTTCTTTTTTCTTCTTTTCTCTACAATCTATGAACTATGAATATCAAGAATTTGAATAGTAATATTGAAACAATGACTGTAGAATAAAGAATTGTGAGTATTGAAAATTCAAGAATTCTGCAAAGCCATGCAAGACGTTGGTTTCTGATTCTGGGTGCTGTTTTAGAATTCCAAGTATTACTTCATGAATGCCACACGTCCTCCTACAGTCAGCATTTTTGGTTTTTTTAGGCGTTTGGAATTTCAATAAATGCGAGACGGAAGTATTACAGTAGTACAAAATAAAGCTTAGCACGAATTTCAGAAGAAGGTGGTGCCGTTTGATATTGATAGACACGTAATTTGGCGTAAATACCACTCCGTTTTTATTTTATTTCCTCAATTTATTGATCCTTAAATTGGATTTTATTCTCTTTTTAGTCTTGGGATTGCTTAAATATGGTAAGTTGTTAGAGTTCATACTATCTAGATATTGACGTGGTGATTTAAACGGTCAATTCATTTTGTAGTTCACTATAAAAAAGAAATGAGAAAATAATCAAATATACCTCTATACTTTTTAAAAATTATCTACATCTAACATTCGTTATATTTTACGTACAAATATATCCCTGCCATTAATAAACTTATCACAAGTACCCCTAACCCTAACAGAAACTCCATCCAACTGCCCCCACTCCAACCTTCTTCTCCATTGCCTCCTCCGTTCGCCATCCATATGTCCACCTTCTGACCACCTAAAATTAGAGGCGGAGCCAGGGATTTAAGTGTGTGGGTTCTAAATTTTAAAATAAAATATTACTTCCAAGGGAAATCGAACCCCCATCTTTTTCAGCGAACCCACAACCCTTACCATTGAACCAAGACCCCTTTTGTAACTGGGTTCGGCAGTATATATTTATATAGATTTAGTAAATATTTCAATACAAATACAGGGTTTCGGAAAAAGTCACTGGGTTCGCCCGAACCCGCACCCACTACTGTAGCTCCGCCCCTGCCTAAAATGATGAACCACCATTTTCTTCACCTTCAGGGCTCCATCATTTTAGATCGTTAGGCTCACCTCTAGTATTAACTTTCTTCTAAAAGGGGAAAATCACTGTTTCCTTTCCACCATAACCATCACCACCATTCCGCCCAATGTAAACGCAGTTGGATAAAAAATCATTCACTCTCATTCTTCTTCAACCCACATGAGATAAACTCGACCACCCTCTTCATAAATCCTCAGATCCGTAGTCGAGAACACTGCCAATAACCTTCATTTGGAGGGTCTTCTCAAATTTAAAATATCCTCTGATCTACAGTTTTTTTTAAGTAAACGTTGAATTTGAATCCAACGCAATCAAATTTCCGCAAATTTGGATACTTTGAAGCAATTAAATTGTACAATTTTGTAGCACTAGAAATATTGGAAGAATTAGAAACAGACGGTGAACAATACCATACTCACTATAAATTCCTTCAATCTCATTTCTCTCTTGAATATGAGAAAAAATTAACATTCTTTGATGTTCATTAATGTTCTATTTTGCTTATCTTGCATAAAAAAAAAAAATAATGGTTGTGGTGAATTTGGTGGTCTTCACTGATCTTTTATATTTTGGGTTAAAAAGGTTTTGGATAATTTATAATTTTGTGAGAGTTTAGTTTCTTATTTGGACTGAATTCATAATGAGTATTTTCTAGCTAAATATATGGGTTGAAATATGAAGATGAGGTGAAGAAGAAAGTTATTGTTTTATGGAGAAGAAGATTGGAGGGGCGGCAGTTGGTGATGATGGAGGTTCCATTAAGATTAGGGATATTTGTGATAAGTTTGTTAACGGCAAGTCGAAAGTTAAATGTAGATAATATTCAAACGTAGAAGGTTGTATTTGACCCTTCTCCCATTTTTTTATATTGAAGTTTATTGTGTTAGAACAATATCCTCTAATTTAAACTTTGAATTTTTATATTTCTTTTGTCTCTCATGCGGTTGGAAATGGAATTGATAAATATACGATGACAAATAAATATCTTACATTTACTGGCTTAGTTTAAATTCTGAATGCGAATAAGAGTTTAATTACCATGTTCACCCTATTAATTTTTCTCACAAACTAACTGATAATAGTAATTTTACTTTATTCTCTTAAACGCAAAATAAATGATAGTAATTTTACTTGATTCTCAAGCAATAGATATACGACGAAACAATGAAATTGTGTTTGACATAAGTAATTATACTTGAAATACTCCTAAAATAAGTTTTTTTATATTTTTCAAATATCATAAATATTTAAGTTTAGAATTTTACAAAAACTGATGGTCATATCAGTATTCGTAAACATGAAATATGATTAGTGACCAAGTGGAGCTTAGCGGGAAAAATATGTATTGAGCGGGAAAAATATGTATTGGAGCTTAGCAGTGGACAACATTTAGGCCTCATTTGGGTACGCGCGCATGCGCTGTAATTTAAAAAGAAAATCTCATAAATGCTACTATAATATATAAGAAATTGTGTTTGGGGTATAAAATAAAATATATATTCTCAAAAAAGAATAAATATTAATTCTATACAGTTAATACAATAAAGAAAGAAGTTGTCCTATAAAAGTCCTTCAACTTAAAATTTATTCTAGTATCATAATTTTATCATTTTCTTTCCATTTTTAGCAAGATTACGCAAGCCTTGAAGATTTAAGACTTTTTTTTAAAAATATATGTTTTGAATAGTTATTTTCAAATTCATCCTAAAGGCACAAATAAGGTCAATGAACCGAGAGAAGGCATTTTTTTATATCTTTATTCTATTTTAATCAATAAAAAGTATTACTAAAAGAGTTTTCTTTGAGCAAGCGGCATTCTATCTTTTTGAAAATCCATTTATCTATATATTATTATAAAAGCACGAATAATTTATGTTAAATATTGAACGATTAAAATATCCCTGAAACATTGATCGACTTTTATACCCTTAAATATTTGTATAATTTAAGGATCTAATAGTAAATTACCTAATAATAAAATTCTTTTTCGATTTAAACTATATTGCCAACCCTACAATGTCAATCCTACTTGAATAAGAGAAGCACGTCCATAATTTTCTATCAAAAAGAGTTGTTCCTAATTACAATTCTCTATAACAAACAAGGCACGTACTTTAAGAGAAAATTAGTATTATGCTCTAAAAATATCTACAATATTTTAAACAAATTGAAAAATTCTTACTATCCTTTAAAGTTAATTCTTATTAGTTCATATAAAGCTAAAACTAAATTATATGATATATTATGTGTTCCTAAGTATGAGGAGTTATTACATAAATTGAGTTAATTTTTAAAATATTAAATAATAAAAATATTATTAAATTATAATCTTTTAAAATATAACATCTACTTTTAAATGATAAAAATTATAGGGGCAAGTTTATATGAATATTTTATTTTATATGATAATAAGGTGGTTCTAATAATACAAATAAGATTGTTCTCTTTAATTTATTTATTTTTAATTCAGTATGAGTAATTGATTTTTTTACAAATTTTTCAAAGAAAATCGATGTATATATGTTACATTGTTTCCTAGAACGGGTTCGTTCAAGTCTTCTATATATCGAAGTTTAACAAAAAAATTCTTTGATTGATTTATTTCCATTAGATGCCCAAGTGCCATAAGTTGTTTCCAATTCAATGTTACATCAATTTATATAAAAATAAAAAGCAAAATATTTAGAATATTATTATTAATGTATTATGCGTGATGATTGGTTAAAAACAGTTTAAAGTAAGTGAAACAAAATAATTGGATCGGCTCTGTTACAAAAGTAAAAATATATTACGATGTTCATATAGAATGTGAAAATTAGCTGGAACTTTCCAAACAATTAGGAAGCATGTATAATATAAGGTATTGATTTTATCTTTGTGTATTGTTATGGGGATATTGAGTTTATGAATTTAAGTTTTGTTTTTCAAATTATTTATCTTTTTCATATTTACCTTATTCTAGATAATAAATATTTATTGTTTTACAAAATAAATGTTTGTACTATTTAAGGTACTGATTTATTGAGGGATACATATGTTATTTTAGAGTAATATAATTCTTTTAAATGTATCTATTCTTCATGTCTATTTAATTCTTGATTATTCTCGATAGTACATATTTAAATAGTGGAGATTTATCCAAAAGTTTTAAAATTGTTTTAACTCAAACGATTGAAATGAGTTTCAAAATTATCCTATACTTCTTCGCAATTTTTTATATTATTTTCAAGTAAAAATGTACGAACTCGACGCAATTATGTGATTCATGTGATTAATCATGTATTTTATTACTCTTACATATGTTCAAAAAATTGAAAAAAATTCTCAACAATGTTACATTATATGTTTTAAAATAACCATCTTAATAGGTGTCACATGCAATTGTTTTTCTTGCATAGTTGTGATTGTTATTTTTATTATATTTTAAGGAGTTGGGTGATCATTTTGAGTGAAAAATGTACAAAAATCGAAATCCCTTGTAATTTATTAAATAATCATGGAGTATACAATGCTTAAATCCAGAGCAAAATATAAAATTGATCGCTTTGTCAAAAATAATTATATTAACTAGCCAAATAGTATATAGAATATGTATACTATATATATAATTCACATATATACCAAAAAAATATTTATCTGCTATTATTTTTTGAAGTGATTAAAAATATATACTTCTCTAAAATCTTTAATCAGGGACTTGATTTATCATAACATTTGTATAATTAATATTTTATTTCTTTGAATACGGTGAAGCAACAATGATTATTTCATCTTGTAAATAATTTGTTACTAAATTTAGTTAGTTGTTCTTTCATATCAAAATTCTGACTAAAGATTTACGTGCAATGCACGTACATGGTAACTAGTAGTCTAGTACTATATTAAAAGCATGAAACTCCTATCGAGATGTCGTTTACTTTTTTTACCCTTAGTAATTGTATTTTACGTTGGATATAATTGTAATTGCCATCACTAATATTTTTTATTGGGGAAAAAAACCAAAATTACCGTCATTACTATTATTTAGGGTTTTTGTTGGTTTAGAATTAGGATTGTTTACTGCCGCATTCTTTGTCGTTTTCTTTGTTTTGATTCTTTACGCATAGCTTTCCTTTTGGATTTAGAATTCTTTATTATCAATGTTACGTATGTTTATAGTGTGTCTCTTACGTTGTGTTTTTCCTTTGTTTAGGTTTAGGATTTACTTTAAGTTTCTAGAATATGTATACAAGGGTTTGCTTTGGTGTATTTAACCATAGTAGTATTTTTCACCTTTCTAATTTATTGTACAATATTTATTTGTTGTATTACTTTTACACAACGGTATAGTAAGTATTCGTTTAATAATTCTTTAGTTCTATTCCCTTATTTCAGGTTTAAACAACCATTGCAACAGAGAATAACAGTACCTATTTCTTGAGGTAATTTATTTTTCTCATGATATGAATTCTTTCTCAAAAATAAATTTCATATGTCAATCTTAATGAAGGTTAAAATTTTAACGTATTGTAAAATTTTATAGATAAAAGGTATTATCAATAACGGTATCCGTAGTCAAATTTTGATTTGTTTTTTAAAATCTGATGGCTTAACAAAAGTTTGAATCAGGAGACATTGGCGGTGACATGTTAAGCTCATAGCGGCTTCACACTAATTGAATGTCCTGCATTATATAAGAAGTTGGAGATTGCCACTTTAGCTCTTATCAAATTGAAGCTTTTTTGTTTAATGTGCATACTAGAGATAATTAATGTCTTTATTTTCTTAAAGATAGGCAGGTGACTTCAACTATTTTAATTCCAATTGCAGTCATTAAATTATTTTATTTTTTGTATATTTTGCATATGAATGCAAACACAAGAGTTTTATTTAGTCGGGAGACATGTATAAATTTTGTAGGTGTTTGAGTGTAGTTTGCTATTCAATTTATTTGATTTATTTTAATATTTAAGACCAGACTACTTAACATTTATTTGGTATGAATTATGTCTTTGTGAAATTTAGTGTGATAAGTAACTATAAGATTTATTCTGATGAGTGAAGGTATTAAATTTAATGTGATTGCAATGAACGATATTACGTTTGAATTTAATCAGAGCTTTTGCTAACATATTTTACGGTTAAGGTGCTCCTCTCATGAATGCATTTTTTCTATTCAATCGGCGTCTTCAGAAATCGCAAGGTTGTTGATGACACATGTATTAGTAATTTACTGCCCCTACCTATTTTCCCTCCCTTATATTGGATATTGTTAAAGAGCAATTACATTCTTTATCCCTTTCATATACTTTTTTCAGAATACGCATCATAATTTTTTTTTAAAATAGTAGTCAAATATATAAAATTTATCTTTTTTTTAAAGTACAATATGTATTCTTTCAATATTCTTGAGATGCTCAAAAGAATTATGAAGTGTTTGATTTTGTGATTGGCACGTTTCTTTAAGATTGTTCTTTCCAGTACTTTAGAATCAAAATAATTTTAATCTTTCTTGAAAATGTTTTTTTCATTTATGTCAAATCATTGAAATCAATCTGATTACTTCTTGAAAAGATATTTTCCTCTTTTATTTATTTTAGGAATTTTAGTAATTTTTGCACTTTGTCTCACATCGTTTTTGCAGTCCTCTTAGATACATTGAGATAAAATTAAAAAATAAGTCAAAACGCTGTCTAATATTTTGCGAATTGCGATTAGAAATCATTCTCGAGGAATAAATAAAATGTTTCTTCAAATAATAATGTGATGACCCAAAAGGTCATCTTATGTTTTAGAATTCGAATCTGCGCTCTTAAGCCTTAAAAATCTCATTTTTATCATCATCGATTTGCGTGCGCAGTCCGGACAGGTTTCCGAAAAGCTTTTATGTTGAAAACTAATGAAAATAAGAATTTTGGCCTTAAAGGTTGATTTTAGTTGACTTCGGTCAATATTTTTGGTAAACGGGTCCGAATCCGTATTTTGATGGTCCAGGTAGGTCCGTATCGAGTTATGGGACCTGGGCGTATGCCCGGAATCGAATTCGGAGGTCCCTAACTCAAGTTATGATTTTTTGATGAAAATTAAAAGTCGGAAAATTTATTATTTTTAAGAATTGATCGATGTTTGGCATTGTTAGTATCGGGTCCGTATTTTAGTTCCGGTGCCCGGTACAGTTTTATTATGATATTTAAGACTTGACTGTGAAATTTGGTGAGAAAGGGAGTTGATTTGACGTGATTCGGACGTCCAGTTGAGAAGATATGGATTTTAAAGTGTTCTTGAGAAATTCATTTGATTTGGTGCTAAATTCGTAGTTCTAGGTGTTATTTTGGCGATTTAATCGCGCGAGCAAGTTCGTATGATGTTTTTAAACTTGTGTGCATATTTGGTTTGGAGCCCTCAGGGCTCGGGTGAGTTTCGGATAAGCCACGGGATGTTTTGGACTTGGAAACAAATCTGGTTTTCTGCAGATTCTAATGTCTGGCATATCCTTCTTCGCGTTCGCGAAGGTCCTATCACGAACGCGAAGAGTAACCTGATGAGGCTGAGACTTCTTCTTCGCGAACGCGAACGCGAAGTGATGGGGGATTTACCCTTCGCGAATACGACCGGCTCAACGCGAACGCGAAGCATGTGGGGACCTAAGGGGGGTTTGGTCGTTCCTTCATCGCGAACGCGAGCAACGACTCGCGAACGCGAAGTCCAGGGGGGAGTAACCATCGCGAACGTGAGCTGGTTCTCACGAACGCGAAGGCATGGCAGCCAGTATCCTTCGCGAACGCGACAGTGGCCTCGCGAACGCGATGCACACTGTCGCCCAGTGCATAAAACAGAATCAAACACGGGTTTAAGCCATTTTTTCAACATTTTTCAAGAACAAAATGGGTATAGGCGATTTTCAAGAGTCATTTTCTTCCTCAAAGTATTGGTAAGTGATTCTAAACCATTTTCTTTCAATTACCCATTACATTCCTTGAATTATCAACCAAAAATCTAGAGTTTTTATGGTAGAATTAGGGGTTAGGGTAGAAACTAGGAATTTCGAAAATTTGGGGATTTAAACCTCGATTTGAGGTCAGATTCCAAAACTAATTACATATTCGGGCTCGGGGGTGAATGGGTAAAAGGATTTTGGTCCAAACCTCGGGTTTTGACCAAGCGGGCCCGGGGTCGATTTTTCGACTTTTTGGAGGAAAAAATTGAAAAATTTAATTTATGAAATATAATTGATTCCTTTAGCAATATTTGATATTATTGAGTTATTTTTTAATAGATACGAGTGGTTTGGAGGTGAATTCCAAAGAAAAAGCTGTGATTGAGAATTAAGTGGCCTTTGGAGCGAGGTAAGTATTGTGTCTAACCTTGGCTTGAGGGAATAGGTATTGTGTGAGTATTTGCTACGTGTTTTGTTGATGAATACGATATATAGTTGAGGTGACGAGCATCTATACGTTGTGGTCGAGTCATAGCATGCGAGTGAAATTCCATTCTTGCAAATTTGTAGTCTTAAATCTTGTTATCCATGCTTATTGTTGTTGTTGAAATGTTGGGAAACTTGTATCCGGTTCCACCAAGGTCGATAAAATTGTGAATATTGATTCGAGGTTGAGATGTTAAATTGTGAAAGTAATCATTTATGAAATATGGATTTCTTGTGAAACTCCTCCCTATCCGTTGTTATTTGATTATGTGAATTGTGAGGATGAGTGTAAAGCACAATGGGTGATGCCTTGCATAATTTAATTATATTGTGAGAAAGAGTGTAAAGTCGGAAAGGTGATGCCGTGCATAATTTAATTATATTGTGAGGAAGAGTGTAACGCACGAAAGGTGATGCCGTGCATAATTTAATTATATTATAAGGAAGAGTGTAAAGCACTAAGGGTGATGTCGTGCAGTTTTTCATGCTGTCTTAATTGCTCAATTCGTTTAAGGATTTTCGGTTTAATTATGTCTTTTCATTATTCTCACTCTTTATGTTGTATTCTCCCACTGTGAGTTCCCCTCCCATTATTTCTGCATTATTGCTTTACTTATTGTTATTGCCTCTAGCATGTTTATATATTCAGGTTATATGTGGGTGCCTTGTCCTAGCCTCGTCACTACTTCACCGATGTTAGGTTCGACACTTACCAGTACATGAGGTCGGTTATACTGATGCTTCACTCTGCACTTTCTGTGCAGATTTTGATACCGGCTCAGGTTGATCGAGATTTGCTACTGGTCCGTTGTACGGAGACTGAAGGTAGATCTGTCGGCGTCCATAGACCTTGAAGTCCCCGTCTATCCTTTATGTCTTAATGTTTTCTTTCATTCAGACTGTTGTATTTCTTTCAGACTATTACCTGTTGTAAATTCTAGAATGCTCGTGAATTGTGACTCCAGATCCGGGTGGAGTAGTTAATACATATTTATGATATTCCGCACTTGTTATATTTCATTGTAGTTAATTAATGTTAATTACTGAATGGAAATAAGAAATTGGTAAATGATTCTCTAACGTTGGCTTGCCTAGCAAGTGAAATGTTATGCGTCATCATGGTCCCGTCGGTAGAAAATTTAGGGTCGTGACAGTTGGTATCAGAGCACTAGGTTGCTTAGGTCTCACGATTCACGAGCAAGCTTAGTAAAGTCTGTAGGATCGGTACGGAGACGTTTGTGCTTATCTTCTAGAGGCTATGAAGTTTAGGAACAAGTTTCACCTCGTTTCTTCTATGTCGTGCGATTTTGCTTTCTCAATGCTGATTGAACTCTTCTACTCTTATTCTCTCGCATATGGAGAGAACACATATCGCTTCCTTAGCCGAGTAGCAGCCAGAGCCTCCAGTTACAGCTCCTACGCGGGGCAGAGGTCGAGGCCAAGGCAGGGGCAGGGCTCAGTCTAGGTCTTGAGCAGCAGCCACAGCAATGGAACCTCACATAGAGCTTGACGATGAGGTTCCAGCCCAGACTGTTCCTGCCGGACCAGCTCAGGTTTCAGAGGGGTTCATTGCTACCCTAGTATTTCAGGACGCTTTGGTCCGTTTGGTGGGCCTTATGGAGAGTGTGGGCCAGACTTGCGCTTTTCCCATGGCACCAGCAGTATCTCAGGCTGGAGGAGGAGCCCAAACTCCCACCACTTCTGATCTGGAGCAGATAGCTTCCTAATATCAGGCTCCAGCAGCTCAACTAATCAGATTAGTTCAGCCGGTTATTGCGGCACAGGTCGGAGATGGGCCAGCTATGTCTTATGAGGCCTTATGGAGATTAGACAGGTTTATCAAGCTATTTCCTGTTCACTTCAGCGATGCTCCTTCAGAGGATCCTCAGGAGTATCTTGACAACTGTCACGAGGTTTTACGGAACATGGGTATAGTGGAGACCAATGGGGTCAATTTTGTTGCATTTCAGATGACGGGTTCCGCCAAGAAATGGTGGAGAGATTACTTGTTGACCAGACCAGCTGGGTCGCCTGCTCTTAATTGGGACTAGTTCTCTCAACTCTTCATAGAGAAGTTTCTACCTATCACATTGAGAGAGGAGCGTCGCCGTCAGTTTGAGCGTCTCCAGCAGGGCAGTATGACTGTTACTCAGTATGAGGCCCGTTTTGTGGATTTAGCTCATCATGCTATTCTTCTGCTTCCCACCGCGCGAGAGAGAGAGAGAGAAGAGGAGGTTTATTGATAGACTTGCCCAGCCTATCAGATTTAAAATGGCTAAGGAGATGGGGAGTTAGATTTCTTTTCAGGCAACTGCTAATGTCGCCACACGAGTCGAACTGGTTCTTGCTTAGGTAGGTCAGGGATCTGACAAGAGACATCGTAATTTTGGTGAATTCAGCGGTGCCTCATCTAGAGGCAGGAGTACTTTTGGTAGAGGCCATCCTCCCAGGCCGTTTCATTCAGCGCTTCAGGCATCTCACTGTGCCTCAGGTGGTCGTGGACCTTAGATGCATTATTCCTACCAGCTAGCCTACAGTGTACCACCATCTCCTTATAGTGCACCTCCACTCCAGAGTCATCAGGGTGGATATTCAGGTCGACAAGGTCAGTTTCAGGGTCAGCAGTCACAGCAACTGAAGTTATGTTATACTTGTGGTGATCCGAGGCACATTGCTAGATTTTGCCCTCGGGCAATGGGCAGCTCACAGCATCAGAGTTCTCGTGCCATGGTTCCGGCACCAGTTGCTGCACCACCCGCTCAGCTAGCCAGAGGCAGGGGTCAGACATCCAGAGGTAGAGGCTAGACTGTTAGAGGTGGAGGTTAGGCCGTTAGAGGTGGAGACCAGCCAGTTAGAGGACGTCCCAGGGACGTAGTATAGGGTGGTAGGGCCCATCCCCAATGTTATGCTTTCCCAACCAGGCCTGAGGCTGAGTCATCTGACGTTGTTATCACAGGTACTGTTTCAGTTTGCAGTAGAGATGCTTCAGCTCTATTTGATCTGGGATCTACTTACTCCTCTGTGTCATCATATTTTGCTTCCCATTTGGTTGTGCCCTGTGATTCTTTAAGTGCTCATGTGTATGTGTCCACACTAGTGGGAGATGCTGTTGTTGTAGATCGTGTTTATCGTTTGTGTATGGTCACCCTTGGGAGTCTTGAGACTCATGTAGATCTCCTACTTCTGGACATGGTTGATTTTGATGTCACACTGCAATGGATTGGTTGTCACCTTATCATGCTATATTAGATTGTCACGCCAAGACAGTGACCTTAGCCTTGCAGGGGTCACCTCGATTAGAGTGGAGAGGAAGTCTTGGCCATTCTGCTAGCAGGGTTATCTCTTATGTGAAGGCTCGACATATGGTCGAGAAGGGGTGTTTAACTTACTTGGCTTATGTCCGCGATTCTAGTGCGGAGGTTTCTTCCATAGATTCGGTGCCGATTGTTCGTGAGTTTCCAGAGGTGTTTCTTGCAGACCTGTCGGGGATGCCACCCGACATGGATATTGATTTCTGCATTGATTTGGCTCCAGGCACTCAGCCTATTCCCATTCTGCCATATCGCATGGCCCCGCAAGAGTTGAAAGAATTGAAGGAGCAGTTGTAAGATTTGCTTGATAAGGGCTTCATTAGACCTAGTGTCTCGCTTTGGGGTGCACCTGTGTTGTTTGTGAAGAAGAAAGATGGATCGATGAGGATGTGTATAGATTATCGGCAGTTAATCAAAGCCACCATCAAGAACAAATATCCATTGCCGAGGATTGATGATTTATTTGATCAACTTCAGGGTGCCAAGGTGTTTTCAAAGATTGAGTTGAGATTTGGCTACCATCAGTTGAGGATTAGGGCATCCGATGTTTCTAAGATAACTTTTCGGACTCGGTATGGGCATTAAGAGTTTCTAGTGATATCATTTGGGCTGACAAATGCCCCAGCAGCATTTATGGCTTTGATGAACCGGGTGTTCAAACCCTACCTAGATTCTTTTATGGTTGTTTTTATTGATGATATCTTGATCTACTCCCACAGTCGAGAGGAGCATGAGCACCACCTTTGAATCGTTCTTCAGACTCTGAAAGACAGCCAATTATATGCTAAGTTCTCAAAATGTGAGTTTTGGTTGAGTTCAGTTGCTTTCTTGGGTCACGTTGTATCAACAGAGGATGTTCAGATGGATCCTAAGAAGATTGAGGCAGTTTAGAACTGGCCTAGACCCACATCAGCTATAGAGATCCGTAGTTTCTTGGGTTTGGCAGGCTATTACCGTCGATTTGTGGAAGGGTTTTCATCCATAACAGCCCCGTTGACCAGATTGACCTAGAAGGGTGCCCCGTTCAGGTGGTCAGACGAGTGTAAAGCGAGCTTTCAGAAGCTCAAGACAGTTTTGACTATGGCACTGGAATTGGTGTTACCCACAGGTTCAGGATCTTATACAGTATATTGTGACACATCTCGTATTGGTCTGGGTGCGGTATTGATGCAGGGTGGAAAGGTTATTGCATATGCTTCACGGCAACTGAAGGTTCACGAGAAGAATTACCATGTTCATGATCTAGAGATGGCAACCATTGTTCACGCGCTGAATATTTGGAGGCACTATCTTTACGGCGTGCTATGTGAGGTATTCACTGATCATCAGAGCTTGCAGTATTAGTTCAAATAGAAGGAACTCAATTTGAGGCAGATAAGGTGGCTGGATCTATTGAAAGACTATGATATCACCATATTGTATCATCCCGGGAAGTTCAATGTGGTGGCCGATGCTTTGAGTAGAAAGTCAGTCAGTATGGGTAGCCTTGCATATATTCCAGTTGGTGAGAGACCGCTTGCATCGGATGTTCAGGCCTTGGCCAACCAGTTCGTGAGGTTAGATATTTCTGAGCTCAGTCGTATTCTAGCTTGTACAGTTGCTCGGTCTTCTTTGTTTGAGCGCATCAGAGATCGGCAGGATGACGATCCTCATTTACTTGTCCTTAGAGACACAGTGTGGCACGGTGGTGCCAAGCAGGTTACTGTTGGAGATGATGGAGTTTTGAGGATGTAGGGTCGAATTTGTGTGCCTAATATGTATGGACTTCGTGAGTTGATCCTTGAGGAGTCCCACAGTTCCCGGTATTCTATTCATTCGGGTGCCGCCAAGATGTATCAGGACTTGAGGCAGCATTATTGGTAGAGGCGAATTAAGAAGGACATAGTTGCCTATGTAGCTCGGTGCCTAAATTGCCAGCAGATAAAGTGTGAGCATTAGAGACCTGGTGGTTTACTTCAGAGGTTAGATATTCCTGAGTGGTAGTAGGAGCGTATCACTATGGACTTTGTTGTTGGACTCCCACGGACTTAGAGGAAGTTCGATGCAGGTTGGGTCATTATGGACAAGCTGACTAAGTCAACGCATTTCATTCATGTAGCAGTTACCTATTCCTCAGAGCGGTTGGCAGAGATTTATATTCGTGAGATCGTCCGTCTTCACGGTGTGCCCGTGTCTATCATTTCTGATCGAGGTACACAGTTTACCTCACACTTTTGGAAAGCAGTTCAGCGTGAGTTGGGTTCGCGGGTTGATTTGAGCACAACATTTTATCCTCAGACGGACGGGCAGTCCGAGCGTACTATTCAGATCTTGGAGGATATGCTCTGCGTCTGTGTTATTGACTTCAGAGGTTTTTGGGATCAGTTTTTGCCGTTAGCGGAGTTTGCCTACAATAACAACCATAAGTCAAGCATTCAGATGGCTCCCTATGAGGCATTATATGGTAGACGGTTTAGGTCGCCAGCTGTGTGGTTTGAGTTGGGGGAGGCTCGATTATTGGGTACAGATTTAGTTCAGGAGGCCTTTGACAAGGTCAATATTATACAGGATCGACTTCGTACAGCTCAGTTCAAGCAAAAGAGTTATGCCGACCGTAAAGTTCGTGATATTGCATTCATGGTTGGAGAAAAAATATTACTTCGGGTATCGCCCAAGAAAGGTGTTATGAGATTTGGGAAGAAGGGCAAGTTGAGCCCTAGGTATATCGGGTCATTTGAGATACTCGAGAAAGTGGGGGAGGTAGCTTATAGACTTGTGTTGCCTCCAGGGTTATCCTCAGTTCATCCGGTATTCCATGTGTCTATGCTCCAGAAATATCATGGTGACCCGTCTCACGTGTTAGATTTCAGCTCTGTCCAGTTGGACAAGGATTTGACTTACGAGGAGGAGCCGGTGGCCATTCTAGACCGGCAGGTTCGTCAGTTGAGATCAAAGAGTTACCCTTCCGTTCGAGTGCAGTGGAGAGGTCAGCCTATTGAGGCAGCTACTTGGGAGTCCGATATGCAGAGTAGAGAATGTGATGACCCAAAAGGTCATCTTATGTTTTAGAAGTCGAATCTGCGCTCTTAAGCCTTAAAAATCTCATTTTTACCCTCCTCGATTTGCGTGCACAGTCCAGGCAGGTTTCTGGAAAGCTTTTATGTTGAAAACTAATGAAAATAAGAATTTTTGCCTTAAAAGTTGATTTTAGTTGACTTCGGTCAACATTTATGGTAAACGGCCCCGGATTAGTGTTTTGACGGTCCTGGTTGGTCCGTATCAAATTATGGGACCTGGGCGTATGCCCGGAATCGAATTTGGAGGTCCCTAGCTCAAGTTATGAATTTTTGATAAAAATTAAAAGTCTGAAAATTTATTATTTTTAAGAATGGATCGATGTTCGGCATTGTTAGTATCAGGTATGTATTTTGATTTCGGAGCCCGATACAGTTTCATTATGATATTTAAGACTTGTCTGTGAAATTTGGTAATAAACGTAGTTTATTTGACGTGATTCGGACGTCCAGTTGAGAAGATATAAATTTTAAAGTGTTCTTGAGAAATTCATTTGATTTGGTGCTAAATTCGTAGTTCTAGGTGTTATTTTGGCGATATGATCGCGCGAGCAAGTTCGAATGATATTTTTAGACTTGTGTGCATATTTGGTTTGGAGCCCCGAGGACTCGGATAAGTTTCGGATAGGCCACGGGATGTTTTGGACTTGGGAAAAAATTTGGTTTTCTGCAGATTCTGGTGTCTGGCATATTCTTCTTCGCGTTCGAGAAGGTCCTCTCGCGAACGCGAAGAGTAACCTGATGAGGTTGAGACTTCTTCTTCGCGCACGCGAAGGCCTGATCATGAATACGAAGTGATGGGGGATTTACCCTTCGTGAACGCGACCGGCTTAACGCGAACGCGAAGCATGTGGGGACCTGAGGGGGGTTTGGTCGTTCCTTCATCGCGAACGCAAACGTGGCCTCGCGAACGCAGCACATTGTCGCCCAGTGCATAAAACATAATCAAACACGGGTTTAAGCCATTTCTTCAACATTTTTTAAGAACAAAACGGGTAGAGGCGATTTTCAAGAGTCATTTTCTTCCTCAGAGTGTTGGTAAGTGATTCTAAACCATTTTTTTCAATTACCCATTACATTCCTTGAATTATCAACCAAATATCTAGAGTTTTTATGGTAGAATTAGGGGTTGTGGTAGAAACTAGGAATTTCGGAAATTTGGGGATTTAGACATCGATTTGAGGTCAGATTTCAAAACTAATTACATATTCGGGCTCGGGGTGAATGGGTAAAAGGATTTTGGTCCGAACCTCGATTTTTGATCAAGCGGGCCCGGGGTCAATTTTTCGAGTTTTTGGAGGAAAATTTTGGAAAATTTAATTTATGAAATATAATTGATTCCTTTAGCAATATTTGATATTATTGAGTCATTTTGAATAGATACGAGTGGTTTGGAGGTGAATTGCAAAGGAAAAGTTGTGATTGAGAATTAAGTGACCTTCAGAGCAAGGTAAGTGTTGTGTCTAACCTTGGCTTGAGGGAATAGGTATTGTGTGAGTATTTGCTACGTGTTTTGTTGATGAATACGATATATAGTTGAGGTGACGAGCATCTATACGTTGTGGTCGAGTCATAGCATGCGAGTAAAATTTTATTCTTACAAATTTGTAGTCTTAAATCTTGTTATCCATGCTTATTGTTGTTGTTGAAATGTTGGGAAACTTATATCCGGTTCCACCAAGGTCGATAAAATTGTGAATATTGATTCGAGATTAAGATGTTAAATTGTGAAAGTAATCATTTATGAAATATGAATTTCTTGTGAAACTCCTCCCTATCCGTTGTTATTTGATTTTGTGAATTTTGAGGATGAGTGTAAAGCACAAAGGGTGATGTCTTACATAATTTAATTATATTGTGAGGAAGAGTGTAAAGCACGAAGGGTGATGCCGTGCATAATTTAATTATATTGTGAGGAAGAGTGTAAAACACGAAGGGTGATGCCGTGCATAATTTAATTATATTATGAGGAAGAGTGTAAAGCACGAATGGTGATACCGTGCAGTTTTCCTTGTTGTCTTAATTGCTCAATTCGTTTAAGGATTTTCGGTTTAATTATGTATGTTCATTATTCTCACTCTTTATGTTGTATTCCCCCACTGTGAGTTCCCCTCCCATTATTTCTGCATTATTGCTTTACTTATTGTTGTTGCATCTAGCATGTTTATACTGCTTAGGTTATATGTGGGTGCCTTGTCCTAACCATGTCTTACTGTTTTCTTTCATTCAGACAGTTGTATTTCTTTCAGACTATTACCTGTTGTAAATTCTAGAATGCTCGTGAATTGTGACTCCAGATCCGGATGGTAGTAGTTAATATAGATTTATGATATTCCGCACTTGTTATATTTTATTGTAGTTAATTAATGTTAATTACTGAATGGAAATAAGAAATTAGTAAATGATTCTCTAACGTTGGCTTGCCTAGCAAGTGAAATGTTAAGCGCCATCACGGTTCCATCGATGAAAAATTTCGGGTCGTGACAAATAACAAATGGTAAATAATCTTAGTTAAGACTATGAGGACTGATGTAGAGCAAAGATTATTGCGTTATTGATTCGGATAAATGAAATTAACATTCTCATTTTTAGAATTTATACGATTTCCTTTAACGTCTATTTATAACTCATGATATAATTTTCAATAATATTTACATGATTTTTAAAATTTCTTACTCAATGCAGGACACACGACAACACACATAGACTAGATTCTATATTTTATAGTATATTCAAAGTACGAAAACCATAGCAAAATACCGTTCACTATTTTTACCCTTTAAAAATAGATCTTACACTAGATAAAATTAATTATTTTATTATTTTTCTAATTTTTCAGAATAATAATAGTCATTTAATATTTAAAAATTTGAAATCAACAAGATTCCATCTATTAAATCATTTGTTATTTGAACTATGTAAACAATAAATCTATAAAAAAAAATAACAAAGAAATAACATACACCAAGAATATTGTCCACAATGATATCATACAATAAAATATCAATAATCAAATACTATATAAGTAATTCACCTAAAATCAGAAGATACCAGATTCTTTTAATTCAACTATTGTGTCAATGTAATAATATTTATGTTTTCGTTAATATGAATATTGCATAGCGTTAATTGTTATTACACATTATTGTTTTATTCGATGTATAATTGTTATCAATAAACCCCCAAAAATACGTGCAACGCACATACACTCAAACTAGTTTTAATAAAAAGAGTTCTCCTAACTTTCTTTTGAATTGAAAACTCAGTATTTTATAATTATGGCCAATATTTTGACTAATGGAGTCCATATCACATAAGCATAAGTATATTTGTAAAGTGTAGACTTTGTTGGCAATATTCTTTGGGATCCCAAGATATTGTATTGTGGTGGACATCATTTGCACAAGTTGTATTTCTTCCTTTCCCCCTTTATTAAGAGTATTTTGTATGAGAGTTGAGTGTTGGGAAATACTTGTGTGAACCCTTTCTTTGGAGTGATCTTGTGAGGTTATTCTCTTAGGGTATTTGGGACTAATTAGAGTATTTACTCTAATTTTGTACTCTCTTTTGTACTCTTATTGTTATAGTGAAATTGCCCCTCTCCGCTTGTGGACGTAGGTCACACTGACCGAACCATGTTAAATTGGTGTCTTCTTTATATGTTTTAATTGTCATTATTATCAACTTCCATTATTTTTGTTATTTTCATTATATCGTTATTTGACTAAATTCCGCACTACTCGGGTTCCCGATCCTAACAGATTGGTATCAGAGTCAGATCTAACCGGTTTAGTTTCAATAGCCAAAATGACTCTAACAAAGACTTATGTTGAGAAATTTGTTCGAAGTGCAAACTTCGGAATGTGACAATTAAAGATGGAAGCTATCCTAATTCAGGATGGCTTAGATTTGGCGTTGCAGGGAAAGGAGAAGAAGCCGGATAAAATGATGGATGAGAAGTTTGCCATCATAGATAAAAAGGCAAAATCATGTATCATCTTAAATATCTCAAATGAGGTTTTACGTGAAGTTTCTGAAGAAACCACAGCCAAAGACATGTGGAAAAAATTGAAAACCTTATATATGAAGAGGACGGTGAAAAATAGACTTTACCTAAAGGAGAAGCTTTATGCAATTCGTATGGGTGAATGTACATCTATTCTCTCTCATCTTGACATCTTTGATTCTATTATTATGGATTTGAGTAATATAGATGTTGAAATTAAAGATGAGGATCAAGTCGTGTTACTGCTATGTTCTCTACCCCAATCTTTTAAGCATATAAGGGATACTATGCTTTATGCAAAGGATAATATCTTTTATAAGGATATTAAATCTATCTTAAATTTAAAAGAACGGATAGATAGTGGTATTACTAGGGAAGCTAGTAGAACTCAAGCGGAAGTTGGCTTGTTTGTTAGGGGCAAATCCGACTCCATATCCAGATACAATAATTTAGAGTGTCGCTATTGTCATAAGAAAGGTCACATTATCTCTCAATGTTATAAGCTAAAAAATAAAGAAAATTATAAGGAAAGGAAAAATGAGCACAAAAATACGGACACTGCCGAAACAAGTGTAGTTGCTGATGAAACTGAGGGAACTATTTTTTAGCAACTAATAATAGTTTCAAATCTAACAATGAGTGGATTTTAGATTCGGGTTATTCTTATCATATGTGTCCCAATCGTGATTTAGTTACCACATATGAATCTATTGGAGATGAAGTTGTCTTGATGGACAACAATTCTGCCTGCACAGTTATTGGAAAAGGTACTGTCCGAATCAAAATGCACGATGGTGTGGTGAGAACTCTCACCGATATTAGACATGTTCCTGACTTGAAGAAATATCTAATCTCTTTGGGCATTTTAGAATCTCTTGGGTACAAGTACACAGGTTGAGGTGGAGTTCTGAAAGTTTCTCATGGTACTCTTGTGATCATGAAAGCACACAGATCTGGTTCGTTGTATACTTTATTAGGATCCACTGTTATAGGCCCTACTACAGTTTCGGTATCTGACAACTTGTCTGATTTTGATGGATTAAATTTTGACATATGCCCATTAGGGCTTTTGTGTAGAAGGTGGAGCAAATTTACTATATCAGCCAAAATTAGGCCAAGGTGAAGATTTGTTATTATGGCCAATAATTTGGCTAATGGAGTCCATCTCACATAAGTATAAGCATCTTTGCAAAGTGTAGACTTTGTTGACAATATTCTTTGGGACCCAAAAATATTGCATTGTGTGGTGAACATCATTTGTATAAATTGTATCTATTCTTTTACACCTAAGAGGCCAAGACTTTTTTGCCTATAAAAGGGAAGGCCATTAGTTCATTTTAGACACACCAACAAGACTTGAGTTTTCATTTCTTGTTTCTTCCTTTTCCTTTTATTAAGAGTGTTTAGTACGAGAGTTGAGTGTTGGGAAGCACTTGTGTGGACCTTTTCTTTGGAGTGGTCTTGTGAGGTTATTCGCTTAGGATATTTGGGATTAATTAGAGTATTTACTCTAATTTTGTGCTCTCTTTTGTACTCTTATTGTTATAGTAAAATTGTTCATCTCCGTTTGTGGACGTAGGTCACACTGACCGAACCACGTTAAATTGGTTTCTTTTTTATATGTTTTAATTGCTGTTATTATCAACTTCCATTGTCTTTGTTATTGTCATTATACCGTTATTTGGCTAAATTCTGCCTCGGGTTCCCGATCCTAACAACTTTAGTACTTGTCAATTAAGTATATCTTTTGGTCCTATTTTTATCGCTACGATAAAAACATAGTAATCATTCATGATTTTTCACCGAATTTAAGATGAAGATAATGTACAACACTCATCAAACTGAAGCTTCAGAAACTTTTTGTATCTTTTATATTTAATCTAAAATGGGGATAATAGTTATTTCTTTGTTTTTAGATTTCTAAGTTGATCAGAAGTGTTCAAGTTTCGTTGGTAGATGGTAATTGTAGAGAGATAGATGCAAGAATTCAAATATGTTAAAAAATTTATACGACAAGTTATTTATAAGATAATGACTACTTACATCTAAATATTAATTGGTAATATATTGCAAATAATTTTTAACATAAGTTACAACTCACTATAGTTTAAAAGATACTTATATTGTTAGGGTACACTACATAGCCATATCACAATCACCAATACATTAAGAAAAAAAGCTATAAAAAGGTGTTGCATATTTGTTTTTTCAAAATGAAATAGAGTTTTTGAGCTAATATAGAAGGAAGAAATATGTAACTCAATAAATATACTTTTGTAACTCTAAATATAACTACGTATATACTTTTTCATGATAGGAATATGAGACACAAATTTAACTACATAGGATGAAAAAAATCAACTAATGGATAATTAGTATGTGTTAAATTTTATATATTTATCGTTTATAGTTGTATTAAGTTTTAACGAATAAATTTATTAATAATCTAATTAATTTAGTCTAAATTGATTAAATTAGTTATAACAAAGTAAGAAAGGAAATGGACAAAAACTTAGGACAAGCATCACCGCGTTTCATAGAAAATTAGTCACCTACAAGTAAATAAAACTTTTTTATATTAATATTTTAATATTTAGGACGTTTTTACCTAGTTCAAATAAGTAATGTTTTGATAAGCAAGATTTTAATTGATTTTGAAGTACTAAATACTAAAAAAACAACTTAAATTATAAGTTTGTCCAATGTTATACCTTATTTTTATAGGGTAAAAATGTGATGACCCAAAATATTATTTTTAAATTTAATAAGTAATTATGTATTCTAAAACCTTAAAAAATACCATTTATCACTCCTCGACTTGCGTGCGCAGTCCGTAAAAAATTTCGGAAAGTTTTCATGTGAAAAATAGATTAAAATGGGAAATAGAGCTTTAAAACTCAACTGAGTTGACTTTGATCAACATTTTTAGCTAACGAACCCAGATCAATATGTTGACAATTCCGGTAGCTCCGTATCGTGATATGGGACTTGGGCGTATGCCCGAAATTTAATTTGGAGGTCACTAGCTCAAGTTATGGCCATTTAACGGAACTAGCAATTTAAAGGCTAAAGACTTTTAAGTTTGACCACGGGGTCGACTTTATCACATCGAGGCCGTAATTCGATTTTGGAAATATGAATAACTCTGTTATGTCATTTATGACTTGTGTGCCAAATTTAAAGTCATTCCGGATTCATTTAATATGTTTTGGTACAAAATTTGCAAATTGAAAAGTTTAAAACTCAATATCCGAATCGAGGTGTGAATTGCAATTTCGATGTTATTAGATGTGATTTGAGACCCCGAGTAAGTCTG
The DNA here is from genome assembly GCF_000390325.3 of Nicotiana tomentosiformis. Classification (NCBI taxonomy): domain Eukaryota; kingdom Viridiplantae; phylum Streptophyta; class Magnoliopsida; order Solanales; family Solanaceae; genus Nicotiana; species Nicotiana tomentosiformis. The sequence continues at coordinate 89,053,751 of NC_090819.1, read as the reverse complement.
TATGATGTTACAAGACTTGTTGTTATATTTGGATAAGGTACTGAGGGTCTCGGGTGAGTTTCGGATAGGTCACAGGATGTTTTGAACTTACAAAATTTTGTTAGTATAACTGAACCTATTGCAGGCCTCTGATCTCGCAATTGCGAGATCAGGCATCGCAAATGCGAACCAAGCAAGTATGGCTATTGCGAGATTTTTATCGCAATTGCGAAGAAAGCCTAGGCGAGCAGTTCTCGCAATTGCGAGTTTATCTTCGCAACTGCGAAGGGCCAATTGTCTCAAATGCGACATAATCTTCGCATTTGCAAAGGCATCGGGATTGTGAAGAGCATTACAATTGCGAGTGTTTCTTTGCATTTGCGAAGCTCAGGTCGCAATTGCGACACCTGCAGCTGAACAAAATAACTTTTGGACGGGATTTTTGATTCATTTCCCAAATCTTCAAAACCTAAAATCTCAAGAGGCGATTTTAGGTGATTTTCACGGGAAAATATTGGGGTAAGTGTTCCTTATCCTATATTGATTATATTTCATGATTTCATACTCATTTATATCATGAATCCATGAATTTATGGAAGAAAATCAGATTTTTCTAAAATCTTCCAAAAACAAAATTTTAAGATTTGAAGGTCCATTTCATATCGGAATTGGATAATTTATGTATGGTTGGACTCGTCTCGGAATGGGTGTTTGGATTTCGTAAGTTTTTTCGAGATTTGAGACGTGGGTCCCACTGCCAAATATTTTAATAAATTTTAGATTTTATCTGAAAAATTAGTAAATTCATATGGAATTAATTTCTATGATTAGTATTGAATATATTGAATTGTTTGTGAATAGATTTTAAGATTTTGGAGGCAAATTTAAAAGGAAAAGTTGTGGTTGAGTAATTGATTGAAATTTACAAAGTGAGGTAAGTGTCGTGGTTAACCTTGACTTGAGGGAATAGCACCCTTAAATTATTTGTTATGTGAAATACATGTGAACGACGTATAGGCGAGGTGACGAGTGTCTATACGTCGTCAAATTAATTATTTGCATAATTACTTGAAAAAAATCATAAATTATTTTAAGTCATGAATTAATTATTATAATAATTATTTCTCTCCTATTCTTTGCCAAATATTAATTCTTGAATTCCTGCATTAATTGTCACATGCTACTTGAATTATGTGTCTTAATTGTTATTTGACACTTAGCATATTAAATATTAAACTTGTTATTTTCTCCCTGATTTCTATAATAATTTGCCATTTGACATTTTCTGTTTCATGATTAAATCATAATTATTGTATGCTTATTGTCTTATAATTTCATATTAATTGCTGCATTTATTGGAAAAATTCCTTCTATAAGCATTGGTAAATGAATATACTGGAGGAGTGGGTTGCACGCCGCAACAGAATTGATTATAACGAATATATGGGAGGATCGGGTTGCACGCTCCAACAGACTTATTAAAAGTATATATTGAAGGATCGGGTTGCATGCCGCAACAGACTTATTAAAAGTCTATATTGGAGGATCAGGTTGCACGCCGCAACAGACTTATTAAAAGTCCATATTGGAGGATCGGATTGCATGCCGCAACAGACTTATTAAAAGTCAATATTGGAGGATCGGGTTGCACGCCGCAACATACTGATTTAATAGTCGACATACATATATATATATTGGGGTATCGGGTTGCACGCCGCAACAGACTTGATTAAAGATAAATATATTGTGAGAGCGGGTTGCACGCTGCAACTGAATTGATGGAAATGATAATTGGTTATGACTGCTGAATTGGCTTCAATTATTATAAATGAGCTACTTGATTTATTTCTATTATTGTTGTTGTTTATAATATTGCGTACAGGTAATGTAAGTGACCTGCCTTAGCCTCGTCACTACTTTGTCGAGGTTAGGCTCAGCACTTACCAGTACATGGGGTCGATTGTACTGATACTACACTCTGCACTTCTTGTGTATATTTCTGAGTTGGTCCCAACGGCGTACCGTAGACTTGCTCGGATTTCAGTTATTCAGAGGAGACTTGAGGTATAACTGCACGGCGTTCGCAGTTCTCAAGTCCCCGTCTATTTTACTTTAGCTGTGTGTTTGTTTTCAGACAGCTTTATTTTATTCAGACCTTTATTTGTATTTATTCTAGAAGCTCATGCACTTGTGACACCAATTCTAGGATGGTATTTAGACACTGTTGCATTTATGGATTATTTCACTATATTTCAAACTTTGGTTCCGCTTTTGTTTCCTTGATTATTAAAAAACTAAAGATTGTTTAAAAATTAGTTAATATTATTCTAACGTTGGCTTGCCTAGCAAATAAAATGTTAGGCGCCATCACGGTCCGAAGGTGGGAATTTCGGGCTATGATAGTTGGTATCAGTGCACTAGGTTACATATGTCTCACGAGTCACGAGCAAACTCTGTACGGAGACGTTTGTACTTATCTCTTAGAGGCTATGACGTTTAGGAACAATATCACTTCTTTCTTATTCTGTCGTGTGATTTTATTCTATCATCGATGATTGAACCATTTTACTCTTATTCTCTCACAGATGGTGAGAACACGGTATATCTCTACCGATGGACAGGGACCAGAACCCCCGGTGGCAACTATGGCCACGGGTAGAGGTCGAGGTCTTGCTAGAGGCAGAGGCAGAAGCAGAGGTAGAGCTCAGTCCAGAGCTCGAGCAGCTTCACTTGTTGTGGAACCTCAGGTAGACGTTCAAGAGGAGGTCCCAGTTCAAAATGTACCAGTTGGACCATTTCTGGTCCCGGAAGGATTCATAGCCACTCCACTACTTCAGGACGCTTTAGTCCGATTGGTGAGTCTTATGGAGGGTGTGGCCCAGAATGGAACATTTCTAGTGGCACCAGCCGTCTCACAGGTTGGGGGAGGAGCACAAAATCCCACTACTCCCGCTCCGGAGCAGATGGCTCCCCAAAATCAGGCTCCAGCAACCCCGCCAGTTGGGGTAGTTCAGCCAGTTGTTGCGGCACAGATCGGTGATAGGCCCTCCATGTCTTTTGAGGCCTTATTGATACTTGATAAGTTTACCAAGATCTTTCCAGTTCACTTTAGTGGTACACCTTCTGAGGACCCACAAGATTATTTTGAACGTTGCCATGAGGTGCTGCGGAGCATGGGTATAGTTGAGACCAATGGGGTTGATTTTGCCGTATTTCAAATGATGGGTTCTGCCAAGAGGTGGTGGAGAGATTATACATTGACCCGACCAGTCGGATCGCCTGCACTTACATGGGAGCAGTTCTCTCAGCTATTTCTGGAAAAGTTCCTCCCTATCACACTGAGAGAGGAATTTCGCAAGCAATTCGAGCGTCTACAGCGGGGCAGTATGACTGTTACTCAGTATGAGTCCCGTTTTGTTGATTTGGCCCGTCATGCTCTCCTTTTACTACATACGGAGGGAGAGAGAGTGAAGAGTCTTATTGAGGGACTCACTCACCCTATTAGACTTAAGATGGCCAAGGAGACCGGAAGTGAGATTTCTTTTCAGGCAGTTGCTAATGTCGCAAGGAGTATCGAGATGTCTCTTGCACAGAAGAGAGGGCAGAGGTCCGATAAGAGGCCTCGTCAGTTCGATGGTTTTAGTGGTGCCTAGTTTGGAGGTAGAGGTAATTTTGGTAGGGGTCATCCACCCAGACCGTTTCATTCAGCACTTCATGCATCTCCCGGTGCTTCAGGGAGTCATGGTCCTATTATGCCTTACTCTGGGCTGCCAATATTCAGTGCACATTCAGATCCTATCAGTGCACCACCACTCCAGAGTTACTACAATGGGTATCCGGCCTATTTGGGTCCGCTTAAGCTTCAGCAGCCATGGCATCGGGATGGGTGCTATGAGTGTGGGAACATTGGTCACATCAGGAGGTATTTCCCTAGATTAGCGAGTAACAAATCTCGGCAAGATTCTCGTGCCATTATACCGGCACCGGTTGCTTCATCGCCTGCTCAGCCATCTAGAGGTAGGGGTCAGGCACCTAGAGGTAGAGGTTAGGCTATCAGAGGTGGAGGTCAGGCCATTAGAGGTGGAGGTCGGACCGTTAGAGGTGAAGGCTAGCCAGTCAGAGGCCGTCCCAGGGACATAGTTCAAAGTGGTGAGGCCCATCCCGATTTTATGCTTTCCCAAATAGGCTTGAGGACGAGTCATATGATGTATGATCACATGTATTATTCCAGTTTGCCATAGAGATCCTTCAGTTCTATTTGATCCAGGATCTACTTATTCCTATGTGTCCTCCTATTTTGCTTTATATTTGGTTGTGCCGTGTGATTCTCTGAGTGCTTTTGTGTATGTATCTACACCGGTGGGAGACTCTGTTGTAGTGGACCATGTTTATCGTTCATGTGTGGTTACTATTGGTAATCTTGAGACTAGTGTGGATCTTCTACTTCTTGATATGGTAGATTTTGATGTTATTTTTGGTATGGATTGGTTGTCCCCTTATCATGCTATATTGGATTATCATGCCAAGACAGTGACTCTAGCTATGCCGAGGTTACCTCGGTTAGAGTGGAAAGGAACTCCTGGTCATTCTGCCAGCAGGGTTATTTCTTATATGAAAGCTCGGCGTATGGTAGAGAAATGGTGTCTAGCCTATTTGGCTTATATTCGCGATCCGAGTGCGGATGTTCCTTCTATAGACTCAGTACGAGTTGTTCGTGAGTTTTCAGAAGTATTTCCTACAGATTTACCGGGGATGCCACCCGATAGAGATATTGACTTCTGTATTGATTTGGCTCCTGACACTCAGCCCATTTCTATTCCACCATATCGTATGGTCCCGTTGGATTTGAAAGAATTGAAAGAGCAGTTACAAGACTTGCTTGATCAGGGATTCATTAGACTAGTGTCTCGCCCTATGGTGCACCAATATTATTTGTAAAGAAGAAAGATGACTATATGCGGATGTGTATAGACTATCGGTAGTTGAACAAGGCCACTACCAAAAACAAATATCCGTTGCCAAGAAATGATAACTTATTTAATCAGCTTCAGGGTGCCAAGGTATTTTCGAAGATCGATTTGAGATCTGGTTACCATCAGTTGAAGATTAGGGCATCTGATGTCCCTAAGACAGCTTTTCGGACTTGGTATGGGCATTACGAGTTCCTAGTGATGTCATTTGGGTTGACAAATGCTCCAACAACATTTATGGATTTGATGAATCGGGTGTTCAAGCCTTATTTGGACTCTTTTGTAGTTGTATTCATTGATGATATCTTGATTTAATCCAGCAGTCGAGAGGTACATGAGCAACATCTTCGAAGTGTGCTTCACACCTTGAAGAATAATCAATTATATGCCAAGTTTTCAAAATATAAGTTTTGGTTAGACTAAGTTGCCTTTTTGGGGCATGTTGTATCGGTAGAAGGCATAAAGGTGGATCCTAAGAAGATTGAGGATGTTCAAAATTGGCCTAGACCTACTTCAGTTACAGAGATCCGGAGTTTCCTAGGTTTAGCAGGTTATTATCGTCGGTTCGTGGAAGGGTTTTCATCTATAGCAAGCCCATTGACCAGATTGACACAGAAAGGTGTCCCATTCAGATGGTCAGACGAGTGTGAGTTAAGCTTTCAGAAGCTCAAGAATGCTTTGACTACGGCGCCAATGTTGGTATTACCCATAGGTTCAGAATCGTACATGGTATATTGTAACGCATCTCACATTGGGCTTGGTGCAGTATTAATACAAGATGGCAAGGTAATTGCATATGCGTCGCGACACTTGAAAGTTCACGAGAAGAATTATCTTGTTCATGACCTAGAATTGGCAGCCATTGTTCATGTGCTGAAGATTTGGAGGCATTACCTCTACGGTATCTTGTGTGAGGTATTTACTGATCATCGTAGCCTTTAGTATCTGTTCAAATAAAAAGATCTTAATTTGAGGCAGAGAAGATGGTTGGAGTTGTTGAAAGACTATGATATAGCCATTTTGTATCACCCCGGAAAGGCCAATGTGGTGGCCGATGCTTTGAGTAGAAAGGCTGCACGTATGGGCAGTCTTGCGTATATTCCGGTTGGTGAGAGGCCATTAGCTGCAGATGTTCAGACTTTGGCTAATCAGTTCGCGAGGTTAGATATTTCAGAACCCAGTCGGGTTCTAGCTTGCACAGCCGCTCGGTCTTCTTTATATGAGCGCATCAGAGAGAGGCAGTATGATGATCCTCATTTACCTGCTCTTAAGGACACGGTGCGGCACAGTGATGCCAAACATGTTACTGTAGGGGAAGATGGAGTTCTGCGAATGCAGGGCCGTATTTGTGTGCCTAATGTGGATGGGCTTCGTGAACTAATTCTTGAAGAGGCACATAGTTCCAGGTATTCTATTCATCCAGGTAGCGCTAAAATGTATCAAGATTTGCGGCAACATTATTGGTGGAGGAGAATGAAAAAGGATATAGTTGCACATATAGGTCGGTGTCTGAATTGTCAACAAGTTAAATACGAGCATCGGAGACCTGGTGGTTTATTTCAGAAGTTAGAAATTCCTGAGTTGAAGTGGGAGCGTATCACTATGGATTTTGTTGTTGGTCTCCCACAGACTCAGAGAAGATTTGACACAGTTTGGGTCATTGTGGACAGGTTGACCAAGTTAGCACATTTCATTCCAGTAGCAGTTACCTATTCTTTAGAGAGGTTAGCTGAAATTTACATTCGTGAGATTGTCCGCCTTCACGGTGTGCCCGTTTCTATTATTTCAGATCGAGGTACGCAATTTACCTCACATTTCTGGAGGGCTGTACATCATGAGTTAGGCACGCGGGTGGAGTTAAGTACAACATTTCATCCACAGACAGACGGACAGTCAGAGCGCATTATTCAGATATTGGAATATATGCTTCGCGCTTGTGTTATAGACTTTGGAGGTTCTTGGGATCATTTCTTGCCATTTGCGGAGTTTGCTTATAATGATAGCTACCAGTCGAGCATTCAGATGGCTCCATATGAGGCATTATATGGAAGGCGATGCCGATCGCCAGTTGGTTAGTTTGAACCGAGAGAGGCTCGGTTGTTGGGTACCGATTTGGTACAGGATGCCTTCGATAATGTCAAGATTATTCAAGATCGACTTCGCACAGTTCAGTCTAGGCAAAAATGTTATGCCGACCGTAAAGTTCGTGATATCGCATTCATGATTGGAGAAAGAATATTGCTCTAAGTTTCATCTTTGAAAGGTGTAATTAGGTTCGGAAAGAAGGGCAAGTTGAGCCCTAGGTATATCGGATCCTTTGAAATTCTTGAAAGGGTGGGTGAAGTAGCCTACAAGATTGCATTACCACCTAGTTTATTAGCGGTTCATTCGGTGTTCCATGTGTCTATGCTACAGAAATATCATGGTGATCCGTCCCATGTGTTAGATTTTAGCTCAGGCCAATTGGACAAATATTTGACTTACGAGGAGGAGCCGATGGCTATTCTAGCCTAGCAGGTCCGACAGTTGAGGTCTAAGAGTTATCCTTCAATTCAGGTGCAATGGAGAGGTTAGCCGGTAAAGGCATCTACCTAGGAGTCCGAGTCATACATGAGGATTAAATATCCACACTTATTCACCAGTTCAGGTACTTTTTTTTTTCTAACTCCATTCGAGGACGAACGTTTGTTTTAGAGGTGGATAATGTGATGACCCAAAATGTCATCTTTAAATTTAATAAGTAATTCTGCATTCTAAGACCTCAAAAAGCACCATTTATTATTCCTCGACTTGCATGAGCAGTCCGTAAAATTTTTCAGAAGGTTTTCATGTGAAACCGGATTAAAATGGGAAATAGTGCTTTAAAACTCAATTGAGTTGACTTTGGTCAAAATTTTTAGCAAACGGACCCGGATCAGTATTTTGACAGTTCCGGTATCTCCGTATCGTGATTTGAGACTTGGGCGTATGCCCGGAATTTAATTTGGAGGTCCCTAGCTCAAGTTATGGCCATTTAACGGAACTAGCAATTTAAAGGCTAAAGACTTCCAAGTTTGACAACGGGGTTGACTTTTTCATATCAGGGCTGGAATCCTATTCTGGAAATGTGAATAGCTCTGTTATGTCATTTATGACTTGTGCGCCAAATTTGAAGTCATTCCGGATTCATTTAATATGTTTTGGCACAAAATTTGTAAATTGAAAAGTTTAAAACTCAAAGTCTGAATCGAGGTGTGAATTGCAATTTCGATGTTATTTGATGTGATTTGAGACCCCGAGTAAGTCCGTATGATGTTACGGGACTTGTTGGGATATTTGGATAAGGTCCCGAGGGGATCAGGTGAGTTTCAGATAGGCCACAGGATGTTTTGAACTTAGAAAATTTTGTTGGTATAACTGAACCTATTGCAGGCCTCTGATCTCGCAATTGCGAGATCAGGTATCGCAAATGCAAACCAAGCAGGTACGGCAATTGCGAGATTTTTATCGCAGTTGCAAAGAAAGCCTAGGCCAGCAGTTCTCGCAATTGCGAGTTTATCTTCACAATTGCGAAGGGCCAATTGTCGCAAATTCGACATAATCTTCGCATTTGCGAAGGCAGCGGGGTTTTGAAGAGCATCGCAATTGCGAGTGTTTCTTCGCATTTGCGAGCTTCGCATTTGCGAAGCTTAGGTCGCAATTGCGATACCTGCAGCTCAACAAAATGACTTTTGGACGGGATTTTTGATTCATTTCCCAAATCTTCAAAACCTAAAACCTCAAGAGGCGATTTTGGGCGATTTTCACGGGAAAACATTGGGGTAAGTGTTCCTTATCCTATATTGATTATATTTCATGATTTCATACTCATTTATATCATGAATCCATGAATTTATGGAAGAAAAATCAGATTTTTCTAAAATCTTCCAAAAACGAAAATTTAAGATTTGAAGGTCCAATTCATATCGGAATTGGATAATTTTTGTATGGTCGAACTCGTCTCGGAATGGGTGTTCGGATTTCGTAAGTTTTTCTGTGATTTGAGACGTGAGTTCCATTGCCGAATATTTTAATAAATTTTGGATTTTATCCGAAAAATTAGTAAATTCATATGGAATTAATTCGTGTGATTAGTATTGAATATATTGAATTATTTGTGAATAGATTTGAATCTTTCAGGGGCAAATTTAAAAGGAAAAAGTTGTGGTTGAGTAATTAATTAAAATTTGCAAAGCGAGGTAAGTGTCGTGGTTAACGGTTAACCTTGACTTGAGGGGGGGTCGGTTGTACTAATACTACACTCTGCACTTTTTGTGCAGATTTTGGAGTTGGTCCGAGCGGCGTATCATAGACTTGCTCGGATATCAACTATTCAAAGGAGATTTGAGGTATAACTGCACGCCGTTCGCAGTTCTGAAGTCCCCGTTTATTTTACTTTAGCTGTGTGTTTGTTTCGAGACAACTTTATTTTATTCAGACCTTTATTTGTATTTATTCTAGAAGCTCGTGCACTTGTGATACCAATTCTGAGATGGTATTTAGACACTTTTGCATTTATGGATTATTTTACTATCTTTCAAACTTTGCTTCCGCTTTTGTTTCCTTGATTATTAAAAATATAAAGATTGTTTAAAAATTGGTTAATATTATTCTAACGTTGGCTTGCCTACCAAGTGAAATGTTAGGCGTCATCACGGTCCGAAGGTGGGAATTTTGGTCTGTGACAAAAAAAGACGAACGATATTTCGCTAAAGGTTTTCGTGCTTTTAATATAGTATAGATGGAGGTCTGAATATTAATCATTCAGATCTTAACCATTAATACTAATTAAGATATATAACACAATCTTATACCATTAAGATGTTATTTCAAGAATTTTATAAAAAAGATATTTCACTATTGCTTCTACACTTTCACCACTATTCACCAGCATCACTGCTATTGATGTCCCCTACCATTATTGACTATCACCATTCACTACCCACCACTCATTACCACCATCCTCAGCCACAACCACTACCCCTGCCAAGCATGAACGTTAGTTGCCACTTCCACTAGCCATCATTTACAACCATCCCCACCAACCATCATTACCACATCAATCACCAATCACCGCGATCAACCACCATAATATATTACCCATCATTATTATCAACCACCACCACCATCAAATACTACCATTAACTACTATTATCATCCACTATCTACTACCCATAATAACTACTAACAACCAATACCACTACCAGCTACTACCATGTCGACACCCATAACCACAACTGTTAGCCATCATCACCACCAACCACCATATAATTTTTTTTAAAATATTTTATTAATATAGTATTGAATTCATTAGTACTATTCAATTTGAATTTATACTTATTAATTTTTAAATAAAGAAAAAATTTACTCATTCAGAGAAAACAAACACTCTTAATTATTCAATATCCAGATGTGTATTCAAATTCAAAATATTTTAATCTTAATATATATACTAATATTCAAATGTGTATTCAGATTCAAACATTTTAATCTTAATAAAAACAAATGAGGCCTTACTTTTTTTTGAATTTTTTTTACTTGAAGTTGAAAAGAGAAGGTGTTTAAAATTGGAGCGGAAAGTGAGTAATTGGAAATTGCTTGTATGAACTGTATTTGGATTTTTTATTTTGGTTTGTTAAATTTGAAGTTTTGTGAATGAAATAATTATTTGAATTGAAGTATTTTCAATCCATTGTTTCAATATTTTATGTATATCTTAAATATTGAACTAATATTTGGTGCCCAAATGGCGCTGTTTATTACTTTTATCACATGAGAAAAAAAAACTACTAAATTGTTATAAAATAAAGACTGTAAAGTAAAGACAAGTATAGAGAGAAACTGATATATTATTCAACTTCAAACTTATGTACATAATGAACTGAATTCTCCTCTATTTATAGAAGAAAGGAAGCTGCTGTGTAAGCTGCTACTACAAGCTGCTGTGTAAGCTGCTACTGCAAGCTGCTGTGTAAGCTGCTTGTAAGCTGCTGCCGCAAGCTGCTGTGTAAGCTGCTGCTCTAAACTGTTGTGCCAGATATAGATAATCTTCTATCATGGGTAATATTTATCCATAGCGGAGTACTGAAAGGATAAGCTTCTTCAGGAGGCTTATTTCCAATAGAGTACTAAATAGATAAATATATTTATGGCGGAGTCTCATATGGATAAACTTCTTCAGGAAGCTTATTTACAACGGAGTACTAAATGAGCATTCATAATATAATATATTCATAACACTCCCCCTTGGATGTTCATTAAAAGATAATGTGCCTCGTTAAAACCTTACTAGGAAAAACCCCGTGGGAAAAAATCCTAGTGAAGGAAAAAGAGTACACATATTTAGTAATACGCATTGCTAACTGCCTCATTAAAAACCTTATAAGGAAAACCCTGTGGGAAAAAACCTTAATAAGGAAAAAAGAGTACATCGCGTATTTTACTCCCCCTGATGAAAACCTTATTTCAAATATTTAAGTCTCCGCATTCCAATCTTGTATACCATCTTCTCAAAAGTTGAAGTTGGTAAAGATTTGGTGAATAAATCTGCCGGATTGTCACTTGAACGGATTTGTTGCACATCAATGTCACCATTTTTCTGAAGATCGTGTGTGTAGAATAATTTTGGTGAAATGTGCTTCGTTCTATCTCCTTTTATAAATCCTCCCTTCAATTGGGCTATGTATGCAGCATTGTCTTCGTATAAAATTATGGATCTTTTATCACACTCCAAACCACATTTTTCTTGAATAAAATGAATCATTGATCTCAACCACACGCATTCCCTACTTGCTTCATGAATAGCTATTATCTCAGCATGATTTGAAGAAGTAGCAACAATTGACTGCTTTGTGGAGCGCCATGATATGACAGTACCTCCACATGTAAACACGTACCCGGTTTGAGATCGAGCTTTATGGGGATCAGATAAATAACCTGCATCTGCATAACCAACAAGATCTGCACTATCTTTGTTAGCATAAAACAAACCCATATCAAGAGTTCCCTTTAAATATCGCAATATATGCTTAATTCCGTTCCAATGTCTCCGTGTAGGAGAAGAGCTATATCTTGCTAGTAAATTAACAGAAAATGCTATGTCAGGTCTTGTAGCATTAGCAAGATACATAAATGCACCAATTGCACTGAGATAGGGTGTTTCAGGACCCAGGAGTTCCTCATCCTCTTCTGGAGGTCGGAACGGGTCCTTATTCACTTCAAGTGATCGAACAACCATTGGTGTACTCAATGGGTGTGCTTTGTCCATGTAAAAGCGTTTTAAGACCCTTTCTGTATAGGCAGATTGATGGATAAAGATCCCGTCTGCTAAATGTTCAATTTGCAGACCAAGACAAAGTTTTGTCTTCCCAAGATCTTTCATCTCAAATTCTTTCTTAAGATATTCAATTGCCTTTTGGAGCTCTTCTGAAGTTCCAACAAGATTTATGTCATCAGTATAAACAGCAAGTATAACAAATTCTGAAGCCATTTTCTTTATAAAAATACATGGACAAATAACATCATTTATGTAACCCTCTTTCAGCAAATATTCACTGAGGCGATTATACCACATGCGCCCAGATTGCTTTAAACCGTACAAAGATCTTTGTAATCTGATTGAGTACATTTCCCGAGATTTTGAATATGCTTCGGGCATTTTAAATCCTTCAGGGATTTTCATGTAAATTTCATTATCAAGTGACCCGTATAGATAAGCTGTAACCACATCCATTAGATGTATTTCAAGCCTTTCACGTAAGGCTAAACTGATGAGATATCGAAATGTTATGGCATCCATAACGGGTGAATATGTTTCTTCATAATCGACTCCAGGTCGTTGTGAGAATCCTTGTGCGACAAGGCGAGCCTTGTATCTTTCAACTTCATTTTGCTCATTCCTTTTTCGCACAAAAACCCATTTATGACCAACTGGTTTTATACCAGCAGGTGTTTGGACTACTGGTCCAAAGACCTCTCTTTTAGCAAGTGCGTTCAATTCTGATTGAATTGCCCCTTGCCATTTTGGCCAATCAGATCTTTGTTGACATTCTTCGACAGATCGGGGTTCAAAATCCTCACTATCTTGCATAATGTTAAGTGCAACATTATATGCAAAAATATTATCCACCACTATTTCAGATCGATTTAAATTAATCCCATCACCAGTAGAACTTATTAAAAGTTCTTCGCTCACTTGAGTCTCTGGTTTATTGATTTCTTCAGGAATCTCATAACTAATCAGATCTTGGATCTCTTCAGGAGATCCCTTCATAATATCATTTTGATCATTTGTCGATTTTCTTTTTCTAGGATTTCGATCCTTAGAACCCATAGGCCTACCACACTTCAGGCGTGCTTTAGGTTCACTAGCTCTCATACTAATAGATGGTCCTGCTGGGGCATCAATTCGAATAGGCACATTCTCTGCAGTGATATGTGACTTAGTTATCCTTTTCAAATCAGTAAATGCGTCTGGCATTTGATTTGCTATATTCTGTAAATGGATGATCTTCTGGACCTCCTGATTACATATAGGGGTACGTGGATCAAAGTGAAATAATGATGAAACTTTTCACACAATTTCTCTTTTGATTTCCTTTTTCTCTCCCCCTAATTGTGGGAAATTTATTTCATCAAATCGACAATCTGCAAATCGAGCAGTAAATAAATCTCCCGTCAATGGTTCAAGATAGCGAATAATAGAGGGTGATTCAAACCAAATATATATTCCTAACCTTCTTTGGGGGCCCATCTTACTGCGCTGCGGTGGTGCTACTGGCACATATACAGCACATTCAAAAATTCGTAGATGGACAATATTTGGTTCATGACCAAAAACTAATTGTGACGGAGAATATTTATTATAATGTGTTGGTCTGAGACGGATAAGTGATGTTGCGTGCAAGATAGCATGGCCCCAAACAGTAGTGGGCAATTTTATTTTCATAAGTAGTGGTCTTGCTATCAATTGCAGCCGTTTAATAAATGACTCTGCAAGGCCATTTTGAGTATGAACATAAGCTACCGGATGTTCAACTTTTATCCCAACTGATAGACAATAATCATCAAAAGCTTGAGATGAGAATTCTCCAGCATTATCAAGGCGAATAGCCTTTATAGGATAATCTGGGAATTGTGCCCTTAATCGAATTATTTGGGCTAATAAATTTGCAAACGCCAGGTTGCGAGATGATAATAGGCACACATGAGACCATCTTGAAGATGCATCTATTAGGACCATAAAATATCTAAACAACCCACTTGGTGGGTGAATAGGTCCACATATATCCCCATGTATACGTTCTAAGAAGGTAGGGGACTCAATGCCAACCTTCATTGGTGATGGTCTAGTGATCATTTTGCCTTGATAACAAGCATCACAAGAAAATTCATTATTTGTAAGAATCTTCAGGTTCTTTAATGGATGCCCACTCGAATTTTCAGTAATTCGTCTCATCATTATTGATCCAGGATGGCCCAAACGGCCATGCCAAAGCACAAAAGTATTTGAATCAGTAAACTTCTGGTTTACGATAGAGTGTGATTCAACTGTACTAATCTTTGAATAATATAAGCCAGAAGATAAAGTTGGTAACTTTTCTACAATGCATTTCTGGCCAGAAATATTCTTTGTAATACAAAGATATTCCACATTCATTTCATCTATTGTCTCAACATGATACCCATTTCGGCGGATATCTATAAAACTCAACAAGTTTCTTCGGGACTTGGAGGAGTACAATGCATTATCGATAATAAGTTTTGTTCCCTTAGACAGAAATACAATAGCTCTTCCGGAGCCTTCAATCAAACTTATATTACCAGAAATTGTAGAAACATTTGCTTTTTCCTTATGCAAATAAGAAAAGTATTTCTGATCTTTGAATATGGAATGAGTTGCTCCACTATCAACTACACAAATATCTTCATGATTGGTCTTTGATCCAAACATAATTTGAGGATTATCCATATTCTTCAAAATGACATAAACAAAATAAATATAATAGTAAACATTATTATCAAAACATAACTTTTATTTATGTACAACAATTACATAACCATACTATCTACTACAAATAACAAAAATTAAAATATTTACATCTCTACAGATTCACTACCGATCACATGACTTATTTTTCCTTTTGGGAGTGCAAAGTAATCAGCTACATCCAAATGCATGAAGTCTAAATTATCTTCAGAAATAAAATTTGCTTCAGCATTTTTCTCTGTCTTCTTCAGGGAAGCTTGATATAGCTCAACCAGGTGCTTTGGCGTACGACATGTACATGACCAGTACCCTTTTCCTCCACATCTATAGCATACATTTTCTGGCTTTGCTTCTTGCACCGCTTCATGCTTTTGCTCCTTCCTTTTCCACTACTGGTGGTGAGGAGGGTTCTTTGGTGCATTATTATTACCACGATTAGAGTTTCCTCCCCGACCACGGCCATGACCACGACTGGGGCCACGTCCTCTTTCACGCTTAACTTGGTGGAAGTTCGTCTCATTCACTTCAGGGAATGGACAAGAACCAGTAGGTCGGCTTTCATGGTTTTTCATTAATAGCCCATTATGTTGCTCGGCTACAAGAAGATGTGAGATAAGTTCAGAATACTTTTTAAATCCCATCTCTCGATATTGCTGCTGCAGGAGCATATTCGAGGCATGAAAAATGATGAAAGTTTTCTCCAACATATCATGATCAGTAATATTATTACCACATAGTTTCAATTGGGAAATAATTCTGAACATAGCAGAATTATACTCACTGATAGATTTAAAATCTTGTAGCCTTAGATGAGTCCAATCATAACGTGCCTGTGGAAGAACGACCATCTTCAGGTGGTCATATCTATCTTTCAAATTACTCCACAGTATGACTGGATCTTTAACAGTAAGATATTCCATTTTCAGGCCCTCATCAAGGTGATGGCGTAGGAATATCATTGCTTTGGCACGGTCTTGGTTTGATGCCTGATTTTTATCTTTGATGGTGTCTGCCAGACCCATCGCATCAAGATGAATTTCGGCATCAAGCACCCAAGACATGTAGCTTTTGCCCGATATATCCAGGGCTACAAACTCAAGTTTAGAAAGATTTGACATTATTTAGAAAAAGAAAGTTCGTACCTCTGATACTTTCAAAGTATTTGCTCGAGATGGCAGAGTCTCGTGCTGATAACGTGTTATAAAATAAAGACTGTAAAGTAAAGACAAGTATAGAGAGAAACTGATATATTATTCAACTTCAAACTTATGTACATAATGAACTGAATTCTCCTCTATTTATAGAAGAAAGGAAGCTGCTGTGTAAGCTGCTACTGCAAGCTGCTGTGTAAGCTGCTACTGCAAGCTGCTGTGTAAGCTGCTTGTAAGCTGCTGCTCTAAACTGTTGTGCCAGATATAGATAATCTTCTATCATGGGTAATATTTATCCATAGCGGAGTACCGAAAGGATAAGCTTCTTCAGGAGGCTTATTTCCAATAGAGTACTAAATAGATAAATATATTTATGGCGGAGTCTCATATGGATAAACTTCTTCAGGAAGTTTATTTACAACGGAGTACTAAATAAGCATCCATAATATAATATAATATATTCATAACATTTATTTTCACCAGATGTTCTATCACATATGTATTGTAAAGCGCGAAAAGTTTTAAAAGAAAAAGAAAATAACAGGGGCTGCAATGTAATTTAGTTTTTCCTTTTTCTTCTTCCTAACTTGCAACCCCATAAACCCTAACTAAAACCCTGAAGAGAGAGAGAGAGAGAGAGAGAGAGAGAGAGAGAGAGTTGTTGCACTTACAGAGCAATGGAAACAGATAGGAAGGATGGGCGAACAGCGAACCAATTGAGGCCGTTGGCTTGCACTCGTAACGTTCTTAATCGGGCTCATGGCTCTGCTAGTTGGTCTCAAGGTATTTTATATCTACCCTTTGAACTCTTGATATATTTTGAACTACAGTTCTAATTTCTCTTCGTTTACTTGTGGTGGAAAATTTAGTACTCCTTTTTAAATAATTAACTGTCGACTTTGAAACAAGTTATTCGTCACCTGAAATATCACTATCAGGATGTGGTCAATTTTGTTCTGTGGAAGTTAATTTACCACACTTAAAGTGGGATGAAGGGAGCTAAAAAGATTCTATTGGTGCCTGTTGAACAATTTTTCGTATGGTTTAGAGTTAGCTAATTTTGCTCATTTAAAACTGATTTCATGAGATTTTGTATCACTTTGTTCTTCTCTCATGGTTAATGATACTCTTGTGTTCTTGGAATTGCCTTATTTAATTTTCATTTAAAGTTGGATTTCATAGAAGTCTTGAGATGGGTTTATACTTGTATAGGGGAGACAAAAGTTCTTGCCGCTGTTTATGGACCAAAGGCTGGAACAAAGAAGAACGAGAACCCGGAAAAAGCCTGCTTTGAAGTAATTTGGAAGCCAAAAACGGGGCAGAGTGGTGAGTTCCCCAAAATGCAGTTCATTACTTCATTATTTCCAAGGTGCTTGGTATCTGATCAAAGTTTATGTTCAGAATAGTTTCTTCTTGCGGAGAAACACACATCCAAAGTTACTACAGATGCTTGACACTACTGCTATTTGAACTTTCTAAATTGGCCTTTTTCATGCACTTCTTGTTACTAATTGATGACAAGGCAAATTGCAGTATTGGATATTTGATATTTTCATTCACAAATTGTTTGGTGTGTATCTCTTTTGTTGCATTATATGTCTGATGATTGTAATATTGGTTTTAGAGACCTCCTTGTTATTTGACTGGGATGTAATAATGGGGCATGATCGCAATAGAAGATTCTCCTTTCGTTATCTCAAAAGTTCACTTTGTGTTTAGGTAAAGCGGAGAAGGAGTATGAGATGATTTTGAAGAGGACTGTGCAAAGCATTTGCGTTTTGAATGTTCATCCAAATACCACCACGTCAATTATCATTCAGGTGAGACAGTCTAAAAGTTAAGAGGAAGTTCATTCCATAGGCATTTGTTAACCTTGCCTGCAACAATTAAGATGATTACTTCGTGGTTTTGCCAGTTGTGTAACTGTTAGAGATTTGAATGTTAGTAGAAAATGGAAAGAACTTATAGTGTAAGACAACCTAAACTATTTAACACTAGAATGAAACTGGTTCAAATGGAGCAAGATGGATAGTGAGTATTCTTATAGCTGACTCCGACTAGCTAAGGATGGAGTTGTTTGTTGTTGTTGCTGCTATATATATGGGTTTAATTCTTCGTGTTGGTGGTGGACGAGTTGTTAGCTTTGTACTGTAGCTGTAGTCTGGATAGAGAACTTGAATTTGTTCTTGAATGGAAAAGTAATTAACACCCCATAACTTACAACTCTTACATGTTTACAAAGATTGTAGTTCTTGAAGGAAGTCAGAAGGTAAAAATATTTCTAGGGCAGTAATGAAATTTTGGACAGTCTCTTCTTATAAGGTGAGTAATTTTGTTGTTATTGGGGAAATTCCGGTATACAAGCAATATACCAGAAAGTAGAGCCCCTTACAAGAAAACATGGGTCTCTACTAAAGTCACCTATATGCAAACTGGAAACTCAAGGGTGCACCAAAAGGAAATTAGAGACATCAAGCTATTCCCCAAATAAACAAGGTCTTTCTCTACCCCTTCGAACGCCTTTCTATTTCTCGCCTTCCAAACTACTCATATAAGAGCTAGAGGAGCAACATTCCATGCTGATGGTCTTCTTTTCCTAATTCACTGAACAAAGCTTCTTTAGTGTTCTCAGCATCACTCATTGTACTCCCAAGAAAATGTTGGATAGTTTTTACGCAGGCTTATATGAAAATACTGCTCAATATTGCACTGAAAATTTTCAAAGTTAAGAAAACAGAAGCCTGTTGTTCTGTGTGAACACTAACAACAGTAAGAAGATAAAGAACGTACCATGTAAATCAGAATTTTCGAGGCAGAAGGGAAAAGCAAAGTAGAAAGATGTTCATTGTAGCAGTTACAGTTGTCTAAAGAGAAGAACAGTAATAGGAAAATAGGAAGAGAGAGGCCGTAGGATAAATGTAGAGGAACAAGCATAGGATATCCCCTCTTTACAAGGGACCGGCACCATGCAATTAACTCAAAGCATATTAGGCTGTGATCTGATTCAAAGAGCGTAGTACAATGCATATAAAGAGGATAGGGTACTTAGATGAAGACATAGTAACTTAGACGACAATGGTTATGTTACAGTCACTTAGAGCCCAGGCCTGCAGTAGGACCTTTTAAAATCCCTCTAATTCACTTTTGAAGGATTAGAGACAATTGGGCAACATAGACGGTATGCATATTATTTCT
This sequence comes from Nicotiana tomentosiformis, assembly GCF_000390325.3. NCBI lineage: Eukaryota > Viridiplantae > Streptophyta > Magnoliopsida > Solanales > Solanaceae > Nicotiana > Nicotiana tomentosiformis. Next base: position 89,034,450 of record NC_090819.1, on the reverse strand, counting down.
TGTTTATTTATCGGCCTTTTCACTTTGTTTCATCATTTAGTCTATTAAGCATGAAAGCTGAAGTGCAAGTTCTAGCCACTTTATTTGGGGGCTAAAAATTATTCGCATCAGTGTGCTATGATATTGGAATGCAGGGTACGCATTGATGAACATTACGTTTATGCCCATCTAAGACAGTTGTGTTGAGGTTTTGACATCTTAGTTGGGTGGTTATGTGTCATCTGAAAATCGTAATATCAGATAGCTTATGAGTTCAATGTGCTGTTGCAACTTCCTGACATAAAAGTAGGTTTGGTCTTTTGGGTATTTCTATGCATTGTCATTTTGTTAGCTCATTTCTTTTTGTTTGCGAAGTGTATATATATTTGTTTGATCATAATGATAGCTCCAATCAAACTGAAGTAGTTAATTTTTATGCAGGTTGTCAACGATGATGGAGCTGTATCCTTAGTTATTAAACTCCTTCTCTTGCTACAGTTTGGACGATTTACACTGATATCTGAGAGTGCTCAGGGATAATGGGAAAAGAGCTCTCGCCAATTTGAATAAATGATCAAACCATCAAATAAATAAGTGAATGAGCACACCGCTAATTTATCCCAGATTACTTAGAATAATTCTGCTGTCATAAGGGCCTGGGATTAACTGCTTCTTCATATTCTATACGTGTGTATTTATTTATCTTTCACTTTGAATTGTAATTATGTTATAATCATCCCTTATTTGGTTCCTCCTAGATTTTCAGAATTCACTTTTCAGTATAGTGCTCCAAGAATCTTGCTTCTAGATTAGAGTGCTGGCTATATTTTCAAGAGTCATTCATTTTTTAGGACAGTTGGTATTTTATAGTTTGGTGACCTATTTTGTGAGGCCCTTGAGAGAAGGGTAAGCGTGAGGACAGGGTATACCTACCCGCCAGAAGTCCTAACTCTCTTTATGGTCTCATTTTGACTTTCGTAATATCAAGAATGTTAAAATTTTCAGGAAGTGACTTCTAATAAGGAGAATATTATGTAACAACGAAACATTTATTTTGAAGAAACTCTGCAAAATGACCTATCTTTTTAAAGACTGCCTATGTCTCGTCTATCGTGTGATGTTTAAATTCTGCATATTACTGAAGTTAAGATCATTCTTCAACTTTGATTCGTCAGTCAGGAAACTTCCTTGACTGCACTTTTCTTAAGCTTCTTCCATGTGCCATAAATGCAGTATGTGCTGCCCTTGTGGATGCTGGGATTCCTTTGAAGCACCTTGCTGGTATTAATCTTCCATGTGCATATTGTGATGAAGCATAATTATTTGATGATTTACTTAATGCTTCAGTTTGAGGAAAGATGAAATGATGGAGGGTTATTGTTTTTTGTAGTTGCAATATGTTGTAGTCTATCAGAGAGTGGACATATTCTACTGGACCCTAGCAAGCTAGAAGAGCAGGTTGTATCCGTTTAGTCTTTTATGTAATTCATTAAGCTTTTTTGGCATTCTTAACGATCTCGTACTCATATAATAATACTGGTGTATAATTTTCTTTCCTGATGATAACAGAAAATGAAGGCGTTTGTATATCTAGTTTTTCCTAACTCGACATTATCTGTGCTTCCTGATGAATCATTGAAAGTGAGAGGTGAACCCACGGAACATGGACTTATAACATCTTTTACACACGGTGTAATGTCAGGTAAGTCGGAATCTATGTAGTTACATTCCTAATGTCATTTATAATAATATTTCGTAGAAGTTCTTTTTACTGATGTGATTTTTATAGCATCAAAGTTGTATCAGTATGTGCTTATATGCCCGGAAATAAGCAGTCTATGCTTAGCACTATACTTTTATTATGTTTGATTGGAGCTTCATTACCTCACAGTTCTTTGTTATTCTGCCTGGTTCTGAAATTATGGGTTTCGGTTGGAGCTTGTGGTTCTTACAGTAAATTTGTCAATGCTGAGAGGTTTGTCAGCAGTTTGTTGATGCAGTTTGTCTCTAGGGGATAGTTATTTGTCTGGTTTCTTTATAATTTCTCTCTTCAACAGAGATGCATTTTAGCTGTTTACCTTCAGCATGATGTTTTACCATCGCTCTTAGTTTTGTGGTTCACTATAGATACAAACGTAAGTTTGGGAGTTTGTAGTGTGGTTGCATTTAAAATGGCAATATCTTGTAGCTCTGCATCATCATGACTCTCGAGTGATACCATTAGTGAATTTCTTGTTTTGGTTGCCACGGGATTTGTTCTTTCTGATTACACGTTTAAATAGAAACACCTTGGGTTTTGGCTCACCTCTCAATTTTTTTCTTAAATCCCCTTGTTTGAAACAATGTATCAACATTTCTTTCTTTAACATGTTAGAATTTCATTATGGATATATCAACATGCTCTGCTTATCCTTCTCTGCAGCTTATGTGTAAAGCCAAAACTACTTTGAACGACAAAAAGATTATTTTGAACTTAGCATTTTCATTGACCAATGTTAACAAGCTTCACTGCTCGCTTGCACTAAGCTGAACTTGCAATAAATCAATTCAATTTTGATTCGAAGTAGGAGAAATAGGATAAGGTTTAGTTATAAAGAGCCATGGAAGTATATTGTCCAGCAGGAGCTTAGGTCAAATAGAAGACTCACTCGAATCAGAACATTTTTTATCTGAACATATGCTTGTTATGATTGATTATTACAGCATTATAGTGCAGCGCTACTCTATTTTTTTGGGGTTGTGGATAATTCTGTTGTGCAGCACCACTCTTAACTCCCAGTTTTATTTTGGAGGGTTAGCCTTTCTCCGTAAGTATTGAAAGCATAAACATAAAATGAAATAAGTTGAAAATATATGAATATGAGTTAAATAGACTGAAGGATATAGTGTAGCGGTCTATGGAGTTGGAATTAAGACAGCGGGGGAGGCCAATGTTCGAATTAAGCAAGAAAGATAGGTGATTAAAAAATGATTTTAAGTCCTGGTGGGACAAAGTTATTTGGTGGCTGTACTGGTGGAAGGATACTGGTACCCGGAGAATAGTCAAGTTACGCACAAGTTGGTCCAGACATCATTGTTATTTTTGGAAAAAAAAAAGGGGGGAGGGGGGGCAGTGAGTTAAGTAATTGCAACGGTTGTAGTTGTAGTTTACTTGTCAAAAAGTTTGTAGTTGTAGTTTGATTGCAGAGTCAAAATAAATGGAATTAATACTGTAAAGTTGCTTTGATTGGGAGATGTATTTTATGGAACTTAGAAGCAGCATCAGATCTTCTGCTAAATTTGAATTTAGCAGAGACGTATGTTGCTTCCCCCTAACCTCCTCTTATATATGTCACCCTCCCTGCCATCTGACCCTCGCATTTTCACATTGCATGGTATCTGGATGAGAGTTAAAACGATTCACTTTCTGTTAGATTGGCATTTTGGAGTCTCATCACTTTTCGAATTTTTTTGTAATGTAAGAAGATAATTGTGTTTACCAATTTAAAAAGAAAAGAGTAGCATTTTTCTTTTTCAGAAAATGGACATCATTTTTGATAAACTAAACTGAGAGAAGAGTACATTCACTTTAGGGGGAGTTAATGTTGTGTGGAAAGAGTTTTTGATAGTTGCAATTTGGCTTTTGTTCCTTAAGAGTGAGTTAATCTACAATTATGACTAAGAATTTTCCTGTATTCAGTTGATGACTACATTCGCTGTTTGGAGCGAGGACGTGCTGCCACTGCAAAGTTGTCCGATTTTCTCCGGAGAAGCTTGCAATCACAAGTCCAAAGTGAGTCATCCAAGTTGGGTTAAGTTGAAGGGTTGGCAAGAGTGAGAATATCACGACATTGCAAGTCCCATGATTCCTTCTTGTTGGGTATTCCCTGTCCTCGCCGTTGTAAATTTCTTTGATGATTTTGGCTATTAATCAAATGGCTCCGGTGTGGAATGTCATTTTAGCATATTCCCCGGGGAAAATGTATGAGACAATGATGTTGATTTTGAAAAAGAATTTCATTCTGCCCCTGCATTTATTCACGACTAGTTTTTCGGCATATACCGAATCATTGTATACGATTTTATAAAATAATATCAATATTATCAAAATAAAGATTTTAGTGAATAATTATACACAAATGAATAAAGTGCAAGTTTCTGTAAATGATTAATGTTGATCGTTGTATGATGACTTGTTTTAGGTTATTCCCGATGTAATTTGCTTTCATCTGTTTCGATTAGTTTCTTTCATGATTAAGACTCTTGTTTGTCTAAATTAATATCTCTCTTGAAAATGCAATGTAAAATTGACCCATGTAAAGAAATATGTAAATCTTCAAGTAAGTTAATTAGAGGTTTTAAATTCTTAGATAAGTTACCTAGGAACTACAGATTTGTTTTGTAAACTACTTGCGAATTCTTTCACAAGAAAACTTTGATTAAGTAGTGTCAATAAAAGAAGTTTATTTGAATTTTTTTTTGGGAAAAAGTTCACAAGTAATTTCCCATGAAAAACTTCATGTAAATCCCTAGGAAACTTTAGGCCAAAACTTGTGGTAATGTGATTTCCTATGATAATTCCATAAGAATATCCCGATGAAAATCCACAAGTACATCCACAAGAATACTTTTATGCAGGAAATCCCCATGAAAGATTCATTGAAAAAATTCCGTAAAATCCTTTGGTAAAAGTTTGTAGGTATAGTCCATATAAAATTCTCGATTAACCTGAAGTTTTATTCTAACTCCCAAAAAATAAAATTAGGTAATTTTTCCGGAAGAAAATAATAATGTCTAAATTATTTTTGTAGGTAAATTCCCATATAAAAATTGATGATACTCAAAACATTTTTCATGAAAATTCGCAAGTAATTTGTACATTTTTTAGATGCTATTTTTTTTTATTTAATCATAAATTCTATTCCACGCAACTTCATTGTACCTAAAGTGTACATGCTCTATTTTTTCGAGAATACCGTTCCTCATAAATCTGAAATAAGAACTATAACAGAGGAAAAAAAAAAAAATTCATTACATCATCAGTATATAACAATGTATAGTTCGTACATGAAGAAACTAAAAATCTCAAACGTGAATCCTAAATAATATAATCAACTGTCTTAAACCTGGTCATAGTCACTTTTGTTCACATTATTAAAGTCACCATCAGTTTAATTATCAGAAGGTTAATTATCTTTATGGATAAAGTTAGTGTATTCACATGTTTCATTAGTTCTTCTAAACCTCCTATTTGTGGAGTTCGTTTTTTTGGACAAGTGTGACGAAAATGTGTGTTTTAAAAAAAGAGTGATAATTTTATATATAGCGCTCTTTTAAAGAGCGCTATACTTTAACGGAGTTTTGGCCGTTAAAATATAGCGCTCTGGCCGTTAAAGTATAAAAGAGCGCTATATATATATATATATATATATATATATATATATATATATATATATATATATATATATATATATATATAACGCCACTATAAATCGCGCTATACAGGGTTGATAAGACAGCTATGTATAGCGCGGTATATAACTGCGCTATATATGTATAGCGCAGTTATATACCGCGCTATATATAGATAAATAAACGGTCCCCCTCCTTCTTCCCCACAGTCGAACCAGACGCCCCCCTCCCCAAATTCAAAATTTTTAACCGATCTCCCCCCCCCCCCCCCCCCAATTTCTTTCTAAAACTAGTATGTTATTTTTATCCGGACTAAGATATTAGGTTTTTGTGTTTGTTTTGTGATTAAAATATATTTGTTGTTTTTATCTAGTTTAGATTATTTATTTGCTTAAAGACTAGTGCCCTTTTAGCGTAGTAAAATGTAGAGCCTTTTAGCGTAGAATCCCTGTAGTTTAAGTATCTTTTATACTGATAGATCAAACACAATCTTTGTCCAATTAAATATGATAAAAATTAATTATTTAATTTACAAAACAAACATACAAAATTATAAAAATATTTAAATTGACACACACAAGAATTCAGGATAGCTTGGTGCTACTGGGCCTCAAATATCGAGCTTGGAACCCATAGGTATATACTCTGTCCAATTAAATATGATAAAAATTAATTATTTAATTTATAAAACAAACATACAAAATTATAAAAATATTAAAATTGACACACATAAGAATTCAGGATAGCTTGGTGCTATTGGGCCTCAAATATCGAGCCTGGAACCCATAGGTATATACTCTGTCCAATTAAATATGATAAAAATTAATTATTTAACTTACAAAACAAACATACAAAATTATGAAAATATTAAAATTGACATACATAAGAATTCGGGATAGCTTGGTGCTACTGTGCCTCAAATATCGAGCCTGGAACCCATAGGTATATACTCTGTCCCATTAAATATGATAAAAATTAATTATTTAATTTACAAAACAAACATACAAAATTATGAAAATATTTAAATTGACACACACAAGAATTCAGGATAGCTTGGTGCTACTGGGCCTCAAATATCGAGCCTGAAACCCATAGGTATATACTCTGTCCAATTAAATATGATAAAAATTAATTATTTAATTTACAAAACAAACATACAAAATTATGAAAATATTAAAATTGACACACATAAGAATTCAGGATAGCTTGGTGCTACTGGGCCTCAAATATCGAGCCTGGAACCCATAAGTATATACTCTGTCCAATTAAATATGATAAAAATTAATTATTTAATTTATAAAACAAATATACAAAATTACGAAAATAATAAAATTGACACATACAAGAACTTAGGATAGCTTGGTCCTACTGGACATCAAATATGGAGCCTGGAACCCATAGATATATACTCTGTCCAATTAAATATTGTATAATTATAAAAAATAATTATTTAATTTACAGATCAAACATACAATTAATGTTGTTTAATTTACAGTAGACGACATGGACGTGCCGCCTATGCATCCCGGACTTATCTCCGATGAGCTATTAGTGTTACATGGCGATCATAGGTCCGCCTACGTATGGGAGGGAGAGTTACTGGCCCAGACTCTCCGTGCCAGGAGAGTGGACGACATGTGGGATTTTATGAAGGACAGAGATCTCCATCCTCGTGTAGTCCAGCTCCTGCGGGATACGGGCTTCTACATGATTTTGGAGATCGGACAGCTGCAGCTTGACTGGTCTTTGATCACGGCCCTGATAGAGCGGTGGCGACATGAGACGCACACTTTCCACCTGCCCATTGGCGAGGCCGCCATCACGCTGCAGGACGTGGAGGTTTTATATGAGATGCCTGTTGATGGACTGCCCATTGCACTGCCTCAGGCCATGAGAGAGATGACGCGTGGGCAATATTTGGATATGCTGCAGCAGCTCACTGGTTTCAGGCCACAGGATGAGACTGCATACTCAGGGGCCAGTCGCATGAGTTTGACAACTATTCGACAGCATTTGGAGATATTGCACCCCGACATTATCGGGGAGACAGATGATCTGCTTATTCACCGGTATACGAGGTTGCTGTTGCTCCTTCTGTTTGTTTGGGGGGGTCTTGTTCCCGAACACTTCGGGGAACCTAGTCAGCTTGCGATTTCTTCATCATCTTCAGCTGCTAGATGATTTACCCCAGTACAGCTGGGGTGCTGCTGTTCTTGCCTACTTGTACAGGCATCTGTGACGGGCGAGCATGGGCACCCAACATGACGTATGTGGATATTTGCCGCTTCTACAGGTGACAACATATTCGAATACTCTGTCCATTCCTTCCAATTCTATCTAGTCAAAAATTTTCTTAAACTTTACGTCAACTTGGTATGTTAGGTTTGGGCCTGGGAGCGGTTCCTGCAGTTGCAGCCACCTCTACCACCATTACCTCCGGATGTACCACCTCCGTTTCTCCCTCTAGCTAGGAGGTGGGTTCTCCGGCGTTGATATGTACGAGATTACGAGGCTCGACATAATCTCCCCCTTTGCAGGGATGTGTTGGATATGCTGGAGGGCGCACGGGTAAATGTTTACCTAAACTTACTTTGTATAGCTTCACATGTGTTGCGCATACTCACATTTTCTGTTGTTATTTGATAGTTCATCTGGATGCCATACAACGACGACTTGATAGGTGGCCTGCCCGATTATTGCTCGGCCGGCCGACTGATTTGGAGCACTTTCGTCCCGCTCATGTGCCTCGATATTGTGGAGCATCATGCCACGAGCTTGATTACCACTACCACCCAAACCAGCCGAAGGACATTTTCGACGGTCGTGTCCTGTTTGCGAGCATATACCACATTTACGCGCATAAACAGTATCGCTAACATCCATTTGGTTCCGTATACGCGTTCTCTTCTGCACATGTATTCAACGCAAATAGTCCTTGTTACACACCATTTTAAATGGTTCCGGCGGCTAATAATGCTCAGCACCCACTGGCTGTAACTGCCCACTATAGGTGTTTAAGCAAGCAGCAACACTATATTATTTATCAACGTAGTTGGTTGGCCCTAAACCTGTATGTTGAAAGCACCTGATGGCATGTGAGCATGACATGTGGTAGATGGACCATTTCCCATAAGAGCATAACCTTCTAGATTCATTTATGGTATGTACATTATTCCCCCGGTTTTAATGGATAGCGGTGTGAACTTAAAAATATTTCTGTCGTGATCATACTGCAAAAATGAATGCCAATGTGCTCACCGCCTGCATTTCTCAAATCTCTTCATCGACAGTGGCATAAATTCAACACCCTTTTCCATCAATGACATTGCAGCCCTTTCAACAAACCTCTTCGCCATCTTCTTGAACGACATCCGCACCATGACAGTGATCCTTTTGCCGACTTCAATAACCCGTTGAAAGACTCTGACATATTTGTAGTCAGAATTCCCCATATTCTTCCACCATCCGCATGCAAAGTCCACTTGTGAAGCTCATGTCGCATCAACCAATGATAGGCTCTCTCGTCTTCCTGCCTGATAGATTCCATGTGCCTCCGGGATTTATGCTCTTAGTGGTGTGTTGCTGCCATCCACATCAAATCATGCAGATCCTTGTTGGGATGTGCCTTCTAGAAATTGGCCTTAAAGTGCCTCACACAGTAACTGTGGTAGGCATAAGGTTCTTGCCATGCAGGCAAGTTCTCTACAGAACTTAATATACCACCATGCCGATCAGATATTAGACAAATGCCGGAATGCTGTTTGACAACGTGCTCTTTCAAATGGTTCAAAAATAGCGTCCATGTCTCTTGGATTCATTGGCACAAATAGCAAACGCTAGAGGAAATATTTGTCCATTAGCATCTACTGCAACGGCTATCAACAACTTGATATCATACTTTCCATAGACATGAGTGCCGTCTATGGATATTACCGGCCGGCAATGCGAAAAACCATCAATTGTTGGTTTAAATGCCCAGAACACGTAATTGAATATATATTTTGATTTTTTCGGACTCCGCTCAAGCTTCCATTCAACAACCGTCCCGGGGTTAAAGTATTGCAGTGCGACCATGTACTTGGGTAGAGCTGCAAATGACTTATCTCAGTTACCATAAATAATTTTAAATGCACGTTTGTGCCCAAGAAATGCCTTTCTTTTGGAAATAGTATGGCCATATTCTGGTGGAATGATGTAATGCACTCTTTGATTTTATACATTATGGACGCTTCAAGGTGTGGAATAAGGACAAGAGAAATCAAGTCAATATCCAAGTTGTAGTGATTCCCATTGAATATGTCCATTTCACATCTGTGGGTGAAAATATATTTACCCACTTTCCACAGACCTGTGTTCTTCTTGCTCGCACGCAGAATCCAATGACAACCCGTAAACCATCTGCGACAAACAACCTTGTATACATCTGGACTTGACTCCCATACCGTCATCTCACGACACTCTTTTACGCTGTACATTTTTGCCGCCCTGCTTAGGCGCACTTTATCAGGAAAAAGCATGCCCTTTGCCAGCATCGTTGGTCTAGAATCATTCCACATTACTATCCGAATTTTATCAAAATCCCTTGTGAGAGCATCCACATCCGGCATACTTGGCAAGTTATCAAGGTAGGGAATCTTCCTTGAATGAAATGACACTTGGGACTCGTACACTCTTGGTCTAACGGGGGGTGGTGCATACTCCCTCGTCAAATCAGGTCCTTCATTCTCTTCCTCCTCGTCGCCATCCTCACGAGGGAAGGGTGTGTCATCTCCGGAATCATCGACATTGTTGTCATAATCACTGTTCTCTTCCTCACTCTGTATATCTGCCAGATCCCGATTTAATATGTCATCTTCGGGCAATTGAGTGAGAACAAGTGATTCAACTTGCTCGTTTTCACTGCACAAACAACAAAATAATAAGCTATTAAAATTAATAAATACTTTCCATATAGCTGTATCACTTCACTTACAAATCGTAACGTGTTGACATTCCTTGATGGATATTATCCTGTTGGTAATGACTCCCGGATGGACCACCATGATCCAACATACCAGAACTACACATATTCTAACTGGGCGTGGGTTCATAACTTGTAAAAGTCATATCTGGCCGGTACCCCCTGTGGAATATATGAGTGTTAATACAAATTCAATACAATAAAAATATACATCGTAACACTAAGAAAAATTGAAGTTTACCACTCGTCTTGAATATTATGTAAAGCAAGAGAGAAATTATTTTCTCGCTCCTCATTCGCCCGTGGTGATAAGTTTAAATCAGGGCAAACTCTTTCATCCGGAACCTGTCCGGCAAAAACTACTCCAGAATAACCACCCGATGATTGAGGGTTATCCCTACTATGCGCAACCTCATTATTGCGAACGTCTTCGACTTTTACGTACATTTCCAACATTTTTATCACAAGAAATTCCTAGTATTCATCCAGAGTCCTCAAAAAATCCCTGAAAATTTCATCATCGTCGATGTTAAACTCAGCATAATAAGCAACCCTTTGCGGAGTGACGGAATATAAATATCTTTCGGTTATTTTAAGGTTCACCGAATGTTTTCTCACACTCATTTTATTACATAACAACGATACCAATCTATCGTACTCCATTGTAAGTGGCAACTTAACATGACACTGTGGAGATAAACTATAACTAATAGAGTTATTCGCCACCACAACCTCACCCCCCCAATAAAATGAAACCCTTACTTTTCGCTCTTCAGACATTATGAAAAAATGCTTGAGAATTTAACAAGAAGAAAAGTTTGAACGAGAGTTAGGAATATTTTTGAATGAATTTTTGTAAAATCTTAACGCCTTTAAATAAGGCAATGCCTAGCTCGGTGGGCTGAATTTTTTTAGGTATAGCGTTCTTTTAAAGAGCGCTATACCCATTTAAATTATTGTTATATCAGTTAAACGCAAGAGACTTATTGGTGGGCCCACAAAGTAGGTATAGCGCGGTTATATACCGCGCTATGTATATAGCGCGATTTATAGTGGCGATATATATATATATATATATAGCGCTCTTTTAAAGAGCGCTATACTTTAACGGCCAAAACTCCGTTAAAGTATAGCGCTCTTTAAAAGAGTGCTATATATAAAAATGTCACTCTTTTTTTTAAACAAACATTTTCGTCACACTTGGTCCAAAAGAACCACAAATGGGTTCTAGACTCCCTATTTGTGTTACCCAATTTCTTTCTTACGTCGCCCAATATTTTTACTCTATCTTTATTTTGGTGTTGTTTTTCTTGCAATTGAATATACAGTTCAAAATTGAAAGCACAACCTTGGTCTAATAATTGCATCAACTTTTTTTTATTGTATCCGTTGTTGATTGCTCATATTCAATGTGTTAATTCAAGCGCATTTACCTTATGACTAATTATTCTACATATATAATTAGAGAGTTTTTGTTGTATAACTAATTGTAACTTACAATTCAAAATAGTAAAACTAATATTGTATGATAGGCGGATAAAATGGTCACTCAGTTTTTGAAGGACATAAATGACTAAACTTTGTGAAAAATATATATATTATCAAAGTGTATTTGATTTATAAAATAAAGATCTCCTGAAAATGATAAATATTAATATTTTTTAACTAACATAATATACGAATAAACTATGTCCAACAAAAGTCCTCTAAAGTGTTTGGTCAAACTTAGTAGAAACAGAATCAGTTTTGGAGAGGCAGAAAAATAGTTTCTCTGTAAAATCACTTTTTTTAAAAAGAACTTTTGAGAAAAATATATTTAGAAATACTTTTTAAAATCCCGAGCAAACACTAATTATTGCTCTTAAGTGCTTTTTAAATTAAATACTCAAACAAAAACTGATTCTCAATAAAACTAATTTTAAAAAAAGCGCTTCTAAGAAAAAAAACACTTCTCAAAAGTATTTTGATAATGACAAAACAATGAAAAAAAAGAAGAAGAGAAATAGAGAGAAATGAACACGTGGGATTGAACGTGAAGTGCTTCTAAGGTTCTACAACTAATACAATTCTCTTCTTAATAAGGGAGCATTGCTATATATACATGCCGGGGTGTAAACTGTGAAATCTACACCAAAGGCGATGATAATTTATAGATACTTTAAGTACGTTATCAGCGCAAAAAGCTCTTCCATTGATATATACCTTATGGATAAAAAATACGAGAAGATAATCAATTTGTGTGGTCACTGGTCAGACAGTTGCGAAAGTTATACTTTGCATTTATTTGCAGAATTGCTGTATCACAAAGATAAAACCAAAGACTCGAAGAATGATAAATTTACCGGAGTATCTCCAAAACGACAACAATATTCACATTTTTGTTCGCAGTAAGACGTGAATTCCTATTTCTAATTCCTTAGAAGCAATGTCATCAAGGGACTATGAATAAGATTTCCATGCTTCTTCTGTTGTTGGTTATGCAGTCATGCAAGATATTGAGCAATTATATGATTTTATCAATTCTTCGTTCAATAAGAAAGAATATGCAGTGTGGAGATGAGACAAAGAAGCAGCAGGTGAAATTTAACTTTTTGATGGATAGAATTAAGAGAAGGGTAGAATAGCCATTTAGTTTTTGATGGTTATCTTGCTAATTTAACTTTTACTTTAGGACCTTCCCACTTTTAGTATAATGTGATATGATATATATATATATTACTCCTGTATTTTTCAAACATGTTTTGGAAATATTTTTTTTGAGCTGAGGTTCTATCAAAACCTCATCCGCACTTGTAGAATTACGCTGTGGGTATGTTGCTTATGTTACTGTTGTTGTATGGATTCCACGATTCATGAAGGTTTCAGTAATGAGTACAAGAACCATTTTTGCATGAAAAAAGATGCTAGGGTAGCCATTTAATTGAAAGTCCACATAAATTTTGTCTACAGCTAAGATGCTAATGGCGAATCTTCCCCTAGTTAGATGCTAAGATTATAATTGTAATTATTGTACTAATTCTTCTTTATGTGATGTAATGAAACTTTTATTGAGATTGTACCTCATAAAGCATCTAGTGATGCATGTAAAATACGATTAAGAAATTTAGTATATATGCAATTCCAATTATTGATGGGAATCTATTTTGGTATATACTGGTTGGTCCGTCGGTAATTTTATTGTTTGTCTTTTAATTTCAATTATATATACTATGTTTAATTAATTTGTCTTTAATTTAGTTTCTAGTTTATATAATCAGGTAACATTCAAATTCAATTTTCAATATGAACTATTGATTAATATGTAAATTTTCCTCTTAATGAACCAGTTGTATAACTTTAATTTTTTCAAAAGACAGTCACATCGCGGATATGAACATTAAAGTGTCAATTTAGGCTTGAATATTGAACATTTTGCTCTGGCAAACTCAGCTGAACTTGGTTCTAGCTCAACTCCCTTCATATTGTAAAAGATCAGTTGATCTGTTAAGTCTAACTTCGTTTGATACTGTAGCCAACTCAGCTGAATAAAGTGTGAAAAGATTGGGAGCCTACGGATAAAGTTTAGTGATCTCTTAACGGTGTTAGGACTTTTGAGAAAAACCATGCGGGTTTGGTCCAAAGCGGACAATATCATACTATGTAAAAAATATCTTTGGGCTGGTTTACTCCAACAACTGGAAGGCAGGGTGAAGGTGCTGGTAGTGCGCCACGTGGAATTTAGTTCGAAGGGAAAACTGTTGGGTGTGCGAACAAAGTTTTATATTGGTAGCTGAAAAGATTGGGTGCCTACATATAAGTCGGAGAGATCTCTTAATGATGTGAGGTTTTTTTAGAAAAATCATACCAACGAAAAATATCATACCATGTTAAGAATATTTTCGTGTCCAACAACAACAATAATAGTGGTCTTCAAATAAACAAAGACTAAACTCTATCTTGCACCCACCTCATCTTATCGTCCTTTACAACTCATATAAATGCATAGGCTAAATTCTTTTTTGGCCTTACATATGAAACCTATACTCCAGTCTCATGAAAGTTACAAAGTTTTTGTTCTACTAAATTCATAATTACAATCACAATGTCATAGCCTTAGCCAATAAGCACTTAATAATAGGAATATGCCACATCTAATAATGATTAATATATCCATCTTGAGAACCAGAAACGTCCAAGCGACGCAGTTGCCGGACACTATATCAGTAGTTGGCTGGTCTTGTGTGCTTGACTAGTAAATAAATACAGTCACTTGATCATTAAGCAAATTAATTAAAAGAAATATGTCCTCGAAAAGGTGGTAGGATGAATGAGATCCCTCCATTTTTCGAGTTTGAGTTCATGAGATAGAGAAACTCCTAGTAAGCAACACTTCCTCTTTAATAGCCCCTACGCAACATGAATCGGGATTAGTCAAGTTAGTGAATTACGGACACTAAATGGATAGTAAATACAAAAAATACTTGACAGTAGCTTGATAATTTTCAATTCTGAGAAATACCATTTTCAAAAGTAAAAGTGATACATAACGCCAACCAAAATATGCTCCTACCCTAGGAATTGGATCCTCATTGTTTACGCCTGTCTCCTTCTAACTATAAATATCCTCTCATTTATGCCAAAAAATTAGACGGCAAGTAATTTTTTAACAGTATAACTAAGAGGCAGTGATAGAGAGGGGGAGGATGGCCTTTTGTAGTTACACATTTCAAGTAAATTGCTCTTTTCAAAGGCCTTCTGTTCCAAGCAAAGTTCAGGACTTGAGAGGCTCAATCTCATCTGCTTTGAACGTAAACTTCCCTTTAGTCCTTGTGCAAAAATTTTTCTATCATTCTTCAAAAGAAAATCTTATATTGCTTGGTTTTAAATTAATGAAACAGCCAATATCGAGGGAGTTGGTGCATTTTCCAATTGTTAACATTCCAAAAGCTATCAAGGAGACTTCTTTCAAATTATTAGATGCCTTTGTGGACTTAGCATTTGAATTTGTTGACCAGCCATTACTCCCATCTCAGGTATGTCCATTAATTAATTACTGGGTCTATCGGAAATAACATTTTTACCTTCACAAGTTAGGGGTAAGGCTGCGTATACACTACCCTCCCCAGACCTCACTTGTAAAATTAAACTGAGTCTGTTGTTATTGGTTCTTGAAAATTAGCTACTTGTTTCTGCTCACTTATGTAATTAATTTTGATAGAGTAATTTTGCACCAGTGGAAGAAATTGGAGAAGCTGTCCTAGTAACTACAGTGGAAGGAAAAATTCCAGATGATTTTCCGGAAGGAGTTTACATAAGAAATGGTCAGTATGCTTACATTTTCACCTCCTGTCCTTCTCTTAATTTTCATTTTTCTTTTTCCATGTAAAGAAAGTTGTGATCAATACATTAAAATTAACGATACATGTATAAAGTGTTTTTGCTAGACTCTTCTAAACTTAAATAACTCCCTTTGCAGGCTCAAATCCTCTGTTTGGAGGACTGAAATCGACCAAGTCTATATTTGGGAAATCAAGCCATGTTTGGATTGAAGGGGAAGGAATGCTTCATGCTTTGTATTTCACTAGAGAAAAAATAAGAGGAACTTGGACTACCTTCTACAATAACAAACATGTCCGAACGGACACTTTCAAGATGGAAAAAGATAGAAAGAAACCAGGCTTTCTTCCTGCTATTGAAGGAGATTCTCCTGCCATTTTGGTGGCTTACATTTTGAATGGGGTATGATACTATTCGAATAACTATTAGTATCTGAGATAGTAGTATTAATTGTATCTTAGGAACAAGAAATGGGGTGGATATGATGTGAGAATCTCAGTATTGTTTGTTTTGTATAGGGTGTCACTGTTAATATATCACTATTTTTTAAAGACATATAGATGTATATATGGAATTTATGTCGAACATTACAGGTGCCGGTAACCCCTCATTTATAGGTCCGCCTCTGGGTGGATTGATATGATGTGAGAATCTCAGTATTGTTTGTTTTGCGCGCGTTGCAGTTGAGATTTGGCATGGAAAACAAACATCTAAGCAATACAAATATTTTTGAGCACTCAAAGAAATACTACTCTATTGCTGAAAATCATATGCCTCAAGAGATAAACATAAGTTCCCTTGAAACTCTAGGCAATTGGAATATCAATGGAGCTTGGGATCGACCATTCACTAGCCATCCAAAGGTAATTAATTTCTAAAAAAATCTCATTGTGTGCGAGTCTGTGTAAGAGTACTGTTCAACGTCTTAAACTAATATTTATCAATTTATTTAGGATTCTTTTATTGATAACCTTCTTGTTTTATGCAGAAAGCCCCTGGATCTGGTGAACTTGTTATAATGGGGATATATCCAAGAAAACCTTATTTTGAGCTAGGAGTTATTTCAGGCATGTTACATGCAGTATTTCCTTTTAAACTTCTAAAATGGGAATTTAAACTTGTGTAGAAATTAGGTAACAATTTGTTAATTAGTGTAATCGTATTTTCAGCTGATGGCAAGAAAATGGTTCACAAAGTGGATCTCAACTTCAATAGGTGCAGCCTTTGCCATGAAATAGGAGTTACACAAAAGTAATCTCTCTTTATTCTTTTACTTCAAATCCAAGCTTTAGAGAAAGCTAAGTTTCAACCTATGATATTATTAAGCTAATGTTTTCGCTAATTCTGTAATACTAATCATCCATAGGTACAATGTGATCATGGATTTTCCGTTAACCATTGATATAAATCGACTCTTTAGGGGAGACCCGTGAGTACTTTAATTTATCCGGTTCCATTAACGATGTTGCCATCTACTGAAATCGTTTTTATTAGTATAATTTGCTATATCTTCTGGTTTATAGATTAATAAAGTATGACAAAGATGGATATGCGCGGATTGGAGTAATGCCTCGCTATGGTGATGCTAATTCTGTTAAATGGTTTGAGGTTCAAACCTGCTGTGTACTTCACCTAGTAAATTGTTTTGAAGACAATAATGAGGTAATTTTACTTCTGTTTATAACTAAACTTAGTTCAACATCTTACATATGAGTGATTGACCAATATAACTTATATGTGATTCCATTTTGTTCGGTAAAAGGTGGTAGTAAGGGCATGCAGAGCTCGTGAATCAGTATTACCGAGACAACAAAGTTTCAAAGGTTCTAAGGAGATAAGTTCCATAGAAAACAACAATGAATCTTCAGTAGAACCATTCTTTGTTCATGTTTGTGAATGGAGACTAAACATGAGAACAGGGGAAGTAAAGGAGAAAAATGCCACGACTGAGTTCTCTATGGAATTCCCTGTGATAAATGAAAAGTTCGTCGGTCTAAGAAACAGATTTGGTTATCTACAAGTGGTAGATTTAGAAGCCAGCTCTATATCAGGTAACTATCATTTGCACTTGACAGCCTTCTGAATTTCTTCCTTTTTTGGTTGCTTATGACTACGTAACTTGATATTTTGAAATTATAATCAGAAGGATTAGCTAAATATGGAGGGCTCGCCAAACTTCATTTTAAAGAAGATGAGGAATTGGCTAAAGTTGAGTATCATATGTTCCCAAAGGGCACTTTTTGCAGTGGAGCAACCTTTGTTCCAAAAACTCAAGGCACTGATGAGGATGATGGTTGGGTTGTGACATTCACACACAATGAAAGTACAAATGTATCTCAAGTGAGTTATCATAATTATAGCTGAATATAGGGAAATCCGGTGTACAAAGCATCTCGCATTCACGCAGGGTTCAGGAAAGGATCGTACCCCAAGGGGTGTGATGTAGACAACCTATCATAACGATATAATCTTTCCGAAAACTTAAGTAGGGTATTAAAATGTTGCAAGTGAAAGCCAATACTAATTTTAGGTGCATAATATTTCATGCAGGTCTATGTAGTTGATGCAAACAATTTTGCAACACAGTCTGTTGCAACAATCACATTACCAAGTAGAGTGCCCTATGGATTTCATGGAGCTTTCATGCCTTCATAATTCAATGCTATTTACAACATCAGGAGGTCAAGGATATGGTGGAATTTAATTACTACTATGTGATACTAACAAAAATAGCTTATAGAACTCTATACGGGTGAAACCGAACCCATAAGCCGGCCCGGTTCCTGATAAAATAAATCGAGTAAGGACGCGATGACAAGAAACCGGAATCGAGGTAGGGGACTCATCGAGTCAGGCATCGGGGGCACTACACCCGCCCTCGAGTATATCGAGGCCATGACCCCGTGATCGGTCCAAATCCCAAGAGACTTCGGAGAGCATTATTGGAAAATCGAACACGATTAACGGAAGGTCGTAATATCCGCGACCAACCGGGTATCACGGCGCAGATCTCGGCACGTACCGAGGGAATCCAGTAATAAGTTAAACGAGAGATTTTTACCTTTTATAGAATTGTACTTAGGGTATAACTTCCCTACTATATAAAGGGGAGTCAAATTGTTCGTTGAAAACATGGTAACGCGCATCCCAAAGTAATATACTATTATTTTTCACTGTTATTCATAGCTCTTTTTCTCGTTCATCAGTGCTAGCCATTGGGAATCCGAATCGAGGGTGGATATTTCATCAAGGCTAGAATCCTCCTCCTCGCGTGGTTTGAATTTACTATATCTTTATTTGTTTAATCTAACGCAATTTATCGTTTGTATCGAATTAATCCACATATCCTTAAAACTACCTACAAATTTAATTGTTATCCATTTTTAGGGTAAACAGTTTGGCGCCCACGGTGTGACTAAGGATAATAGTGGCAATTTGATACAAATTTTCATAACGCACCCTATTTTACACTTGTTCTTTGAAGTGTCTTCAATTTCAGGTCAAAGTTCAAAATGTCTAACTCTCAATCTGCACCTCTAAACGTGGATTCTGAGTCCGGTCACCACGGCGAGAACAACAATATGGTACCTAGTAACGAGGTGCTCCCTATCGATCCCAGCGGAGTTCCGATCGCGGACCCGATCGACACTAACTCACATGTGGCAATCAATGCGAATCTGCCTACCGATCCTGAGAACAGCATCCGCGAGGAGTCCGATCAACAGCCCAAAATACACACGACGGTGAAGGAGGTGAGATCAACTTCCGAGTGATCTTCGAAATGCTGCAGGCCCAACAGGCAGCGATAGACCAGCTGCAGAACCAAAGCCGCCCTAGCAGAATTGAGCCTGAGCTGTCTCGGGAAATCACTCGCAAAAATGAACCAATTACGGAGAGTCCGAGTGAAGCTGAACCCGGGACGAACCCCGAGATCATAAAAAAGCTCGAGGAACTGACAAAACGGGTAGAATCTGGAGAAAAACAAATTGAGGCCAATGACAAAAATGTGGAAACATACAATTCCAGGGTCGACCAAATCCCAGGAGCACCACCGATATTGAAGGGTCTGGATTCCAAGAAGTTTGTTCAGAAACCTTTCCCTCCGAGCGCGGCTCCGAAGCCAATTCCAAAGAAGTTCCGCATGCCCGAAATTCCTAAGTACATCGGAACAACTGACTCAAATGAGCATGTGACCTCCTACACATGCGCCATCAAAGGGAACGACTTGGAGGAGGATGAGATCGAGTCCGTCCTGCTAAAAATATTTGGGAAAACTTTGTCGAAGGGAGCTATGATATGGTATCACAACTTACCCCCTAATTCTATTGACTCGTTTGCTATACTTACAGACTCCTTCGTGAAAGCACACGCCGGGGCCATCAAGGTCGAGACCAGGAAGTCAGACCTTTTCAAAGTGAAACAGAGGGACAATGAGATGCTTAGGGAATTCGTGTCCTGGTTTCAAATGGAACGGATGGACCTGCCTCCAGTTGCGTACGATTGGGCCGTTTAGGCCTTCACCCAAGGACTCAATGCTCGAAGCTCATTGGCTTCACAACAGTTGAAGAAAATCTGGTAGCGTATCCAGCTGTAACTTGGGCCGACATACATAACAAGTATCAATCAAAAATTAAGGTCGAAGATGATCAGCTTGGGGACCCTTCCGGGTCCGTTTACCCTATCAGAACTATCGACAGACCCAAAAGAGATATTGATCGTGAACCGAGATCAAATAGGGATCGGTATTAACCATACAATGGGGACCGAAGAGGAAATGGGTTTGGACAAAATCCTGTGAGAAGTGAAAGGTGAAGCGATCGAGGTCAAAATAACCGGGGACTCATGAGCAAAAGTGGTTTTGACAGGCCTATCGGGCCTAAAGAAGCGCCAAAGTTATCGGAGTACAACTTCAATGTCGATGTTGCTGCCATCGTATATGCCATCGGATGCATCAAAGACACCAAATGGACCCAAACATAATGTGTAAGTATCACAGCACTCACGGCCACAGAACGGAAGATTGCCGACAATTGAGAGAGGAAGTAGCCCGGTTATTCAACAACGGACATCTCTGAGAGTTCCTGAGCGATCGAGCCAAAAACCATTTCAGGAATAGGGACTCTAATAAGCAGATCGAGCAGGAAGAACCTCAGCACATCATTAACATGGTCATCAGTGGGGTCGACGTCCCCCAGGGGCCGATGTTAAAGCGCACCAAATTGTCCATCACTAGAGAAAAATGGACTCGAGATTACATGCCAGAAGGAACCTTATCTTTCAATGACGAGGACGTTGAAGGCATCGTGCAGCCACACAATGATGCACTTGTAATATCTGTACTCATAAATAAATCTCGAGTTAAGCATGTGTTAATTAATCCAGGTAGCTCGGCCAATATCATCAGATCGAGAGTCGTAGAGCAGCTGGGTCTACAAGACCAAATTGTGCCTACAGTTCGAGTTCTAAATGGATTCAACATGGCATATGAGACCACTAAAGGGGAGATAACACTACCGGTGAACACCGTCGGAGCCATTCAGGAGGCAAAGTTCTACGTGATCGAAGGAGATATGAGATACAATGCTCTGTTCGGGAGGCCGTGTATTCACAACATGAGGGCAGTACCCTCGACACTAAACCGGGTGTTGAAATTCCCAACATCAGGAGGGATTAAAACAGTTTACAGAGAGCAACCGGAAGCAAAAGAGATGTTCACGATCGACGAGGTGGTTCCGATATCCGCACTTTCTACACCAAAGGATCCGAGTTCGTTCGCCAAGGAAGGAACCCAATAGAAATCACCGACACCGGCCCCGACCAAACTGGAGAAGCGGGGGACGGATAAGGATGACGATTACGAAGTTCCCAGATCTTTCATAGTCCCCGACAATTCCGATGCCACCAAATCAATGGTCGAAGAACTGGAGCAAGTCATATTGATCGAGCACCTGCCCGATCGTAAGGTATACCTGGGCACGGGATTAAATCCCGAGCTCAGGAATAAACTCATTAAATTCCTTATGGCTAACATAGATTGTTTCGCTTGGTCCCACCTCGACATGACAGGGATCCCGCCGGAGATAACGACCCATAAGCTAAGCCTGGATATGAAGTTCCACCTGGGCAAACAGAAAATGAGGCCTCAGTTCGAAGTCAAGCATGCATTCATCAAAGACGAGGTATCAAAGCTCCTTAAAATAAGGTCCATCCGGGAGGTTAAATACCCAGATTGGTTAGCAAACGTAGTGGTAGTCCCAAAAAGGGGAATAAATTAAGAATGTATGTAGACTACAAAGACTTGAATAAGGCATGCCCCAAGGACTCTTTCCCTCCGCCCAACATCGATCGCATGATCGATGGGACGGCTATCCACGAGATTCTCAATTTTCTCGATGCCTATTCCAGGTACAACCAAATTCGAATGGACCCGGACGACCAGGAAAAAACTTCATCACTAAGTACGACACCTAATTCTATAACGTGATGCCTTTCGGACTAAAAAACGCCGGTGCCACTTACCAACACCTAGTAAATCGGATGTTCGAAGACCAAATAGGAAAATTAATGGAGGTTTACATTGACGATATGTTAGTTAAGTCCCTGCGAGCAGAGGACCATTTGAAATATTTTCATGAAACCTTCAACATATTGAAGAAATATAATATGAAGCTCAACCTGGAAAAATGCGCATTCGGAGTCGGATCCGGGAGATTTCTCGGATTTATGGTATATAACCGGGGAATCGAGATCAACCCCGATAAAATCAAGGCCATAGAGGACATTACAGTGGTGGACAATGTCAAGGCCGTTCAAAGGTTAACCGGGCGCATAACCGCTTTGGGCCGATTCATTTCAAGGTTCTCCGACAAGAGTCATCAGTTCTTCTTGTTATAGAAGAAGAAGAAAAATAATTTCTCATGGACCCCGAAGTGTCAACAAGCCTTGGAAGAACTCAAGCGGTACCGTTTGAGCCCGCCTTTGCTTCATACTCCGAAGGCAGATGAACAGTTGTACCTGTACTTAGCGGTATCCGAGTTAGTGAAAAGTGGAGTCCTAGTCCGGGAAGAAGAAGGTACGTAATTTCCTATCTACTATGTTAGCAGAACTCTGGGCCAGGCCGAAACTAGGTATCCTCACCTGGAAAAATTGGCGCTCGCTTTGCTAAGCGCCTCTAGGAAGTTAAAATCGTATTTTCAATGCAATCCTATATCTATCGTGACTACTTACCCGTTGAGGAACATAATGCATAAGCCCGAATTCTTGAAATGATTGGCCAAATGGGCCATGGAAATCAGCGGGTACGATATCGAATATCGACCCCGAACCGCCATCAAATCTCAAATTTTGGCGGACTTCGTGGCCGACTTCACATCGGTCCTAATACCCGAGGTCAAGAAGGAGTTGTTGTTGAAATCGGGGACCTCCTCCGGAATCTAGACCCTCTTTACAAACGGTGCCTCGAACGCAAAGGGGTCCGAACTTGGCATCGTGTTGAAGCCACCGATGGGTAATATAGTTAGGCAATCTTTTAGACCTATAAAATTGACTAATAACGAGGTCGAGTAAGAGGCCATGATTGCAGGTCTCAAACTGGATAAAAGCCTGGGGGCCGAGGTGATTGAAGCTAAGTGTGATTCCCTCCTTGTGGTGAACCAAGTCAATGGAACGTTCGAAGTCAAAGAAGAACGAATGCGAAGGTACGTGGATAAACTACAGGCGGCGTTACATTGGTTCAAGGAATGGACTTTGCAACATATACCTCGAGATCAAAACAGCGAAATCGATGCTCTTGCCAACTTAGGATCGTCGGTTGATGGTGATGAATTCAACTCGGGAACGGTTGTACAACTCATGAGATCGGTAGTGGAGGAAGGCCATGCCTAGATAAACTCGACAAGCTTAACATGGGATTAGAGAAACAAGTATATAGATTATCTAAAGACCAGAAAAATGCCCTCGTACCCTAAAGAATTGAGAGTTTTGCGCACGAAGGCGGCCAGGTTCAGCTTGTCCAAACACAACAGCCTATTCAGGAGAACGTTTGATGGCCCACTCGCCATATGTCTGGGACCGGGAGATACCGAGTATGTTTTGAGAGAAGTTCACGAAGGCACCTGTGGGAATCATTCGGATGCTGAATCGTTGGTTCGTAAGATAATTAGAGTCGGATACTACTGGATCGACATAGAAAAAGACACAAAGGAGTTCGTACGAAAATGCGACGGATGTCAGAGACATGCACCGATGATTCATTAGCCCGGTGAGCTGCTACATTCGGTCTTATCGCCCTGGCCATTCATGAAATGGGGAATGGACATCGTTGACCCCCTGCCATAGGCACATGGTAAGGCTCAATTTATATTATTTATGACTGACTATATTTCTAAATGGGTGGAAGCCTAGGCATTTGAGAAAGTCAGGGAGAAAGAAGTTATTGACTTCATTTGGGACCACATAATATGCCGGTTCGGAATGCCGGCCGAGATCGTTTGCAACAATGGGAAGTGTTCATCGACAATAAAGTGAGTAAATTTTTTGAGGACCATAAGATCAAAAGGATCTTATCGACACCCTACCACCTTAGTGGAAACAAGTAGGCAGAATCTACGAACAAAACCATACTCCAGAATCTTAAGAAGAGGTTGGCCGACGCCAAAGGTAAATGGAAGGAAATTTTGCCCGAAGTCCTGTGGGCATATCGAACAACCTCAAAATCTAGTACCGGGGCTACCCCGTGGTCTATGGTGCTAAAGCGCTAATACCGGTCGAAGTAGGGGAACCGAGTCTCAGGTTCCGATATGTGACCGAAGAGTCAAATAATGAGGCCATGAGCACGAGTCTGAAACTGTTGGACAAAAGGCGCGAGGCCGCCTTCATCCGGTTGGCCGCCCAAAAACAACGGATCGAAATATATTACAACCGGAGAGCCAACCTCTGACACTTCAATATCGGGGACTTGGTGTTAAGAAAAGTGACACTAAACACCTGGAACCCGAACGAAGGCAAGCTGGGACCGATTTGGGAAGGTCCATATCGAATTATCGAGATCACCAGCAAAGGGTCATACAAATTCGAAGCAGGTAATGGTGAGAGACTATCGAACAACTGGAATGTGACCCACTTAAAACAGTACTACTGCTAAGGTACAACCCACTCATTCTTTTCTTTACCTATATTACGAATTGAACTAACACTTGCAGGTAACGTCTAAAGAATGATGTAGTTATTAGGCATGAAAGCACGCATTGCACTCTTTTTTCCTTGAATCGATTTTCTCCCAAATGGGTTTTTGGCAAGGTTTTTAACGAGGCAACAGTGGATCGTGCTAACTTAGAATTGAAGACCGGCTATGAACCGGAGTCAAGGGTCACATCAACAGTATCCGAACCCTCTCTATAATCGGCCTCGGATACTGGGGGCCATCACCCTTGATAATGATTTTAGCGAGGAAGGAAACTTTGTGCTCGAACAATCTGGGCTTGGTGGATATGATTTATTGTAAGGGACAAACGGTCAAATGAATCGTGCCCACATAAATCACCTAAGCC
This sequence comes from Nicotiana tomentosiformis, assembly GCF_000390325.3. NCBI lineage: Eukaryota > Viridiplantae > Streptophyta > Magnoliopsida > Solanales > Solanaceae > Nicotiana > Nicotiana tomentosiformis. The sequence continues at coordinate 89,009,256 of NC_090819.1, read as the reverse complement.
ATAACACGAAGCTTGTACACATTTTCCATCTTGTATGTTGCGCACAGAAATGAAAGAAAGTTTCTACTTTGCAGATACATATGTTGTCTCTTAAAAATCACCACATTTTGCTCCTTAAGGACATTGGGGCCAAGGGCCACCTCTATTCGGATCCAAGGGATCACCCCACTTGGGGATTGTCATCCAAGGCAAACTCGGACAACTCGGGCTATCGAAGCCAAGGGGCATAAAAACCTATTAGGCAGTGCCCGAACTTTAAAGGCTATGGCCACCCCTATTCGGGGACTGTCGTCCTAGGCAAGCCCGGATAGCTCGGGCATCGAAGCCCAGGGTAATAAGCCTATTAGGCAATACCCAAACTTAATAGGCTACGGTCATCCTAGAAATGGCTCGGAGACGTCCGAAACCCGTAACCAAAACATAATGCCTTCAAAATTTCCAAACCGGTCCAAAGGCTACCCTCGGAAAAATTATAATCTAAAAACTTCCAAATAAGCACTTTGGGGAAAGCTTCCGGTCATACCAAGCCCCCACGAGTTATAAACAAAATCACATAAAAAACAAGCCTTGTTCGAACCTCCGAACAAGACCTTATTACTACGTGCTAAGGCATTTGAAATCTTTGCAATCATAAAGAAAAAGCCAAAAGAAACAAACTTGAAAATTGCCAAAGGAAAAAAAGAAAAACCTTGTATATATATAAAGATCTTTACTAAGGCCAAACGGCCTCAACAAAATATACAAAAATACAAAAACAAAGAAAACTCTACTAGGCGCCTAAGCCTGATCTTCGCCGGAGCCCGCCTCGTCACCATCGGGGTCTTCTCCGCCCTCGGATCCGTCAGAGCCCTCTGAGCCTTCCTCGTTCTCGGGAAATGCCAACTTTTTGTCCTTGGCCTCGAGCCTCTTAACGTTTTTGATCTCGACCGTTAAGTCAAAACCCGGGGCATAAACTTCCTCGAGAGCCTCCCTTCAGGACTGCCATTTCACGTATTCGACAATAACTTTCAGGCGATCCTAGGCTGCCTCAGCGTCAGCTTTGTACTGGCCACTATCTCATCGGCGTCAGCCCTGGTTGTTTCGGCCACTAACTTGGCTGCTTTAAGCTCCTTGGCAAGGGTATCCCGTTCTGCGGCGGCCGAGCCCAGTTGAGACTGGAGGTCATTGATTTTTTGGGATCGGGCCTCAATTTTCTCCCCCGCCGTTCGAAGTTGGGACTCCGTCGATGCCAGCTGCTATGATTTGAATTGAAAGCAATGTCTCTTGACTTTATTATGCCTTGAGAATAGTGAGTGCTTTAGTTGTGATGCTTAGGCTCAATTTTGACTCTTGTATAGTACCTTAAACTGTATGATCTTAACTTTGCTTAACTGCTTTGACTAGAGTGTCTTGATAATCCAATATTGAGTGAGTTATGTGCCATGTGTGTGAGAGGTTTTATGTTATTCGGTGCATTGCATTTGATGTCTAGAATTTTCCCCGTGTGTTTGCAAAGCAAAATAGTAGTTGTATTAAGTCTTGGAAGTGATATAGGTATTTCTTTGTTGAGCCAGTTATATGTTTTTACCCACCTAATTGTTATGTATCTTAGTTAACCCCTTTGAGCCTGTAATCCTCTTTCCTTGGCAACCACATTGCAAGCCTTACCCATTTGTTTGAATTGACCATCTATATGAACCGTGTACCTCTCGTGAGCACTTGAATTTGTTATGAACTTTGTAAAAGTTATAGTTTGGGGTGGTTGGTTTGGATTTTGAGTGGAATTATTGAAATAAGGATAAATGTGCATTGTTTTGAAGAAGTAAGAGCCACTTGAATTGAAAAAAAAGAAAATAATAAGTGTATGATTGTGAAAAGTGTTCTTTGATAGTGGTAACTTGATGTAATTGTGCTTAAAGAAGTAGGGAGTTAATGTATATTGATGTGAAGGTGGAGTCATGGTTTGACATAAGTGTGGGTTTTTGAATGGTTAATTGTATGTATTAAAGTACTTAGGGAGGTGTAGTCACTCTTATATCTAAATTTCTCCTACCCGTCCCGCAGCCTACATTACAACTAGTTGAAGTCCTACTTGATCCTTGACTGAATGAGCTCAATTAGTAGAGTATTACATCATGGGCAAGCTTATGGTACGTCTTTTGTCGCACATGAATGTTGTTTCTGAGAGTGAGCGAATTCTTTCTATCTTGAGTTCCTAATTGTTCTTAAATTTTATTGTGTGTGGAACTACTCTCCATTGTTGTGTGAGGGCACTTGATTCACGAAGGAAAGGTAATGTCGTTGACCTCTATGTTAGAGTAAGTGAGCGGGTTATAAATAATGCGTGGAGCTTGTGAGTCAAATCTTGAGGCGAGGATGTTATGATATTGTACTTAATCAATTTTAAATATTCTTGGTGTGATGAGTTAGGAGAGTTGTTTAAAAAGGTCGTGTCTATATGAAGTATAGTTTGATTGCTCGAGGACGAGCAATGGTTTAAGTGTGGAGTATTCATGGTAGGCTATAATCCCGTATTTTAGTCGCTTATTACACTCTAATTCACTGCACTTTACTTGTGTTGAGCTTTAATTGGTAGTATTTTGCATTTATTGCGTATTTTATGACTTGTAGGAATGATTCCAACTTATGTAGATGTTAAAGAACTAATTCGAGCTATTTGAAGTTTTAAAATCTGAGTAAAAGCCCAAAGGATTAAGCCGGGATTGTGTTCGAGGGTGGAGGATCACTTATGGACATCAAAAATCAAGGAAGAAGCAACAATTGAAGAAATGCACTAGTGCGACGCAATGGGAAACTTATAGTGCGACGCAGTAGGGTAAATTTATGTCAGAAGATTGACAAAGTTCAAAGGATGGGTTTCCGAGGTCTGAAAGAAAAATACACTAATGCTAGGCATAGTGTGTGACATAGTGCGTAGCATCGGTACAAAATTCTATCAGACAATCTAAGTTCAGAGAGTTTACGACCGAGAAAATTGCACTAATGCGACGCACTGGGAGTAGCATAGTGCGACGCATGAAAAGCATTAAGTTTGCAAGTTTTCCTATTTCGAGTAGGAAAGGGTGATTTCGTTTGGGCCCGACCCTACTTGGTATAAATACATAAAAACGTTATTTTCTGGACTTTGGACATACTTTAGACCTAAGGAAGCCAATGAGGAGTTGGATGAGCAAAAGCACAAGGATTTCATCATTCCTTCCTCACTCAAGACCCGAGTTTGGTTTGAATTTATGTTTTCCTATACTTTTATTATATTTGAGATGAATTGCTCCATATCTATGGAGTAGTTCTCTTTAGGGTTTGATGAATTTGGTGTATTGATGATTGTTTGTGGATTATAACTCTAGTTTTATGTATTGAAGAGTTTTTGGATGATTTAACTGTTGCATCTATATTCATTTGTTCATGTAATCGAGAGAGGCATAACTTGTGATATCTTTGCATTATATTGTTGGTTGAGTTCATTCATTCTTCTTAGTAATCAAAAGAGGCTAGTTGAATCATTAATTAAATGTAGTTAGGAGGATAATCGAGAGAGGTTCTCCTAAAGACCAATCCACTACGCATTCTTGCATATCTTCACGTGCTTAAATTGGTTCATCTTGTGAGATTAAAACTTAATCAAGAGAGGAGTTTTTACTCGACGTTTGAACTAATAATTGAGTGAATTCAAGAGACTCACTTGAATATTAGAAGTGAATTATCTAGAGTTAGATCCCAAACAACTATCTTCCACCTATCCTATCAAAACCCTATATTCTTCCACTGATAACTTTCTTTGTTTATTCCTTGTTTCGATTGTCATTAGTCAATAGCTTTAGACTCTTAGTTAATTTAAGTTAGAAATCATTTAAATCTCAATTTTTGAACCAAATCTCTGTGGATACGAATTGTTGAACCAAATCTCAATAGTTAGAAATCATTTAAAGCTAGAAACTATGAGAATACTATTTAAATCCAATCTCTGTGGATACGGTATTATATTATACTATATTTGATTAGCGAACATAATTTAAGTGTGTGTTTCGAGCTCGTCCTAAAGGCATTAGAGCCATCAAAAACTGAACCCGAAGATAAAAGAGTGTGATAACACCTTACCCGATTCAGCACCTGTTGTGCTTCGTTGAACAAGCATAGCACATCCACCTCGTTCCTTTTTGCTTGGTTTTCTTCGGTTACCAGGCATCGGAGGTAACTAGCTATCCCTACAGGGGGAAAGAACCCGGGCATCCTCCGGAACGGTGATAACAACAGACCGCCTCCGACCAGGATCTGTGTTCGGGGCGGGGAACCTATTGATCAATCTCGGGCTCAAGTTCGACCCGCCAACCTCCGACCTCCGAGGATGGACTTTTCCTCGACACCTCTAAATCGCCCAACCCGGTGAAATCTTCCAGGGCGGTTGAGTCCATACCATCAAAGAAGCATCGAAGGGGATCGCCCGCTCCATGGACCCCTTCGTTGGATCGCTCCATCGTCGCTCGGGCTTCATCAAACATAGACTCCGTGAACGAAGGCGATCCTAAAATTTCTATGACACCGGGCGAGGCAGAGATGGTGTCTTGACCCTCGCCCCTGCACCAGCTTCGTGCACTTGAGGGGGATTAGCCTCCGCCGTTTCCCCCTTGGCTGCCACCTGCTCCTCAGGGACAGACGGCTCGTGAGCCACAAAAATTTCGTCCTCCTCAGGCTCGTCCCTGAGCCGGTAGAGTGAGTCCGAGTCAGGCACTCGGGAGTTGGAGCTTTCCTTTGACTTACGAACCAACCTTCTCCTTGGTTTCTTTTTCTCCAAGCTCGGGGAACTTAGGGCCCTCTTCCTTTTCTTCTCTCCTGTTGTGGCTCCGGGCTGCCCCGAAGTAGAAGAATCAGCAGTTAAGTCCTCGTCCCAGATCGGAGGCCTAAGCTCGACGGTCTTAGGAAAACATGCAAAAAGGAAATAATAACGTGATGCTAGAAGAAGAAGCCTAGCGCAACTTATTCGGGAAAGAGATCTTACCATGGGAACGGGCCTCCCAATGACCCTTTGAGAGTTTGCGCCACGAGCGCTCGGAATAGGGCATCTATGAGACAATGTGTTTGATCCACTCCTTTATCCGAGGGACAACATTTGGGACTTGAGCAACAGATGCACCACCACGAATACCAATGAGGAAAAAGGAGATGAGCATGAAATCAACATTCAAAGGAAAGTTGTACTTACGTGATGCATTCCACTTCTCAGGGAATAGCCTAAATTCAGCTGGAATCAAGTCCAAGATCCTCACCCGGACAAAGTGTCCCTGCCAGCCTCGATCCCGACCTTCATCGATGCTTGAGAATGGGGCTTTACTAGCCCAAAACATGAGCTTTATCAATCCCCCTCGAAAGATTCGGGGACTGTACAGGTGGAGTAGATGATCCACGGTGAGCTGACAAGAGTCGATCTTGTTCACAAAAAATCGAAGGAGGATTACGATTCTCCACAACGATGGGTGGATCTGACCGAGGCATACTTCGTACCTCTTACAGAAGTCTAAAATGAGCGGGTCCACCGGGCCAAGTGTGAAGGGATAAGTGTAAACACTTAGGTATCCCTCAACATGGGTAGTAATGGCTGGCCTCCTCAGAGTCGGGGACCACTATGTCCTTGTCATCCCAGTTGCAGTCCTTTCGGACTGTGGGGAGGTCATCTTTGATGATTAAGCAAATATATCTCGATGCCTCCTCACGCCGACCCTACATCGAAGAGGGATTCTCAACTTTGAAGTCGTCAGCGACCGAACAACCCCCAGAAATGAACATATTCAAGGGAGGTTCAAGAGCCGGTTCATCCGTAGCCACATTAGCGGCAGACCTCTCGAGATCGACCACATCTGGAGCGGTTTTGTTAATTTTGGCAGTCGGTTGGGAGATAGAAGCGACCTTTTGAGGAACAAATTTGGATGTTTTGGCCATTGTTATCTTGGAAAAACTTGAAAAAGATAGAGAAATGGTGAAAGTTAAAAGCTCAGATGTGTTAGCTTGAGTAGAGGATGAGTAAAAATTCTGCAACGTACTGAGAAATTTTGAGTAACGAAGGTAAAAATGCTAGAGTATAAAAGGGTAATGAATTCCTGAAGACACGAGGGTAGAAGTTTGGATGAAAAGTGAAAAATGAATGAATGAGGGGATATTTATAGGGTTTCCACGACATTTCGTGTCTAGGGGTAGCCAACCGATGGCTGACACACATTTGAGGTCATAATGAAATGACTGACGGGACGTTTCGATTTCTCTGTCGTTTGGTGTCACATCGTGTTGAAGAAGAGATCACAAAACTCATGTCGTTCCTCGTCATTTCCGTAAAACTTACTCTCCGAGAAACGAGAGGACTATCTATATACGGGTGAACCGAACCCATAAGTCGGCCCGATTCCTGATAAAATAAATCGAGTAAGGGACTAGGGTGGGCATAAAATCTGAAAAACCGAGTTCCGAACCGGACCGAATTAATTCGCTATTTCGGTTTGAGTTTTTTCGATATTTCGGTATAGTTCGGTATTAAATTTTCGGTATTTTTGTATAACAGTAAGGTCCTCGGTATTAGGATCTTGAAATTTAGGTATACCGAAATACCGAATTTTTAAAGAATTTCATGTAGGACCTATACTGCCCAGCCCAAGTTTTAATGTTGTATCTCTACACTGCCCAGCCCAACCCAATAAGACTAGGCCCAACTTCCTTACCCCTTTTCCCTAGTTTCACGTCACTATAGGAATTAGTAATTAGAAACCTAACATATACTGAAGAGATCGGCTGTGAGGGAGAACTCAGAGAAGTGAGAACTGAGAAACCTAAGTACTGGAGTGCGATAGAGACGACGTCACGACGACTTCACGACTTCGGTGCCAATGAATCTCAAGTGTGACTGTTGGTTTCCTCATTTTTTACCTTTATTCTTGAATCTTCAACTCTTCAACAGGTTCATAACTTTTCATTCTTCAATCTTCAGTTTTTTTTATAATAATAGTTGTACTGTTGGAGAAGGAATGTTATTTTAGTAAATATCTCGAAATTTCTTGACTATTGTATATGTCAGATTTATTATGAAACTTTAAGCACCTAGTAATTAAAAAATAGAGTTGGATTTCTTTGCGGCGGCAGGTTGGGTATGAGATGGGAGTTGAATGATTCATCTCAAACTTTATTTTGAGCTATTGATATCGTGGTAAAGCTTTTCGCATAACAAAAGTGCACATTTTTAATTCAATAAGACCATTGTTATTCTTAATCCCAAGTCTTTGTTCCATATCGTATGAAAGGAAGACAGTTAGACATTTAAATTGAGATCTGTTCGGGTGAGTTGGTTGCCCAGTTCAATGACTTTTGATGAACTTTAACTCATTATTTTTATCTCACTAGATATATTGTAAATGTTGTAAATAGTTTTCCATTTAAATTTCTCTGTTATTTATGAGTAATTGGCTATATTAAGGTTTATGCCACCTTTTAGGACCATGTAAATGATCTTTCCTTTACCTTTTATAACACATAATGTATTATACTTATGATGTTTACTTGCCTTTTGAACGTACTGCAAAACTTCTCCACTCTGCTGCTTTGGAATAGCAAAGCTCACTACCAAACTGGAGAATAAGCTGGTACTCATAATGAATGAATTAAGGCATGCATGTAAATTGTAATGTACTTGAAGATGCACACATTTCCTACATTTTATAGGTATTAGCACGAGAGATGTACAATGTACTTATGTCATCTTTTTTGCTTATTGAATGCCCTATTATTATGCATATAGAACACTTTTAGTTTGGTTAGCTTCTTTTATATCAATTTAGATCAGTTTTTCATATCATGGTATTTTAATCCACTTGATGCTGAAATAATGAAGATCTATGTTATTCAAAGGCTTACTTCTTTCCTTGATTCTAATTTACTGTTGTTTGCACTTAAGAATGTCCAAAAAATTACTTTACAATTTACTATATACAGTGAATGTGAATGTCATCAAAAGTCATTGGACATAAATCTAGTGAGTTAAAAATGATGAGTCTGTTCCCAAAAGTGTTCAATTCTATGAGCAAGTTCTCAATTTGTTAGCAACTTAGCATTAGTCTCAATTTGTTAGAATTAGTCTTAATTTGTGTTTATATTTATTTTAATTTTATATATATGGGAGATGAAAGTAGAGTAAGTGATGTCGGTTCAATTGAAAGTTTACCTATTACTGAAGATAGCAACACCAACAAAATTAATACTCAAGATTCTAAGAAAAAAAAAGCCATGCAACCTAGATCCGAAGTTTGGCTACATTTTGATAAATTTGATGTAAATGGGGTCGGTAAAGCAAGGTCTAGGCATTGTAAGCAAGCTTATGCTGCTAATACATCTAGGAATGGAACAATAGGATTGAAAAATCATTTGACTAGATGCAAAGAATACCCACCTAACATTGATAAAGATAATAGTCAAACAAAAATAAATTTTCAATCTTGCCAAAATGATGGAGCATCACTTTGGAAATTTGATCAAGAAGTGGTTAGGAGGGCCTTAATTGAGATGATAGTTATTGATGAACTACCATTTAGTTTTGTAGAAAAGGAAGGCTTTATGATGTTTATGAGAATGACTCAACCACTATTTCATCTTCCTTCTCGTAGAACAATAACAAAGGATTGTTATGAAGTTTACGGCGAATTAAAGCAAAATCTAAGAAGATCTTTTAGAGAAGTACAACTAAATATTTGCCTCACAACAGATACATGGACTTTATTGTAAAGAATAAATTATATGTATTTGACAACCCACTTCATTGATAGGGATTAGAAGTTGCATAAAAAAATACTAAAGGGAAGAAAATAAATGCCAAGGTGTATGCTTATATGAATTCTTTGTTTGAAGAGTATCTAAAAAAGTATTCAACTGGATCTTGTCCTCAATCTCTATCTAGTTCTACTTCATCTAATAACACATCTAATACATCTAGTGGGAGTGTTATAACTGCATCATTAATAAGGACGAAACTTCACTTGAAGAAACAAAAGGAAGACAATGGAAGTGAGGGTGCTACATCGGAGTTGAATAAAAACATTAGTGAAGAACAAGAGCCTTTTGGTGAAGAATTTGATATCTTAAGTTGGTGAAAAACACATGCTCCTAGATTTCCTATCCTTTCGGAGTTGGCTCGTGATGTGTTGGTCATTCCAATTTCTAGTGTGGCGTCGGAATATGCGTTTAGCACCAGTGGCCGCATTCTTGATTCATTTAGAATTTCATTGACTCCTAAATGTGTGCAAGCTCTTGTTTGTATTCAAGATTGGCTTAGAGAAGAGAAGAATTTTTTAGTGTTAAAGAAGACTGGAAATATCTTGAGGAACTCGAGCTTGGTAAGCTTTAATATTTTGTATGTATTTTAGTTCAAAATAATATATCATACTTGTTTATTTATATGACATATTTGGTCGAATTATCTTTAGATATGAAAATAATGGAAGCACTACTAGCATTGTTTGATGTATAGTTGCAACTTGCAACTTGAGTGGTAAGTTTAATACTCTATTTGTTTGGTGATATACTTTTGTAGTTTTATTTAATTATCATCAAAAAAGAATATTCTAACTTATATTTATCTTTCTTTTTTCTTAAGTTCAAGTGCAATCATGCCCTGTGCTCCTAAAGTACGCCTCATATTTGGGAACACTTTGAGGTGATAGAAGATAATGGAGAAGTTCGCAAAGTAGAGTGCAAGCATTGTGGTCGAGTCTATAATGTTCATCCAAAGAGGGATGGCACATATTGTTTAAGGAAGCATATTAGGCGTTGTCTTGAGCGTCTTCCTGAAATACGTATTTAAGAATTAAGACTAAGTCGATTCGAGACTATTAGTGTAAACTTGAATTGAGGGATGTCCTCTATGTTTTTGTAACACTGTGTTTAATTCTGCTGCTACTCGTTAGAGTCTCTGTTTTGTTTAATTCTGCTGCACTGTGTTAAACTTGAATTATGGTTATTTGTGAGTTAGGCAGAATTGACAGATTTGAATTGTGCACCGTTGCACTCGTTAAACTTGAATTGTGCATTGTTGCACTCGTTATTAGTGAGTTGGGCAAAAGTTTGTCACACAGTGTTGCTACCTTGCTGGCTTGCTTATTTAGCGATTATTTAGTGTTGCTGGCTTGTTTAAATTAAACTGAAACCATATCGAAACCGTACTAAACCAAAATAAGAAATATCGAACCGTACTGAAATACTTTGGTATGGTATTTGGTATACACAATTGATAAACCGAATACCGAACCAAAATTCTTAAATACTGAACCGAAGTACCGAATGCCCACCTCTATAAGAGACGCGATAACAAAGAACCAGAATCGAGGTAGGGGACTCATTGAGTCAGGCAGCGGGGGCACTACGCCCGCCCTCGAGTATATCGAGGCCATGACCCCAGGATCGGTCCAAATCCCAAGAAACTTTGGAGAGCATTATTAGGCAATCGAACACGATTAACAGAAGGCTGTAATATCCGCGACCAACCGGGTATCACGACGCAGATCTCGGCATGTACCGACGGGAATCTAATAATTAGTTAAACGGGGAATTTTTATCTTTTATAGAATTGTACTTAAGTATAACTCCACTACTATATAAAGGGGAGTCGAATTGTTCATTGAACACATGGTAACGCGCATCCCAAAGCAATATACTATTATTTTTCACTGTTATTCATAACTCTTATTCTCGTTCATCAATGCTAGCCATTGTGAATCCGGATCGAGTGTGGATATTTCATCAAGGCTGGACACTATTAAAAAAATCAGGTTTTAGCGACGGATAAATTTTGTAGCTAAACAGAAAAATCCGTCACTAATCTCATTTAGTGAGGGATTAGTAACGGATTATCAAGAAATTCTGCTAGCTACGAGTGTTTTAGTGATATATTAGCGATGCCGTTCTTACTATTCATCGTTTCTCGACTTGCGTGCGCAGTACGCATAATTTTTTGAAAAGTTTTTATGTGAAAAATAGATTAAAATATGAAATATAGCCTTAAAACTCAATTAAGATGATTTTGGTTAACATTTTTAGCAAACATACCCGGATCAATATTTTGACAGTTCTGATAGGTCCGTATCGTAATTTAGGACTTAGGCGTATGCCCGGAATTTAATTTAGAGGTCTCTAGCTCAAGTTATGACCATTTAACGGAAACTAGTAATTTAAAGGTTAAAGATTTCCAAAAGTTTGACCACGGATTTGACTTTTTAATATCGGGGTCGGAAGCTGATTCTGTAAATTGAAATAGCTCTGTTATGTCATTTATGACTTGTGTGCCAAATTTGAAGTCATTCCGGATTCGTTTAATATATTTTGGCATGAGTTTTGCAAATTGAAAAGTTTTAAAAAATTAAAAGTCTGAATCGAGGTGTGAATTGTAATTTCTGTGTTGTTTGATATGATTTGAGACCCCGAGTAAGTTCGTATGATATTTTAGAATTTCGTGGTGTATTTCTTTGAGGTCCCGGGGGCCTCAGGTGAGTTTCAGATGGTTAACGAGTTGAATTTTGGACTTGGAACTTTGCTGGACTTTTTCTGATGCACCGTCTGGTTCCTTCTTCGCGTTTGCGATAGGGGTCTCGCATTCGCGAAGAGGAACTGGAGGCAGGTAAAATTTATTCTTTGCGTTCGCGAAGAGAGAACCGCGTTCGCGAAGGGGTAAAGGTCAGTGTTCATCGCGAACGCATGGGAGTGTTCTCGTTCGCGTAGAAAGGCGAGACTTGCCAGGCACCAGGCGATAGGGCTTCGCGTTCGCGAAGGCCAAGTTTGGAAAGGCATCGCATTCGCGAGACTGCCCTCGTGTTCGTGTAGAAGAAATCTGGGGCAGCACAAAATGTGCTTCGCGAACGTGAGGGTGATGTCGCGTTCGCGAAGAAGAAATCCCTGGACAGCAGAACTTAAGTTCTGGAAATGGGATTTCGTCTTATTTTTCATTATTCAAGATTTTGAGCTCGGGTAAGGCGAATTTTGGGCGATTTTTACGGGAAAACATTGGGGTACGTTTTCCTTATCCTATATTGATTATATTTCAAGATTTCATACTTATTTACATCATGAATCCGTGAATTTATGGAAGAAAAATCAGATTTTTATAAAATCTTCCAAAAATATAAAATGAAGATTTGAAAGTCAATCTGATGTCGGAATTCAATAATTTTTATATGGTTGGACTCGTCTCGGAACGAGTGTTTGGATTTCGTAAGTTTTTTTGAGATTCGAGACGTGGGCCTCACTGATGAGTTTTGAGATGAATTTCAGATTTTAATCCGAAAAATTTATAAATTCATATGGAATTAATTCCTACGATTTGTATTGAGTATATTGAATTGTTTATGACTAGATTTGGGGATTTCGGACACTAATTTGCGAGGCAAAGGTTTATTGGATTCTTGAATTTGGTTGCAAAGCGAGGTAAGTATCGTGGTTAACCTTGACTTGAGGGAGTACGACTAATTTGTCTATTTGCTACGTGATTTAATGTGCGGGTACGATGTATATGTGAGGTGACGAGTACTTATGTATTGTGGTTGAGTAAAAGCATGTGTGTGGAATTTGTTTATCGAGAATAATTGCCTATTTAATTAAGATATTCTTGCTTAAGTTTATTATTGATTATTTGATCATTATTCATGAAATTATTATTCATTTAATTATTATTGAATATTTTGGAAGGTGAAGTCGGTATTCTAGTACTGAATTGATTGATAAGTGTATATCCCCGCATTTAAATACTCTTCCGAATTTATATTATTATTTTCATGGTAAGGAAGAGTGTAAAAGCACGAAGGGTGTTGCCATGCCATTTGTGAGTGTAAAAGCACGAAGGGTGATGCCGTGCCAATTTCAGAGAGTGTAATAGCATGAAAGGTGATGTCGTGCCAATTTCAGAGAGTGTAAAAGCACGAAGGGTGATGCCGTGTCAATTTCAGAGAGTGTAAAGGCACGAAGGGTGATGCCGTGTCAATTTCAGAGAGTGTAAAGGCACGAAGGGTGATACAGTACCAAAAGAGAGTTAAAGCACGAAGGGTGATACCGTGCCAATTATTATTATTATTATTATTATTTATTTATCAGATTATGGAAGGAATGAGAGTAAAATCACGAAGGGTGGCGTCGTGCCATTTTTATATTATCAGTTGCTCATTTTATTGTTGATGAATAAATTGGCTGCTATGTGACACTTCTCCTGCTGAAATTTCTATATCATTCCCCTTTGCATGTTCCCTCCAAAATTTATAAATTGCTATTTATTGTGTTATTGTTGTTTCGTATTTGTATATACTTGTACAAGTTATTTACGTATGTGTCCTGTCATAGCCTCGTCATTACTTCGTCGAGGTTAGGCTCGACACTTACAGAGTACATGGGGTCGGTTGTACTCATACTACACTCTGCACTTCTTGTGTAGATTTTCGAATTGGTCCCAGTGGCGTACCATAGACGTGCTCGGATTCAGCTACTCAGAGGAGACTTGAGGTATAACTACACAGCGTTCGCAGTTCTGTAGTCCCTTTCTATCTTATCTTAGCTATATATTATCTTTGAAACAACTTGAATTTTATTCAGACTTTTAATTGTATTATTCTAGTAGCTCGTGCACTTGTGACACCAGATTCGGGGATGTATTTTGATAATTCGGTATTTATGGTCTTCCATACTTTATTTCAGTAATTGACTTCTATTTAATTTTATTTGCTTAAAAATGGTTAAGATTATTTTAACGTTGGCTTGCCTAGCAAGTGAAATATTAGGCGCCATCACGGTCCTGAAGGTGGGAATTTCGGGCCGTGACAGTTGGTATCAGAGCACTAGGTTACTTATGTCTCACGAGTCACGAGCAAGCTTAGTAGAGTCTGAAGGATCGGTATGGAAACGTCTGTACTTATCTCTCTGAGGCTATGAAGTCTAGGAATAATATCACTTCTTTCTTATTCGGTCGTGCGATTTTATTCTATCATCGATAATTGAACCATTCTATTCTTATTCTCTCACAGATGGTGAGAACACGTAATACATCTACCGATGGACAGGGACCAGAGCCCCCGGTGGCAACTATGACTAGGGGTAGAGGTCGAGGTCGTGCTAGAGGTAGAGGTAGAGGTAGAGGTCAGTCTAGAGCTCAAGCAGCAGCACCTGTTATAGAACCTTAGGTGGATCTTCATGAGGAGGTTCCCGTTTGGTGCTTCAGGACTCCAGTGCTTCAGGATGCTCTAATCCGTTTGGTGAGTCTTATGCAGGGCGTGGCCCAGAATGGTACATTTCCAATGGCACCAGCCATCTCACAGGCTGGGGGAGGAGCACAGACTCCCACTACTCCCGCTCCGGAGCAGATGGCTTCACAGTATCAGGCTCCAACAGCCCCACCAGTTGTTGTGGCACATGCCGGTGATAGGCCCGCCATGTTTTCTGAGGCTTTATTGAGGCTGGACAAGTTTACTAAGCTCTTTCCAGTTCATTTTAGTGGTACACCTTCTGAGGACCCACAGGATTATCTTGACCATTTCCATGAGGTGTTGCGGAACATGGGTATAGTTGAGACCAATGGGGTCGATTTTGCTGTATTTCAGATGACGGGTTCTGCCAAGAGGTGGTGGAGAGATTTTATGCTGACCAGACCAGCTGGGTTGCCTATACTGACTTGGGAGCAGTTCTCACGGCTATTTCTAGAGAAGTTCCTCCCTATCATATTGAGAGAGGATTTCCGCAGGAAGTTTGAGCGTCTTCAGTAGGGCAGTATGACTGTTACTCAGTACGAGACCCATTTTGTGGATCTAGTCCATCATGCTCTCCTTTTACTTCCTACCGAGGGAGAGAGAGTGAGGAGGTTTATTGAGGGACTTACTCACCCTATTAGGCTTTAGATGGCCAAGGAGACAGGAAGTGAGATTTCCTTTCAGGCGGCTGCTAATGTTGCTACGAGGATCGAGATAGTTCTTGCACAGGAAAGAGGGCAGGGGTCTGATAAGAGGCCTCGACAGTTCGGTGGGTTCAGTGGTGCCTCGTCTGGAGGCAGGGGTAATTTTGGTAGGGGTCATCTTCCCAGGCCGTTCCATTCAGCGCTCTAGGAATCCTACAATGCACCACTAACTCCTATTAGTACACCTCCGATCCATGGTTTCCAAGGTGGTTAATCAGTCAGCGATCACAACAGCCGAGGTCCTGTTATACTTGTGGTGATCCGAGGCACATTTCTAGATTTTGCCCCAGGTCTCAGGGCAGCATGCAACAACAGGGTTCTCGTGCTATGATTCCAGCACCGGTTGCTTCACCGCCTACTCAGCCAGCTAGAGGTAGGGGTAAGGCAGCTAGAGGTGGAGGTCAGACCATTAGAGGTGGAGGCCAGTCAGTTAGAGGTCGTCCCATAGACGCAATTCAGAGTGGTGGGGCCCAGTCCCAATTTTATGCTTTTCCAGCTAGGCATGTGGCCGAGTCCTCCAATGCCGTGATCACAGGTATTGTTCCAGTTTTCCATAGAGATGCTTCAGTTTTATCTAATCCCGGATATACTATTCCTATTTGTGCTCCTATTTTGCTTTATATTTGGTTCTGCTTCGTGATTCTCTGAGTGCGTCTATGTGTGTTTCCACACCGGTGGGAGATTCTGTTGTAGTAGATCATGTCTATCGTTCATGTGTGGTTACTATTGGGAGTCTTGAGACTAGTGTGGATCTTCTACTTTTTGATATGGTAGATTTTGATGTCATCTTAGGTATGGATTGGATGTCACCTTATCATGCTATATTGGATTGTCATGCCAAGACGGTGACCCTAGCCATGTCGGGGTTACCTTGATTACAGTGGAAAGGAACTCCTGGTGATTCTACCAGTAGGGTTATTTCTTATGTGAAAGCTTGGCGTATGGTCGAGAAGGGGTGTCTAGCTTATTTGACTTATATTCGCGATCCCACCGCGGAAGTTCCTTCTATGGATTCAGTTCCAGTTGTCTGTGAATTTCTAGATGTATTTCCTGCAGATCTGCCGGGGATGCCACCCGACAGAGATATTGACTTCTGTATTGATTTAGCTCCGGGAAATCATCCCATTTCTATCCCACTATACCGTATGGACCCGCTGGAGTTTAAAGAATTGAAGGAGCAGTTACAAGACTTGCTTGATTAGGGATTCATTAGACCCAGTGTCTCGCCCTAGGGTGCACCAGTACTATTTGTAAAGAAGAAAGATGGCTCTATGCGGATGTGCATAGATTATCGGCAGTTGAATAAAGCCACTATTAATAACAAATATCTGTTGCCAAGAATTGATAACTTATTCGATCAGCTTCAGGGTGCCAAGGTATTTTCGAAGATCAATTTGAGGTCTGGTTACCATCAATTGAAGATTAGGGCATCCGATGTCCCGAATACAGCTTTTCGGACTCGGTATGGACATTATGAATTCCTAGTGATGTCATTGGGCTGACAAATACCCCAACAATATTAATGGATTTGATGAATCGGGTGTTCAAGCCATATCTGGATTCATTTGTGGTTAGTATTCATTGATGACATCTTGATTTACTCCAGCAGTCGAGAGGAGCATGAGCAAGACCTTCGGATTGTGCTTCAGACTTTGAAGAATAATCAGTTATATGCCAAAATTTTAAAATGTGAATTTTGGTTAGACTCAGTTGCCTTTTTGGGGCATGTTATATCGGCAGAAGGCATAAAAGTGGATGCTAAGAAGATTGAGGCTGTTCAGAATTGGCCTAGACCTACTTCAGTTACAGAGATCCGGAGTTTCCTGGGTTTGGCAGGTTATTATCGTCGGTTCGTGGATGGGTTTTCATCTATAGCAAGCCCATTGACCAGACTGACCCAGAAAGGTGTTCCATTCGGATGGTCAGACGAGTGTGAGTTGAGCTTTCATAAGCTCAAGACTGCTTTGACAACAACGCCAGTGTTGGTATTACCCATAAGTTCAGGATCTTATACGGTGTATTATGATACATCTCGCGCTGGGCTTGGTGTAGTATTTATGCAAGATGGTAGGGTGATTGCACATGCGTCATGGCAGTTGAAAGTTCACGAGAAGAATTATCCTGTTCATGACTTAGAATTGGCCGCCATTGTCCATGCACTGAAGATTTGGAGGCATTACCTTTACGGTGTCTCGTGTGAGGTATTTACTGATCATCGTAGCTTACAATATCTGTTCAAACAAAAGGATCTCAATTTGAGGCAGAGAAGATGGTTGGAGCTGCTGAAGGACTATGATATCACTATTTTGTATCATTCCGGAAAGGCCAATGTGGTGGCCAATGCTTTGAGTAGAAAAGCTGTGAGTATGGGCAGTCTTGCGTATATTCCGGTTGGTTAGAGACCGTTAGCGGCAGATGTTCAGACTTTGGCTAATCAGTTCATGAGGTTAGATATTTCAGAACCCAGTCGGGTTCTAGCTTGCACAGTCGCTCGGTCTTCTTTATATGAGCGCATCAGAGAGCGGCAGTATGATGATCCTCATTTACTTGTCCTTAAGGACACGGTGCGGCACGGTGATGCCAAACAGGTTGCTGTAGGGGAAGATGGAGTTCTGCGAATGCAGGGTCGTATTTGTGTGCCTAAAGTGGATGGGCTTCGTGAATTAATTCTTGAAAAATCCCACAGTTCCCGGTATTTTATTCATCCAGGTGCTGCCAAAATATATCAAGATTTGCGGCAACATTATTGGTGGAGGAGAATGAAGAAGGATATAGTTGCATATGTAGCTCGGTGTCTGAATTGTCAGCAAGTTAAGTACGAGCATCAGAGACCTGGTGGTTTGCTTCAGAAGCTAGAAATTCCTGAGTGGAAGTGGGAGCGTATCACTATGGATTTTGTTGTTGGGCTCCCACGGACTCAAAAAATTCGACGCAGTATGGGTCATTGTGGACAGGTTGACCAAGTCAACACATTTCATTCCAGTAGCAGTTACCTATTCTTCAGAGCGGTTAGCTGAAACTTACATCCGCGATATTATCCGCCTTCACGGTATGCCTGTGTCTATCATTTTTGATCGAGGTACGTAGTTCACCTCACACTTCTGGAGGGTTGTACAGTGTGAGTTAGGCATGCGGGTTGAGTTGAATACCACATTTCATCCACAGACACATGGACAGTCAGAGCACACTATTCAGATATTGAAAGATATGCTTCGCGCTTGTGTTATAGACTTTGGAGGTTCTTGGGATCAATTCTTGCCACTTGCGGAGTTTGCCTATAATAATAGCTACCAGTCGAGCATTTAGATGGCTCCATATAAGGCATTATATGGAAGACAATATTGTTCGCCAATTGGCTGGTTTGAACCGGGAGAGGCTCGGTTGTTGGGTACCGATTTGGTACAGGATGCCTTAGATAAGGTCAAAATTATTCAGGATTGACTTCGCACAGCTCAGTCTAGGCAAAAGTGTTATGCTGACCGTAAAGTTCGTGACATTGCATTCATGGTTGGAGAGAGAGTATTGCTCCGGGTTTCACCTATGAAAGGTGTAATGAGATTCGGAAAGAAGGGCAAGTTGAGCCCTAGGTATATTGGACCCTTTGAAATTCTTGAAAGGGTGGGTGAAGTAGCCTACAGGCTTGCACTACCACCTAGTTTATCAGCAGTTTATCCGGTATTCCATATATCTATGCTCCGAAAATATCATGGTGATCCGTCTCATGTGTTAGATTTCAGCTCAGTCCAATTGGACAAGGATTTGACTTACGAAGAGGAGCCGGTAGCTATTATAGCCCCGCAGGTCCGACAGTTGAGGTATAAGAGTTATCCTTCAGTTCGGGTGCAATGGAGAGATCAATCAATTGAGACATCTACATGGGAGTCCGAGTCTGATATGCGGAGTAAATATCCACACCTTTTTATCAGCTCAGGTACTTTTCTAATTTCGTTCGAGGACGAACGTTTGTTTTAGAGGTGGAGAATGTAATGACCCAAAAGGTCATCTTTAAATTTAATAATAATTTCTGTATTCTAAGACCTCGAAAAGAACTATTCATAATTCTTCGACTTACGTGCATAGTTCGCATAATTTTTTGAAAAGTTTTTATGTGAAAAATAGATTAAAATGTGAAATAGAGCCTTAAAACTCAATTAAGTTGACTTTGGTCAACATTTTTAGCACATAGACCCAGATCAGTATTTTGACAGTTCCGGTATGTCCGTATCATGATTTGGGACTTGGGCGTATGCCCGGAATTTAATTTGGAGGTCCCTATCTCAAGTTATGACCATTTAACGGAAACTAGTAATTTAAAGGTTAAAGATTCCGAAAAGTTTGACCACGGATTTGTCTTTTTGATATCGGGGTCGGAATTCAATTCTGAAAATTTGAATAGCTCCGTTATATCATTTATGACTTGTATGCCAAATTTGAAGTCATTCCGAATTCGTTTAATATATTTTGGCACGAGTTTTGCAAATTGAAAAGTTTTAAAAAATCAAAAGTCCGAATCGAGGTGTGAAATGTAATTTCTGTGTTGTTCGATATGATTTGAGACTCTGAGTAAGTTCGTATGATATTTTAGGACTTGGCAGTATATTTGGTTGAGGTCTCGGGGGCTTCGGGTGAGTTTCAGATGGTTAACGGGTTGAATTTTGGACTTGGAACTTTGCTGGAATTTTTCTGATGCACTGTCTGGTTTCATTTTTCGCGCTCGCGAAGAGGAACTGGAGGCAGGCAAAATTTACTCTTCACGTTCGCGAAGAGGGGACCATGTTCTCGAAGGGGTAAATGGCAGTGTTCATCGCGAACATGTGGGAGTATTCGCGTTCGCGTACAAGGGCGAGGCCTGGCCGGGCACCAGGCGATAAGGCTTCGCGTTCGCGAAGGGGTGACGCGTTCACGAAGGCTAAGTTTGGCAAGGCATCGCGTTTGCGAGACTGCCCTCGCATTCGTGAAGAAGAAATCTGGGGCAGCACAAAATGTGCTTCGCGAACGCGAGGGTGATGTCGCGTTCGCGAAGAAGACATCCCTGTACAACATAACTTAAGTTCTGGAAATGGGATTTCGTCCCATTTTTCATTATTTAAAATTTTGAGCTCGGGTAAAGCGGGTTTTGGGCGATTTTCACGGGAAAACATTGGGGTAAATGTTCCTTATCTTATATTGATTATATTTCATGATTCCATACTCATTTACATCATGAATCCGTGAATTTATGGAAGAAAAATCAGCTTTTTATAAAATCTTCCAAAAATGTAAAATGAAGATTTGAAAGTCAATTCGATGTCAAAATTTGATAATTTTAGTATGGTTGGACTCGTTTCGGAACGGGTGTTCGAATTTCATGAGTTCTTTTTTAGACTCGAGACATGAGCCCCACTGATTATTTTTGAGATGAATTTTGACTTTTAATCCGAAAAATTTATAAATTCATATGGAATTTATTCCTACGATTTGTATTGAGTATATTGAATTGTTTATGGCTAGATTTGGGGATTTCGGACACGAATTCGCGAGGTAAAGGATGAAGGGTGTTGCCATGTCATTTGTGAGTGTAAAAGCACGAAGGGTGATGCCGTGCCAATTTCAGAGAGTGTAAAAGCACGAAGGGTGATGCTGTGCCAATTTCAGAGAGTGTAAAAGCACGAAAGGTGATGACGTGCCAATTTCAGAGTGTAAAAGCACGAAGGGTGATGCCGTGCCAAAAGAGAGTTAAAGCACGAAGGGTGATGCCGTGCCAATTATTATTATTTATTTATCAGTTTATGGGAGGAATGAGAGTAAAAGCACGATGGGTGGTGTCGTGCCGTTTTTATATTATCAGTTGCTCATTTTATTGTTGATGAATAAATTGGCTACTATGTGACACTTTTCCTGCTAAAAATTCTATATCATTCCCCTTCGCATGTTCCCTCCCAAATTTATAAATTGTTATTTATTGTGTTATTGTTGTTTCGTATTTGTATATATTTGTACAGGTTATTTACGTACGTGTCATGTCATAGCCTCGTCACTACTTCGTCGAGGTTAGGCTTGACACTTATGGAGTACATGGGGTCAGTTGTACTCATACTACACTCTGCACTTCTTGTGCAGATTTTGGAGCTGGTCCCAGCGGCGTACCATAGACGTGCTCGGATTCAGCTACTCAGAGGAGACTTGAGATATAACTGCACAGCGTTCACAGTTTTGATGTCCCCTTCTATCTTATCTTAGCTGTGTATTATCTTTCAAACAGCTTGAATTTTATTCAGACCTTTAATTGTATTATTCTAGTAGCTCGTGCACTTGTGACACCAGATTCGGGGATGTATTTTGATAATTCAGTATTTATGGTCTTCCACACTTTATTTTAGTAATTGACTTCTATTTAATTTAATTTACTTTAAAATAGTTAAGATTATTTTAACGTTAGCTTGCCTAGCAAGTGAAATGTTAGGCGCCATCACTGTCCTGAAGGTGGGAATTTCGGGCCGTGACAAATCATCCTCCTCGGATGGTTAACGGATCAAAAAATTAAACTAAAACAGCTGCTACAATTTTCTTCTGTTTGAAATTTCTTCTGCCAGAATCGAGCCCAAATAAATCGATCCCAGAGTCGAGGGCCATGATCGAGCCCAGGGTCGAGGGCCACGATCGAAGGCAGGGTCGAGGATCAGGATCGAAGCCACGATCGAGCCCAGGGTTGAGGGCCACGATCGAAGGCCAGGGTCGAGGGCCATGATCGAGGCCCAGGATCGAGACCCAGGATCGAGGACCTCGATCGAAGGCCAAAATCGAAGGCCAAGATCGAGGCAAAACCGAGGCAGTCTGGGCAGAATTATAAAGTAGGGATTCCGTCCCATTCGCCATTTTTGACAAATTGAAGCTTGAAGAGAGGCGATTTTTGATAGATTTTCAAGAAAAACTTGAGGTAAGTCCCTTGTAATCATTTCTACTCCATAATATTGAATTATCATTGAATAATTCGACTAGATTACATGATTTTGAGGTGTAAATCAGAGATTGAAACTTAGAAATTTGGAAATAAGATTTATAGATTTGAGGGTTGAGTTGAGGTCGGATTTTGGTAAAATTGGTATGGTTAGACTCGTGGTTGAATGAGCTTCCGAATTTTATTACTTTTGTCGGGTTCCAAGACGTGGGCCCCATGGGCGATTTTTTTAAGCTAAATTTCGGATTTTTATGAAAAATTAGTATTATCTTATGGAATCAATTCCAATAAATTTTATTGACTGAAACGAATTATTTGTGACTAGATTCGAGGCATTCAGAGGCCGATTTGCGAGGCAAAGGCATAGCAAAGTAAAGAATTTCACGTTTTGAGGTAAGTAACAGTTATAAATCTGGTCCTGAGGGTATGAAACCCCGGATTTTGAGTCATGCGATTATTTTGGAGGTGACGCACATGCTAGGTGACAGGCATGTGGGCGTGCACCAAGAGAATTGGGACTTGGTCCGTCCCGTGGAAACTGTATAGTTGAATAATTTATTGTTAGCTATATGCTCTCTATGTGTTGAAGAAATTTGACTCTAAATCATGTTAGAAATCATGCTTAGGCTATGTTATAGTACTGTTGGGACCCGCATAACTCATGTACTTGTTGAATTATTTTCTAATTGCTGTCTTGTACTCAGTCATGATTTTTCTTGCGTATTATACCTCAGTCTTTCTTGATATTTGTTGATACACTATGTTATCTTTGTTTGGGCTGATCTTTGTGATTTCTGAGAGCCCGAGAGGCTAGAGAGGTTGAGGACTGAGTAAGGCCGAGGGCCTGTCAGGTGAGGTAAGGATATTATGGCACGTGAATTGTCCGTGCAGGATATTATAGCACGTGAGTTGTCCGTACAGCACGTGAGTTGTCCGTGCAGATTATGGCGCTTGGGCTGTAGGAGCTCCTCCGGAGTCTGTACACACACCCAATGAGCGCGGGTACCCATTGAGTGTGAGTGCTGAGGGCTGAGAGCCGAGTAGTTGAGTTGTGGTGATGAGTTGAGTGATTGTTGCCTGAGAGGTTGTACTTGCTTTTATTTGTTGTTGCACTTAATTGATATATGTCATTGTTGTGAAATTCTCTGAAAGATTTTATATCCAGATTACATGAAATTGAATTGTATAAAATTGATTTGACTTAAATTGCCGGATTTGAAAGCATGTCTATTCTTTGCTTGAATTACTGAAAGTGAGCTAAAACTGTGTAGCTCGTCATTATCTTGAGTTCCTTGGTTATTATTGTTACTTACTGAGTTGGTTGTACTCATACTACACCTTGCACTTCGTGTGCAGATCCAGGTCTTTCCGGACATAGCGGGTGTTGATCATTTCGCGCAGTTGATTTTCAGGAGATTCAGAGGTAGCTGTCGTATTTCGCAGACCTTGTCTCTCTTTCCCTATCTCCTTGTTTACTGTATTTTGGTTTTAGACTATTATAGACCTTAAGTTCCAGATTTGTATCCATATTAGATGCTCATGTACTTAGTGACACCAAGTTTTGGGGAGTGTTCATGTCAGTATTTGTGAGATTTTGTATTGTATTAAATTATTGTATTTTCAAACTTAAGAGAATTTGTGGTTTATCGAGATTTTCGTCTTGCCTAGTATCGAGATAGGCGTCATCACGACAGGTTGGAATTTTGGGTCGTGACAATATATGAGTCCTTAAAATATATTTGGGCATTTGATTTAAATGTATGGATTCAACTTACTCTCTTGTTCTTGTTATAAGGGCACATGGTTTTACAAGAGATAGGTAACGTTATTAGACTTCTCTCTATGATGTTGGGTGTTCAAGCCATGAGTATATTATGACATTGAGTTGGTTTTTGAGGCTAGGATTGTTAGGAGCATGTTGTCTTTGTTGTGAATATTAGTGCAGTATGGCATAAGAAAAGGGAAGTGTATGTGATTGCACATGCCAAAGTTTAATTGTTGCTATCAACCATGGTCATTGGTGTAGTGTGCCTCGATTGTGTAAATATAAAGTGCTCAAGGATAGTGTTAATTGTTAGTTGACTCGAGGACGAGCAACGTTTAAATGTGGGGTAGTGATGTTTGGCTATAATTATATATTTTTAGTACATTACTTACCTTACATTTTAGGGCTTTAATGCTAAATTATATTATATTTGTGCTTAATTGAGTCTATTTTATGTATAGGTACGTTGAAGACGAAATTTGGACCAAAGTAGAGATTTTATGTGTATCTTATATACTACAAGAATGGTTCGAGATTATTTGAAGATGAAAAATATTATGTATAATTGTCGTGCAATGTTTGAAGACCAACCAAAAGAAGACAAAAGAACAAATTGAAAAAGAAGGGAATAGTTGATGAAGAAAGAATAAATGAGAAAAAAGAAAAACAAAGAAACGAGAACTGGAATGAAAAGTTGGCAACAAAATTGAAATGAAAAAAGCAGGCGAGGGAAGGGACGTTGCTCGCTAAAAAGCATGCGACGCGAGAGATTTAGCTCGTGATTGAGCTGGCGACGCACGGTGTAAAGCGAGGTGGAGCGTGCTATAGAGGTCGCGAGGCACGGTCTGTAGCGAGTGTGTTCCGGGTTTTAAAGTCTATTTTGTCTCGTATTTGATTTTGGATTTGGTTATTGCATTTGGGTCTTTTTCTTACACATATAAATAGTCCGTAAATATAATTTTTGGGGGGGAGACCGAGATTAGACGAAGGGAGAGTGTTGAGCCGCCGTGGAGACCGGAATTCATCAGATTCCATCTTTCTTCTATCAAACTTAGTAATTTTTACTTTTTCTTGATGATTTGTTATTTTGCTACCATGTCTATGTGGAGCTAAACTTTACGTTCTAGGGTTGTGGTTGTCATAAATATTGAAGTTTATTAATTATATTACCGTTAATTCGAGTTATCATCTTTGGTTGTTTCTCTAATCCTGTGCATAATTGTTTAATTGTTTGGCCAGCAGTTGAGTTCTATTTACTATCTATGCTATGCTTGGGAAAGCCGTGTTTAGATTAGAGTAGAATTAGAGAGAGTTTGTTTCTGAACCCGTGGCTCGGGAAAAGATTTCGCGGTTAGGATAGGAATATACCTAACAGTCTTGCTTAGTTAAATACTGTATTATATCCGTTCATGATAGATTCAAGACCATAGGAATATAAGGTTGATATATTATGGATAGACGGATAGTATTGTGGGAACATGCTATTTATATAAACGATCCGGTCAACTAGCAATCATAGATAATTTGAATTAACAAGTGTAATTACGAACTCAATAGGATTGATAAACCGACCACAACCCTGGAATTTATATCTCCCTTGGTTACGTGTTTAAATTTCGCAATAGTATTTGTAATAGAAAAGTTAAACTTTTGATCATCTTGGACAGTAAATTGATTTTAGTTTGCTTAGTTAACGGCTAATCTAAGTCTTTGTGGGTTCGACATCTGACTTTCGAGTCACTTTATTACTTGACGGCCATGTATACTTGCGTGTACTTGAGGAACCAACACGAATTGATCCGCGTATCCTTAAAATCACTTCAAAATTTAATTGTTATCCATTTTTTTAAGGTAAACAAGCACATACCATTTAAGAGAGCTATTTGTGCACATGATCATAGAAGCTCTCGTTTTTTCTTACCAAGTTTATATCTCCGCAAATAAGTTTGTGTATATAAGAGGCTGTATAACTATAGGAGGTCGTTTGTTTTAGGACTACTTATGTAAAAGTTATAAAAAAATATTAAATAATAATATAGGAAGAGATCATTGGTTCACAGGCAAGGTATATGTGGAATACAATGTTATAATATACATTTAATAATATCGCATTCTTGTATTTATTACCAGCTGCCTGGTTCATCATATTTAAATATGGCTATGTGCCTATGTGGTGCATCAAACGTGTTTGGTTTTATATTATACTAGTCTCTATGTCAGCGTAACCCCTAAAACTATTGTAAAAAAGGAATTAGATGAAAAAAAGAAAGAATATAAGATATTTTTTGTAAGAGGCTTTTGATGTTGATGTTGATATCAGTTTTCAAGGCAAAAGATTTCATTAGTTTTCCTATAAAATAGAGTACTAATATTGTGCTTGTAAGATTGTACTAACAAATTCTTACGTGTATATCAATTATGTTTACATAAAATGCCAGAGTATTTTCTCAAATGAATTCTAGTGAAGTGAATTGTAGTACAATTTAGGACTCCCTCAAGACCAGAAAAGAAAGTAAAAAAATAACTCACACTTACACCATTCTACTTTCTGATATAACTACTATCTGTATAGCCCTTCAATCCACCTATCTTTACATCTTATTTTCTATCCAAAGCATCATAAATTCTATACTTGCACCTTTGTTTTATTTGACTGTATATGGTCCCATTGCTCGAGTAATTTATTGATTGTAGGTGTTGGATTTTAAGCACTCATTGTCGCTTCCATCTGGTTTATACGGATCACTTTTCCAAGAATTCTTTATGTAAAAAATTTAATCCCTTTTTTTCTAATTGAGCTTTTTCTATAGTTCGCATAAATAGTGCATCCTCGTAGTTATGTTGCCGATTGGTACTGATAAAATTGTAAAGTCATACATATACCAATTAGTGTTTCACTGCAAATCAAAAGCACTAAGTATATATCAAGAATCAACACACCGTGTATTAAAATAATACCATGCAACAATTTAGAACATAAAATTAAAATTATCACAATTTTCATCTTTGAGTATGCCAATCCACGCTCTCAGCTGGCCTATCAGCTTCAAGGAGCTGAACAACAAAAAAAATGGGATAATATTTCAAAAAATAAAATTCGAGTTATTGTTGTCAGTTATTTTCATGTCAAATATTTCAAAAAAATAATATTTTCTATAATTTGGAATTTCACAATATAGTCAGGATATATATATATATATATATATATATATATATATATATATATATATATATATATATATATATACCAACAGTGTGCATTAAAAATATATCACTCATCGAGAAAAAAAGAGAGGAAGAAATTGATAGATGTATATGCATTAATTTATTTTCTTAAGATTTAAAACATGAAATTGTAACAATAACCAAAAAAAAAGTTACAGGAACGTATAATGCGCTTATTCTTACATTGATATTCAAGATAGAAAATTAACTATAATAACCTGAAGATGAAAAACGCCACCTTCTGGAGAATATACGAAGCTAGAAGACATGCATGAAGATGAAAAACAAAATTTCTTGGATATCTTGAATTGTGGGGATATAAGTATGAACGTTTTGAAAAAAAGTAAGTTGTAATGGAAGACGATGCATTGTATTCCTATTCAAGTTGTGTCATCTTATGATTTAAAATTCGAATTTGCGCTTTTAAGCCTTAAAAATCTCATTTTTATCCTTCTCGATTTGCGTGCACAGTCCGGGCAGGTTTTCGGAAAGCTTTTATGTTGAAAACTAATGAAAATAGAATTTTTGCCTTAAAAGTTGATTTTAGTTGATTTCGGTCAACATTTTTGATAAATGGGCCTGGATCCATATTTTGACGGTCCCGGTGGGTCCGTATCGAATTATGGGACCTAGGGGTTTGCCCGTAATCGAATTCGGAGGTCCCTAGCTCAAGTTATGAATTTTTGATGAAAATTAAAAGTCTGAAAATTAATTATTTTTAAGAATTGATTGATGTTTGGCATTGTTAGTACCGGATCCGTATTTTGGTTCCGGAGCCCGGTACAAGTTTGTTATGATATTTAAGACCTGTCTGTGAAATTTGGTGAGAAACGTAGTTGATTTGACGTGATTCGGACGTCCGGTTGAGAAGATATGAATTTTAAAGTGTTCTTGAAAATCTCATTTGATTTGGTGCTAAATTCGTAGTTCTAGGTGTTATTTTGGCGATTTGATCGCGCGAGCAAGTTCGTATGATGTTTTTGGACTTGTGTGCATATTTGGTTTGGAGCCCCGAGGGCTCAGGTGAGTTTCAGATAGGCCACGGGATGTTTTGGACTTTGAAAATCTGGTTTTTTCTGCAGATTCTGTGTTCTGGCATGTTCTTCTTCGTGTTCGCGAAGGTACTTACGCGAACGCGAAGAGTAAACTGGGCAGCTGAAGTTTTCTTCTTCGCGAACGCGAAGGCTTGGTCGTGAACGCGAAGCAATGGGGTCGTTACCCTTCGCGAACGCGACAAGTCCATCGCGAACACGTAGTGTTAGGCACTGGGGAGGGGGAGTCAGCCTTTTCTTCATCGCGAACGCGAGCAATATCTCACGAACGCGAAGACCAGAGAAGGGTAGCCTACGCGAATGCAAGCACTGCCTCGCGAACGCGAAGGCCGGGGGGGAGTAATTATCGCGAACGCGAGCTGGTTCTCGCGAACGCAATGAACACTGTCGCCCAGCACTTAACAGAATCCAAAAACGGGATTTTAGCCAAAAACTCATTTTTCTCAAAAATCAAACGGTGAGAAGCGAATTTTCAAGAGTCATTCCTTCCCCAAATTGTTGGTAAGTGATTCTAAATCATTTACTTTCAATTACCCGTTATATTTTTTGAATTTTTAACCTAAAATCTAGAGTTTTCATGGTAGAATTAGGGGTTAGGGTAGAAACTAGGAATTTCGGGAATTTGGGGATTTAGACCTCAAATTGAGGTCGGATTCCAAAACTAATTACATATTCGGGCTCGGGGGTGAATGGGTAAAAGAATTTTGGTCCGAACCTCAGGTTTTGTCCAAGCGGGCCCTGGGTCGATTTTTCGACTTTTTGGAGGAAAATTTGAGAAAATTAATTTATGCAACATAATTGATTCCTTTAGCAATATTTGATATTATTGAGTCATTTTTGAATATATACGAGTGGTTTGGAGGTGAATTCCAAAGAAAAAGTTGTGATTGCGAATTAAGTGGCCTTCAGAGCGAGGTAAGTGTTGTGTCTAACCGTGACTTGAGGGAATTAGGAACCTTAGATTACTTGCGAAGTGAAATCCATGTGAGCGGCGTATATGTGATGTGACGACTACTTATGAGCCGCCAATTTACCTGTTTTTCATGTTTCTCTGTTTTTCTTATATTGTCTCTTTCCTATACCAAATTGTTACGTGTTATACTAGTGTTGTTCAATTTATCGTTCTTATCATGTTTACGGAATTTCTAGTGATAATTGAGTTTTTATTTCAAAGTTGAGATTGATATTATGGAACCAAATGTTGAAGTAAGGTTTGTACTTGTTACTATATCTCCCTTTTGTTATTTATGTATTGCATTATGGTAAGGGAAAGTGTTAATGCACGAAGGGTGATGTTGTGCCCTGATATGAGTGTTAATGCATGAACGGTGATGCCGTACCATATTGTGAGTGTAAAAGCACGAAGGGTGATGTCGTGCCATGATATGAGAGTTATTGCACGAAGGGTGATGCCGTATTGTTTCTATTGATTTTATGGTGAGATTAAGAGTAAAAGCACGTAGAGTGATGTCGTGCATATTTCCTTACTGTATTCACTATTCCTATTGATTCATGGTATATTGACTGCTCCGGTGATCATTCTGTTGTAATTATTTATCTTATATTTCCCTCAGTATGTCCCCCTCCCGACATTTGTAGGTGCCTTGCCTTAGCCTCGTCACTACTTCGTCGAGGTTAGGCTCGACACTTACCAGTACATGGGGTCGATTGTACTGATACTGCACTCTGCACTTTCTGTGCAAATTTTGATACCGGCTCGGGCAGATCGAGATTTTGCTATTGGTCCGCTGTCCGGAAACTCGAGATAGATTTGTCGGCGTTCACAGACCTTGAAGTCCCCGTCTATCTTTTCTGTTCTACTGTTTCTTTTATTCAGACAGTTGTATTTCTTTCTTACTATTACTTGTAGTAAATTCTAGAATGCTCGTGAATTATGACTCCAGATCCGGGTGGTAGTAATTAATACAGTTTTATGATATTCCGCACTTATTATATTTCATGTTAGATAATTATTGTTATTTACTGAATGGAAATAAGTAATTGGTTTAACAATTTTCTAATGTTGTCTTGCCTAGCAAGTAAAATGTTAGGCATCATCACGGTCCCGTCAGTGGGAAATTTCGGGTCGTGACAGTTGGTATCAGAGCACTAGGTTGCCTAGGTCTCACGATTCACGAGCAAGCTTAGTAGAGTTTGAAGGATCGGTACGGAGACGTCTATACTTATCTCTCAGAGGCTATGAAGTTTAGGAACAATATCACCTCTTTCATTCCTTATCGTGCGGCAATGATTTTGATTGAAACCTATATATCACATTCCTTTGTATCTACTCGTGTATGACATTGCGCACTCAATACTAGTTGTGCGTTGACGGTTCGTGATGCCGCAAATGAACTACGAGGGAGCTAGAGATGCTCAAACATTGCCTCAACGTGTGGTTTCCGACTGAAGATGTGGACGTGTAAAGAGATCACCCAGTGAATAATGTGGGGGGTGCAACGTACCTTGGCATCTGGTTGATTTATACGAGTTGTGAAGGTTAATATTGTGGACCATCGGACGTGGTGAACTATGACTTCGCACCGAGTAGGGAAGTCCACTATCAATGAATGGATTGCGAGTCATGTGTTATATCAGTTTTGGCCTGAAATATATATATGTGGTACTGAAAGGTTCTCCCAAAAGTTTACATGTGTTTGAGGCCTGAGATGTTGTAGAGGATAAGATTGGGATTTGTGGTATATCCGCCTACTTAATAATCCTATACTTCAGTACCCAAGGAGTTTTAGAAATAACTTTAAATTTACAGAAGGTCTACTTAGCGTGGACGTCACAGTTGCGGATTTTGGGGTGCTTCGGAGGAAGTACAGTGGCTGACGAGATTCTGGACTAAGAATTGTCTATATGGAGCTCTACTTTTGTGATCATTGTATATAAATAGGAGTAAAGTTCACCCCAAAGAAGAATCGAAGAGTATGTTAAGAAATAGGTCAGCTCAACAGTGTTGAGTCTGCATAACAAAAGAAGAAATTGGCCTTGGGAGAGATAATTCTCCACAGGTGTCTGTGGCAAGCTTATGAAGAGGGCAGACCAGCCAATACAACACCGCCCACTTGGCTCGGTTCTCAAAAATACATTTGAAAGAGTTTGTTTCCCGGACTCTCCGTAATGCATGGCGCATAGGGTTTGAATGATTGCGTCAGGTCACCATGACGGTGTCATAATATGCCACCAGGTTCAATAAGTTAGCCCGTCATATTCCTACTTTGCTTCCTACAGCCAGAGAGCGAGTCCACAGACTCATTAAAGGACTTAATTATGATCGTAAAATTTTGTATGACTCGGGAGCTACAGACTAATACTTCATTTTCGCTAGTGGTAGAAATTGCCAAGATAAAGGGACCAAGACGTTTCGAAGTTTTGGGGGATTCAGTGGATTCTACTCTGCAGGTAAAAATCATTATGGTAGGGGCTCGGGCAATCGGCCAGCTCAGTCCGCACATCGGATTACCCGGGGTGCTTCAGTAAGTTCTTTTAATGCACCACTGGTATGAATTTCCTACAATGGTTATTCCAGTTATCTGGTATAGACTCAATATGAGCAGCCAAACTCGCAAATGGGTTGTTATGAATACGGCGATACTAGGCACATCATGAGAAAATTGTCCCAAACTTGGGAGAGGCATATTTCATCAAAGCACTCAGGCTACGTGCCCCATTGCAGTTACTACACCACCTACACGATCAGTTAAGGGTGGAGGACAGTCGGGTAGAAGGTGTCCTAGAGGTGGAGACCCAGCCGTTGTTATATTTGTTTTATGGTATGGTGGAGGTCGTTACATCAGATGGTGTCGTTATAGGTACGACCTCGATTTAAAATAAAAGAATAACTTCCTTAACTTGATCCGGTTTTGAGTAACAAGACGAGTCCTCTTATTGTGGTCCACTTATGAGTGAGCTTCATAATTCTATAATCTACTTATGTGTTTACTTCTGTTAGGAGGTTTTATGGAGATAACTACACCTATCATTCCATGATGGACTCTAATAAGATCTGTGAGGCTAGAGGTACCTTTCTGGTACTTATTTCGGTATGTTTTGATGTATTCCCGGATAATTAATTATAAATTGTGAATTATATGCCCTACCGGTGTGGAGTTCACTATGTGTTGTGATTTTGTTTAACAAAAGTTATTTAAAAGGAGAAAATAGAAAGTTTTGATTGGCAAGATGTGCATATTACTTGTGATTCAGAACTGAGGCCGAGGTCCTCGTATTTTAAAATAAATTGATATGTTTAAATCGGGCTATGAGTTGCGGTGGAAGTTATATAAGGACGAGATCCTTGTGATAAAAATTCTTGTGTTTAAATTCTCCCTTGTGAAAATTAAATTTATGCTATAGTTGTCACGCCCCGAACCTAGGAGCGAGACAAGCAACCGGTGCCTCACCTAACCTGGCGTACCAAATTGCGACTAAGGGACTCTGAACACATAATGTCATACTTTGGCCATGGGGCCACCTTGCAAGACAATTTGCGAAGCAAAATATAAATTGAATGGAAACTAGCGCTAACTAAACATCAATATAAAGCTAGGCTGAAAAGGCCATCATAGCTACTACAGCTGACAAACCACCAAATTATACATACCAGGCCTACAAACCCAACATACTGCACTAACCAACAGGATATGTCTACAAGCCTCTACTGATAGATGTACTATGATCGGAACAGGGCCCCGACCTACCCATAACATATATACAGATATACATAAGATGTACACAACACTCTAGACCTGGCAACTCCGAAAGGTGTGGAGCTTACCGATCAGGCTGAACTCGGGAAACACCTACTGAGGAGATCTACTCGTCTGTCTATCTGAACCTGCATGCATGAAATGCAGCGTCCCCGGAAAAGGGACGTCAGTACGAAATAATGTACCGAGTATGTAAGGCAATAACATAACTGAAAATCGAAACTGAACTGATAATATAATAACTGGAAGTAACTGGGAGTCAAAGATGATCTGGAGATATACTTACCTGCTGATACTGACTCAACTCCTTCAATGTAGTAAGTAAAATAATTGTACGGCCTTATAAGGCTCGGTATATATAACTGCTGTGCCATAGTAGGCTCGCTCATAGGTGCTCGGCCATACTAGGCTATGTATCTCGACCATGCTGGGCTCGCTCATAGGCGCTCGGCCACAGTAGGCTCGGTATATAACTTTCCATCTGATCAGAGGTTGCCCAATAGGGGCCTGCCCATCGATTATAGCTCGATGGTAATGAAAATACTGTAATACTGTATATATAGGCTTGTTGCTCTCTTGACTGGAAGAAGACAATACTAAATTGAATATAGAATCTCGATAAGGAATAATATTGTAACTTATGAGACTAGAATAGTGTGAATAAATTCATGAATATGAACTTCTCTTTTTGTCTCATTACTAACACATGTAGCTACGAGATCATGCCAAAATGAAGGAAGGCTTAGCCTTAACATACCTTATCACAATCTTTCCAATCACCAAGTTGAACTCACCTCTTTGCACCTTAATCTACAAGAACGATAATAATACTATCGTTAAGTTACGAAAGGTACAACTATCGCACAACGAACGACAAACTTATTTTGTATTAAAACGGGCAGCATCTCCCCTATAATCCTTACTTCCTCCAAATTCAAGATAACACCAACAATACAAGAACAGAACAATAACAATATATATACATCATTTTCCAGCCCTATATACACCATCAAATACTACAAAACAGCCCAACACACCCCAATCTCTTCGTACACAAAACGACCACCGTAGTAGTGTCAAACGACCCGAAAATGTTATGACGAACTACCAGCCAACCACCCTACATTTATATGGTGTTTATAAACCCCCTTCCTCCTCCAAAACTCCACAAAATAGTAGTAAAACACGCAGCCCAACAGCAACACAAAACAATCCACAAAACAGTCCGCTACAAGTGAATAACTCGAACTCACGGCTTCCGATCACCGTCCCGTGAGTTCTTACAAGTATAGAACGACCTACCATGAATTTACAGAAGAAAAATTGGATGAAAGAGAGAAGTAAACTCACGTTATTTGTTGGATAACTCAGCTCTTATCTTGGTTCTTCAAACTCTATGTTTTACCTCCAATTGGAACTTGAAAGGGAGAGAAAATCAATTAGGGTTTGTGGAAATTTTTGGGAGGATTCTTTGCAGAGCTTATGTCTGGTTATTATGCTCTATTTTAAGTCTAATATATGAAGAAAATAGGCCCTTAAAAGGCCTCTTTGGACGACCCGAAATGGCCCATTTTTGGGCTTTCATTTAAGCAAGTAGGTGACACACCTACTTGTCACCTAGCAGCTTGCGCAGTATCGCACAAATGCCCATATTTTTCTACTCCAATGTCGTATTGACAAACGGTTTAATGCGTTGGAAAATAGACTCATAGATCTTTAATTTGATGGGTGGAACATCCCATAACTCTAAGTATATTCGGAGAAAATTGCAGTTATATTTGACCCAAAATTTCAGTAAAACTTATGAGTGTAACTTGTGATGACTTTCATCGACTTTTATTTCACAACTCGCTTGACATTAAAACATAACACACGGATGTCATACGACTAATATAAATCATAACATAATCTCCTTATCATGTTAATCACCCTAGTCTCACCCCAAAGGTACATGTTATAACATTTCCAACTTGTCGACTTTCGACGAAACATTATTTTATTTAATTGCTTTAGCTTCTGAACTGTCCAACCCTCTTTGTACTTGTTGTTCATGATCTTCAATATTTGTAACCTCAGAGGTAACATGATTAACTTACTTTATATACTTTTAAATATTATCTCATTTTTGGTCCTACATTAGTTTTCTTACGACGCATTTTTACGTACGAAAATATAGGGTGTAACATCACTCCCCCCTTGGGAACATTCGTCCTCGAATGTTTACTCTTAGAGACTTTGGAAAATTTTTTCCAAGTATCCTTCGTACACTAGGTTAAAACCAACCTGCATGCAGCCAGAAAATATACTATGCATGCCACACATGGCCAATCTTTATAAATAGCAGCAATTTGCCTCACCGACCGTAAATCATAAATATTGAAAGTGAAAAATAAAAGCTTACCTGATGACCTGCTAGCCTACATAGAGCTATGTTGTAGCGTCCCATCTCGAACCATATCTTCAGTTTGAAATAGGTGGGGGTATTTAGACTTCATTTCTTCCTCCGATTCCCACGTCATCTCTTCTACATTCTTGCTCCTCCATAAAACCTTTACGGAAGCTACCTCCTTATTTCGTAGATTGCGGATTTGTCGGTCTAGGATGGCAACTGGAATTTCCTCGTATGACAAGTCCTCTGTAATCTGTACATCATCCGTGGGCACCACTCGGGTAGGATCGCCAATGCACTTCCGTAGCATAGATACGTGAAAAACCGGATGGACAGACTCCAATTCTGAGGGCAACTCTAACTCATAAGCTACTTGGCCCACTCTCCGAATGATCCTATAAGGCCCAATATACCGTGGGCTAAGCTTGCCTTTCTTGCCAAACCTCATCACGCCCTTCATAGGTGATACCTTTAAGAATACCCAGTCATTAATCCTGAACTCTAAGTCTCATCGCTGCACGTCAGAATATGACTTCTGATGACTCTGAGCTGTCAACAGTCGCTCCCGGATAAGCTTTACTTTCTCTATGGCCTGTTGAACCAGGTCTGGCCCATATAACCCAGATTCCCCAACATCAAACCACCCTATAGGAGATCTGCACTTACGCCCATACAAAGCCTCGTACGGAGCCATCTGAATACTGGAGTGGTAACTGTTATTATATGCAAACTCGACAAGAGGTAGATGTTCATCCCAACTTCTTTTAAAATCCAACACACATACTCGTAACATATCCTCGAGCGTCTGAATTGTGCGCTCAGCTTGTCCATCAGTCTGTGGATGAAAAGCTGTGCTGAGATTCACCTGAGTCCCTAGACCTCTCTGAAATGACCTCCAAAAATGTGCTGTAAACTGAGCCCCACGGTCAGATATAATAGAAACTGGTACTCCGTGTAGCTGCACTATCTCCTTAATATATAACTTGGCATAATCTTCTGCTGTATGTGTAGATCTGACCGGTAGGAAGTGAGCTGATTTCGTGAGCCTATCGACTATCACCCATATGGAATCGAACTTACGATTAGAACGAGGTAAACCCGTGATAAAGTCTATGTTTATCGCCTCCCATTTCCATGTCGGGATCTCTATAGTCTGCATTAGCCCTCCAGGCTTCTGGTGCTCTATCTTCACTTGCTGGCAACTAGTACATTGGGCGACAAACTCAGCAATGTTCTTCTTCATATCATTCCACCAGTATATATCCTTAATGTCATGATACATCTTCATCGACCCAGGATGGATGGAATACCATGAATAATGTGCCTCTGACATAATCCTGTCTCGTAGCCCTGCTACATCTGGAACACACAAACGACCCCTATATCTGAGAACCCCATCTCCCTTTAGCTCTAACAGTGGTTTCTTCTGCTGTGGAACTCGCTCTCTCAGCTCGACCAACTCTGGGTCCTCGTACTGCCTTTCCTTGACTTCCGCTATGAGGGATGATTTTGTAGTGTTTTGGAGTACAACTCCACCATCCTCAGAATCTACTAACCGAACCCCCAACGAAGACAATTGATGAATCTCTCTAGCTAATTGTCTTTTCTCGGGATCTACATGTGCTAAGCTACCCATAGATCGACGACTTAATGCATCTGCTACAACATTAGCTTTCCCTGGATGGTAGAGAATGTTAACATCGTAATCTTTCAATAACTCAAGCCATCGCCTCTGTCGCAAATTCAACTCTTTCTGCTTGAAGATATATTGTAGGCTTTTATGATCAGTAATTACATCAACATGAACACCATATAAATAATGCCGCCATATCTTAAGTGCATGGACAACCGCAGCTAACTCGAGGTCGTGGGTCGGATAGTTCCTCTCGTGCTTCCTCAACTGCCTTGAAGCATACGCAATTACCTTCCCATGTTGCATCAGGACACATCCTAACCCGACACCTGATGCATCACAATACACGGCATAACCCTCTAGACCCTCTGGAAGGGTTAGAACTAGAGCTGAGGTCAACCTGTTCTTAAGCTCTTGGAAACTCCGCTCACAAGCCTCTGTCCATTGAAACTTAGTTTCTTTCTGTGTCAACTTCGTCAATGGTGCCGAAAGGGAAGAAAAATCCTCTACGAACCTCCGATAGTATCCTGCTAAGCCTAGAAAGCTACGAACCTCTGTCGGAGTGGTAGGTCTAGGCCAATATTTCACGGCCTCAATCTTCTGAGTGTCCACCTTTATCCCTTCATCTGATACAATATGCCCCAAGAATGCTACAGACTTCAACCAGAACTCACATTTAGAAAACTTAGCATACAACTTACGATCACGGAGGGTTTGGAGTACCGCTCGCAGGTGGTCTGCATGCTCATCCTTTGAACGGGAATAAACCAGAATATCATCAATAAATACTATCACGAACAGATCTAAAAATGGCCGGAATAGGCTATTCATCAAGTCCATAAATACAGCGGGTGCATTAGTCAACCCGAAGGACATGACAAGGAACTCGAAGTGGCTATATCGGGTCCTGAAGGCTGTCTTCGGAATATCTTTTTCCCGAACTCTGACCTGGTGGTACCCCGACCTCAAATCTATCTTTGAAAATCATCTAGCCCCCTGCAACTGATCAAACAAGTCATCGATCCTTGGAAGTGGATACTTATTCTTAATAGTTACCTTGTTCAGCTGCCTATAATCGATACACATCCTCAGCGAGCCGTCTTTTTTCCGCACAAATAGTACTGGTGCACCCCAAGGTGAGGTACTGGGCCTAATGTAACTTTTCTCCAACAAATCTTTTAACTGCTCCTTTAACTCCTTCAATTCGCCAGGTGCCATTCTATATGGAGGGACGGATATTGGTTGAGTTCCTGGAAGCAAATCGATGCTAAAATCAATCTCTCGCTCTAGAGGAATACCTGGAAGCTCATCTGGAAACACATCTGCATACTCTTTGACTACGGAAATAGACTGAAGTGTAGGTATCTCAGCATCTGCATCTCTAACTCGCACAATATGATAAATGCACCATTTTGCGATCATTTTCCTCGCCTTCAGATAGGAAATAAACCTACCTCTGGGTGTTGGTGTATTACCTACCCATTCAAGGACTGGCTCACCCGGAAATTGAAATCTGGCTGCCTTTGCTCGGTAATCAACTGTGGCATAGCAAGCTGCCAACCAGTCCATGCCCATGATAGCATCAAAATCCATCATCTCTAGCTCAACTAGGTCAGCTGAGGTCTGACGACTACAAATTGTCACCGTACAACCTCGGTAAACCCGTCTAGCAATAATCGATTCTCCGACCGGTGTAGATACCGCAAAAGGATCACTTAGTATTTCAGGCACTATACCAAAATTCCTCGCGACAAATGGGGTAATATACGATAAAGTAGATCCTGGGTCTATCAAAGCATAAGCATCGTGAGAGCAAATGGTTAATATACCTGTCACAACGTCTGGTGAAGACTCCTGGTCCTGTCGACCCGCTAAAGCATAGATACGGTTCTGATTACCACTTGAACTGGAACCTCTACCTCTGCCCCGACCTCTACCAGCCGAAGACTGAGACTCGCGCCCTGAAGGATGCACTGACATAGATGATCCTGTTGCTGAACTCGCTGGTTGTGCCATTCCCCCCGAATATCTATTTGGGCAATCTCGCATCATATGCCCTGGATGCCCACATGTATAACAAGCATCAGAACTTGCTCGGCATTGGCCCAAGTGTCCTCTACCACAGATGTCACACCGTGGAGGAAATGACCATGTCTGCGCAGATCCTCGCTGTCGCTGCAAACCCGACGCCCGTGAGCTCTCACCTGGTCCTGACTTAGTATAACGTTCATACCTGTAACCCTGTAACTGAGGTAGCAGAGGCCTAGGTGGCCGTCCGAAGTACTGGGTCTTATAACTACCCTGATATTGCTCCTGAGACCTGGGAAATCTCATCCTCTTACGTTGCCCTAGCTCAGCCCTCTCTGTACCCTGCTGCCGACGCCTACCCCTTTCTATATTCTGGGCGAATGCCTGAATCCGGGAGATATCCATACTATCCTGCAATGCAGCGGTGGCACATGCCTCGGTTAACTCTGGGGCTAACCCTGCTATAAACCTGTGAATCCTGTCCCGCATAGTAGCAACTATGGATGGTGCATATCTGGCCAATGAGTCAAAACGGAGACTATACTCTCGAACACTCATATTACCCTGCTTGAGGGCTAGAAACTGATCGACTCGAGCCTGTCGGATCTCCCGTGGTAAGTACTGGTCAAGGAAGGCATCTGAAAAATTCTCCCAAATAGCTGGAGGTGCATCACGTCCCCTGGACCTCTCCCATCCCTCGTACCAAAGGATGGCTATATCTCGGAGTCGAAAAGCTGCTAGCTCAACTGCCTCTTTCTCCGTGGCATGCATAACACGAAAGATCCTGTGAAGCTGATCTATGAAATCCTACGGGTCCTCCCTCTGATCTGTCCCCGTGAACTCTGGGGGACTCAAAGCAATAAACTCTCGGACCCTTGAACTCCCAGACCCCTCAGAAGTTCCTGCACTAGCTGATGCCCTAGCATGTTGCTGGGTAGCTACCAACTGTGTCAACAAATGCACCGCACTCCTTAAGTCCTGATCTGATGGAAGTGGAGGGGGAACTGGATGTGCGGTTTCCCTAGGAATCTCCGTAGTTGGTGGAGGAGCCGGTAATGGCTGAGTAGGGGTCTCACCTTGAGCCTCAGACTGGGCCCCATCTACTGGGGGTACCCTGCTGGTCCCCTCACCTACTGCTGTATCTCTCCTCTGGCTAGCCGTAGTCTTCCTAGTCACCGTCATCTGTGCATGCAAACACCAACACATAAGTTTAATTCAAATTTCCTATAACTCAGTTCTATAGCACGATTTAGATTTCAAAGAAGGGTAACCAACTCCTAAATGCCCTGTAGTGCCCTGCTTATATAATGTGGTGCACAACACATCTATAAACAAGACTCTACTAGACACGGCTTGTAGACTCCCTAGGATAGAACTGCTCTGATACCAAGTTTGTCACGCCCCGAACCTAGGAGCGAGACAAGCACCCGGTGCCTCACCTAACCTGGCGTACCAAATTGCGACTAAGGGACTCTGAACACATAATGTCATACTTTGGCCATGGGGCCACCTTGCAAGACAATTTGCGAAGCAAAATATAAATTGAATGGAAACTAGCGCTAACTAAACATCAATATAAAGCTAGGCTGAAAAGGCCGTCATAGCTACTACAGCTGACAAACCACCAAATTATACATACCAGGCCTACAAACCCAACATACTGCACTAACCAACAGGATATGTCTACAAGCCTCTACTGATAGATGTACTATGATCGGAACAGGGCCCCGACCTACCCATAACATATATACAGATATACATAAGATGTACACAACACTCTAGACCTGGCAACTCCGAAAGGCGTGGAGCTTACCGATCAGGCTGAACTCGGGAAACACCTACTGAGGAGATCTACTCGTCTGTCTATCTGAACCTGCATGCATGAAATGCAGCGTCCCCGGAAAAGGGACGTCAGTACGAAATAATGTACCGAGTATGTAAGGCAATAACATAACTGAAAATCGAAACTGAACTGATAATATAATAACTGGAAGTAACTGGGAGTCAAAGATGATCTGGAGATATACTTACCTGCTGATACTGACTCAACTCCTTCAATGTAGTAAGTAAAATAATTGTACGGCCTTATAAGGCTCGGTATATATAACTGCTGTGCCATAGTAGGCTCGCTCATAGGTGCTCGGCCATACTAGGCTATGTATCTCGACCATGCTGGGCTCGCTCATAGGCGCTCGGCCACAGTAGGCTCGGTATATAACTTTCCATCTGATCAGAGGTTGCCCAATAGGGGCCTGCCCATCGATTATAGCTCGATGGTAATGAAAATACTGTAATACTGTATATATAGGCTTGTTGCTCTCTTGACTGGAAGAAGACAATACTAAATTGAATATAGAATCTCGATAAGGAATAATATTGTAACTTATGAGACTAGAATAGTGTGAATAAATTCATGAATATGAACTTCTCTTTTTGTCTCATTACTAACACATGTAGCTACGAGATCATGCCAAAATGAAGGAAGGCTTAGCCTTAACATACCTTATCACAATCTTTCCAATCACCAAGTTGAACTCACCTCTTTGCACCTTAATCTACAAGAACGATAATAATACTATCGTTAAGTTACGAAAGGTACAACTATCGCACAACGAACGACAAACTTATTTTGTATTAAAACGGGCAGCATCTCCCCTATAATCCTTACTTCCTCCAAATTCAAGATAACACCAACAATACAAGAACAGAACAATAACAACATATATACATCATTTTCCAGCCCTATATACACCATCAAATACTACAAAACAGCCCAACACACCCCAATCTCTTCGTACACAAAACGACCACCGTAGTAGTGTCAAACGACCCGAAAATGTTATGACGAACTACCAGCCAACCACCCCACATTTATATGGTGTTTATAAACCCCCTTTCTCCTCCAAAACTCCACAAAATAGTAGTAAAACACGCAGCCCAACAGCAACACAAAACAATCCACAAAATAGTCCGCTACAAGTGAATAACTCGAACTCACGGCTTCCGATCACCATCCCGTGAGTTCTTACAAGTATAGAACGACTTACCATGAATTTACAGAAGAAAAATTGGATGAAAGAGAGAAGTAAACTCACGTTATTTGTTGGATAACTCAGCTCTTATCTTGGTTCTTCAAACTCTAGGTTTTACCTCCAATTGGAACTTGAAAGGGAGAGAAAATCAATTAGGGTTTGTGGAAATTTTTGGGAGGATTCTTTGCAGAGCTTATGTCTGGTTATTATGCTCTATTTTAAGTCTAATATATGAAGAAAATAGGCCCTTAAAAGGCCTCTTTGGACGACCTGAAATGGCCCATTTTTGGGCTTTCATTTAAGCAAGTAGGTGACACACCTACTTGTCACCTAGCAGCTTGCGCAGTATCGCACAAATGCCCATATCTTTCTACTCCAATGTCATATTGACAAACGGTTTAATGCGTTGGAAAATAGACTCATAGATCTTTAATTTGATGGGTGGAACATCCCATAACTCTAAGTATATTCGGAGAAAATCACAGTTACATTTGACCCAAAATTTCAGTAAAACTTATGAGTGTAACTTGTGATGACTTTCATCGACTTTTGTTCCACAACTCGCTTGACATTAAAACATAACACACGGATGTCATACGACTAATATAAATCATAACATAATCTCCTTATCATGTTAATCACCCTAGTCTCACCCCAAAGGTACATGTTATAACATTCCCAACTTGTCGACTTTCGACGAAACATTGTTTTATTTAATTGCTTTAGCTTCTGAACTGTCCAACCCTCTTTGTACTTGTTGTTCATGATCTTCAATATTTGTAACCTCAGAGGTAACATGATTAACTTACTTTATATACTTTTAAATATTATCTCATTTTTGGTCCTACATTAGTTTGCTTACGACGCATTTTTACGTACGAAAATATAGGGTGTAACATCACTCCCCCCTTGGGAACATTCGTCCTCGAATGTTTACTCTTAGAGACTTTGGAAAATTTTGCCAAAGTATCCTTCGTACACTAGGTTAAAACCAACCTGCACGTAGCCAGAAATGTGACTCGTTAATTTGGGTAAATAATTTTGAGGTCTGGTAACCATCAGTTGAAGATTAGGGCATCTGATGTCCCTAATACAGCTTTTTGGACTTGGTATGGGCATTACGAATCCCTAGTATTATCATTTGGGCTTACCAACGCCCCATCAACACTAATGGATTTGATGAATCGGGAGTTCAAGCCCTATTTGGGTTCTTTTGTGGTTATATTCATTGATGATATCTTGATTTACTCCAGCAGTCGAGAGGAGCATGGGCAGCATCTTCAGAGTATGCTTCAGACTTTGAAGAATAATCAGTTATATGCCAAAATTTCAAAATATGAGTTTTAGTTAGACTCAGTTGCATTTTTGGGGGCATGTTGTATCGACAGAAGACATAAAGGTGGATCCTAAGAAGATTAAGGCTGTTCAGAATTGGCCTAGACCTACTTCAGTTACAAAGATCTAGAGTTTTCTAGGTTTAGTAGGTTATTATCGTCAGTTTGTGGAAGGGTTTTCATCCATAGCAGCCCCGTTGACCAGATTGACCCAGAAGGGTGCCCCCATTCAGGTGGTCAGACGAGTGTGAAGCGAGCTTTCAGAAGCTCAAGACTGCTTTGACCACGGCACCGGTATTGGTGTTACCCACAGGATCAGGATCTTATGCAGTATATTGTGACACATCTCACATTGGGCTTGGTGCAGGATTAATGCAAGATGGCAAGGTAATTGCATATGCGTCGCGGCAATTGAAAGTTCACGAGAAGAATTATCCTGTTCATGACTTAGAATTGGCAGCCATTGTTCATGCGCTGAAGATTTGGAGGCATTACCTCTACGGTGTCTCGTGTGAGGTATTTACTGATCATCGTAGCCTTCGGTATCTGTTCAAACAAAAGGATCTTAATTTGAGGCACAGAAGATGGTTGGAGTTGTTGAAAAACTATGATATCACCATTTTATAATTTGTATCACCCCGGAAAGGCCAATGTGGTGGCCGATGCTTTAAGTAGAAAGGTTGTGAGTATGGGCAGTCTTGCTTTTATTCCGGTTGGTGAGAGGCCATTAGCTGCAGATGTTCAGACTTTGGCTAATCAGTTCGTGAGGTTAGATGTTTCAGAACCCAGTCGGGTTCTAGCTTGCACAGTCGCTCGATCTTCTTTATATGAGCGTATCAGAGAGAGGCAATATGATGATCCTCATTTACTTGTCCTTAAGGACACGGTGCAGCACGGTGATACCAAACAAGTTGTTGTGGGGGAAGATGGGGTTCTGCGAATGTAAGGCCGTATTTGTGTGCCTAATGTGGATGGGCTTCGTGAATTAATTCTTGAAGAAGCCCACAGTTCCCGGTATTCTGTTCATCCGGGCGCCGCCAAGATGTATCAGGACTTGTGGCAGCATTATTGGTGGAGGCGAATGAAGAAGTATATAGTTGCATATGTAGCTCGGTGTCTAAATTGTCAGCAAGTTAAGTACGAGCATCAGAGACCTGGTGGTTTGCTTCAGAAGATAGAAATTCCTAAGTGGAAGTGGGAGTGTATCACTATGGATTTTGTTGTTGGGCTCCCACGGACTCAAAGAAGATTTGACGCAGTTTGAGTCATTGTGGACAGGTTGATCAAGTCAGCACATTTTATTCCTGTGGCAGTTACCTATTCCTCAGAGCGGTTGGCAGAGATTTACATTCATGAGATCGTCCGTCTTCACGGGGTGCCCGTGTCTATCATTTCTGATCGAGTTACACAGTTTACCTCGCACTTTTGGAGGGCAGTTCAGCGTGAGTTGGGTACATAGGTTGAGTTGAGCACAACATTTCATCCTCAGACGGACGGGCAATCAGAGCATATTATTCATATCTTGGAGGATATGCTTCGCGCCTGTGTTATTGACTTTGGAGGTTCTTGGAATCAATTTTTTCCATTAGCGGAGTTTGCCTACAATAACAGCTACCAGTCGAGCATTCAGATGGCTCCCTATGAGGCATTATATGGTAGACAG
This sequence comes from Nicotiana tomentosiformis, assembly GCF_000390325.3. NCBI lineage: Eukaryota > Viridiplantae > Streptophyta > Magnoliopsida > Solanales > Solanaceae > Nicotiana > Nicotiana tomentosiformis. Next base: position 88,964,533 of record NC_090819.1, on the reverse strand, counting down.
TGTAGGTCACCAGTTGGGTGATTTGAGCCGGGGGAGGCTCGGTTATTGGGTACAGATTTAGTTCAGGAGGCCTTGGACAAGGTCAAGATAATACAGGATCGACTTCGTATAGCTCAGTCCAGGCAAAGAGTTATACCGACCGTAAAGTTCGTGATATTGCATTCATAGTTAGAGAAAGAATATTTTCCGGTATCGCCCATGAAGGGTGTTATGAGATTTTGGAAGAAGGGCAAGTTGAGCCCTAGGTATATCCAGTCATTTGAGATCCTCGAGAGAGTGGGAGAGGCAGCTTATAGACTTGCGTTGCCTCCAGGGTTATCCTCAGTTCATCTGGTTTTCCATGTGTCTATGCTCCGAAAATATCATGGTGACCCGTCCCGCGTGTTAGATTTCAGCTCTGTCCAGTTGGACAAGGATTTGACTTACGAGGAGGAGCCGGTGGCCATTCTAGACCGACAGGTTCGTTAGTTGAGGTCAAAGAGTTACCCTTCAGTTCGAGTGTAGTGGAGAGGTCAGTCCATTGAGGCAGTTACTTGGGAGTCCGAGTCTGATATGCAGAGTAGATATTCCCACCTTTTTACCAGCCCAGGTACTTTTCTATGTCCGTTAGAGGACGCACGGTTGTTTTAGAGGTGGAGATTGTGATGACCCAAAAGGTCATCTTATGATTTAGAACTCGAATATGCGCTCTTAAGCCTTAAAATGCCATTTTTACCCTTCTCGATTTGCGTGCGCAATCCGAGCAAGTTTTCGGAAAGCTTCTATGTTGAAACTAATGAAAATAAGAATTTTTGCCTTAAAAGTTAATTTTAGTTGACTTCAGTCAACATTTTTGGTAAACGGGCCTGGATCCATGTTTTGACGGTCCCGGTGGGTCCGTATCGAATTATGGGACCTGGGCGTATGCCCGGAATCGAATTCGGAGGTCCCTAGCTCAAGTTATGAATTTTTGATAAAAATTAAAAGTCTGAAAATTAATTATTTTTAAGAATTGATTGATGTTTGACATTGTTAGTACCGGGTCTGTATTTTGGTTTCGGAGCCCGGTACAAGTTCGTTATGATATTTAAGACCTGTCTGTGAAATTTGGTAAGAAACGTAGTTGATTTGACGTGATTCGGACGTCCGGTTGAGAAGATATAAATTTTAAAGTGTTCTTGAGAATTTTATTTGATTTGGTGCTAAATTCGTAGTTCTAGGTATTATTTTGGCGATTTAATCGTGCGAGCAAGTTCGTATGATATTTTTGGACTTGTGTGCATGTTTGGTTTGGAGCCCCGAGGGCTCGGGTGAGTTTCGGATAGGCTACGGGATGTTTTGGGCTTTGAAAATCTGGTTTTTTCTGCAGATTCTGTATTCTGGCATGTTCTTTTTCGCGTTCGCGGAGGTACTCACGCGAACGCCAAGACTTGGTCGCGAACGCGAAGCGATGGGGATGTTACCCTTCGCGAACGCGTAGTGTTAGGCACTGGGGAGGGGGAGTCAGCCTTTTTTTCATCGCGAACGTGAGCAATGTCTCGCGAACGCGAAGACCAGGGAAGGGTATCCTACGCGAATGCGAGCACTGCCTCGCGAATGCGACAGTGCTCTCGCGAACGCGATGAACACTGTCGCCCAACACTTAACAGAATCCAAAAACGTGATTTTAGCGAGAAACCCATTTTTCTTAAAAACCAAACGGTGAGAGGCAATTTTTCAAGAGTCATTTCTTCCCCAAATTGTTAGTAAGTGATTCTAAACCATTTTCTTTCAATTACCCGTTATATTTCTTGAATTTTTAACCTAAAATCTAGAGTTTTCATGGTAGAATTAGGGGTTAGGGTAGAAACTAGGGATTTCGGGAATTTATGGATTTAGACCTCAATTTGAGGTTAGATTCCAAAACTAATTACATATTCGGGCTCGGGGGTGAATGGGTAAAAGGATTTTGGTCCGAACCTCGGGTTTCGACCAAGCGGGCCCGGGGTCAATTTTTTGACTCACTATTTCGAAGTTGCGCTTGGTTGAACCTCCGTGAATGCGTCTCTTCTCTGGCGAGAAACCTTATCGCCGGATCTAGGATATCTAGAATATGAGTGAACCATAAAAGAAATGAGGAAATAAAGTGTAAAGTGAGAATTGATCATTGTTTCTTTGAGTAAATAATTAACTATTGAACCAAGTGCACCATTCAACTTTTATAGAGCATGGGTGCAAATACATAATATTGGACGAATTCTAGAAAATATATACGTAAAATATCTAGTTTGGTGAAGGGATCATGGGTTCGCATGCCCTATAATTAAGGCTATAGATCCGCCCCTATTACCAGTCAATTTCCTAGAATGAATCTGTGATTGCAGAACTGCACCATATAGGAGAAACAATTGTTGCACCTAATTTTTAGGTTCGAACTTGTCCAAAACACATTCGAACCAGTCGGAGTTGAAACCAAACTATTCATACACGTCACAAACAGCAATATAAACGTTGGCTCAAGTGAAGTTTGTTTTAATGATTGACAAAGGAACTCCAGCATGAACCAGGTCCATACACATTGTACACATACACGGGTTGATTCGAGCATAAGGGATGCACGTGAAGGAAATAAGCTCAAGTTGTTATATCTGATATCTCCTGATCGAAAAGGTTGCATAAATGATAAGGATAAGGACTCCTTACTCGAAGAGAACTTTATCCAAGATAAGGGAGGAGTTAGAAGTTGAAGATAACTAGAACTCTTCCACCAAGGAAGAGTAGTATTAGAACTCTAGTTATTTCCCATTCTACTAATTCTATATATTGCAGGATGTTCTCATTCTACAGGCATGCACAAACGCTGAAGTTAAACGTGAATTGAGAGCAAAATAGCAACGCATTTTGCAAGCAATTCTTGTGTGATTCAAGCGTGCGAACCTGAAACTACATGAACCAGATAGAAGAACCAGTTCCAAGAGTCTGTCTTTTATTCTAGATCAATTGTAGTGGGTGTTTTCAAGTTGTACCTTTCACCTTTATCTAGAAGCAATTATATTAGGTACTCTGAGCATTCAAGTTAGAGTTAACTTGAAGTTGTCGCAACAGTTAGAGGCTGGTTGCCACAACGGGATTAAAGTTAATGCTTAGGTTTACAAAGAGTTTTGTAAATGCTGTTTGGCTTGGTGATTTAGTGAAGTGTTGGGGAAAATCCTACTGAGTAGTAGGTCGTGGGTTTTTTACCTTTTGAGCCGGGTATTTTTCACGTAAAAATACTTGTGTTCTTTACTTTCCACATTTACTATTTCCGCAACAGTAGTATAAGGAACACTTTGAAGAACCAGGTCCTTTTATAATTAGTGCACGCAAAAATTAAACACCACACAAATCAACCCCTCTTGTGGCATTGATGTATAAAATATCAATAAACGTAGCTACACGCTCAATTAACACATTTTGAAACGCAAGTATACAAAACCAGGAATCAAATTATTACGTTAATCCAAATTTGATAAATTGCATAAAAGCATTTGATTATTGAAATTAAGTTGTTCCATGAAAGATATGTGCACATATTGAACTCTTTTGCGCCCGCACAAATGACACATGTAAAGTGGAAATAAGTGTTTTTTTTTTAAATCTTAATACTTAATACTCTTGTAAAAAGGAAATTGTATTATTAAAATTAATATATATATATATATATATATATATATATATATATATATATATATATATATATATATATATATATATATATATATATATATATATATATAGTAAGTAGTATTTTCATAATATATGAAGAATAAATTAGATCTAAAAACATAAAGGTTATGTTTGCAGTTGAGTCATATAATAGGAGTGGTTAGTGTAATTTATCCTTAAAAATATTTAAAAATTATGTACAAGAATCAGCAAAATCCCCTCACAGAAACCCTTCCCACTAATAATTAAACCTCACCATCTGAAGCTAAGATTGAAATAAATATCAACAATGGAAACTCACTCGGACGGCGCCGACGAAATTGCCGTCGTGAAGAAGCTCCGGCAACAACACAAAACCCGTATACAAACCCTACACAATACTCAATTGGAACTCATCGCCTCTTTACAAACCCTGTTTCCTGACATCGTCTCTTCACCCGACCTTTTCCTCAAGACAATTTCGTCCTTCAATGGGAAATCATTTACCCCTTTACCCAACCCTCTCCCTAATACCCCTAACCCTAAACCTAATTTACTCGTCCCCTCGAAGATTAACCCCAATTCTAGCAGTGGTGCACACGCAAAACCTATTTCGGAAGCTTCTTAAAGCGTTAATGAGAGGGATAAAATGGTAATTGATGAATGCGGGGGACCGTTGTCCATCGTAAGGGCGATGGTTGCATTGTGTTTGTTAGAGAGAGTGCCATTTACGGCTATTGATTCATCTACTTTGTTAAGGAAGTTAGAGAATGATCACCCCCCCCCCCCCCCCGTGTGGCATTGACGTATAAAATATCAATTGGTATCAGAACCAGGTTATTCTTGAAGAGGCTAACACCTTAGGAGAAGATCAAGATAAGTGCACTACCTGGAAACTGGGAAGGGCAATCCACTGCTAGGCCACCACTCTTTAATGGCCAATACTACTCTTGGTGGAAAAACAGGATGATAGATCACATTATATAAGAGGACTATGAGCTATGGGATATTGTCACCGATGGTCCACTAACTACCTTGAAGATAAATGCTGAAGGAGTAAAGGTGCCAAAGACAAGAGCGGATTGCACTGCTGAGGACTTAAAGAAATGGGAGAAGAATGCTAAAACCAAAAAATAGCTTATTTGTGGACTTGGTCCAGATGAGTACAGCAGAATCCAAAGTTGTACCACTGCTAAAGAAATCTGGGACACTCTGCAAGTGGCTCATGAAAGAACACCTCAGGTGAAGAGATCCAGAGGAACTCTACTGTATTCTCAATATGAGAACTTTACTATGAAGGAAAGAGACACCATTCAAGAGATGTACACAAGGTTCACTACCTTGACAAATGAACTAAAGTCTCTTTGAAGGATTATTCCTGAAAAAGATAGAGTCGAAAAGATATTGACAAGGGTTCTGCCTATTACTTGGGAGAGCAAAATCACTATCACTGCCATTCAAGAATCAAAGAACATTGCCACTCTGCCACTGGATGAATTAATTGGAAATCTTACTACCTATTAACTTAGGAGACAAACCGTAAAAATGGATGTACTTAAAAAGGAAAGGAGCCTGACACTCAGAATCACTGAAGGTTCTATTCTAGAAGATGATGAAATGGCCAGGATCACCAAGGACTTCAAGAAATACTTGAGGAGAGGAAAGGGTCCTTCACGAAGTGGAAGCTATAGTAAGTTAAAAGTTCCCGAGAAGCAACCTAATGATAGATGCAACAAGTGTGGAAAGACTGATCACCACATCAAGAATTGTCCTCAATGGGAAATTGAATGAAAGAAGGAAAGAGATGAAAAAAGGAACATGTTCAACCCAAGAAAAGCAAAGGATTAACCAAGGTGATGGTCACTACTTGGGGAGAAAGCTTGGATGAAAGCTTAGATGTTGATGATGGGGATGAACAAGCACTTATAGCCATTGGAGAATATGATGAAGAAACTGAGATAAGTGTAATTCATCTCAAAGACAAGATTAAATTGTTGTCTAAAGAAAGGTTATCTGAGTTACTTCTAGAATTAATTGATAAATCTGAGGATGTAAACAATGAAAAGGAACCGTTGTCTAAAGAATGTGTGATTTTGAAAGCTAAGTGCAAAAACCTTAAACTTAGGGTTAGTGAGACTGTAAGTGAAAATACTGTATTGAAGAACCAAGTTCATGCACTTGACACAACTATTCTAGAACTTAGATCTGAAAATATAAAACTAAAATTAGGAACATGTAAAAAGACAGCTGATCACACACAACTCACTCTAGAAGAAAATGTAGGAAAAATGAAAGATGAGTTGTATAAAAGGGATGAGCAGGTGTGAATCCTAAAGGAGGGTCTAAGAAAGGTCAAGCATGAGCTAGACAGAACTTGTAAATGGAATAGGTTCTCCGATGCACTTTCATGGCTACAGGAACACCATAGTAGCAACAGAAGAGGACTAGGCTTTGGAAATCTGGCACCTAAATGGGATTCCAAAAGCAAGTACCTCACACTTCCTGAGAACAAGATTTGCACACACTGTGGTAAAACAGGTCGCTATAAAAGTGAATGTACTACAAAAGAAAAGGCAAGTAAAAAGAACAAAGAATTTATTCAAGGGAAAAATAGGCTACCAAGTTGCTCTAAAAATAATTTGATTCACCCTTTTTGCCTATAGAAAGGAACCCAAACTAGTTTGGGTTCCTAAGACTAACCCCTGATTTCCTTTTGCAGGTTCAAGTGAAGGGGAGCAGCCAAATATAGTACATGGATAGTGGCTGCTCAAAGCACATGACAGAAAACAAGAACCAGTTCCTTTCACTTGAGAACCTTAAAGGAGGTAATGTCTCCTTTGGAAATGGGAAGAAAGGTGAGATCATTGGGGTTGGAAAGGTAGGTAAGACTGATTCTCACTCTATTGAGAACGTCTACTTGATAGATGGACTGAGGTACAGTCTAATAAGTGTATCATAATTGTGTGATAGAGGTAACATGGTAGCATTCACATCTACCAAATGCTTTGTGATTAATCTTACCATTGACAAAATAGTTTTGCAGGGAAAAAGAGTGAACAACATATATGTTGTAGATCTATTCACACTTTCAGAAAATGAACTCCCTTGCTTAAGTGTGTTGGATAATGATCCCCTCCTTTGGCGAGAGACTTGAACATGCCAGTCTAAGTCAACTAAACAAACTAGTCTCCAAGGATTTGGTGATAGGACTACCTAACATTAAGTTTAAGGAAGATAAAGTTTGTGAGGCTTGTGCAAGGGGGAAGAAGGTAAGATCCTCTTTTAAAAGCAAGAAAGTGTTAAGCACCACCAGGATGATGGAACTGGTCCATATGGATCTTTGTGGACCAATGAGAATATTAAGCAGAGGTGGTAAGAGATATGTGATGGTGCTTGTTGATGATTATTCTAGGTTTACTTGGATATTATTTTTAACATTTAAAGATGAAGCATTTGGCATGTTTACTTATTTTGTTAGAAAAACTCAGAAACAACTAGGTAATCAACTTACATCAATTAGGTTTGATCATGGTACTGAATTTGAGAATGCTAAATTTGCTGAATTTTGTGATGAGCATGGCATAAATCATAATTTTTCTGCTCCTAGGACTCCACAACAAAATGGAGTAGTTGAAAGAAAGAATATGACACTTGAAAATATGGCTAGGACTATGCTTCTTTCTAGTAAATTGTCCCATAGTTTCTGGGCAGAAGCTGTGAACACTGCATGTTACATCATAAACAGGTGCATGACTAGACCTCTTGTAGAGAAGACTCCCTATGAGTTACTTAAAGGGAGAAAGCCAAACATATCCCCTCTTAGGGCATTTGGATGCAAGTGCTTTTTGCACAATAATGGTAAAACCTCCCTAGGTAAGTTTGATCCCAAAAGTAATGAGGGAGTATTCTTGGGATATTCTTCACATAGTAAAGCTTATAAGATTTATAGCAAATGAACTATGTGTGTAGAAGAAAGTGTACATGTGGTTTTTGATGAAACTAATATTCTTTCTGAGAGGCAGGAATATAATGATGAAGCAATTGGGCTGGTGAGAAATTCAAATGAAACCACAGCACAGACTGAAGCTGCATCAGAAGTAGGAACAGGTGATGGAACAGGTCCTTCCACCCAGGGCAAATTGACATGGAGAACTGAACAAAGAGGAAGTAATCCTTAAACCTCAAGGGAACCTGTTCATAAACATGTTCCTTAGCAACAAAACATTAAAGGAACATCTAGGGAAACCAGCTGGTTGTGAAACCTTACAAGTATCAAAGTTCTCATCTCATTGAGAACATAATCACTGACCCAACTTCTAGAATCAAAACCAAATCTTCTTTGAAGAATCTTTGTGCTTTTGATGCTTTTTTATCTCTAATTGAACCTAAAAATGTTGCTGAAGCTTTGCAGGATGCAGACTGGGTGAATGCAATGCAAGATGAACTCAAATAATTTGAGAGAAGTCAAATTTGGCACCTGGTACCAAGACCCAAGGACAGATAAGTAATTGATACAAAATGGGTCTTCAGAAATAAACTTGATAAAAATAGAACAGTTACACGGAACAAGGCAAGATTAGTGGTTCAAGGATATAGTCAAGAGGAGGGCATAGACTATGATGAGACTTTTGCTCCAGTTGCAAGATTGGAGGCAATTAGACTCCTTATAGCTTTTGCTGCTTATATGGAATTCACTCTCCATCAAATGAATATCAAGAGTGCCTTCCTCAATGGCTATCTAAAGGAAGAAGTGTTTGTCAAGCAACCTCCGGGCTTTGAAAGCAAGGAATGTCCTGATCATGTGTACAAGCTTGACAAGGGCACTTTATGGGCTCAAGCAGGCTCCAAGAGCATGGTATGAAAGATTATCAAAATTCTTGCTTGAGCATGGCTACAAGAGAGGTAAAATTGACAATACTTTATTCCTAAAGAAAAAAGTAAAGATCTCTTGGTAGTTTAGATATACGTCAATGATATAATTTTTGGAGCAACTACTGATAAGTTAAGTAAAGAATTTGCTAAAGTAATAGGGAGTGAATTTGAAATGAGTATGATGGGTGAGCTTAATTTCTTTTTAGGCTTACAAATAAAATAAAATTTAAATGGAACTATGATCCATCAACAGAAGTATGTGAAAGAGTTGCTTAAAAGGTTTAAAATGGAAGATTCCAAAGAAATCGACACTTCTATAGCAACAACCACAAAATTGGATGTAGATGAACCTGGTTCATCTGTTGATCAGAAGTTATATAGGGGAATGATTGGCTCTTTGTTGTATTTCACTGCTAGTAGACCTGACATTGTTTTCAGTGTAGGCCTTTATGCTAGATTTCAGGCAAGTCCAAAGGAGTCTCACTTAACTGCTGTCAAGAGGATCTTGAGATACCTAAAAGGCACCACTGACCTTTGTCTATGATATCCAAAAGATAGTAATTTCAACTTAGTAGGATATGATGATGCTTATTATGCAGGTTTTCTCGTGGATAGAAAGAGCACCTCAGGTATGGCACACTTTCTTGGATCATGTCTTGTGTCTTGGGCCACCAAAAGGCAAAATTATGTGGCCTTATCTACTGCTGAAGCTGAGTATGTTGTTGTTGCCTCATGTTGTGCTCAATTATTATGGATCAGATATAAATTAATGGACTTTTGAATTGATATAGGTTTTATTCCCATCTTTTGTGACAACACTAATGCAATTAGTATGACCAAGAACCCGATTCATCATAAGAGAACTAAGCACATAGATGTTAGACATCATTTTTTAAGGGACAACTATGAGAAGGGTTTGATCACTGTGGAATTTTGTGCTACTGACAAGCAAATAACTGACATCTTCACAAAAGCTCTAAGTAGAGATCACTTTGAAAGGAGCAAGTTAGAATTAGGGATGATTAAGATCACCTAAAAGGAACCAGTTCTAACTCAAAAGTTGGTTAGAGAAATTGTGAATTTTTGTACATAATTAGATTAGACTTTGCTGAGTCTCATACTTTCATCAGTATAGCCTTGTTCCATGTGCTAAAATGACTCATTAATCTCCAATGATATTATCTCTAATTTTTTGGAAAATTCAGACTTACACAAGAGATTTCTCAGTGAAGAACCTGGTTCATCAAGATTACTTGGTACGTATTCTCCACACTGAATATTTTGGAATAATAATATTTGAATTATGATCAAGAGGAGAGTCCCATTTAATCCTAACCTCTTTGAGCTTATCCATGACAAAATGAACCAGTTTCATTCAAAAAAGTCCCAAAACGCAATAAGTGCCTAGATTCTAGGAAAAGTCACAAACGTCTCCTCAAACTGACTCCTAGATTGATTAGACCTCTAAACTTCTGAACTTCTGTAAAGGTAGTTTGATGGGTTTAAATTATCTTAGATTTATATTTTGATGATCTAACTAACTTATTGTTAAGAACCAGCTAAAGGACCTGATGTACACTTGGTATATATCTCTATCAACGGACTCAAGCTAATGTGTGTTGTATGACTTCAGACAGAAAAGAATCAACTCAGGGACCTGATCCCTTTGAGTTTCCCTGACAGCACTACAAAGTCAACTCTACAGTTAGAAAGTGACTGTCTGCACTGTACATGCTACAGTGCAGAAACAGTGCAGCAGTCACTTCCCATTGGGAAGGGCTTTTTACCAACCAAGTATTTATATCATCTAAGTGATGCCATTAAAAGGATATTAACAAGAAGCATTGCAACAAAACATCACTTGAACACTTGTGATATTCACAAAAGCATTCAAGATCTGATCATCCAGCATTGAAGTCACAAGTGCATCAAGAACAAAGTGCAACACTACTACGGACCAGTTCCATAATAAGTCTTTTGTATGTCCTTAGTTGAGTTATATCTTTGTATTTGTTATTTATTGTAATTCCTACTTTGCTTATCTAGAAGCTTAAATTAGGAACCTCAAAAACCACAAACCCGTAGAGCTTGTGTTGTGACTAGAGTTAGTCATGAGTTGAAGTCTTTGTAATAGGTGTATTGCAAAGTGGCTTGTAATAAGTGTATTGCAAGTTAGTGAGGGATTAAGAGTTTAATTCCTAGGTTGTAATCTAAAGATTGCTTAGTAGTGAAGTTAAAATCCTACCAGTGTAGGTCGTGGTTTTTTTATCCCCTTGAGCAGGGATTGTTTCACATAAAAATCTCTCGTGTCATTTACTTACTATTAGATTAGCTAGTTCTGTGGGAACTATTATAGGACCATGTCTCTATACAGTTTGGTGGACTCATACATTCTATCAATTGGTATCAAAGCAGGTTCTTTCTAAAAGGTTAACACCTAGAGAGGATCCTCACCATGGCTGCTCCACCAAACTTCGAGGAAGGACAATCAACTTACAGGCCCCCAAGATTCAACGGTAAATACTATGGGTGGTGGAATACTCGAATGCATGACTTCATAATGGCAGAAGATTCCGAGTTATGGGATGTTATTTGTGATGGTCCATATGTCCCAACAAAGAAGGTAGGAGAACCTGCTGTAATGGTGCCGAAAACCAGTAAGGAGTACAATGACGCTGACAGGAAAGCTGTAGAGAAGAACTTTCGCGCCAAAAAGATTTTGGTGTGTGGTATAGGACCTGATGAATATAACAGGATTTCAGCCTGTCAGTCTGCCAAGGAGATATGGGAAGCTTTACAAACGGCACATGACGGAACTACTCAAGTAAAGTAGTCCAAGATCGATATGCTCACCACTGAGTATGAGCTCTTTAGAATGAAGGATGATGAATCCATTCAAGACATGTATACTCGATTCACTTCCATTATAAATGAGCTACACTCTCTTGGAGAAATCATTCCTAGGAACAAGCTCGTGAGGAAAGTTCTTAGTGTTTTACCCAGCTCCTGGGAAAGTAAGGTGAATACTATCACTGAAGACAAGGATCTGCAGACATTGACCATGGACGAGCTAGTTGGGAATCTGAAAACCTACGAGATAAAGAGAAAGAAGGACATTGAAAGAAGAGAACCAAAGAAGGAGAAAAACTTGATACTCAAAGCTGAAAACAATGATTCCAGTGAGGAGGATAGTGACATGGCATACCTTACCAGAAGGTTTTAGAAAATGGTTCGAATAAATGGAGTTATACCAAAGGGAGGCAGTTCCAACAAACCAAAGAATTATGACCTCTGTCATAAGTGTGGAAAGCCAGGGCATTTCATCAAGGACTGTCCTCTTCTGAAGCAAGAGCATTTCAAGAACAACTCTGATAAAGCAGCCAAGAGGAGCCCGGTTCCTAACAAACACTTCAAAAGAAAAAAACGTAGCTGACAATGTTGTGAAGCAAGCTCTTGCATCATGGGGAGACTCCTCCAGTGAATCAGAAAAAGAAAATGATGCAGGTGATAGTTCCATGATGGCAGTTAAAAATAAAGCAAATGAATATGACTCAATATTTGCTTTGATGTCTCAGTTAGATGATGATGAAGATGATGACAATGATGAGATAAACTTTAGGGATGTTGAGAGGAATCTGAAATCCTACTCTCCTAAGAAAATCATGTCATTAGCTAATGTCTTGATTGATGCATATCATAGTCTTATGAGTGATAAGGATGCCTTGACCATAGAGTTAGGAGATGCTGAGCAGATTAGAGATGACTTGGTGGTTTGTGTAGTTGACCTGAAGGAAACTATAGAAAATCTGAAAAATGAGAAGGAGATTCTAACAGAAAAAATTGCTAGTGTAGAACATGAAAGAGATGATTTAATGGTAGTTGTAGTTGACTTGAAAGAAACCACAGAGAACTTAAGTAAAGAAAAGAATGCCTTAGTGGAGAAAGTTTCCATTACTAAGCAAGAAAGAGATGATCTCTTAGTGGTAATCGTAGACCTAGAGGAAACAATTGAGGGACTTAAAGCAGAATGTAGGCCTGGAAATTCTGAAAAGGGGAAGGAAGTAGCTAGTGAGGCACATATTAAACTTGAAAATGAGTTAAATAATATGAAAACTAGTTTGTGTGCTGAGCTTGAGAAAAATAGGCAGCTTCAAGCAGAATTGGAGAAAGTAAAAAATGATCTTGAGAAATCTCTTAAGTGGACCTGGTCCTCAGATGTTATTACTGCCATGTACTTTAATAATGGTGGAAACATGCAGGGAATAGGGTTCCAAAGGAAGAAATTTCCCTATAACCCTCATAGCAAGTACCTCATTGTACCTGATAACTGGTTTTGTACCCACTGTGGGAACAATGGGCATTTCAAGGAAAATTGCCAAACCAGAGTCCAGTCTGTTCAGAAAAATAAAGTTTTTGCTGAAAAAGTAACTACTGGAAGAGGACCAGGTGCCACTCACAAAAAACGCATGTTGCCTGCATGGACTAGAAGAGCTCTCATTCATCCCTTTTCTCATTACAAGGGACCCAAACTTGTTTGGGTTCCTAAATCTAACCCTTGATTTATCTGTGCAGGGAACAGTGAAAGGAAGCAGTCAACAATGGATTATAGACAGTGGATGCTCTAAGCATATGACTGGGAATACCATGGACTTCCTTTCACTAAAAGCCCTGCAGGGAGGGAATGTATCCTTTGGATATGGGAAAAAAGGGCACATTCTTGGTGTTGGAAAAGTTGGAAAGTCTCTCTCACACTCAATTGAGAATGTGTACTATGTAAATGCTCTGAAGTATAGTCTCTTGAGTATTTCTCAAATCTGTGATAAAGGAAACAAGGTGGAGTTCTTGTCAAAGGTGTGCACAATTACTAATCTAGTAACTGGTGAAGTGGTACTAGTGGCCAAAAGATACAAGAACATCTACGTTGCTGATTTCGAGTCCCTACAAAGTGGTGATATGAGCTTCTTGAAAGCAGTTGATGATGATGCAGAGTTATGGCACAGAAGGCTGGGACATGCAAGCTTCTCTCTTTTGAACAAGCTGATACAGAAGGGCCTGGTTCGTGGATTGCCAAATTCAAGGAGCACAGAGTGTGTGATGCATGTGCTATAGGAAAGCATGTGAAATCCTCATTCAAGCCAAAGAAGGATGCCAGCACATCAAAACCACTTAAACTCCTTCATATAGATCTATGTGGCCCTATGAGAGTGCCAAGCAGAGGAGGAAAAAGATATATTTTTGTGATAGTAGATGACTACTCAAGATTCACTTGGACATTGTTTCTCATAACCAAGGATGAGACCTTCAAAGTGTTTGTAGCCTTTGTCAAGAAAATCCAAGTGAAAATGGAATCAAAAGTGGCTTGTATCAGATCCGGTCATGGAATAGAATTTGACAATGCCAAGTTTGATGAATTCTGCAGTGAAAATGACATCACCCACAAATTCTCAGCTCCAAGCACTCCACAGCAAAATGGAGTTGTAGAAAAGAAGAACAGAATCCTTGAAGATATGGCTAGAACAATGCTTATTGATAGTGGGATAGCCAAAAACTTCTGGACAGAAGCCATAAATACAGCCTGCTACTTGGTGAACAGGTGCATGATCAGATCCTTCCTGAACAAAACTCCCTATGAACTGCTCAATGGAAGGAAGCCCAAGCTGACTCACCTAAGAACGTATGGGTGCAAATGTTATGTTCTCAACAATGGAAAGGGCCAGCTTGGAAAATTTGACGCCAAAAGTGATGAAGGAATTTTTCTAGGGTGTTCCTCTCAAAGCAAAGCTTACAAGGTTTACAATAAAAGGACTCAGTGTGTGGAAGAAAGTGTTCATGTAATCTTCAACGAGACACTTCCATCTGGTGAGAAGAGCAACAAGGATGATCAAGACAGTGAGCCACTACTGGTTCTAGGAGAGATCACTGACATGGCAAATGGAAAGGCGGATATGATGAGTCAAATAAAGGAGACAAATGAAGGCAATGCAACCTCTTCCTCTCCAACTCAAGAGGAACCAGGTACACACATCACAACCACTGAAGCTGAAGAAAGAGTAGCTGATGCAGTTCAAAGTACCCCACAAGCAGCAAAAAGAGGAATTCAAGGGAACCATTCAGGATTGCCTAGCTCCTCCACTAATGAGATTCAGGTTCCAAATTGGAAACACAAAAGCTCTCATCCTCTCGATAATATAATAACCCCCCTAGATTCTGGAGTCCAAACTAGATCAAAAGCCAGAAATTCACTTGCCTTCTCAGCCTTCCTCTCCCAAATAAAACCCAAAAATATTAAGGAAGCCTTGAAGGATGCAGACTGGATCACAGCTATACAGGATGAGCTGCATCAATTTGAAAGGAACAAAGTATGGAACCTGGTACCTAGACCCTCAGATAGAACCATCATATAAACCAGGTGGGGATTCAGGAACAAGCTTAATGAGCATGGAAATACTACAAGGAGCAAGGCAAGGCTGGTTGTCCAAGGTTACAATTAGGAGGAAGGGATTGATTATGATGAGACTTTCGCTCCAGTTGCTCGTATGGAAGCTATCAGAATTCTCATTGCCTTTGCATTACATATGGAATTCACCTTATTCCAAATGGATGTCAAAAGTACATTTCTAAATGGTTTTCTAAAGGAAAAAGTCTATGTTAAGCAACCTCCAGGTTTTGAATGTCATAAATATCCTGAATATGTGTTCAAATTGGACAAGGAATTGTATGGTTTGAAGCAGGCTCCTCGAGCTTGGTATGAAAGGTTGTCAAAGTTTCTCTTAGAAAATGGCTTTACAAGAGGAAAAATTGACAACACTCTGTTTCTGAAGAAACGAGGAAGGAACTTGCTTATTGTTCAAGTATATGTTGATGATATTATCTTTGGGGAAATAGCTGACTCACTTTGTGAGGAATTTGCAAAACTCATAGGAAGTGAGTTTGAGATGAGCATGATGGGGGAGCTGAACTTTTTCTTGGGTCTTCAAGTGAAGCAGTCCACGAAGGGAACTTGTATTAGTCAGCAGAAATATATCAAGGAGCTTTTGAAGAGGTTTGATATGGAAGCATCAAAGGTGATTGACACCCCCATTGCCACTACCGCTAAGCTAGACATGGATGAATCTGACTCTCCTGTAAATCAAACAATGTATCAAGGCATTATTGGATCACTCCTCTACCTCATTGCCAGCATGCCAGATATTGTATTCAGTGTGGGTTTATCTGCAAGGTTTCAATCAAATCCCAAGGAATCTCATCTAAACGATGCTAAAAGGATTCTGAGATATCTTAAGGGAACACAAGACCTGGTTCTGTATTATCCTTCAGGTGACAACTTTAATCTTGTTGGTTATGCTGACGCTGGCTATGTAGGTTACCTTGTGTATAGGAAGAGCACATCTGGAATGGCTCATTTCCTAGGATCCTGTCTGATTTTATGGGGTACAAGGAAGCAAAATTCAGTAGCTCTCTCAACAGCTAAAGCAGAATATATTGTTGTAGCGTCCTGCTGTGCTCAGCTCTTGTAGATCATCAACTATTGGAGGATTTTGGGGTATACACTGACTGTGTACCTCTGTTATATGACAACACCAGTGCACTCAACATGGCAAAGAAACCGGTCCAACACAAGAGAACCAAGCACATTGATGTGAAACATCATTTTCTTAGAGACAACGTGGAGAAGGGGCTTATTTGCATGAACTTCTGTAGTACAGAAGACCAAATTGCAGATATCTTCACCAAAGCTCTAAGCAGGGAATTTTTTGAGAGAAACAGGATGGCATTAGGGTTAATCAAGCCAAATTGAGAACCTGATTCCCTTCCCTGTGGTTATGAAAATTACATTCATGTAAATCTAGCTAAAGTGTTTTCTGGCTAAGCTTAACTCACTTCTATTCCGTTGCAGGTAGACACGCATGATGATTATAGAAGCTGAAGGAACAATGCATGAGCAGCAAAAGAGAGTTAAAATTTTTTTTTTTTTAAAAAAAAGGCCGGTCAGGAACCTAGTTCTTGTACCACAGGTTAGTAGTCTTGTGTTTATCTCATGCGTATCTCAAAAGAAACAAAAGTAACATCCACGTCATCCACCTTTTCAGACCTTGTATATCACGTCTTTTCTTTCAAATCTTTTCACTTCCTTCTGCAACGGTGCATCGTCCCACAAACCTACCGCCGTTTCAGAACCCGTTTCTCTCTTCCCTCATAATTATCCTTTCCATCCTTAAAACCCCTTCATTCATAACCTTGAGCGATCATCCCCCTCTCTCTCCATCCTTCCAGAATCTTCAATCTAACTATCTACCATGGCTGAAGAGCAAGCTACCCTACCCACCTTGGAAGGTAACATCTTCGACTCATCTGCCACCTTCGAAACACTACCAAAAATACCCTCTTCCACCATTACTGACACCGATATATCCAAACCTGATTCCCTTTCACCTCTTATCTCTCTCACCACTCCATCTGACCCTATTCCTTCATTAAGTTTTAAGGACTCAAAAGCCTCAAAAGTCGACATTGTTTCTTCTTTGTTGCCTGATACTCTCAAAAACCAGAACAAGGATGAAAAAGAGGGTGAAACTCAACAAGAAAAAGGGTTTTTGAGGAAGATATTGATCAGTACATAAGTTCTCCAGTCTTGGACATTGTTTCTCCCATAGAGTCTCAGGAAAAGCAGGCCACTGAAAACATATTGGCCATTACTGCTGAGGGACTGGTGAATGAAGGACCTTCTACCATGCCTGAGTCTCAGGGGGAAAGGACCCCGCTCTTAGGAGAAAAAGAAACAATGGTGCTCTTTGAACCACCTGTACCCGAAGAAGCTACTGGGAACCCTACTGATGAACCTGATCCCCTCCCTGAGGAAACATGTGAGGAATCATCTTCCCAGGTCAGCTTTGACCCTGCTCCTTCTCCTCACTTTGACGCTGAGCCGTTGGAGTCTATCCCTCCTGTTGTGAGACCTAGTGATGAGGATGATCAGGATGATGTGGTTCTCAGTGCTCGCTTCAAGATTAGAAAGTCCATGGTCACTCCTGAGCCCCCTTCTAAGCGACCTACCACAAAGTTGCAAAAGAAGGAAGCTTTTGAGTCTACCCTGAAGAAAAGCAGAATGAGTAGCAAGAAGAAGAAGAAGAGGCTGATGAAGGAAGGGGAAATTGTGCGTGACAAAAATATTCCAGTAGTAGAGGTGGATGAGGATGGTTAGGAGGAACCAAGTTCCCTGGTTGAGAGATCTCAGAAAAAGAAACAATCTGTTGAGAGTGCTTTAAAGGAAGTTGTTGAAAAACCAAGTAAAAAGTTTGTGAAAGGTAGTGTCAAGTCTAAGCAAGTTGTGGAGGAAAAATCTGTATCTAATGATGATATTCTGGTAACATCAAGTGGTAAGGGCAAGTCCATTAGCAGGTCTGGCAAAAGGAAGTTGGAAACTATTGGGGAACCCGGTTCTGCAAAAAGGGTGAAAAGTGTAAGTGTACTAGGGCAAGAAAGGTTGAGACATCAAAAAGTACTGTGGGGTCACACTTTTGACCCAGAGATTTCTGAAATGGCGGGTATGAGACAAATTCTTGAGATGGTGGAATTTCAGCAGTGGGGCCATCTGTTCAAAGAGAATGTGGCCAAAGTATATGAGGATGAGGTCAAAAGATTCTATGCCGACCTCTTCACTGTTGAAGATGACCACATCTGTATTTTAGTGAATGGAGTGGATATGGTATTGGATGTTACTGTGTTTGGGGACATTCTCAAGGTTCCATCTGAAGGGTTGTCATCTGTGAGAGGTACTTATGGCTCTAATTTTAGGAGCGCCATTGTGAAAGAAAACGTTGTTCAACATGGGGAACGGGTACACAAGAAGGCTCTGCTTCCTGTGTACCAATTGTTGAGAGAAGGTCCATCACATCCCGGTCTGATCTATACTTAATGGAAGCATTGGATGAGTTCCACTCTATCAATTTGCCTACCATTATGATTGAACATATGCAGAAAGTGGTAGATTTCAAGGATGGGAACCATGGACTCCCTTATGGATTTCTTCTCGCACGTGTCTTCGAGTTCTTTAATGTGCCCTTAGGACAGCCCAAGATGGGAACCAGGAAACAGACCTTCTCGAAAATTACACTGGAGGAATGTGAATGTGTTGAAAGGTTGGAGGAATGGGCAGTACTTCGACGATCTCCCAGCTGATCAATGCCCATAATAGTGTTATAGAGGATATCAGTAAGCTGAAGGCAAGGAATGCCATTCTTGAGACTCAGCTAAGTCAGGCTATAGGGGCACCAGGACCTTCCAGTTCATCAAGTGAAGAAGTTGCTCGTCTGTCAAAAGAAAATGCTGAGCTCAGGCAATAGGTGGAGAACCTGCGAGAGAAATTGCTCGCAGAGCAGATGTCCGCAAATGCTCGAATAGACCTTGTTCTCAACACTTTTGTGGCCTCCTCCAAGCCTTCTTCCTCTAGTGCTCCTTAGGAATATCTTCCGGTGACCAGTGTCAAGTTTCTCTCTTTTGTTTTGATGACTTGTGGTAGTTTTTTTTTTTTTTTGTGATGTGGATGGATTTCACTTGAACTGCTTCCTCTTTCAACAGTCCAAACTTGCCTCTGCTTTCTTGGCAGAGGCTTATGTCTTATAAATCAATGAAGACTCTGTTTTTGCTGTTAAATGCTTGTGTTTTTCTGCTTCTCTTTTCTATCATGTTGTGTACACACATGTGGCAGGAGTTAGCTGGGCTAGACTTCTTTATGCTGATTACTTGCTTATGTATTTTTAATGATGCCAAAATGGGGAAGAAAAATTGAAGCAGGGGCATCTGAGTAAGGGGGAAGCATAAAGTCAGGGGGAACTTGTGAAGTTCCTGGTACTTTATCTGGTTAATTATGTTCTACAAATGGTTTTCAATTTTTAAGTTTGTCATCATCAAAAAGGGAGAAATTGATGGGTTTAAAGTATCTTAAATTTATGTTTTGATGATATAACAAACTTATTATTAAGAACCAGATAAAGGACCTGATGTACACTTGGTATATATCTTTATCAACGGACTCAAGCTAATGTGTGATGTATGACTTCAGACAGAAAAAGAATCAACTCAGGGAGCTGATCCCTTTGGATTTTCCTGACACCAGTACAAAGTCAACTCTACAGTTGGAAAATGACTGCCTGCACTGTACATGCTACAGTGCAGAAACAGTGCAGCAGTCACTTCCCATTGGGAAGGGCTTTTTAGCAACCAAGTGCTTACATCATCTAAGTGATGTCATTCAAAGGATATTAACAAGAAGCATTACAACAAAACATCACTTGAACACTTGTGATATTCACAAAAGCATTCAAGATCTGATCATCCAGCATTGAAGTCACAAGTGCATCAAGAACAAAGTGCAACACTACTACGGACCGGTTCCATAACAAGTCTTTTGTATGTCCTTAGTTGAGTTGTATCTTTGTATTTGTTATTTATTATAATTCCTACTTTGCTTATCTAGGAGCTTAAATTATGAACCTCAAAAACCACAAACCTGTAGAGCTTGTGTCGTGATTAGAGTTAGTCATGGGTTAAAGTCTTTGTAATAGGTGTATTGCAAAGTGGCTTGTAATAGGTGTATTGCAAGTTAGTGAGGGATTAAGAGTTTAATTTCTAGGTTGCTATATGTTATAATCTAAAGATTGCTCAGTAGTGAAGTTGAAATCCTACCAGTATAGGTCGTGATTTTTATCCCCTTGAGCATGGATTTTTCCACGTAAAAATCTCTTATGTCATTTACTTACTGTTAGATTAGCTAGTTCTGTGGGAACTGTTATAGGACCATGTCTCTATACAGTTTAGTGGACTCATACATTCTATTATAGTTGTTACCCAATTAAACTCCACCTCTTTAAATTGATTAGCCCTTAATTGTTTCTTCACTTCAAATCTCTAAGCCATCAAAATTCTTTTCAATCCTCTCTCATCTTCCAAACATAAACATATTCATCTTCTCTCATACCCAAACACATAAATGGTGAACCCTTCTGAAATTCCTTCATCACCACCCAAGGAAACAACACCCACACCATCCATCACACCTTCACCCATACCCATCTTTAAGAAAGGAAGGTTCAAGATGCTGGCTCGCAAGGTTGTTGCTGGAAAAGAACAACTCAAGAAAATCAGTAAGCATTTAAGGGCAAGTCAGGGAGTTGAATTCCAAAAATCTGAAGACTCTTTCAAATCTGCAACTGAGGGGGAAGAAATTGTTTCATCTGAAACAGAGCAGGTAAAATCTGGTCCTAAAGTTACATCTGAAGTAACCTCTAAGGTTACTGCAAATTTGGAAACTAGATTTGTTCTGGTGGGAAAAATGACTAGGGTAGAGACCGCTGAGTCTGAGAAAATGGGTGGTAAAAATAAAAAGGAAAAAGAAAAGGAGAGTGAGGGCGCTCAAGGTAATATGAGGGGAATGGGACAAGGATTGGTTGAATCTTTACCCACTCCTGTTGGTTTGACTGACGCTATTGGGGTTATGGAAGGAGGGAGCGAGGAATCGACAGGAAAAGGAAAAGGTGTGAAAGAAAAAGAGGGAAGTAGATCTAGAGAAGTTGCTGAGGGGTTGATTAGATTGGGGAAGAAGGTTCAAGAACCTGTTCCATCTGAGCAGGAACCCCTTGAAGACTTACTGAAAAAGGTGTATGACAGTTACAATCGTACAAAGAAAAGAAGTTCAAGAGTTAAAGTCCCTGGTACTGCTAGGGAAAACAAGCAAAGAAAGGCTGCCTCGTCTATCCCTGTAGAGACTTCTTCTATAAGAGGAAGAGCAACAAGGAGTCAAAAGAAGCAGAGTGAGGCTGAGCTGGAAAAGGCCTTAGAAGAAAGTAAGAGAAAAGCTACTGCTAAGGGAAAGAAGAAGGTGGTTGAGCCTGTTGAGGTAGTTGAAATTGATGAGATAGACCTGGTTTTTCAGGATGAAGAGGAAGCAGAAGAAATGGATGGTGTGAGTCCAAAGGCAAGGAAAGCCAGGACTTCCACAAAGAAGTCTGTTTCAAAAACAAAGTCTGCGGAGCCATCTACTTTGACTAAAAGAACTAGGTCTGCATTAAAATCAAGAAAAGTGAAAGTAGTGGAGAAGGAAGAATGGAGTGGAGAAGAAGAAGAATCTGATGCTGAGAAGGACAAGATGGTTAAGTTTGGAAAGATAACCATCTTGAAATGTAGACTCCTCAGGGACTTGGAGGAGGAATGTATGTTAATGCTGCTGGAGAAGTTACAATTGCAAGGATGGAAGGACATGGTCCTTCAGTTGGATGGAAAGCTTGCCAGAACTGAGATAGTTGAGTTCATGGCAAATTGTGAGATCAAAAGTGGTAGAGTCACCAGTGTGGTGAAGGGGTGACAGTAAGTTTTGATGACAAAGAACTGGGAGAGATCTTGGGTGTGGTTGCTGCAGGGTACAATGACTACAAGAAACTCAAATGGCCAAGTCTAGAGAATCTCCCTACTGCCCTTGCCATTACAAGAAAGTTTGGTGACAATGAAGAAGAGCTTGAGCCCAAGGCTGTGTACAAAAGTGAGATGAAGCCACCCCACAAAGTGTTGTTCGAATTTGTTAACAAAGTTGTGCTGCCTAGGCAAGAAAGGAGTCACATTTCCACATTCATGGACCTGGTCCTTATGGAATGTCTGGACAGTGAGAGGCAAATAAATTGGCCTGGATTCATCATCCAGCTTCTCGATAGGGTTCTGACTGGCACCAAATCTCATGTCATACCCTATGGGTTCATTCTCACGGCTGTACTCGCACACTTTAAGGTACCCATCAAGAAATGGGAGGTTGGTACAAGCAAGGATCACTTTAGGGCAAACACATTGACTGTTTGTGACTATGAAGTCCACACCACTCCCAAAGAAGCTGGTTCATCCAAAAAGGTACATGTGAACAACAAAGTGCGAGCCTTTGTGCAGGAGAGTGGGGCTAAGGATGTTGAAATTGAAAGGCAAAAGAAGAGGTTGGCAGAAGTAGAAGCTGAGAATAGATGCTCTCAGAGCTGAGCTTGCAAAAGAAAATGAGAAGAATGATGGCATTCTTCAGGATATGCTGAAACTGCTTCAAGCCAAGAACCAAGAACCTGGTCATTCCCAGCCTTAAGACCTTCCTAGCCTATTTAGACCAACCAGTGACCCGAATGAGATTTTTTTGTTTCTTTTGCTCATGATCCAGTGTTTTTATTTCTCTTTATGTTTGTGGATGACTAAGTATCAATGATAATTAACTGTTTTTGTGCTCTAACTGTTTCTTGATGCTTTTTAGATGGCTAATATCATTAGATTGATAAATGATACTTGATTCCATGATTGCATTTGAAGTAGCCCCAGTGGCCATGAATAATTTCTATTAAAATCTGGTTATCTAACATAATTATGCAACTTTTAGATGATGCCAAAAGGGGGAAGATAGTGCTTTTTCCATTGGATTACAATGTTTATAACCTAATGAACCTGGTTCTTGATGACTTGTGACCTTAAAATGGAAAGTGTTCTAACATTGTGTTGATGTTGAGCTAAGTTGATACAGGGCCTATGCTTATGAAAAGCACAGAGTTTGTCATCGTCAAAAAGTGGGAATTTGTTGGCCCAAGTGAAGTTTGTTTTGATGATTGACAAAGGAACTCCAGCATGAACCAGGTCCATACACATTGTATACATACACGGGTAGATTCGAGCATAAGGGATGCACGTGAAGGAAATAAGCTCAAGTTGTTATATATGATATCTCCTGATCGAAAAGGTTGCATAAATGATAAGGATAAGGACTCCTTACTCGAAGAGAACTTTATCCAAGATAAGGGAGGAGTTAGAAGTTGAAGATAACTAGAACTCTTCCACCAAGGAAGAGTAGCATTAGAACTCTAGTTATTTCCCATTCTACTAATTCTATATATTGCAGGATGTTCTCATTCTACAGGCACGCATAAACGCTGAAGTTAAACGTGAATTGAGAGCAAAATAGCAACGCATTTTGCAAGCAATTCTTGTGTGATTCAAGCGTGCGAACCTGAAACTACATGAACCAGATAGAAGAACCAGTTCCAAGAGTCTGTCTTTTATTCTAGATCAATTGTAGTGGGTGTTTTCAAGTTGTACCTTTCACCTTTATCTAGAAGCAATTATATTAGGTACTCTGAGTATTCAAGTTAGAGTTAACTTGAAGTTGTCGCAACAGTTAGAGGCTGGTTGCCACAACGGGATTAAAGTTAATCCTTAGGTTTACAAAGAGTTTTGTAAATGCTGTTTGGCTCGGTGATTTAGTGAAGTGTTGGGGAAAATCCTACTGAGTAGTAGGTCGTGGGTTTTTTACCTTTTGAGCCGGGTATTTTTCACGTAAAAATACTTGTGTTCTTTACTTTTCGCATTTACTATTTCCGCAACAGTAGTATAAGGAACACTTTGAAGAACCAGGTCCTTTTATAATTAGTGCACGCGAAAATTAGACACCATACAAATCAACCTCTCTTGTGACATTGATGTATAAAACATCAATAAACGTAGCTACACGCTCAATTAACACATTTTGAAACGCAAGTATACAAAACCAGGAATCAAATTATTACGTTAATCCAAATTTGATAAATTGCATAACAGCATTTGATTATTGAAATTAAGTTGTTCCATGAAAGATATGTGCACATATTGAACTCTTTTGCGCCCGCACAAATGACACATGTAAAGTGGAAATAAGTGTTTTTTTTAAAATCTTAATACCTAATACCCTTGTAAAAAGGAAATTGTATTATTAAAATTAATATATATATAGTAAGTAGTATTTTCATAATATATGAAGAATAAATTAGATCTAAAAACATAAAGGTTATGTTTGCAGTTGAGTCATATAATAGGAGTGGTTAGTGTAATTTATCCTTTAAAATATTTTAAAATTATGTACAAGAATCAGCAAAAACCCCTCACAGAAACCCTTCCCACTGATAATTAAACCTCGCCATCTGAAGCTAAGATTGAAAGAAATATCAACAATGGAAACTCACTCGGACGGCACCGACGAAATCGCCGCCGTGAAGGAGCTCCGGCAACAACACGAAACCCGAATACAAACCCTACACAATGCTCAATTGGAACTCATCGCCTCTTTACAAACCCTGGTTCCCGACATCGTCTCTTCACTCGACCTCTCTCTCAAGACCATTTCGTCCTTCAATGGGAAACCATTTACCCCTTTACCCAACCCCCTCCCTAATACCCCTAACCCTAACCCTAATTTACTCGTCCCCCCGAAGATTAACCCCAATTCTAGCAGTGGTGCACCCGCAAAACCTATTTCGGAAGCTTCTGGAAGCGTTAATGAGAGGGATAAAATGGTAATTGATGAATGCGGGGGACCGTTGTCCGTCGTAAGGGCGATGGTTGCAGTGTGTTTGTTAGAGAGAGTGCCGTTTACGGCTATTGATTCGTCTACTTTGTTAAGGAAGTTAGAGAATGATCAGTCGCATACGGCTGCTGAAAAGGCGGCAATTAGGGAGCTCGGAGGGGAGTCGGGGCCAATAATGGCTGTGGAAATGGCTTTGAAATCAATGGCGGAGGATAATGCTTGTGTAGAATTGGAGAATTTTGTTGTTAGTGGAAAATCTAGGGTTATGGTGTTGAATATTGATAGGACTAGGTTATTGAAAGAGTTGCCCGAAAGTAAGCAAAATGAGGGTAGTAGTGTAAGTGGAGGTAATCGGAATAATAATAATAATAATCAGGAAATGGTGAAAAGAGGAAGTGATAATGGAGGATTTATGGGAATGGGAAGGGCAATGAGTGAAATGTGGGAGCATTCACATATGCAGGGGATGACAGCTATGTTTCCCGGCAATATGGGTCCGAGAGGTGGGCATAGAGGTATGGTGGGTATGATGGGGATGCCTAGAGGTGTTGGTGTTCCGCCTCCGATGCCTAGACCACCAATGGGGCCAAATGGTGGGTTTGTAGGAGGAGGAAATTCTATTGCTTTGAAACCTAGGACAGAAGAAGATGATATGAAGGATTTAGAGAATATGTTGAATAAAAAGAGTTTTAAGGAAATGCAAAAATCGAAAACCGGGGAGGAGTTGTTGGACCTTATTCATCGACCTACCGCTAAGGAATCTGCCGTCGCTGCAAGGGTATTGGATATTCCACCTTTATCGATTTCATCTCATCATATGCTTTGATTGATAATTTTATTGAACAAATAGATGCTGACTTCTAATATAAAGTTATCGCAGATATCATGAGCTGATTAATTTGCATTCTTTGGTACATTGCATTATGGAAATAAGTGAAACTTGCTAAGTCACAGCAATTTCGTACTTCTACTTCAATTGTAGTGTCCAAATTCATTTCTTCTTCTCCCTGACTTCGTTTTGTAGCCTTTTAGTTGAAATGGGTTCTCTTATCCATATTGATTGAATTTCCTATGTTGCTCTGCTGCACGTCTTTTCTCATCTCTTGTTTCTTTCCCAAAACTTTTGTAGCACATTATCTCATATTAATTGGTGACTTTTTATATGAATGTTATTTCAGTTCAAAAGCAAAGGTGGTTCCCAGGTGAAGGAATATTGTTCAGCTTTAACAAAGGAAGATTGTCGACGCCAATCTGGTTCCTATATTGCTTGTGATAAGGTTAGACCAAGTCATTTTAGGTGTCACTGCTTTAAATATCTTATGACAATTAGAGTTCTGAATTTGTTATTTGTTTCGAACATAGAATAGTAATCCTAACCATTAATGAAGATTGTAGATGGTGTTAATCACAATGTTATTAAAAGCCATTGCTTTGTAACTTAAAGTGATGTGAAGCGAGGGGTTGTCGCTTCATGGGTGAAGCTACGGGTTTCAGCTAAGTGTGCAATTCAAACAATGACACAGAAATTGACAACAAACAACAACATACCTAGTATATTCCCACATGTGGGGAGACACAGAAATTGACCCAACGAGAAATAGTGGATTCTTTGATTCTCAACTTTGAGGAGGTGGATTGGTATCGTCATTGTAGCATATTGGAAGTCAAAATTAGTTATTTTATTGGAATTTTGATTATCATTGTACTAATTCATATATGTATGATATTTTTAATTTTCTGTAAATTTTGCACTTCCTTTAAAGAAGCATGTGCTTCAAGCTCCATGGATCCCGCCGTTTTTTTGCGTTTTCTGCCTTTTAAAAGCACTTGTTAATCATTACCTTTATTTCAGATTGATACGATAACTTTATTATGATGCATTTTAGGTTCATTTTCGGCGAATAATTGCTGTGCATACTGATGTCAACTTAGGTGATTGCTCTTTTCTTGATACTTGCCGTCACATGAAGGTAATTTCCATGACTAACTTGTTTACCCAAGGATTTGCAAATAGATTAATTACACTCATCTTATTGGCAGACATGCAAATATGTCCATTATGAGCTTGACTCGACACCAGATGTATCACCCCTGATGATGGGAGCAGCTACCTTGCCCCCTCCGAAGCCTTTGAAGCCTCAGCGTGCTCATTACTGTTCAGAAGTAGAGCTTGGTGAACCACAATGGATTAATTGTGACATACGGTCATTTAGAGTGGATATTTTAGGGCAGTTTGGAATTATAATGGCTGACCCACCATGGGATATTCATATGGAATTGCCTTATGGGACAATGGCTGATGATGAAATGCGCACTCTAAATGTCCCTGCACTGCAAACTGATGGTCTTATATTCCTTTGGGTGACTGGACGTGCCATGGAGCTTGGGCGGGAATGGTTAGAGTTCTTCCCTCTATCTCAATCTATAAAACATCTTCTCTGCTATGTGATAACAAAAGTAGACAGGTATAGCTTGACTTAGATGTGTACAATCTGTAGTATGACGCTGCATAACATGGAAGGCTCTTTGATAGTTTGTTCTGTGAAATGTCATTATTATTAGTGAGTGACTTGACTATCATTCTTGTGGAACATCATTATTAGTGGTGATAACATAATTCTTAGCTTTTTTGGTTGTTGAAATGATGTAAGTAATGGGGATCCTATAACAATGGGGCATAGGCTAAAAAAGCATTTCTTTTCTTTCTTCCAATTGTTTGTGTTGCAAACAAATAAATAAATTGAAGTGTATCTCTCCATTAACTTAAAATCTTTTTTTAATGATGATGGTGTCCGTGCTAGTATGCGTCCACCTCGACTATTCCACTGTGTACATACTACCTCCCACTAGCACCGATAGTAACTCAGCCCATCAAAGTTTAGGCAGATCATGAGAAGGAATCACATAGTTTATTTTGTTTCTTCTAGAACTTGAACCCAGGTCTCCAAGGTTCTCTAATAACTTAAACTTCTAGATGAAATGTTCATACATTTCAATTATTTATCATGAAATCACGCCCAATCTTTGGCGAACCTATTCTCACACAATCAGCATTAAGGTCTATGTGTGAACCCCCAATACCGGCTTACACGTACGAGAGGGTAGGTAGTATCTCACATTGGATATAAAAAGGCAGACAAAATGGTCCATAAATGTGCTGGGACACTCACCTCTTACCTTAAGTTTTGGATGATTGGTCAAACAATTAAATGTGGTACTAGATGAGGCAGAGGTCCTAGATTTGAGTCTCGCTGAGAGCCGTCATCAAATATATTATGTGCTTGGAACAAGAGTTAGGTCCACATGTGAGGAGGTGTTTTTGCAAACAAATAAATGAAAGTGTCCCCTTTTTGTTTTTGTAATCATTGCATCCTCTTGGTGCAAGCAATATAACTTCTTGCTTCTTAAAAAAAAAAAACCCTTCTCTAATAGCTTAAGCTTTTAAAGAGAGGGTCACACAATTCAATAATTTAACAGTTTGGAACAAGTTTGAGATTACTTGATTTATCCAAAAAGAAAAAAATAATATCAGAAGATGCATAGTTACCTTATAAAAATAAAAAAAAATATCAAAAGATGCATAGTTGATTGTCACAAAGCCAGTCACTAACAACTGCTTGTTGGCTACTACTTATTTGTATTGTCGCAATACCATCTGTTCAAGAGTTGTTTCTGTCATGATGATGGGCTTAGAGTTTGCTATGTATCGGTAGTAATTTCAGTGGTAAAAGAGAGCCTGAGATATGAATTGTTAATTACTGAATAGGCTAGTCGGAATGTTTCTTTAAATTATTGAACCAAGCACTAGAAGCTTATTTAAAAAAATACATAGGAGCTTGCGTTGTTAACCTTGGGGCAAATTTTACTTGTTCTAGTTTGTGGTGAAGTTGAGAGAACTCTGAAGACTCACGTCATCATTTGGTTTTATGTTTTAAAATTATGTAATTCCTGCTCTGTGAATAAAAAAGTTATGACTGCTAAGTTCCATTACATTGATACCATTCTTGCAGTTTAGAACTTTGGGGTTACAAACGTGTTGAGGAAATCATTTGGGTTAAGACCAATCAACTTCAGCGAATCATCAGAACTGGTCGGACAGGCCATTGGCTCAATCACAGCAAGGAACACTGCCTTGTTGGAATAAAGGGAAATCCAGAGGTAAACAGGAATATTGATACTGATGTCATTGTAGCAGAGGTTCGGGAAACGAGTCGTAAGCCAGATGAGGTGAGAAAAATTTAGATTCTTCTATTCTTTTCGGAAAAGAAAAAAAGAGCTAGAAACTGAAAGCTTCAAAGCGCAGACACGTTTATTGGTGTTCATGCAATAGCCTAATTTTATAAAATGTCTGTACTCTTAGGGCTCGTTTGGTACAAGGGATAAGGAATAATTAATGCCGGGATTAAAGTTGAGATGAGTTTATCCCTCGTTTGGCTGGGATAAAATCGCGGTATAACTAATCCCGGGATTAGTTATCCCGGGATTGTAGTGTTATTTTTATCCTTATGGGAGGGTGGGATAACAATACCAGGATAACTAATCCCGGGATAATTAATCCTAGGATAACTTGTTTCCCAACCCTTAGTGTTACGTTAAGTTTAGTGGTCGTGATTCTATGTTACTCCTTCCGTCCCAATTTGTTTGATATAGTTCGGATTTCAAGAGTCAAACCCAATTTGTTTGATACAATTTGGATTTCAAGAGTCAAACCCAATTTTTTGAAACAATTCGGATTTCAAGAGTCAAACGAGTTTTTTCTCTGACCACGGTTTTTTGCATATGCCTTTTGAATATTTTGAATTGTTAATTATCGTGACTTATAGTACTTTTTATGTAGTTTTCAAATATGTAATTTTTATTTCAAAAAACTTTAATATTCTATGTTCGAATTCATGGTCAAAATTAAGAAGTTTGACTCTTGAAATCCGTATAACAAATTGGGACGGAGGGAGTACTCTTTTAGCATCTATTCTTATTTTTTCTTGATACTTTGCCCTGTTGTTGGGTTATACATAAACTATGCTTTTGCTTTGACATGTTAGATGTATCCTTTGCTCGAAAGAATTAGTCCAAGGACAAGAAAGTTGGAGTTATTTGCTCGGATGCACAATGTTCATGCTGGGTATGCATTTCTTGATCTACTTGCTATTCTTCAACTGAAAGTCTGAAACTATTAAACATGGTTTTAAGAATGTTGCACCCGCACAATCACATATGGAGGGAACTGATTTGGGCTTCTAACTTCTACTAATAATTTATGTTCTTGATTTAAAGTACTTCCTCTATCACATCTTAGAACATAATAATATGATCCTACCATATGTGATGTCAAAAATTAGTCCTTTCTGCTTGAAATATTAGGTTTGTGGGTCAGTGTTAGTACAATAGAAGAAAGTCTTTTTTTCTTTTTTAATTTTAAAAATAAAAGCTTGATAATATCCCCATATTTAGTGGAATACTAATTAATTCTCTTCTCTTGTATGTTCTTCCCAAAAAAGAGAAAAACAGAGATTCTCACGAGTTTTTTGTTAGTGAAGAGAGTAATTAGTAAACATCATTAGACATCATTCGTAGAGAAATGACTTAATATCATCATATTTTTCCATTGCACTTAGTTAAGATAAATTCTCAATATAACGATCCATAAATGTATCAGGTGGATGGCACTTGGAAACCAACTACAAGGGGTACGATTAGTTGATGAAGGGCTTAGGGCGCGGTTCAAGGCTGCATATCCAGATGTGGAGGTGCAACCTGCATCACCTCCAAGGGCGTCCGCAATGGAAGTAGATTCAAATTCTAATCAAATGAGGAATGCATTTGCAGGAGGGGAACTAAAGACTGCAGGGACCCAGTTCGCTGAGGCCACAGCTTCAGAGGCAGCCTGTGCAGCTGAAGGAAAAGCAGTAAAAAGCGATGTGGAGATGGCAAGCTAATAACTTTGTTTCAAGAACTAGTTATTTTCCTGTAACACTTGGTAGTCCACGTAGTTTTGCCCTGCCTATTTCTACCTGTCTCCGACAAGCTTTTTGCAAATGGGTGTGGAGTATTACTTCCATTAAGATTTTCGGGTGGCAGGACGAGTCACAATGTGCCTTCATTAGCCCATAAAAAAGAGCCTAACAGCAGTCTTAAGAATAGTAGGTTGATAGAATGTAATACTCCCTTGTTTGTTGTTTGCTGAAGATTAGGTATTGTGTCATATACATTTAACTTGTTAGGACATGTATCCCTGAGTGAGTGGCTGCCCTGACCTGAGTGTTGGGTTGCAAGTGTAATCTACGTCATAGCTCAAGAATGATCAGACACCTACTCTTTTTCTGGCTACTGCAGTTTACCACTTTTCTGTATGGTTTTCCATTGGAAGCACTCAACTGAACCCCTCCTAGTGTTGACACCCAGATTACTTAGTTTTAACTGGGTCAATATTAAATTATATAAAAAGTTATTTTTATGAGTAATGTTCAATTGTAAAAAAAATTGGGATATGATTTTGGGTGTACAATTTGACACTCATATCATTTTATTTTTCTTTTGTTTTCCTTGATCTTGAATCTTACTAATTTTGAAGTGCATTTTTTTTTAATTTAATGTTTTGTTTAAATCTTGTTTAACTAAACAAAGTCATGAAACTTTATGTAAACAACACATGTAATTTTTTTTGTTCATATTATAACACACTGCAAATGACATTTCGCCAATTTATATATCCAAGTTTAAATCCTTCATCACTTATCTTGTGGGTTTAATAAAGATTTTCAATTCAACAACCCCTTGGTGCCTTTTCACGAGGAAAGTGCAAAGTGTTGTCGGCGAATTGCTGGCTACAGCTAGCATGCATATGCTACAATAACATTATAATTGTAATATTGGGCACCAATGTTTTGTCTTTTTGAGTTACTATTAAACTTGTGAAATGCTTTTCTTTTCTCGGAAAATGTTAAAAGAGGCAAGTCTTGAAATCTTCAAAGTCCAGTGCTATGATAGTTATTGGATTGTCTCGTGGGGGTTTTTTGCCCTATTTGGAGCTATAGCCTCGCACCTCCATCTAACTATTATCTCTCATGTAGATATACTTTAGTTTTTCTTTGGGATGACTCAGAAATATAGGAAAAATGAAAGAGAAGATAAAAACCAGTTACATAGTGAGAGGTTAGGTTAGTGTACCAAGCTGCCCATAGTTACTAGATTTTGCTCAATCTTAAAATTTGTACTTCCTATTGTTGTACTTCCTATTGTTCTCCTTTATTTTTTCTTTTATTCCCTCGAACCTTACTGTCCAGAATTAACTTTTAACTTTTTTTAGATGGCACTTGACTGTACCGTTATTCATAGATTCTACTTTTTTCCCCTTTTCCTTTTCCATATATACTGGGGCATAGATTTAAAAATTATGACAACCAACACAGGAAAAAAAAATTGAAACTGAAAAACCAGGAGAGAGAATTATTCCCTTAGATGTCTAAAGAGAATGAGATCGATGAGACACAAATATTGATTATAGTACAAGAAACTCAATAATTTTGCTCGAGGGGAAAGCTCCCCCAATAAACTCATCATCATGAATGATCTTTTCACAAAATTAACATACAAAGTAAATAGAATGGCTCAATACAACAAAAAATATGAATTAAATCTCAAAATGTGCTGTTCCAAATGTAGTATTATTTCTCTAAAAAATGGTGCTTCCTAGAAGCAGCGAGAGAAACACTGATCCAATGGCAGCAAAAATAGAGATCTGTAATTTCCCAGAAGATGATTGATTAGCAGATTGGACAGGAATTGAGCCAAAAACAGTAGGGTAAGCAGGTGAATCTGCAGATGGAGCAAAAGCAGGCGAATCTTCTTCATAAGTTGTTCCATTTCCTCCTGGTATTGAAATGTGTAGTTTCTGTAACTTTTCACAGTGTCCTTCTGCTCCACTTGTGAAGTAAAATTCCCCAGGTTTTGTAATGTTGAATAGAGAATTTCCATTGTTCATGTACAAGATTGGATTTTTAAGGTTGCAACTATTGTAATTCGCTTTCGTCACTTGTATTACTGAATCTTCACTTGGTGGGTACAAAAACACTGCAAAAAAAAAAAAAAAAAAATGATTAATTCAAAAACCAGATTGATGGGGTTGAATATTTTATTAAAGGGTATGTAAGAATGGGAAAATCTTGAAGATCTGAACAAGAAATGGGAGGCTTACTGATTGAATCTCCAATCTTGAAGACATGATTCTTGGACCATTTGGTATAGACATCTTTATTTGCAGAAGAGGGTACATTCCAAGCACTTAAATCTCCAACTTTGTACTGATAACACAACACTTTGGTTTGTATTAACATTAATAGAAAGAACTGAAAAAGAATGTACGAAGAATGGTACTTTCTTGGAATTCTAAGAGTAGCCATAACTTGCGCAACTGTCTCTCTTCACTCTTTGTTTCCCTTTTGTCAAATTTGAGTGTAAATACACACACAAACTTAGAAGAAAGAAATTAGCACCTATATCACTGATTGGCACAGTGAACCAGACATGTGCAGAGTTACTAGAATGCCCTTTGTCTTTTTCCATAATAGCATAATTACCTAAAAGAAAGCTGCTTGCCGTCAAGGGCAAAAGAGGGTCTCCAGCAAAGGAACAATTGGGTAGGGTCAATTATTTGAATAACAATGGCACATGGACAGTTGGACAAAGAAACAGTGGATGCAGCTTAACATGGGAATGGAAAGGATTAGAGCAGGAAATGGTTCCTCAGTTTGCATATTATTTTAGTTTATACAACATGTCACCATGTGCCCTTACCATTATTTATTTCAGTTTTTATTTTTATTTTTTTTGGTTAACAATACCTGTGTTTCAATCCAAGGTAAGTTAATGTCAATGCTATAAATCTTTATTATTCATTCGCTCCATTTAAGCTATTTAGTCAACACAAGAACCAAAAGAAAAATAACACACGCTGAGATTCCATTTTTACACAAACCCTTCATTTTTGGGGATCCCAAATGGCCAATTCTAATTGTTTAATGAAATGGTAAGTTATAATTAGTTAAACAGTGATAAAAGTCAACCTATATGTGATGTAGACTAGCACATTATCTACAAATATACAGCATAAAAGTATGAATTTTTGCTGCACCATTGGTTTGTTCATTTGCAAAGTTTTGGTCAACATTTTAGGCCCTTCTTTTGGTTTCTTTTTTGGCACCTTAGAATGTAACTCCTTACTCTTTTCCTAGAAAAACTCAACCTTACTCTAATCTTCTTCCTTGTTGCTTCATTGCTTGTTTTAATTTCTTCAAGTTAAGCGTCTATCTTGCTTAAAATTATTGCCAGGACATTTGCTATACCAACATGTAAAAATGAGTATTACTCAGAGTAAATATAATAGCACTAGGCAAACAGCGTCTTCTACATATCATAGACATACTTATAAATGAATTAAAGAAAAACCAAAATGGCATATATGCTTTTACATTATCAGAAAAAACAAGCAATGCAGTGTAGCAATGCTGCATCAGCTTTCATAGATTGATAGAAGGATACTCCTTTTCTCACAGTTGCAAAATCTACTTGTTGCATGAAGATTCAACTATGACGTGAACCCGAGTCATGAGCTCAGGAAGGTAACTTCTTCGACGAGAAAAACCCACTGGTGTAGTATTTCATAAGCAGTACCCTATTGATTTTTTGTTTTTTTGTATAGAGAACTGATAGTTGTTCTGCATAATCTTGCTGAATTAATTCATCCAGCGACTTGCATCAACTTAGGCATTTAGGGGTGCGGTTTCCATTTCTCTTTCCTTGTGTGTTGCCCAATCTTGAGGTTCTGCAAATGCATCAACCAAAGAAAAATCTTATATCCGTGTCAACTATCGGATAGTTAACCCTTCAACAAACCTCGGGACACAGATCTGACCTACTAAAATGAGTATTATCGTTTGATGAAGACAAGGAACATTGCCCCCAAAATCTATATCCTATAACAGAGTTAACTATCTTTCACATAATCTCATATCTACAGTGATGAATCATTCGTTGCGCTAACTTTCTATCAAACTCGCAGTAAGAACTATAAAGACAATTGGAAGCTGTTCTTACTCGACTTTTCAGCAATAACAGAGAGGCGTTTCTGCAAGACTGATGCCACAAAGAGGAAAATAGAGCACATGCCAAACATAACAGTTATTGGAAATGCGTCAACCTGAACAAAAGAAAAATGGATTAGTAATCATATAAAGAGCAATCTTTGTATGAGGATATACATCACATATTGTGTGTGCCTTTGTTACTTAGCACTGCCTGCCACAACACAAGGTATAAACTAGTATCTTTTTTTCTTAGAGCTACCCTGCTTAAGATTACATAATATATAAGTACAATAATAAGTAAATGATACAATATTACTTAGGTTGGTGTAACAGTTAGATTGGAAAGAAAACTCACGTTGTACAACACAACGCATACAAAGATATTGAGAGGAATGCGGAAAAAGTTCATGATTGTGCTCCTAGCCTCCTCAGGAATGTACTGGGACCTCATTTTCATTATAGAAGGCCAAAATATTCCAACACAAGCCTCAAATGCACAAAATCCAAGAAGCTGAATGCAGCCAGAAAAAGAAATGCCTCCACCTTTTTCATTAGCAGGTGTCACCAAGAACTGTTTAAAGTGAAAAAGACGTAGTGGAGTTAGTGAGAAAAAATAGAATTATGACACCTGCAGTAATGTTTAATAAAATCAACCCCTGGGATTCTTTCTTACACTTGTGAAGACAGGGATACAGAGACAGACAGCAGATACTGCAAAAACAATCTGCATATAGCTTTCAACTTTGAGAGATGAGCGAGCCAGTAATCGAGATGCAAGGGAGCTGCCCAACATTGAAGACAACATGAAAGTTGCAAAGATGAAGCCATGAGGAATCTCCTCTGAATTAGGGCTCAGAGCAGGAGTCCACAGGAATACGAAAGTATACATCGAACCTTCGAATAGTGACTGTATAGCACCCAACAGTGCAATTTTCTCATCTGATTACATAAGAGAAGAACTGTTAGAGAAGCTTCACAAATATACTACAACGCAAAAAAGCTTTTCCAACTGTACTATCTATGTTGGAAAACCGTCGAATAACACAAGTCAAGGAAGAATCAAAAAGTCTCTCCATTGCATTATAATCAGTTCTTTCTTTTACTAAAACATCCTATGATATACTCGTCCGCAGAGATGAAATAAGGTCAGAAGAAGGGAGCAAAGCTAAAATTTGAAAATTACCAGAAGCAATTGCCACAGCAGCACCCTTGAATTGGGTAAGTAAGTCTTTGTTTTCTGAAGGGTCACCAAAATTCTCAGTCCAAGATGACAGTATAATGATCATACCAATAGCAAGGAAGCATGAAGCAGCATCAAAAGGAGAAACAGGACCCAAATTTAGTGTGTCCACAAGAACATTTCCAAATAGCCCGGACAAAATAGCCACAAGACCATTGCCAAGAAATATTGCTTTTGAGAATGTTAATGATAGCCATTGTTGATCAAAACCCCTCTGCAAGATAAGATACAAAATCAAATTCATTGAAAGAGGAATACATCAGAGAACATGATGGTACATGATACTACCATCAGATATGAGTGAACTAAGGATACACATTCTTAGTTGTAGATGGCTTTTTGATGTATAATGTATACTTAAGTAAGAATAGTTTGCTGCTTTATTACAGAAGAATGAAACTAAAAATTCTTACAAATAATAACTTTCTAACCCCAAAAAATTAATAATAATTGATAGTGGAATGTGTCTAATCGTTGGCAGGGATCTTAAAAGAACACCAAGGTAAGTCATCATAAAAGAATTTAAGCACCTTATTATGCTCTGCGACAAGCCAAGACTCAAAGGCTGAGAAAAGGAGAGAGGTGGCAATTCCTCCTAATATACGGCCCAACATCAAAATTTTGTACTGAGGAGAATGTTTGGTGATACAGCTCAAAATGTAAGTGATGCAGTACGTGACACAGGCCCGCTTTCGGCCCCTAGAAAAAATTTGAGTGTGATTGTAACGCTCAAAATTAAAAAGAAAAGCATTCAATTAACAAAATATAGCGGGCATACTGTTTGTCTGCCAAGGATCCAACAATTGTTCCAAACAGCATGGAAGATCCAAAGCCAGCAATAAAGAGATGGCCAATCTCACCCTTCCCATATCCATATGTTGTGTAAAGGTAGTAGACATACGGACCCTGCAGCCAATCACCAGCTATTGCCAGAAAAAGGATCTCAGTAACTTAAGGGGCTAGAAATTGCAGTCTCTGCATGATCAACAGTATACATGTATAGACAGACGCATGATATAAAGATAAGCAAACACATACACACACCCACACAACTAACAATCATGATGCCATTATGGAAAAAGAGGAGAAACTCGTTATTCACCGAGTTTATATGTCCACGTGGTAAGCTTGTATCAATAAGATGAGAAACCAAGCAATTAATATATTGATAATTTCTTTCTTTTTGCAAAATTAAAGCTTTTATATGACCTTCATTATACTCAAGAGAAAGTTCATTTATTCATTCCCTTTCTTCTTAGAGAGACTGGTTCTCCAATTTAAGATCATGTGTGCTTTGAACCACTAATCTCATCTTGTGTGCCAAATTCAGCACAAGCTAATCGATTTAAAGGTTGTAAAGTGGATTCTTCAGTGTTCCACAAACAATCTTTCTTGCGTTAGTACAGTTTTATAAATCCTAATCTTTAAAGCATGTTTGCTATGGAGTATGGATTAAGAATCAAAATTACCCTTTGCCCCATAGAAAATTTATCAGCACACTTTTTTACAAACTTGCAAACATAATTTCATTCACTTTTACCTAACTTCAGAAAATAGTAGAAACAGCTAATACAATCTCAGCTAATACAATCTTTATAAGATATGAGACAAGCCACACTTGGAAGTCACGGTAAAGCACCTACTCCCCGTTACTGAAAAATCATGGTTTATTTGACCAATATGGGAAATTGTAAAGTTAAGAACCCAAGTGTAATATTCAAAAAACTAAAAAGCAAACGACTAAAAATAAAATCTAAACGAATTCTGGTTGTTGAAGAAGCATGAAATAAGTGCATGATCTAATGGCCAAGGCTGAGGTATCATAAACTTAGAGTTATGTGTTCAATTCTCCCTGAAAGCTACGTAGCCAAGATTCGCTTATATTTTTTCCCCAAGTAATTTTGTATGTACCATTCTCCATATACCAAAACTTTCTGTTTACACCCCCCACCTCCCGGGGGGTGTTCAATTGAATCCTATTCATTTAGATATTACACCGTGCAAGTAGGGTAAAAAATTATCTTCTTCTATATATACACTGTTGGAATCATCTTTACACAAGGGAAGCTTCTAGGTATAGCATTTTTGCAGATATTTTTTTTAATCCCATATTTAGGATTCCTGCCTCCGCCACTGTTTTACACCATCCATACATGATATGTATACATATTTATACGCTTTTGATAACCCCGAAATCTGTTGTTTGGATCGGCCTCTCTATTCTTCTCCACTTAAATACTAGACTTGGTTCACTAGCTATGATCTAGCACATCCCATGCTGTACATGAAGAATTGGTAAAAAGGACCCAAAAAAGTGCAAACGCAAACAGATGCCTAACTCAAGCTATCATAACCATGATTGAAATTTTGACAAAGGAAGGATTCAAGAAAACCAACTACACTATCACATTAAATCGTTGGATCAAAAACAAAAAAATGCAATCTTTAATGGAAATTATCAAATCAAAAGCCTCAAGACCTATAAATTTTTACAAGTGAGTAATGCATTATACTGATTTTAAAAAAAATAAAGAAAAAAATTTTGCACCCAACATGAATGAATATACAAGAATGTCATTGCTTATAAAAGAGTTTCAAAATAGGGTAATGCATTAGAAAAAGAAAAAGAAAAAAAGGAAGATACCCATCATGAGAGAATAGACAAGGATGTAATTGTTCTTGAAAGAATTGAAAGCAGGTGAGGTTGTTATTCGATCTTTGCTTGTTTTGCTAAGCTCCAATGCAGCTACTACTGCACTCAATGCCCCAAACACCAGAAAGTAAAACGCTTCCATTTTTTCTTCTTCCTTGTTAGATCAAAGAGAAATGGATCTGCTGGGGTACCCTTTTAATAGAAGAAGAAGAATAAGAAAATGGGAGAGAGAAGAAAGAATGCTAGTGTTTGTTAAAAGGAGAAAATGACCACTCACCTATGGATGGGATAGATTCGGGTTAAACTTTGGACGGGTTAGTGGATTTGGGCTAAAATTTAAGCAGTTCAAATTTGACAGTAGAAATGACACCAAGTAGCCACTCTAAAGGGCTGCTATTTAGGAATTAGCCAATAGATCTTGAATTTTAGTTTTCAGTTCATTTTTTTGGAACAAAAATGTCTCGATGTCAAGATTTTTAGTTTAAAATTTCATAACAAAATAAGTATTGGCTAATCTCTCAATAGCATTCTTGAGAATGACTATCTTTGCACTTGCCCTAATTTGATGCACTGAGCGCTTTTAACGGCCTGATGGGTCCATGTAGCCTGTCCAATGCATCCATGACGGGCATATTTAGTGTCGCTATTTGGGTTAACTCTTCAAATTGTACGTACTAGAAGAATTAACTCAAACAACCGCCCACCCAATACCTTCGGAATTTATTCAGCACCGATTACATGTTTATACCTGACACTACTACAAAAAAGGGCTTTAGCGGCATTAGAAAAGGCTTTTAGCGGTAATAAATATTGCCGCTAAAATATTTACTAGCTATTAAGTTTTGGCCGTTGTACATGGGGTCGCTAAAGCTTTTAGCGGCCATTTATAAAAATGTCGGTAAAGGCAGTCTCAATTGCCGCTAAAAGGCGTAATATTTTGCGACAATTGTTTAGCGGTCATTATATTGGCCACTATATTCATTCTAGAGATGGGTTAGTTTTCACCTTTAGCGTCCATTATATTGTCGGAAAATTTATTTTAATTGCCGCTAAAAGTCATATCTTTAATGGCAATTGTTTAGCGGCCATTTTAATGGCTACTAATTTTGTCCCAAAAATGACTTAATTTGCACCTTTAGCTTTTTTTTCTATTGCCGGTAAATTCAATTAATAGTCGCTAAAAAGTAACCCTTTCAGCGGCAAATGAAGAATAAAATTTATCGCCGCAAAGAATATGAAAGTTTTAACAGCAATTGTAATGTTTTGTCTAGTCTTATTGACATCCTTTATTTGTTGCTGTCAAAATTATCTTTCAAGTGACAAATGCTAACAAAGATATTACTATTAATTCATAAAATAAAATTGTAATATCAAGAAAAATAAAAGAAAAAAAATATTCCATAGTATGAATGTATCAGTGAAAAGGATAAAAAATTACATTGTTTAAACTAAACAATTAATGTCATTGTAATTAATCCTATCAAATACAGACAATAATAAAATAGTATATGCATAGCCCTCAAACAATTTCTGCAACTCTTCATCCTATTGAAATCCTTCCATGCTAAATTTTCAAACTTCATTGGCATAACCTGAAATAATAAAATAAGTGAATGTCAAAAGAAAAATTTGAATGTGAAACAGAAAAATCGTGAGTCTACATCTAAAATATATAGTGAAAGTAGTCCATCTTGATCAACTGAGCTATTTCCTTAACCATGTTATTCATTTAAGTCGGTCCAGTCAATTCCAAATTTTAAATTCAACCTATGCAGACTGAGAGGCTATATTATCTTATCTTCAGTAACAGTTGGTGGAACGACTATATGACTAACCAAGCTATTAGTACTCACATGAATGGTCATAGGGGTCAAGACAAAGAGATTGTTGAGTTTAAAAGCAAATCCAACAAGAATGAACCAAGTTGGTACTTCTCAGCAACAGACACAGCTTTCCAAGGATGCACGTATCCAAAAGAACAATAGCTTAAGATCTCTAATATTAGATGTTTTCTAGATTTGCTTCTAATATACAAATCAATGGCAAGATTAAAAAGTTTTTAAGCCAATATGACATCCTATGGAAACGTAACAACAAACCTAGACCTCAATTCCAATTAGCTAGTATATCGCCTATATCAATTTCTCCTATTCTTCTGCCAACAATTTTTACGAGAGGGAATAATAATATTCATAGGTGCTGCTAGAACCTTAAGATTGAACATCTCAACCAATTCAGATAGAAGGTTTTTATCAAGTTATTACAACATTTTTCAACATCCTGTAGCAAATTGGAATTCCTATTACATATAACAGAAGTCTTTTCTCTCCTCTTTTGAGCATAATTGAAGTCTACATTAAAGTTACATCCTAAACTTCCCTCCAACTTATTATATCCCACCCACCCGGGCTTTCTACATCACCCTCCCTTGAGCTTACCAAATTACAATCCAACCACCAATTAGAAGTAAGGATATTGATTGCACTACATTAGCGACTCGAAATAAAATCAAACTGGTGCAAAACACAATTCGCAACATATTGAGCATAATTCAAAAGAGGAGTACCATGTTGACATATTCAAGTATAAGAGCAATACCATGAGAAGATGGAGTATTTTCACCAATACTATGATTCCCTTGTGCTTGTGGTACTCATTCATGGCCACTGTTGGCATCACGGACCTGATCAATATTAGCACGTTGGATAACATTAATTTAATAAGACTAAAGTTTCAGAACAAATGTCTAAGACTTTTGAATTTGTGTTACCTGTCCAATTGAGACTCCATTGATATTCTGAGACATATATAACTCATTAGGAGCAATTTTGCACATGACTTGTCTCATCCATGATAATTCATGCTTCATCGAACTCATTTCTTCACTTTGTTTTCCATTTAACTCCGTTAACTCTATTACCTTTTGTTCTAACCTTTTTACCTCATTAGAAGAATCATCTGGATCAATATTTCCTATGGAAGATTTACTACCCCATAGTGTAGAAAGAGTTAAACCAAGTCCCAAACCTCGAACATATCCATTTTTTTCATTTTCCAAGACTTGAGAATATACATTTCCTTCCCAAGCAACATTTTGAGGAGGATGGTCATTTAGTCTCACACTATTACTCCTCAATCTTTCATTTATCATGTCCTGATTAGAGAGAGTTGTCAAAGAAAGTAAAATCTATTCAGAAACAAGAGAAAATTGCTAAAAGAAAATACTTCTAAATTCGGACGAGATGTTTTTGAGGAACTGAATATGCAAATAATATTGGTGAACCTGGATTTAATTAAAACAGATGAAATTCCAAAAATAAGAGATTAAGAAGAAATCTCACAATTGTCTTTGCAGACTCCTCATCAAGTGGTCGACCATCCTTACGTTGTTTATGAGTTAAAATAAAAATTTGTGCTCGTGTAGGCTGTATCCCATTTTCAGCCTAATACAACAAAATCAATGTCACATATTCATGACAAGGAGTTTTTAAAATATTATATTTAGTAATTTTCACATGGATACCTTCTCAGCCATCAAGGTGGCAATACTTTTGGATCCTCCAGTGTGAGGCATATTTTGCTTGGCTCTATTATTTTTATTTTCTTGTGTTCGCCTCTATCGTTGCAACATAAAAATAATATCTTATAATTTATACATAAAAACTAACCAATAAAAAATCAAAAGCAACTAAGTGTATTTTTAGGACTTATAAAGCGAAAACTTAGCTTTATCA
This sequence comes from Nicotiana tomentosiformis, assembly GCF_000390325.3. Lineage (NCBI taxonomy): Eukaryota > Viridiplantae > Streptophyta > Magnoliopsida > Solanales > Solanaceae > Nicotiana > Nicotiana tomentosiformis. The sequence continues at coordinate 88,921,962 of NC_090819.1, read as the reverse complement.
GAGAGCCAATATGAGACGAGACCAGTCCACTAATCCCTAGGTATACGACTTGGTCTATTTTTCAGTAGAGCATCTTTCGTCTTATACTTAGACGTATACTCACTTTTTAAATCACATTTATAATTTTTTCATTTCTTTCCTAGTGACTTTATCACATGCTTTTCTCCGCGCGTTGGGATAGAGAACTTCTTCTATAAAAACATAAGCAAACGTTTACAAGAAAATATCATGTATAAAGAAATCACATATTATTAGATTCATATAAGAAGAATAAGAATAATAGCACCATAACCTCACAAATTCCACCAATTTGTTATTTTCATCTTTGCCAAAACTTCTCCAATCATCTACATGTAATGGAGTTAGTTCTGGAGTTCTAGCGACAATCCCTAGAAAGCTTGCCAGCTTTCTATCCTCTTTGCACTGGCCCCGCAAGTTTAGCCTCAGTTGCTAAGTGAATAATTAAGTGTACCATAACAGTAAAAAATGATGGAAGAAAGATTTTCTCTATATTAGATAGTGTTAAAGAAATCTTTTCTTCAATTAACTTTAACTCTTCCATTTTAAGCATTTTACTACAAAGAACATGAAAGAATGTGCATAGTTCAATTAAAACAGAACTCACTTTTTTATCTACTGATCTCCGTAATGCAAGAAGAAGAAGTTTTTGCATTATAACATGATAATCATGAGTTTTTAACCCGGATATCTTTCGTTTGCGAATGCAGCGAGAGATATTTGACGCATAGCCATGTGGAAACTTAGCATTTTGTAGTACTTCGTAAAATAACTCTTTTTCTGCAGATGACATTGTGAAATAAGTAGGAGGAAGATATAGCCCTCCCATTAGCTCGATATTGAGGCCATAAGCTTGGTCTTATTTTCATCTCCTTCAAGTCCAATCGAGCTTATAAGTTATCTTTTGACTTTTTACCAAGGTCTAATAATGTATAAATCAAGTTATCATACACATTTTTCTCTATGTGTATCACATCAAGATTATGTCGCACCAAGTTATGCTCCCAATAAGGAAGATTGAAAAATATACTCCTCTTTTTTCATGTATTTTTTGTCACTCCACTTACCTTTTCACTCATCTGACGGAGAGTAAATTTTATGTCTCTAACTTGATTTAGAACTAGTGACCCAGATATCAGACAAGATGCAGGTCTTGATTCTTTAGTCTCATCAAATGATTTTGCATCATTTCGATATTTGTTCTCTGGCTTCAAGAAACGTCGATGGACCATGTAACATAATTTTTTTCCATGTTTTAGCCTTCTAGATTGAGTGTTTATGTTGCAAGAAGGGCATGCAAATTGACCATAAGTGCACCATCCAGATAGATTACCATATGCTGAAAAATCATTTATGGTCCACATAAGAGCCGCTCGCATCAAGATTTGTGCGGCCGCAGTCCTAATTGTGCGGATCGCAGAAGTATTGCCTTGCGGCCGCAGTCAAAAAATGTGTGGACGCAGAAGAATGCCTCGCGGCCGCAGTTCAGAAATGTGCGGCCGCAGAACTTCAGTTCTTGCCAGATGAAGAAATCTGCGGACCGCACATGGAATTGTGCGGCCGCAGAACCTCCCGAGGGACATTTTTGTTCTAGATTTTTAGCCTTGTATAAATAGACGAGTTTCACAAAATTAGGTTAAGTTTGAACCTCTGAAGTTGCTGAAGCCATTTTTCTTTACTACTTTAGGAAGTTTTACATTGCTTTGGTCTATTTACAATAGAGTTAATCACTTTAAGCTTCCATTATGAGTTTAATTAGTTTTTTTTCCTTATTTTCTTTAAACCCCATTATGAGTAGCTAGACTTTTACTAGGGTTGTGACCCAACCCTAGTGTGTAAACCTTATGGGTATCTAATTTAATGCTTGTTTATGATTGAGTGTTGATTATTTAGCTTAGTTCATGCTTTAATTATAGAATTATTGGTTACAAATATTAATTCATGCCTATTTGACTTAGTCTCTACTTGAGAAAGATAGACCTAATCTAGGACAACTAGGCTAACAAGGAATTAGGTCAATTGAGAGATTGATTAAACCAATTAAAGGGTTCAACCTAGAGATAGTAATAACCCGACTTGAGCTCTTATTAACTGTTTTGGGTGATACCCATTTGGTCTTGAGAAAGACAAATGGGGCAAAATCACTCTCTGACCGAGAGATATTGAGTGGGTAATTTAGAGTTGAGAGCTATAATACACCCCAATCGACAAAACAAACATTAAAGATTTTCTCCCATTAGGCAAATACCTAGGTCATGGTCATAACCTTAGGCTTTTTATCTATTTGGAAAAATCTTACAGCAATTATCTCTAGTCTTCTTTCTTTATTTTGCAATCATTAGTGTAACATTAGAAATACAAAACAAATCCTTGTTGTGGAAGTGCAATCTAGATAATCCAATTGCTCAAATTGAAATATATACCCCTAACTCCCATCTTAGCTCCCTATGAATTCGACCCCGACTCTTAGTTGGGTTTCTATTATTGCATACGACCATTTCATATCTCTTTTGAGGTATGCTTTGGATGTCATCAATTTTTGGCGCCATTGCCGGGGAGTTAAAAATGGTGTTAGCTATATATTTGGGTGTGTTTTTAGAATATCTTATTTTTTTTTCCATGTTACTAACTTGTTTGATAAATCATAGGTATAATCATGGCAAACAATGAGCTCAAAAATATTGCTTTGGGGGATGTGGACGTCGAGGATGAGCAAGTTGATGAGGCTCCTCTTGAACCTCAAGTCAATAGAAGAGGCCGAGTGCCTCATGACAATGTCCCCACTTCACCCCCACCCCCACCTCCACCACGAGCGGCTCCACACCGGGTATTACCCAATGAAGGATATGCTAGTGCAATAGTCCCTCCCCGTATTAGGGCGGGCAACTTTTAAATCACCAATGTGATGCTCACTTTGCTAGAGTAATGAGGTTTCTTCACTGGTGCTCCAATTCAAAATGCATACAAACATTTGAAGAGGTTTGCGGATACTTGTTGGGGGAGCAAACAAATAAATATCTCTGAGGATGCATTGAGGCTAAGGCTTTTTTCCTTCTCTCTACGGAAAAGCTTTAGATTGGTTGGAACGTTTGCCGAACCATTCCATTCACACTTGGGATGAGTTGGATGAAAAGTTTATTTCTATGTTCTTCTCTCCGGGGCATATGGCTACACTTCAGAATGGGATTTTGGCATTCAAGCAAGAGCCAAATGAACCACTACACTAGATATAGGAACGCTATAGAACAATGATTAAGGAATGTCGCAACAACGATATGATAGAGAATATGATTCAACAAACTTTCTATCGTAGGATCAACACAACCAACCAATATGTAGTGAATCAACTTGCCGGTGGGAACTTCATGACTACGCCTTATGCGGAGGCATGTGAGATTTTAGATGAAATGGCAGAAACATCATCGGCATGGAAATCTCGGGCTAATGTTCCACAAGGTGATCCCAATGTGATTCACCTTCACAAAGAGTTGCATGACCATGGGCAAGCCATTGTCGAATTGACTACCACCATGAATTAATTAGCAAAGGCTCAACTTTAACAAGTGCAAAATCCTAAGCAAGTCAATGCCATGGAGGGAGAAAACATGATGGTGAACAAAAGAAGGACCAAGGGTCCACAAGCGCAACATCGAGTGGAGAATTATGTGCAAGAGGATGGTGGTTTAAATCAAGACGATTCTTATAATGAACAAGAAGAGGAGGTGCAATATGTGAAAAACTTTCAAGGGCAACGAAATAACTTCCAAGGCCCAAACCAACAACAATGACGACCTCAAAACAATCAAGGCAATTGGAATTCTAACAACCAAGAAAATTGGAGTGGTGGAAACAATCAAGGGAATTGACATAACAATAACAATCAAGGAAACTAGGCTGGCAATAATCAAGAAAATTGGGGGGGGGGGGTAACAATCAAGGCAATAGAACAATAATCAAGGCAATCAGGGGTCGGGTTTTCAAAGGCCTCCGATGTATCAACAACGGAGCAACCCGCTTCCTTATCCTTCCATGGGCCAAGTTCTTCAAACAATGAGATGGGGCGTATTGATAACATGTTCAAGAAAATGATGGAAAATAATACCGATTCGGATGCCCAACTTGCCTCACACAACACATCGATCCGCAACTTAGAAGTTCAAATGGGACAAATCTCTCAAGCTCTAAATTCTCGTCCTAAGGGGGCATTACTAAGTAACTCAGGGGTAAACCCAAGGGTGGAAATAATACAGGGCATGCCATGGCCATTACTACAAGAATTGGAAGAGGTGGGAATGCACCCACCTCAAGTCAAAAGCAACTTGTGGATGATGAACAATTGGTACAAGAAGAAGAGATCCCGAACAATGTGGTGCAATCAAATGATGAAGTTCAGATTGATATTGATGATAGTGTGGAAGAGACTCAAGAGAAGGTGAATTCGTCTAGGAATCACATTATTGACATACCGAAGTCAGTAGTGCAAAAGGCTAAGGCACCATTGCCTAAGCCTCCACCTCTATACCCTCAAAGACTTTCCAAACAAAATGGCGAGAATCAATTCAAAAAGTTTATTCAAATGATGAAGAGTCTCTCATGTCTCAATTAATGTGCCATTAGTTGAAATTTTAGAACAAATGCCAGGTTATGCAAAGTTTATGAAGGATCTCGTGATGAAAAAATGGTCAATGAATTTTGAAACTATCAAAGTCACTCATCAAGTGGGTGCAATTGTGCATTCAATGGATCCTAAGTTGGAGGACCCCGGTGCTTTCACGATTCCTTGTACAATTGGAAGTGTCGAGTTTGCTAAAGCTCTTTGTGATCTTGGGACAAGTATCAATTTGATGCCCTATTCGATTTTCAAGACCTTGGAATTGGGTAACCAAGACCCACCTCTATGAGATTGCAAATGGCCGATGGTACTATAAAGAGGCCTTTGGGAGTGATTGATGATGTCTTGGTTCGTGTTGATAAATTCATTCTTCCGGCGAATTTTGTCATTCTAGACTGTGAAGTTGATTATGAGGTGCCGATTATCCTTGGAAGACCTTTACTTGCTACGGGGAAGGCTCTTTGTGATGTTGAAGCCGGAGAAATCTCCTTCTGGGTGGGTGATGAAAAAGTGATATTTCATGTGTGTAAGTCCATGCGGCAACCAAGTAGGAGCGAGGTATGCTCTTTTGTGGACTTGGTGACCGATGTTATTGTTGATGATACAAGTGCCACAATCAATGTTGGTGATATAGTGGAGGCTGTCTTGCTCAACTTTGATGATGACAAGATGGGTGACTTCATGGAATGTGTGAACTCTTTGCAAGGAATGGGGTCGTACAATTATGCACCACAGAAACTATCTTTGGATCTTGAAAATAGGACAACTCCTCCTACAAAGTCTCCCATTGAAAAGCCTCCTACCTTGGAGTTGAAGCCATTGCCTCCACATCTTCGGTATGAATTTCTTGGCCCTTATTCTACTTTACCGATTATTATTTCCTCTTGTTTGACTAACGTGCAGGTAGATTCTACATTCGCAGTGCTACAAAAGAGGAAGAAGGCTATTGGGTGGACATTGGCTGATATTCGGGGGATAAGCTCCGCATTTTGCATGCATAAGATCAACTTGGAGGAAGGCGCCAAACCATCTATTGAATATCAAAGGAGACTCAATGAGGCTATGCAAGAAGTTGTCAAAAAGGAAATTATCAAGTGGTTGGATGCCAGGTTGTCTACCCCATTTTCCGATAGTTCGTGGACTTCTCCGGTTCAATATGTCCCGAAGAAGGGGGGCATGAAGGTGGTCACCAATGACAAGAATGAGTTTATTCCTACAAGAACGGTGACCGGTTGGAGAGTGTGTATGGACTATCACAAGCTCAATAAAGTCACAAGGAAGGATCATTTCCCACTTCCTTTCTTAGATCAAATGCTTGATAGATTGGCCGACCGTGCTTTCTATTGCTTTCTTGATGGGTATTTGGGCTACAACTAAATCCTTATTGCTCCGGAGGATCAAGAGAAAATAACCTTTACATGTCCCTATGATACTTTCGCCTTCAAGCGGATGCCATTTGGTTTGTGCAATGTACCAACGACTTTTCAAAGGTGTATGATGGCTATCTTCATGGATATGGTGGAGGACTACCTTGAAGTTTTTACGGATGACTTCTCGGTGGTTGGAGATTCTTTTGATGATTGTCTTGAAAATTTAGATAAAGTGTTGGCAAGATGTGAAGAAACAAATTTGGTGCATAATTGAGAGAAGTGTCATTTCATGGTCGAGGAAGGCATTGTCCTTGGCCACAAAATCTCAAAAAATGGAATTGAAGTTGACAAGGCAAAGATAGAGGTGATTTCTAAACTTCCACCTCCATCTTTGGTGAAGGGTGTGCGGAGTTTCTTAGGCCACACGAGGTTTTACTGGTGTTTCATCAAAGATTTCTCTAAGGTGGTGAACCCGTTGTGCAAAATTCTTGAGAAGGATACTAAGTTCAACTTCGATGATGATTGCATTAGAGGTTTTGAATTATTAAAGTTCAATTTGACAACTACTCCCATCATCACCGCTCCAAATTGGAGTGTCCCTTTTGAACTCATATGTAATGCAAGTGACGTAGCGGTTGGGGCTGTTTTGGGGTAACGCATCAATAAGATTTTTCACCCAGTCTACAATGCTAGTAAGACCATGAATAGTGCCCAAGTCAACTACACCGTTATGGAGAAAGATCTCCTTGCCATTGTGTTTGTAATTGAGAAGTTCGACCGTAATTGATGGGTGCAAAAATTATTGTCCATACAGATTATGCGGTACTTTGATATCTTATGAGAAAGAAATATTCCAAAGCTCGGTTGATGAGATGTGTGCTTTTGTTGCAAGATTTTGATATTTACATCCAAGATAGAAACATGAGTGAAAACCAAGTGGCGGACCACTTGTCTCGATTGGAAGAGGAGGGGAGGCCGCATGATGGCCTTGAAATCAATGACTCCTTCCCCGATGAGCAACTCTTGGCTATTTCAATGAAAGAGGTGCCATGGCTCGCAGATCTAGCAAATTTTCTTGTGAGTAGTATCATCACGGATGATTTCTCTTCAAACCAAAGAAAGAAGCTCAAACGGGATTGTCAAGATTATTATTAGGATGAACCATATCTTTTCCGGATTTGTACGGATGTGGTGATTAGAAGATGTGTACCGAAGAAGAGCAAGGTTAAATTCTTGGGGGCTTGTCATTCTTCGCCATATGGCGGTCATCATAGTGGAGCGATAATGGCAACCAAAGTGCTTAGTTGTGGTTTCTATTGGCCAACCCTTTACAAGGATGCAAGTGATTTAGTGAAAAGTTATGATGAATGTCAAAGGACCGGTGGAATCTCAAAGAAAAATAAAATACCCCTCACCACCATTTTGGAGATTGATCTTTTCGATGTGTGGGGTATTGACTTCATGGGTCCTTTTATGAGTTCTTGTCGAAATACCTACATCTTGGTCGCGGTGGATTATGTGTCCAAATGGGTGGAGGCCGTTGCTCTACCCAACAATGAAGCGAGAAGTGTGGTGGCGTTTTTGAAGAAGAATATTTTCACAAGGTTTGGTACTCCGCGGGCTATTATAAGCGATGAGGGATCACATTTTTGCAACAAGACTTTTGACACTTTACTTATCAAGTATGGTGTTACTCATAAAGTCACACCTCCCTATCATCCACAAGCTAGCGGTCAAGTGGAGGTCTCCAACCGGGAGATAAAGAGTATTTTATCCAAAACAGTGAATGCTAACCGGATGGATTGGTCCAAGAAGTTTGATGATGCATTATGGGCTTATCTGACGACTTACAAAATACCTATCGGAATGTCTCCGTACCGGTTGATGTTCAGAAATGCTTGTCATCTTCCAGTGGAACTTGAGCATAAGGCTATATGGGATCTAAAGAAGTTGAATCTTGATTGTGATGTAGCCGCTAACTTGAGGGTTGCACATTTGAATGAATTGGATGAATTTTGGTAGCATGCCTACACAAGTTCGTCCTTGTACAAAAAAAAGATGAAATATCTTCATGACAAATATATTTGGAACAAAGAGTTCAAGGTGGGCGATCTCGTATTGTTGTTCAACTCAAGGTTGAGGATGTTTCCCGGAAAGCTAAAGTCTAAATGGAGTCGTCCCTTTGAAATTATGGGTATGACACCTTTTGGTGTATTGGACTTGAAAAACAAAAACAATGAAGTATTCCGAGTCAATGGTCACCGAGTAAAGCACCATTTGGGAAGAGTTGGAGATGGCCAAGTCGTGGTGGTCATACATTTCAATTGGTGGTATTCTGCGTCGTGCAGCGATGTTAAATCAAGCGCTTCTTGGGAGGCAACCCATGTTTCTTTTCCTTTCGTCTGTTTTTCTTTTGTAGTTAGGTATTATTTTTGTGCTAACTTAATTTGAAGTGTGCTACAGGGCTGAGTGTGACTTCCAGGAACTGTGGGCAAAAATGAGGCTAAGTATTGAAAGAAGTGTGGACCGCAGTTGATTTGTGCGGATCACACAATTTGGAGTGCTGTAGAAAAAAAACACTACGGCCGCATAATTACCTTACGGACCGCACAAATGGAGGATTCAAAATGCATACTCTCTGAAGTTAGTCTGTCAGAGAAAAGGTCAATGTGCTACCGTAAGAGGAAATCTGCAGTCGCAATAAGAAATCTGTGGCCGCACGTAGAATTTTGCGGACGGCAGATGGAGCACCAAAAATGAATCCCCAGCTAACTGAGTGCAGACCGCACATTAAATTGTGCTGCCACACTCACCCCTCTTTCCCTTAGAAAACCAAGTAGTATAAATAGAGGGCTAAGGGCAACTGTTACGTTTTTTCCCCTCTCCGACCACAAACACAGTACTCTCTTGAAATTTCTTAGTTAATCTGTATGTACACACATACAACATCTTTGATCAGTCACTCTTCACACTTATTCATCTGGAATTCTTCAATTTCTTGTTAATCTTTTCTTTTAATTTGTAGATTTTTAATCATTTTAGGCATTTTGTCAATAGAATTCAATTGTGCATTCATGTGGGAGTAAATCTGTAGTGGGTTAACTAGTACATGTTCTATGGGGACTGGGTCAATGTCTTTTCATGCCTTTATAATGTTACCATGTCAAAATTTGCATAGGAATTGCAAAACCTAGATAGAAATACTGGATTGTTCGTGTCTTTTTGAATTTTGCGACCGTATGTTTAATTGTGCGATCCACAGAAAGTGATCTAGGGTATCATTGGTGAAGAAGGGGTCTGCGGCCGTAAGAAAATTGTGCGAAACACAGAATTCCCATTGCAGCCGTAGAACAACCCTTTCATTGTCATCAGAGAGTCTACACTTTGTGACTCCAATGTGTGGCGGCAGGTTTAATTGTGCAAACTGCAGAAATCATGTTGCGGCTGCACATCAGCCAATTTTCTCTCATCAGAAAGTTGGCACATTTTGGGTTTCTGAGATACAGCCGCAAGTGAAATTGTGCGGACCGTACTTTACTTTTGCGGTCGCAAAGCTTAATTATGCGGTCCGCAAAGCCTCATCTGCGGCCGTAAGAAAATTATGTGGATCGCAGATCCTTACCATGCAAGCATACTGTGTTTGTGACCTTCGCTGTATTTTCTGGTGTATTCTTGAATATCTCCTATGTATTCCTGAATATTGAATTGCAACTAACAACTGCCTTTGCTTGATACAGACAATGGTTCGATCTAGAGGCAGAGGTGACACTTTCAAAAGGAGGGGTGAACCTTCTCGGGGACGAGGCAAGGGAGCTTTACCTCTTGCCCAACAGAAGTAAATCAGAAAAAAGACAACATCCGGGAGAGGGAGAGGTGCAGATCTCTCCGAGACGAGTTTATACGCCCCGTCTAGGGACGTATCAGACGACAACTCAGCCTCTGTTCAGGAATAACCGGCAATATAGTCCAGGCCGCCAGGGAGACTTCAACTTAGGGACGAGCCGTCCTCATCCCACAACACTTCAGAGGGATCGGAAAGTGCTAGTCAGGCTTCTGAGCCTTCAGCAGCACTAGTCCCTATGACACAGGATACACCCATTCAGGACATACCCGATGATGGTAGAGGGGGAGATGCCACAACTGCTGGGATTGAAAGAACAAAGAAGAAAGAGGTTTGGGAGGACAGATTTGTCAGCCTAGCAGCTTTCACTAGTTTCTGCACATGGTGGCCGGTGAGGTCGCTAACACTTGAGCGACAGTTCTTACTGACAGATTTAGAGAGGTACAACCCAGCCGCGCTGAGGTAGTTTAGAGAATGCAAAGGGTAGATATGGTTTACCTAGAGTGTGGCAGATGCTAAAGAATATCTTTTCCGGAAATTCGACGCCAATGTGGCGCATATCAAAAATGGGACAAAGGTGAAAAAAGTGCAAAACCTCAAAGTGCAATTTGATCAGCACACACTGAACACATACTTGGGCTTTGATGATGTCGAGCCAAAAGAATACTTGGAAAAGTGTGCACTTGGGGATGCAGTTCGTCCGTGGTTAGCGGAGATTCTAGCTGCACCAGGACAACCACCACTATGGATCACCGCTGGGGTTCCTATCCAAAGGAGCACACTATGCTTTGAAGCAAAAAAGGGTGGCAATCATTTGTCTGCAGCAGACTGGACCCGAGTCAAAATGAGACTCACTTGCCGATTCCTCGGGCAGTCTTAGTTGCATCTATTATGGCCCGGTACCCTATAATATGGGTGCCGTGATGTCGGCCAATATCTCAGTGATCGCCCATCAGGATGACTCTTCCTACCCGTACCCCAACACCATTACATAGTATCGTACGAATGCGCGGGTGGAACCAAGGGATTTTGATAAAAAGGTGAGGCCGAAGAAGCCTTTCTCATGGTACTCACTTATGGATGCGAACAACCCAACGAGAAAAGGTCAGTCGTCTACTACCATAGGCCAGTCTGATGAGCCATCTGTGGTAGTTGCAGAGGCAGTTGATGTTCCATCCACTACGACCAAGCCATCCTCTAGTGCCACAACTATGCCTGCACCATCATCTTCAGTCCCTACTGCAGGTCCTACCATAACTTCCACCTCAGCTTTGAAGTCGGTGCCTATACCTACTACTTCACTTTTTGCACTACGAGTCTCCTAGACATTGGCGAGCCTTAACAATTAGATGCAGACAGCAACTGCAAAGCAGTCTGACTTATCCAGTACTGTTGTAGAACAATCTACTATTCAGGCACCTCAGTTTTCCCCGACACCATCATGTCTACCTTGGTACAACATGGGTCAATGATCGAAGATCTGGGAAAAGAAGTAAAGAAGATGAGGAAGTCCCAGGCATGTAAGAAGTCAGTGGACAAGCTCCAGAGACAGGTGACCAAGCTTGTTGTAGCCGGATATATCCCCTTTGACATGTTGATTGACCCACACCCTTCAGGCCCAGACCCTGCAGAACCATCAACACTGGTGGCACCAGCTGGCCAGTCCGAGGAACTAGACTCTGCTGGTGACACTACTGAGGCAGTGCGTTAGATGTTCACCAACCCAGTCACACCCAGAGTTGAGGATGATGAGATTCAGCTGGATGAGACTGAGGGCGGTGACATTGCTGGGGACACAGAGATGTCCAAGGAGCCATAGGGAGTTTTCTTCACTCTTTCCCCTAATTTACTCTTATTTTGTTAAGCATTGGGGATAATGCTTATCTTTATTCGGGGATGAGGGGGTGGACTCATATTTGGTACATTCTGAAACATTTGGCCTGTAATAACTTGATATTATTTTCTTTTTCTTTTTTATTTTGTATATATTCTCTATTTTTCTCTCATTATGTGTATTCAATAGTTTTTGTTTATTAGCTTCTTTTATTTTTGTTCTTTTGTTAGTTCTTAGTTTGAGTTAGTAGCTTCTTTGTTTGCTTTAGTAGATTCTTTTTATGTTTTAATATCTTCTTTTTATGTTTTAGTAGATAATAAGCCTTTGGTTTTCTTAATGTCGCAGTTCTTTCCAAAGGTAGTTGCTGTGTGAACCGGGTGACTTGTCCCAACGATGGATGGCGTGACAACCTTCTTAAGGGAATAAGTCTATTTTATTTGGTGTTTAGATAATAATAGTAGTAGTAATGAATAAAAAAAAACCTAATTTAGTCATGCTCGGAGAGTCAAACATGCTTCAATTGGTACCAACACACTTAACTACATGCTTATGGTTAGAAATAAGGTTTTTAAAAGAAATAACTCTAGTTAGTGACTCTTTTGTTGGCTTTGGCAACCATCGAGTGGTTTAATTGAACCATGGTGATTTTCAAACTTGAATATGGTCGTTGTGGGCCCTCGACTCTGTCCTCTTTAACAATCCGGTTGCGTGAGGGGTGAAATGAATTGTTGCTAGTCCAAGTATCCATGCGAAGGGTCTAGAACTTGCCCTGAATGTGTTTCAAGACAAAATCCTAAGTTTTGCTTGGTTTGAAAAGTGATTGTAGGCCCTCCTTGGCCTGTTTGAGTTTTCTATTGCCAACCAATGTCATTATCCCTATTCAACCCCTTTGAGCCTCGAGCCTTTCTCATTTGATGACCATGTTACAAGCCTTTACCCGTTTTGTCATGACCTTCTCTTGGCACCCGAGCTTTTCTTAACACTCTTGAGAAACAAATGGCTAAAAACAAAATTTGGGGGAGAGACGAGGAACTTGAAAAAGGTATCGAGGCACAAAAAGAGAAAAGAAATGATGAGAAAGAAAGGCAAAAAAAAAATAAAAAGAACAAAAAGAAAAATGCAAACAAGTGGAAGAGTTGAAGGGATTCAAAGGGAGGTAATATTCCCAAACATGGAGAAATCAAAGAGGGAGAAAATGAATGTAATGATCAAGAAAGAGTGATGTTAAGTCTCTCTACTCCCCCAAGGAAAAGAAAGTGCCTCATAGAATTGGCAAAGTGTGAGCCGAGAAATGAAGAATGGAGTGCTTAAGGAAAGGTGTACCTAATCCAAAAGCCTTCATTACATCCCGAAAGAAGTCCTACTTGATTTCAAGCTGAGTGAGCTTACATTAGTGGCAATATACATGAGGGGCAAGCCTATGGTACTTGAAGCCATACTTGCGACATTCTCTTGAGAGAGATGAGTGAACCTTTCATAAATCAAGAGTTTGGAGTCCACCATGACTTATATGATATAGGAAGAGTCCTTGATGAGTAAAGTCAATTCTTGAAGCCCAATGTCACATTAGAAATATATGTGCATGAATGTTTAACTTGTCGCCTTGTTGATAATACATGAGTAATGTGGGTAATTGTTGGTCCCGACTGATGAGTGGATGGCTTACCTTTGAGTCGCTGGAATGATACTTAACTTTTGGAGGTGGGAACTAATTTATTTACTTGAGGACAAGTAAAGACTTAAGTTTGGGGGAGTTGATAAGTGAGATTTTTGACGGCTTATTAGCGCCTTTAGTTTTTGTTTTAGTCTACAAGCATTGAATTGTGTTCCCAAAACTAATGAAATTGTGCAAAATTATAGGAATGCTGGAAGTTGGTCTCCCGAGATAAAATTCGACTAAAAAAGGAGTAATCTGAAGCACAAAGCAATCAAGGGTGCAGAAGCACAAATATGCGGTCTGCAGAAGGAATTCTGCAGTGGCAGAAGAAATTACGGACCGCAGAATTCCATCTACGGCAGCAAGCAAAAAGGAAAAATCTAGCAGACATTTGCGCAAAGTGCGGACCGTACATGAATTGTGCGGCCGCAAAGCTGGGCTATGAGTCGAAGATCAGAGAATATGCAAAAAGACCAAGTCCAGGAGCTTCTGTGAATTGCGGATCGTACAAGATTTGTGCGGCTGCAGAAGAGTGCCTTGCGGATGCAGTCCTAATTATGTGGACCGCAAAAGTGTTGCCTTGTGGCCGCAGTCCAGGAATGTGCAGCCGCAGAAGAATGCCTCGCGGCCGCAGTTCAGAAATGTACGGCCGCAGAACTCCAGTTCCTACCAGATGAAGAAATCTGCGGACCGCACATGGAATTGTGCGGCCGTAGAACCTCCCGAGGGGCATTTTTGTCCAAGATTTTCAGCCTTGTATAAATAGACGAGTTTCACAAAATTAGGTTAAGTTTGAACCTCTGAAGTTATTGTAGCCATTTTTCTTTACTACTGTAGGAAGTTTTACATTGCTTTGGTATATTTACAACAGATTTAATCATTTTAAGCTTCCATTATGAGTTTAATTAGTTTTTTCTTCCTTATTTTCTTGAAACCCCATTATGAGTAGCTAGACTTTTACTAGGGTTGTGACCCAACTCTAGTGTGTAAACCTTATGGGTATCTAATTTAATGCTTGTTTATGATTGAGTGTTGATTATTTAGCTTAGTTCATGCTTTAATTGTAGAATTATTGGTTACAAATATTAATTCATACCTATTTGACTTAGTCTTTACTTGAGAAAGAGGGCCCCAGTCTAGGACAACAAGGCTAACAAGGAATTAGGTCAATTAAGAGATTGATTAACCCAAGTAAATGGTTCAACCTAGATATAGTAATAACCCGACTTGAGCTCTTATTAACTGTTTTGGGTGATACCCATTTGGTCTTGAGAAAGGCAAATGGGGCAAAACCACTCTCTGACCGAGAGATATTGAGTGGGTAATTTAGAGTTGAGAGCTATAATACACCCCAATCGACAAAATAAGTATTAAAGTCCTTATCCTATTAGGAAAACACCTAGGTCATGGTCACAACCCTAGGCTTTTTAGCTATTTGAAAAAATCTTAAAACAATTATCTCTAGTCTTCTTTCTTTATTTTGCAATCATTAGTGTAACATTAGAAATACAAAACAAATCCTTGTTGTGGAAGTGCAATCTAGATAATCCAATTGCTCAAATTGGAATATATACCCCTAACTCCCATCTTACCTCCCTGTGGATTCGACCCCGACTCTTAGTTGGATTTCTATTATTGCATACTACCATTTCATATCTCTTTTAAGGTGTGCTTTGGACGTCATCAGTGACCTTCCTAAGAAGAACAAAACCAAGAAAGTCGATGTCGGTCTTCCTATCACCAACACAATCATACCCTCTCAACTAAACTTTGAAACGGATCTTCAAGTACAAAAGGAACCTATTAACCCCAAAAATGATAGAAATTTGCCTATCAATAGATATCCTTCTTTCATCCACTCTGCTAGTATTCCTGTTGTGAAGGAAGATTGCGACTGGAACAAATTGAGATCTTAGCCCCCAATGAAGTGGAAAGGGTCACCTTTAACAAACAAGGGTTCATGTATGTTTATACATATCCTTTTACTTTAAGAATGTGCCAAGACATTAATCCCATTATTTAGAGTTTTGCCACCACTATCAAATCTACTCGGCTCATGTAAGCCCATTACTATAGCGTATGGCAGTTTGCCTTCGGGTATTATACTTCCGGCCAGAGAAACCCTCACCCTTGCTCATTTGATCAACCACTACTCCCCTAAGAATTTTTGTGGATGCATGATCAAACTCAGCAAACACGGTCACCGTGCCATCTTTACAAATATCGATGATAATAATGACTGTGGTTGGATAGAAAGGTTCGTTGTCATCGCCACCGGGGACACTCTTCCGACGACAGCACCCTCTATCCATGTATCTTGGAACTTTGCTCGTAAGTTTTTCAGATATTTTTTTCTATTGCGTTAAATAAAATCCCTTATTTGGCTAATTTTTTTCTTCTTATTTTAGCTACCCGTTGGGTTCTACCATCAGTTCGAAACCTAACCCAATGGGTACAAAGGATATTAGATGTTTCCATCTCGCACTCCCGTAAGTGGAACGAAATTTCATCCAAGTTTAATTGAAAGGCCAATAATCATGGTAAGTAAAACTTCTCTTTTCCCTTTTCAATCTCCAACATGACGAAGTACGAATTTGCTAACTCTTCTTCATAATGCGCAGGCCTTCCGAATAGGTCTTCTATTTACCCCATTATTGAGATCTCTCATGACCCAACGGTGGCCCATCAACAAATTCAAGTCATCCTTGACCATAAGAGGGCTTGTGATGCCGCTCTTACTTTCGATGAAAGTCCATGTTCCTTGAGTCCCCAAGCTAAGGATAATAAACCAAAAAGAAGACTTACCTCCACGACTGAGACTAAGGAGAAGCCTTCAACAAAAGAAGCTCCAATTGGACCAACCACAATGGTCCTTGATGAAGAAGAAACCGATGACTATGAAGCAACTTCTCTTTA
This sequence comes from Nicotiana tomentosiformis, assembly GCF_000390325.3. Lineage (NCBI taxonomy): Eukaryota > Viridiplantae > Streptophyta > Magnoliopsida > Solanales > Solanaceae > Nicotiana > Nicotiana tomentosiformis. Next base: position 88,905,714 of record NC_090819.1, on the reverse strand, counting down.
GAGGAAAAGAAGAAAATCCCCCTTGCTCAACCTGATGCCTAACCGAATAAAATTCAAGGACTCTTCACAAAAATAAAAGTATTTGAAAATGCAGAGTCTCGTTTTCGTGCTCCATCTGTTGATTTTGATCAGAGGAATTCTGTCTCTGATATTCCTCCACCTTATACTTCAACACCAATTGCAGCAGCAGCAGCTCCTGCCTCGCCACCGGCTCTAACTGAACGAATGGAAAATGTCGATTCCCCTCGGTCACCTAATTATGGGAACATCGATAATATTTTACTGGCATTTATTCGAAACCCTGATGGAAAACATAGCGTCACTCTCTCGATTTCGAATGAGTGTCATTTACTCTCTAAGCCGGTGGAAGTTGCTGACTACTTGAAGGCCTTGGCTTTGAATAAGGACCGGCGGAAGATGAAAATTCTTTCTGCGGAGTGCCTGATCAATAACAACATACACTTTTTGGCTCAGGTATCATCTTATACTTCATTCTTCCCTTTTCTCTTACTAGATATAGCCCTTAATAACTTCAATTTTTAACTTTTCAGGCTAACTTCCTTACCTTCGAGAGCTTGCAAAAGAAGATCCAGGCTAAAGAAGAACTTCCTACTGAATGGGATCAGATCACTGTTGAACGAAATCAACTTGCTAAGCGTCTCCCGGCTTTAGAAGGAAGTCTTGCTACAATGGGTGTACTTGAAGCCCGATTAGAGAAATCTGAGAAAGAAAAGATAGCTCATAGCCGAGAGGCTGCACAATCACACGAAGAACTTGAGAAGTTAAAAACCAAGTGGGTTGAGCTACATGACACTGTGACTATAGCAGAAGTACATGAGTATGATTCCATGGAGCAAATCCATAATCTGAAAGCAAGCTTGCATTCCAAAATCGAGGAGGCTACTGTTGCTAAGAAGAAGAGAGCCAGAATGAAGGAAAGATTCAAAAAGGTCATTGAGCAGAACCGCAAAAATATAAGGATAAATACTAACCTTAACCGAACCTATGGCACCATGAGGGATGAAAACGAACAGTTGCATTCCAAAAGCAAAAAGCTTCGAACCAAACTCCAAGATCAAGAAGACTCCTTCCTCCTCGAGAAAACTTATGTGAATTACCACTTGAGGAGGAAGACTTTGGAGGAGGCCAAAGAAGACATTACAAGTATGGATGGTTGCATCGCTGAAGCTCTTGAATTGGAGACAACTGCCTTTAATAACATTCCTGCTCAGCCCACTACTTCAAGCTTCTCGAGCACAAGTACTAAGTACTTGGGAACCGAAGAGGAAGCTGAAAAAGAAGATAAGGATGAAGGTACTGAACGGATGCATAACAACCTTCATCTGTAAGAGATATAGAAGATATTTCTCTTCCCTCGGACTCCACAAGAAAAACCAATTGATGTAATATATATTTTTCTTGTAACTATGTCGAAACTTCTATTGCGTTTGACATTTTAAGAAATAAAAGATATTTTGCCTAATTTCCTTGCAAAACATTTTTTCTATTTGATAAAGTTCGGAAATTTTTTTACATATGATAACTTTGATTCTGGGTATTCGTACTTCTGGTGTTTACCCTTTAACTATGAGGATTTCATAAGAAAGGACCCTTATATTTACGGTGCTCTTGAAGAGGACGTCTTATGTTTATTAGGCATAAGCATTTGAAGTTTAACTAACTCTCAAATGAGAGAAGTCTTAATATATAACTTGGACAAGAAATAAGATAAAAATAAAAGGACGCCAATTTATTCCTTCCATTTCTAAAAGTATATTTTTATAAATATTTATTTGCTTAAGTAAATAAAGGTATCAATACATGTGGATAACTTGCACTACTTAGCTTTACGAGATTGATCATTCTGTCCTCGATATTGATAAGATATAACTTCTGGTTCTATCAGTCTCCGGTCTTCATGACACTTTTAATGCTTTGATATACAATAGTTTCCCCTCCCCTGTTCGAATGCTAAGTATGAGAATTTGAATACTGAGTTTTTGCTATTGCTGATGATCCTTCTTCGTAGTATGCTTTACGTTGCTTCCTCATTAAAAACCTTGCCAGAAAAATCCAATTGGGACAAAAACTGGATGAAGGAAAAAAGAGTGCAGCACATACTTTCAGTATCAACAAATATCTTCAACAACAATACCTTTGGAGGTGAATCAAGTTCCAATTGCTTGGTAATTTACTCCATCTTAATTTTCAACTAATATTAACCTTTACTTGTTATAGCTGAAATCTGGTAAGGTTCCTCCCACGTCAGTCCTAGCTTTTCAACATTGACTTCTCGGGTACTTTTAGTTACTTTTCGCAAAACCAAATTTCCAACTTTAAAGTATCGAAGATTTGCTCTACGGTTATAGTTTCTTTTCATCCTTTGCTTTTGTGCCACCATACTTATATATGCTCAATTCTGACGCTTCTCAGGCAAATCCAGCTTAATAAACATTGCTTCATTATTCGCCTCCTCGCTTTCCTGGGAATACCTTATGGTCGGTTCCCCGACTTCTACCAGTATCAATGCTTTTGCACCGTACATAAGTGAAAAGGTTGTTTCTCCCATGCTTGACTTCGCTGTTGTTCGATATGCCCATAATACTCCTGGTAGCTCTTCTGGCCAATTGCTTTTAGCATCCTCTAATTGTTTTTGAGGTTTTCAATTATGACCTTATTGGTTGACTCTGCTTGACCGTTAGCGCTTGGATGATTGGGGAAGATGTGATTCTTTTGATATTTAATTCTTCCAAAAATTTTGTGACTTTGGGACCTTTGAGTTGTGGCCTATTGTCACAAGAAACTTCTTTTGGTACCCCAAATCGGCAAATGATATGATCCCAAATGAAATCATTCACTTTTAGCTCCCCAATCTTTTCAAAAGCACTTGCTTCAACCCATTTATTGAAATAATCAGTTAGAATTAAAAGAAACTTTACCTGCTCGGGCCCTTGAAACAAAGGACCATCTATGTCCATTGCCCATTTCATGAATGACCACGTTGACACCACCGAATGTAGGAGCTCTGTCGACTGATGCACTAATTACGTATGACTTTGACACTTATCATATTTTTGTACAAATACCTTCACGTCTTGTTCCATCAGGGGCCAATAGTAACTGGCCATTACCAACTTAACACCAACAAATCACCGAAATGATTTCTGCAAACCTCTTTCGTGAACTTCTTTCATCACATAATCAACCTCTGATGTCCCTAAACACCAAGCCAATGGTCTTTGAAATGGCCTTCGGTATAATTGACCATCAACAAGGCAATAACGAGCAACTTTAGTTCGTAGTGCTCGGGAAGTTTTAGGATCTTCAGGCAATTTTCCATGCCTTAAATATTCTATAAACTCATTTCTCCTACCCCAAATTAAGTTGGTCGAGTTAACTTCACAATATTCATCCACGTCTAGTACCGAATGCAATAGCTGAACAACTGCACCAAAATCAGCTCCTTTTATTTTTGTAGACGATCCTAAATTGGCCAACGCGTCTGCCTCCACATTCTCTTCCTTGGGATATGAATTATCGTCCACTCCCTAAGTCGGGAAGTTAATACTTGAACTTTATTCAAGTATTGTTGCATGCGCTCCTCTTTGGTATCAAAGATTCCATATATCTGGTTCACTACTAGCTGGGAATCGCATTTTACTTCAATCACCTCGGAGCCTAGTCCCCGAGCTAATTCATGTCCTGCAACCAAAGCTTCATACTAAGATTCATTGTTAATCAAAGAAACAGTTCTAATGGCCTGTCTCAGGATTTCTCCCGAAGGAGTGATTAGTACTATCCCGAGACCGGAACCTTTTACATTAGGGCTCCATCTGTAAATAAAGTCAATACACCAGAACTCGTTTTCGATACGAAAGCTGCTTTCTTAGCAATTAAAGACATCATACCGAGACTATAATCAGTCACAAAGTCAGCCAAATCTTATGACTTAATTACAATCTAAGGTTTATACTCGATGTTGAATTCACTAACTTCAACCGCCTAGTTATCTAATCGACCCAATAATTCAGGCTTATGAAGGACGCCCCTCAAGGAAAAAGTCATCACAACGGCCATGTGGTGACATTGAAAGTAGGGTCTAAGCTTCCGAGAGGCGACTACGAGAGCTAGATCCAACTTCTCTAGGTGCGGATAACGTGTCTCCGCTCCCGATAAAATTTTACTAACATAAAAAATAAAAAATTGTGTACCTTCCTCCTCTCGGACCAGGACTACACTCACCGCAACTTCCAATACTACTAAATAAATTAATAATTATTCACCCTCTTTCGGTTTGGACAATAGCGGATGGCTATATAAGTACCTTTTTAGGTCTTTCAAATGTTTGCTAACATTCTGAAGTCCATATGAAATCATTTTTTATCTTTAAAAGCGAAAAAAATAATGGCATTTCTCCAAGGACTTTGATATGAATCTACTAAGGGCCACCAACCTGCCAGTCAATCTTTGCACTTTCTTTATACTTGTCAAATGATCAAGGATATCTTCTATGGCCTTAAGCTTGTCAGGATTCACTTTAATTCCTCGTTGTGAGACCAAGAAGCCAAGAAACTTCCCGGAACTATCTCTAAAAGCGCATTTTTCAGGATTGAGATTCATGTTGTGTTTTCTCAGAATATCAAATATCTCTTGTAGATGAGCCAAATGATCCCCTGCATTAAGAGACTTAACTAATATATCATCAATATAAACTTCCATGATTTTACCAATTTAATATTTGAACATCTTATTAACGAGCCTTTGATAAGTGGCTCCAGTGTTTTTAAGCCCAAAAGACATCATATTATAGCAATATATCCAAAATTTGTGATAAACGAGGTTTTTCTTGATCCTCCGGGTGCATTCTAATTTGATGATAGCCGGAATACGCATTAAGAAAACTCATCAATTCATGCTCGGTCGTAGCATCGATTATTTGGTCAATATTTGGCAACGAGAAAGAATATTTATGGCATCTCTTATTTAAATCCTTATAATCTATACATATTCTAAATTTATTCTTCTTCTTGTGAACAATCACTACCTTAGTTAGTCAATCAAGATAATTTACCTCTCGAATTGAACCTATATTCAACAACCGGGTTACCTCTTCTTTAAAAAATCTGTTCCTGACCTCAGCTATTGGCCATTTATTCTGCTTTATCGGAGGGAAGTTAGGGTCCAAACTTAACTTGTGGACAACTACTTCTAACAAAATACTTGTCATATTTGAATGCGACCATGCAAAACAATCAATGTTAATTTTACTATCATACCCCAACCTTGGGAGGTGCGACCGGCACGATTCTCGAAGGTCCGTGCGAATCGACGCGTGCTCTTACATCTTTTTATTCATAAAGTCTGAGCATTGAGGCCTCCAAGTAATAATCACCAAAATTTAAAATGAGTACAACTGATTAACAAAAGAAATATTGGCCTTTTATATATGATCATCACTGCCATCAACATAGTCATACCCAACCTTTACATGCAACTGTACACTAGCTATTGTTTGCAAACCTCTAAGAGTACCACAAAAAATATATATTTACACAACTTGGTCGGGACGGGTCCTACCATACCCAAAATATTTATAACATCTATTTCAGTACCTATTGACTTCTGAACAGCTACTTCGAGGAAGTTGAGAGTAACAACCAACAGCTAAATCGTGCACCTACTGAGGAGGAACGCCACCGGGTCTATCTGTACATGTAGGCATGAACACAACGCTCAAAAGAAAAGGGATGTCAATACGGATAATATACTGAGTATGCAAGACTAAGAAAAACAAATAAATTAGAGTCATAGCATAAGAGATGTGAGTACGTGATTCCAACTTGAATATCGAGGACAAACTGTGGAAACAATACACCATGGGTCATAAATGCTTGCGAACTTTTGTAAAATAAAGTCACTCATTGGAGCCATGCATTAATTATAATATATATATATATATATATATATATATATATATATATATATATATATATATATATATATATATATATATATATATATATATATATATATATATATGTATATGTAGCTTCAGCCATTCTTTGGGGCAAATTTTATCACTCCATACCCGGTCTCATAGAGGACTTAGTCGTACTTAGGAGGGCTCGGTAACCTCACTTCATACATCACTCCATACCCGACCTCGTAGAGGACTTGGTCATACCCGGCCTCAGGAGGCCTCGGCTGTATGCGATCTCAACAGAACTCAGTGTAGCCAGCCTCAAGAGGACTCGGTAGCCTCACATTCACACATCATCATACCCGGGCACACAAGGGCTCGATAATGCCTCATATCATGTCTCATCATACCCAACTAATCAATGGTTACATAATAGATGTCGTACCCGACCGACTATAGTGCGACTCGATAGAGTAAAATAGATACATATATATATGTGCATTGCAGTACCAGTTTTAAGAGATAATAAGTTTAAACTCAGAATGGATCATACTCTCCGTCTCCGACCACATGATACCAAATGAAAAAAATATGAGCTTTGAAAGAAATGCTACCAGCAAGAACACACAAGAACATGATAACATCATTGAGAGAACTTAGAACTTACCATACCTTACAGTACCTGAATCATTTAGAAAGAATGAGTGACTTACGCTAATTCATGCCAAGAAGGAAGGTTGCCCTCCATACTTTATTGAAGAGCTAAATTTACTTCTATGGTGGTTAAATTTGACTTTAATAAAATTTCAGAATCAATATCACCAGACAATAGGTGTTACAGCAACGATTCCAAGTTTCTTCAAGCTAAATCCTGCTAGATTCAGATTCACCTTTGACGTTGCCTTGATTTGCTTGGAAATTCTAAAGGGGTGTTGAGAGTATTTGAGAGGGCTTATTTTGGTGATATCTTCTAGAATGAAAGATAATGAACCTCACTATCCTTTTATACTATTACCAAGCATAGGAATTTCTGCCATTTCACATGCAAAATGGGTCGCCCCGCCCCGATTGAAGCGTCCGGTGAGATATTTGGCTCAAATTCACTGGAATGTGTGACCACATTCTAGCCCAAACGTGTCACCAGCTGATTGGCCACGCTATAAGTCACACTTATCACACTTTATGTAGGTGTGGGATGTAACATTTACAAAAATCAATAATCTTAAGTCTTAATTCGAGACTCAACCTTATTCCCAAATGGAACTTCCTTTCCAAGAATTCTGATAACAAAGCGCCTTGTTCGAGGTCCTCTGTGTTTGGCCTCGTTGCATCTTTTTCTTCCAGTACCTGGAAAGATCTAGGTACCTGATAAAAATCCAATGACTCTTCTTCTCCATCACATTCAATCGGAATGGAAGCGGGCACCGATTTTTGTAGTTGCTATTTGCTCGTTCCTTCCACCTTGCTGCTAGATAGAGTTATTGTATTCATTTCCCTTGGTGCAGGATGATCACCTTTGATCTGCTTTGATCCCCTCCATTATTGGGAACTTCAACAAATGATGATAAGTCGATAGCATAACCTTCATTTCATGAATCCATGGCCTATCAAGAATCACGTTATATCCCATATCACCATCAACCACTTCAAACAAAGTGGTTTTTGTTACACCTTCGGTATGTGTGGGGTAGTAAAATCTTCCCTCAGGATTTTACACTTGTTAGGTTGAACTCGGCCTGAAGCTTTGTTACCGGAACTATGTTTTCAATTAACTTTGCTTGTTCCAAAATTCTCAACTAGATGATATTGACTGAACTACCTGGATCAACCAATACACGTTTAATTTTAAAATCTAAAACATTAAGTAATATTACCAGAGAGTTTTTGTGTGGTAAAAGAAGGCCATCAACATATTCTTCCGTGAAAATGATTTCATCATCTCCTGATGCTTCTCGCATTCTCTTGTCATGAGTTATTGATATCTTTGTCTTTTTTTGCTATCGAAAACGTCACCCCATTTACTTCAACTCCACCAAAAATCATATTTATTGTTAGACGAGGTGACCCTGTAGCTGGTTTGGCTAGTTCCGTAGCATCCCGATTTCTCCCATAGTTGTTCTTAGCCCGGTCACTAAAAAATTCTCTAAGATTACCATTATTTAATAGTGCTGCAACCTCTTCATGAAAATGCCGACACTCCCCAGTTCTGTTGCTATGCGTTCCGTAAAATTCACACTATAGATTAGGATCCCTTTGACTAGGATATGACCAAATTGACTTCAAAAATCTAGCTTCCTTGATGTTTATCATAGCTAAAACTTGTTATACCAAGCTAATATTGAAGGTGTAATCAGACAACCGAGGATATGCTAAATCCCGGGACCCCGATGGTTCCTTCTCCTATAAAGTTTTGTTACTCCAACCACGATCTACACTTCTATCCGATACAAACCTGTCCGATAATTGAAAACCTTTATTTCCTCGCCCACCAGCTCTTTCATAAGGTTGAAAATGACTCCTGGAAGGCCTATGGTCTGCATCAAAATCAATTTTGAACACTCCGATTCCGATCACGATTGCGACCTTTGGAAGACACCGAAGAACTCAATTGATCATCTTTAATTCTGATTTTTGATTCATAACGATTATGAACGTCTGCCCATGTGGTTTCCTAAAACTTCAACATGCTTTTCTTTAATTTCCTGGAGGCATTGGAGCTTAATGGATTGAGGCATTTGGTGAACGCTTCAGCTGCCCACTCATCCGGTTCCGCCGGCACCAATATCCTCTTCTTTTGAAATCTGATCATGAACTTTTGCAACAATTCAGATTCTCCTTAAGAAATTCTGAATATATCAGTTTTTCTAGCTTGGACTTTTCTCTCCCCAGCATGAGCCTTAATAAAAAAATCTACATGCATTTCAAGAGAGTCAATCGAATGTTCAGGTAAAAGAGAGTCCCATGTTAAAGTACCATTTGTTAGGGTTTCACCGAATTTCTTCATCAAGACAGATTCGGTCTAATGCGGGCCCAAATTATTCCCCTTTACATCCGTAGTGTAAGTTGTTATATGCTCTTGTGGATCCAAAGTTTCGTCATACTTCAGAATATTGGGCAGCTTGAATCTTTTTGGAATCAACTCCAGGGCTACACTTGGTTTGAACGGCAACTGTGTGTACTTCTTTAAATTCGGCCCCTTCAACACTGGTGGTGCTCCCGGGATCTGATCCATTCTGTCACACCCCTTTTCTACCCCAGAAGATATATGCGTATTTATATGGGTTGGGTTAAAGAGTGTTTCCAATTAAAGTGAATAACGTGAGTAGGGATTATTTTACTTACAGAGTCGCCACTTGGAATTGAATTTTGGGGTGTTTCAAGTCACCTTTTATTTGAATCCCTAGTCAAAGGAAGGTTTGACTCTATTGGTCTGCGAAAACAAAGTCCGGGTAAGGAATTCTGTTGACCGGAGAGAAGGTGTAAGGCATTCCCCGAGTCCCGTGGTTCTAGTACGGTCGCTTCATTGACTACAACTTGGCTTGAATTAATTTTAGATAAATTATAATTTATTGGTTTCCATGTTTTATCTAATCACTTTTAATTATTCAAATATGAAATTATCTTTGAAACAAATCACGTGTGTGAATTCATTTTTTATTGTGCCAAAATCATGTCACGCGTACGTGTACACAATTAATAGCATTTTATTATATTAAGATTATTTTGGCCAAAGTTGCGCGAACACGTACTTCGGTTTTAATTTTGAAAATTGTAATTATGTCACGCGAACGTATACATAACACACGATGATTTGATTAATTTAGGGCACGCTTAAAGTACTCTAACGTACTCAAAAATTGTTTTCCTAAGTTTAGGATTATTGTAATGCTTAAGAGTTATACATTCTTCCGACTTAACACCACTCATGGCCTATTCTAATTCCTTGCCAAGAAAGAAACAACTTTAATTTTCCATGTATCCAATTTAACAAACTCACTTAAATCACCACTTCAACATGCTAAAACAAAAGAAATGTAACATAACTATAAAAGTAAGAAAACTAAATCAAAGTCCATATCATATTTAACAGAAATCGTCCAAAACAAACCTACATGTACTCAAACGAATTAATCTTTAAAACCAATATATAAACCAAATAATATGCAATCTGAACACAAACAATACGAAAGAGATCAAGTATTTTCCATAGAGCAAATGAAATTCATCACGAGCAGATAGAAACACTAATATATCAAAGCAAGTGTATACTAAAAATGTAAACAAATATTGAGAAAAATGGATTCGAGTGGACCTTTATATTGATGAATAAAGCTGAAAATTTGCAACTCAATCGAAATAACAAATCAACAATCGTTGGACGGAAACGTCGAAATTGCGAATTGGAACCTCGACATAGAAGCCTTGCCTGACTGATGAAGATGGGAACAATTTTAGGTAGTTTAAAGCTGTTTTTGGAGTTGTTTAGTGGCTGAAGTTTGGTGGTTTCATGGCTGGTTTCAGGTATGGGTTCGAGTGAAGTTTCAGTTGGTTTTCATTGCTGTTTCAAGGCTGTTTTCAGGTGGGTATGGGGGTGGATTTCTAGCTCGTTTTTGGGGGTGTTTAACTAGAGAAAAGTGGCTGTTTTGGGGGGTTATCGACAGCTGTGGGTGGACTGGTTTTCAGCTCGTTTTTTGGGCTGTTTTCAGCTAGTTTTTGAGCTGTTGAGGGAGTTTTGGGGCTGGATTTGCAGCTATGTTTTTGCTGGTTTCTCCTCCCCCCTATGGATGATTTTTTCAGCAATTATATAGAGTGTTTTATTGGTATTTAGGGTGGAGATGAAGCTCCCTTTTTTGTGAGTGTCCATGTGTGTTTGTGGAAGGATCATGTGAGGGAAGTGTTTGTGTGAGTTGTTAAAGAGGAAGAGTGGAGTGTGAGTTGTTAAAGATGAAGAGTGGGGGTGTGAGTTGTGAGGGAATAATTATGTTGGTGGTAAGGTGTGTGTTAAGTGATGTGAGGGAGTTGGGAAAAATCCAAGCATGGTAAAAAATTAGGTGTTCACAGCATGCCCCTCTTTGCTTGGAAACATTAAGAGTTTTCAGGCAAAGAAAAGATGAGCGATATGACTAATATATGGCCATACCATTATTCAAAAAGGAAGAGTTAAGAGAAAAGAGTGCATCCGAGTCCCGATTTTAGACAACCTACATATCCCGGATTATAGGGGAATCAGGTCGTGTATAGTTCAAGGAAAATTATAGAATGATGAGTTGGAGAGTCGAGTGAGGTTCTGTTAAGACTCCGGTTCGTGGTCCTGCTATTACATCAAAATCAAACGAAACTAAACAAGCCTATCAGCTATGAGTTACAAGATTCCTATCTATAAGTCTTTTGAAGCTTGATCTTGAGTCTTGACTGGTTGTTCATGCAGACTCTGATCTGAACCTTGATGCTTGCTACAGCTTCTTCTAATAAAAATGGAAAGTGCAATGCTTGTGACTTCAGTCATGTCTTGAGCAATCCGCATCTTTTCCATATGCTTCTGCATTTGGATTCACTTCTTTTCCTTTTCTTTTCTGGATTGCGAATTCTTCTTTTGGTTATCTTGAACCTTGTGCCTCGAGGTAAAACCTGCCCAGACACCAGAACAAACAAACGAACGAAATTTTCTGCCCCCGTTTTCACTAGAAATATTTCGTGAGTTATTGTAACAAAATTCTAAACTACTTCTTTATTGAAAGCAATAAAAGATCGGGAATGGTGTACCCCAAAAAGATCATGTTGAGAAAATATGGCCAGGGAATGGTATACCCTATATTGGCAATGATATCAGAGAGTGGTGTACCCTGCATTTAAGATCAAATCAACTAGGGAATAGTGTACTTCTACCCAGAAATATGAGTTGGATCCCCCTAGGCGAAAAGGTTCTACCTGGGTTAAACTACGTAAAACAGCCTGGGCGAAGAGTACTTCTACCCAGAACTATGGGCTGGATCTCCCTAGGCGAAAATATTCTACCTGGGTTAAGCTACGAAAAATAAGTCTGGGCGAAGAGTAGTTCTACCCGAAAATATGAGCTGGATCCCCCTAGGCGAAAAGGTTCTACCCGGGTTAAGCTACGAAAAAACAAAAGCTTGGGTGAAGAGTACTTCTACTCGGAAATATGAGCTAGATCCCCCTAGGCAAAAAAGGTTCTACTTGGGTTAAGCTACGTAAAACAACCTGAGCGAAGAGTACTTCTACTCGGAACTATGAGCTGGATCTCCCATAGGCACAAAGGTTCTACCTGGGTTAAGCTATGAAAAACAGCCTGGGCGAAGAGTACATCCACCCGGAACTATGAGCTGGATCCCCTAGGCGAAAAGGTTCGACCTGGGTTAAGCTATGTAAAACATCCTGAGTGAAGAGTACTTCTACCTGGAACTATGAGCTGGATCCCCCTAGGCGAAAAGGTTCTACCTGGGTTAAGTTACGTAAAACAACCTGGGCGAAGAGTACTTCTACCCGGAACTATGAGCTGGATCCCCCTAGGCAAAAAGGTTTTACCTGGGTTAAGCTACGAAAAACAAGCCTGGGCGAAGAGTACTTCTACCCGGAACTATGAGCTGGATCCCCTTAGGAGAAAAGGTTCTACTTGAGTTAAGCTACAAAAAACAACCTGGGCGAAGAGTACTTCTACCGGAACTGTGAGCTGGATCCCCCTAGGCGAAAAGGTTCTACCTGGGTTAAGCTACGAAAAATAACCTGGGCGAAGAGTACTTCTACCCGGAACTATGAGCTGGATCCCCCTAGGCAAAAAGGTTCTACCTGGGTTAAGCTACGAAAAATGAGAGGTATGAACAGTAGTGATGCATGCTAAAAATAAAGGAAAATTGGAGATTTTAAGGAAACTTACCTTTGGTGACATCGTCCTTTAGGAATCACCATTCTGTACTGCTTTGTTCTTGCTGCAAACAAAGAAAAATTGTGATTTTTTAAAAACTGGTGGTTTGTGTGTGGCCTTGATGTCTTTGGCAGCTTGGCTTTGTGCCCATTTTCTTTTGATGATGATTTCAACCTGCCACTAGATGTTTCCTGAGTGCCACTTGCATTTCTGGCTCCAGAGAGTCTTTGGCTTTTCAAACTTTGCCAAAACTGTTAGTCACTTGGGACTTAACTTTTTCAATTCATTTTGGCCTTGTAGGAACTTTCAATTTGATTTCCTCCTTACAAGAGTTTTTGATTTTGAAGCATTGGCCACCATGGCCAGTCGAGGTCGACTTGATGCCCTTGCCGAGGCTGGGTGCCTTTTTTGCATATTAGCTTGTATCAAACGAGAGCCTTGTAAATCAGTCTTGCCATCCCTTCTTTACCTTAGTTTTTGGAACAAAGTTGGACCTAAAGGGATTCAAAGAACAACAAACAATGGAATGGACAATGAATTTAGACAAGAGGTATCCCTTTCGGAGAAAGGAAATAAGGACTTATCTGGAGTACATGCAGACTTCAATGAACATGACATACCTTGGACTGGACGCCTGATTATTGTAAACCGTCCGACCCTTAAATATTCATCACAACTTTTGCTTCGAAATTGAGAAACCTTGCTTGGGATTGTGTCGATGCTAGTGACTGGGAGGATCCTCTTTTTGATCAATAGTGCCCTTTGCGGATTTTTACCAGCTGGCCTCTCTCATTTCACTTCTCATCATTGCCTTGTAGTGCTCTTTGCGAGTTTTCACCACAAGACTCTCTCATTTTCATTTTCTCTGCTCGTCATCGCCCTATGGTGCCCGTGAGGGTTTTCACTAATAAGACTCTCTCATTTTATTTCTCTCATTTTGGTTGCATCAGATCCAAATGACTGTATCCTCCAATTCTTTAACATTCTCATTGATTGATTGAAAGGACTTGAAAAGGATTTGGGTAAAAAGGATTTGGATTGAATTACAACTATGGAACCTTTCACGCGAACCCACCGCTAAACCATTGTAACATCTGCCCCTGTTTCAATTTTTTTTTTAGGGAATGTGGATTTTTATTTTGGTGTGACTGAACCCTAGAAAGAGGCTGCCTACGTATCCTTTCGGAATCAAGTCGAACGTAGTTCAAGGTAACATGAACTGTTTTTTTTCTTTTGTCTTTCTGTCTGTTTTATTTTCTTTCTATTTCCTTTTCCTTTTTTTTTCTTTTTTTTTCTTTTTCTTTTCAATAACTCCTTTAGGTTCCAAATAGGGCAATCAAAGAAAGGTAACCAGCTCAAAGGGTAGGCAAAAAGGGTTAATGGTGTTTGGGTAGCGAGAATGAAAGCCTTCGTCATCAAAATCAAAGAGCATTAAAGGTGCGTGAAGGGTCAAACATAGTACCTTTTTGACTGCATCAATTAGGAGCCAATTTCCTTTAGCTTCTTCATGATGCGGGAGGATACATCTCAAAACGAGTTGCTCCACTTCAAATTTCCTGGGCCGCACTTTCTTGTTGTAGGCACTAGCCATTCTTTGTTGGTACAACTGCCCGTGACAAACTGCGGCCAATCGCTTTTCATCAATCAGTGTCAATTGTTCCAATCGATTCTTGACCCAATCTTTATCCTCAATCTCGGCTTCAACAATGATCCGAAGAGAAGGAATTTCAACTTCTTCTGATTTCATTCGGACATGGCCTAGGCCTACTATTCCAATTCTTTGTTTATTTTCTCACAAGCCTTATCTTCAACACATTCTGCTTCTTGATTCATTATTTCGAGGTCTGACAACATTTTAGGATCTAGGCATGAAATCCGCAAGCATGTCATGTCATTAAAATCTGCATTGACAGAACTGAAAAAAGAATAAGAAAGGTGACAAGATTAAGAAAAGAAACATTCAATGAAATATTAATTTCATTTAATTTGATTTTTTATTTTTAAAAAAAAAATTAAAGATAGAAGGGTTTACATCAGAAAGTAAAACAATAAAGTAAAATATCCGGATCACAACCTGAGATAATCCGAACACAGAAAGGATAGCAAGACTGGCTACCGAGACTCCCGTCTGATGGGGGACTTTCAGGCTTGGCGACCGTTTTTTTGGCTTTTCTTCTATCTCGGCAATGGTTATAATGGCCTTTAGTGCCGGATCAAATTCATCATCTTCATAGATCATTCCGACTACTGGCCCATTGGTGTGAGTAGGCAGAGGATTGTTCATCATATTAGGGGCCTCTTCATCCCTAAGCATTATTGCCTTGACCTCGATGAGGTCTTTTACTGCTCTCGTAAGAGTCCAAATACCACTACTCCAGAGTGGTATTCACATCTAGCATTAGCCGGTGCGAGAGAGACTCAGAGTTTGGCCGGTTCAGGGCTATTGGCTACAGTAGACCTAGCCTGACTAGCTTTAGAACAAATTTGAGTATGATTCACCAACAGGGGTGAACTGATTCCATCTCGGGAGACTCTTTTTTTTTCTTTTTTTTTTTGAATTTGTTTTTTCATTTTTTTCTTTCTCTTTTTGTTGTTTTTCGCTCTTTATTTTTCTCTGTTATTTTTTGTCACTCTTTTCTTTTTCACTCAATTTTTTTTTGTTCTGTTTTTTTCGATTTATTTTTTCACTCAATTTATTTATGGCTATGATCGAATTTGATGTGGATTGCCTACGTATCATGACACCGCATGAATCAGATAATTACGTAGTTCAGGAAAAATCAAGAATAAAGTAAAATAAAGTAACTCTTTTTTTTTTACTCATATACAAATAATCACAGTTTTATTTTTTGGAATATTCAAAAGAAATAATTTTTAAAAAAAGAAAGAAAATATTTAATTTTTTTTTGGTAAATTTAAAAAGACAGAAAATATTTTTTTGGATTTTGATTTTTTTTTTGAATTTTGGGAGAAAGATATTTTTTTTTTTAAAAAGGAAGAAAATATTTTTGGAATTTTGGATTTGACGTCTCAAATAAAGGCTTCTAAAGAAGGAATTAAACAAATTTTTTTTTTTGGATTTTTGAAAATTGGGGGCCGGAACCGATGAGGTTTGTCTACGTATCTTACATCCGGTGAGAATCAGACCTGCGTAGTTTGGTAAAAATCGACTATGTTTTTCTTTTTTTTTATATGAAAAATAATCTTTAAAAACCATATGCACTAGACCACATTATTTTTTTTTCTCTTCGTTCAACTGATTTATGCTAAAGTCGGTTGACATGCAAGCCTCCCAAATAATGCAACAAGTAGCACATAACATGATATAATGGTCTCAACAAGACCTGTCCTAAAACAGAACTCGACCCCTATGTCGAGTGCTGCTAAGTCAAATGCACATGATGCAAATAAAACGTAGCCTACTAGGGATATTCATTGCTTGTGGCTTGTTCTTCTAAGTTTGTAAATTCTAAAGGAGATGGTAACCCGAGCCGAGGAGCGTCAAGCGTCACCAGTAGTAGAACAGCACTAGCTAGCTAACGGCTCTCCCGCCTAAATATGTGTGACTAAATCCTTCACCAGAAGCTGGTAGGCTAGCTGGCTTTATCTCAAGACATATATTTTGTGATGCTGGTATGCGAACACAACATAACTAATTATCAGAAGACTCAGAGGGATGCGAGAGAGGATACAATTTATATGTACAGTTCAACAATATCAAAACGGTAAAAACTAGACAAGTAACAAGGCCCAAATAAATCAAAATATATATAAAAATTAATAAAGCCAAATAAAGTCAATGTACAAGCTCGAATTATTGAAGTTCCCCAGCAGAGTCGCCAGAGCTGTCACACCCCTTTTCTACCCCAGAAGATATATGCGTGTTTATATATGTTGGGTTAAAGAGTTTTCCAATTAAAGTGACAAACTTAAGTAGGGATTATTTTACTTACAGAGTCGCCACTTGAAATTGAGTTTTGGGGTGTTCCAAGTCACCTTTTATTTGAATCCCTAGTCAAAGGAAGGTTTGACTCTATTGGTATGTGAAAACAAAGTCCGGGTAAGGAATTTTGTTGACCGGAAAGAAGGTGTAAGGTATTTTCCGAGTTCCGTGGTTCTAGAACGGTTGCTTTATTGACTACAACTTGGCTTAAATTAATTTTGGATAAATTGTGATTTATTGATTTTCATATTTTATCTAATCACTTTTAATTATTCAAATATGAAATTATCTTTAAAACGAATCACGTGTGTGAATCCGATTTTTATTGTGCCAAAATTATGTCACGCGTACGTGTACACAATTAATAGCATTTTATTATATTAAGATTATTTTGGCCAAAGTTGTGCGAATACGTATTTCAGTTTTAATTTTGGTTATCGTAATTATGTCACGCGAACGTATACATAATATACGATGATTTGATTAATTTATGGCGCGCTTAAAGCATTCTAACGTACTCAAAAATTATTTTCCTAAGTTTGGGATTATTGTGATGCTTAAGAGTTATACATTCTTCTGACTTAACACCACTCATATCCTATTCTAATTCCTTGCCAAGAAAGAAACAACTTTAATTTTCCATGTATCTAATTTAACAAACTCACTTAAATTACCACTTCAACATGCTAAAACAAAAGAAATGTAACATAACCATATAAGTAAGAAAACTAAATCAAAGTCCATATCATATTTAACAGAAATCGTCCAAAACAAACTTATATGTACTCAAATGAATTAATCTTTAAAACCAATATATAAACCAAATAATATACAATCTGAACACAAACAATACGAAAGAGATCAAGTATTTTCCATAGAGCAAATGAAATTTATCATGAGCAGATAGAAACACTAATATATCAAAGCAAGTGTATACTAAAAATATAAACAAATACTGAAAAAAATAAATTCGAATGGACCTTTATATTGATGAATAAAGCTAAAAATTTACAACTCAATCGAAATAACAAATCAACAATCGTTGGACGAAAACGCCGAAATTGCGAACCGGAACCTCGACATAGAAGCCTTGCCTGACCGATGAAGACGGGAACAGTTTTAGGTAGTTTAAAGCAGTTTTTGGAGTTGTTTAGTGGCTGAAGTTTGGTGGTTTCATGGCTGGTTTCAGGTGTGGGTTCGAGTGAAGTTTCAGTTGATTTTCATGGCTGTTTCAAGACTATTTTCAGGTTGGTTTGGGGGTGGATTTTCAGCTCATTTTTTTTGGGGAGAGGGGGGGGGGGGGGTTAACTGGAGAAAAGTGGTTGTTTTGGGGGGTTATCGGCAGCTGTGGGTGGACTGGTTTTCAGCTCGTTTTTTGGGCTGCTTTCAGCTCGCTTTTGAGCTGTTTTGAGGGAGTTTTGGGGCTGGATTTGCAGCTCGTTTTTTGCTGCTTTCTCCTCCCCCCTATGGCTGATTTTTGAAGCAATTATATAGAGTGTTTTGTTGGTCTTTAGGGTGGAGATGAAGCTCCCTTTTTTGTGAGTGTCCATATGTGTTTGTAGAGGGATCATGTGAGGGAAGTGTTTGTGTGAGTTGTTAAAGAGGAAGAGTGGAGTGTGAGTTGTTAAAGATGAAGAGTGGGAGTGTGAGTTGTGAGGGAATAATTGTGTTGGTGGTAAGGTGTGTGTTAAGTGATGTGAGGGAGTTGGGAAAAATCCAAGCATGGTCAAAAATTAGGTGTTCACATATCCGTGCATAGAATTCCTTAGCATTTTGATCCATTCGTTCGTTCATTTCCCTCATGAATCTCTTGAGCTCAGTTTTGAAAGGATCATTGGTACTATCATTACTCCCGGATCCACTACCTGCTTGATTTTTATTGAAACCGAACTCCTCCCTCAAAGCAACGTTACCGGTTCTTTACGCTATTTGATTTGCAGGCACGCCGTGAGGGGCTCGAACTCTTCCATTAGAATTATTGGAAGCAACCGAAAGTGCTTGCTTCAGCTCCGTCATTACACTGTCTTGTCTTGAGAGATGATTCATAATTTTTCTTTGTTGCGCTCTCAAAACTTTTACCGTTTCAACAACAGGTTCATCGTTCATGTCATCAGGAGTTTGACTTCTCACACGACGAGGATTTCGTTCTTCGCGAACTAGATTTGTCTCATCTCCTTCGTTGTGAGTTTCACTGGTTGAATCATCACGCCGGAAAATATTTTCATGCTCGTTGTTTGTTCCAACATTAAAAGAGTTGTTCAAATCGTTAACTGCTATATTTGATTTTTTTTTACTAAAGAAAAGCATCAAATTGCGTTAGTGATAGATAAATGGATCAAAGTAATAATACAATTGTCTATGCCCCACGATGGGCGTCAAACTATTCACCCGTAAAACGGTACAGTTGAATTTGTATCATGGTTTATAGACACGTGAATTAATTTGATCCAAGAATATAAATTAATGAAGAGCAGAAATGAATTAATTAAGTAAATTTAAAGAAAACACAAGCCTCGTGCTTTTTCAGCTTGGAAAAACTTGGCCAAACATAATTTCACTGAAGGTCATCCAACTTATCATTTATTTCAAAAAAGTCAGTTATCTATTTTTCATCACTTAAAAGTCATTCAACTTTACCTTTATAACTTAAAAGTCATTCTAGTTCAAAACTTATAAAATATTCAATAAAAATATGACATGGCATTACATTTAATTAAAAAATCTAATAATAATGCCACATAAGCTTAAATAGACTATGTCTAAGTTAGACCCATTTCTTCCTCAACCCGATTTCAGGCAGTTTTTGAATATTAGTTTTAATTTATTTTATATGAAAAACCGACAGATTTCGGTCGGTTTCTTAAAAAATAAATTTCGCAGGATTCTAAAATAGTTTCCCGCATTTTTGCGCCAAAAAAAAAAACGACCGAAGTCGGTCGGCTTCGTATATATATATATATATATATATATATATATATATATATATAGTTTGGAAAACCGACCAACTCGGTCGGTTGGCCGCAGTCGGTTTTGGCCGAATTTTTAGTAGTGAACTTCTACTATACAATTTCATTGTGGGTGTTTCTTATCAATATTTTGACTTTAATGGAATAGTAATTTGTGAAAATAAGTTCTTATTAGCTTGTTGTTCTTGTTTGTTAGTGGTACATTTATATGTTATGTGAGATTGAAGTCGGTTGGTTTTCCAAAATATTTTATTTTTTAGTTTTTTTTATGAAACCGACCGACTTCGGTCGGTTTTATTTTGCGCAAAAATATGGGAAACTATTTTAGAATCCCGCAAAAATTATTTTTTAAGAATTTTTCATATAAAATAAACTAAAACTAATATTCAAAAAATTGCTCGAAATCGGGCTGAGGAAAAAATGAGTCTAACTTAGATATGATATATTTAAGCTTATGTGGCATTATTGTTAGATTTTTTAATTAAATGTAATGCCATGTCATATTTTTTATTGGATATTTTATATGTTTTGAACTAGAATGACTTTCAAGTTACAAAGGTAAAGTTGAGTGACTTTTAAGTGATGAAAAATATATAAGTGACTTTTGTGAAATAAATAATAAGTTGGATGACCATGGGTGAAATTAACCCTGCTATTATATGTAAATACGTATCTGCTTAATAATAAATTAATTTAAGCATTTATAAGTACTTTTAATCAACTCATCCAAACACGCTCGTAGTCAAAGGAGAAAACTCTCAAGTGGTCCGGCTCATTGGTGACGAGCAAAGCAGTAAATGGTTGTACTATTTGACGGATAGCATAAATGGAGGAAAGTATACAAACAATCATTTTAAGGCTTCTATTTAGGGATTAGCATTACTTATTTTGTCCTGAAAATTTGAACTAAAAATTTAAATTTCAAGATAATTTATGATATTTGTATCCTAGAAAAACTAAAATTTAAGTTCAAACCCATAAATTTTGGCGTTGGGGTTGGGTACCTTTTTTTCCGCCGGCTTCTACAAGAGTGAACTTTTTGGCGATTCTCAAAGATTTGGGTGGGAATAAAACAAAAGTAATCGACTTTAAAGTCGCCAAAAGTAAATACTAAGACGATGAACAAATGTTGATGCAAGTGATGAGGTCAGATAGATTCTCCCTAGTATGTGCATTATATGAGGTATGTAGTTTCCAAGTAAAAGATAAGAAATGCTAGTGGATTTGAATTTATTTCCTACTTTTCGTCTGAGTAAGAACTTTTTTTTGAAGAAGAAAATATCACTCCACTTGGTACTCATAAACAAACAAAAACAATGTTTAAACGATTAAAAGAGGAAAACGAATATTTGTCATCTTGTCTTAAGAGACCACCAGTCCACCACCATCATGTTACTTAGCATTTTGCACCGCTATTGTTTACTCTTTTTCACATTTACGCCATATCTATTTACTGTGGAAATTTAACACTTGATTTATAATCTACAAAATCATTAAATATCATTTTGAACAAAGTTTCTTACATATGACAAGTATGCGCGGAGTAAACTTGGGACACTATAAGGAAATATAAAACAGAAAAGGGCTATATTTGCCCCAATACTATAAAATATAAGTTATATTTATCCTGTATTTCAGTTTTTTTTAGCATAAATACTTTTATCATTATACTTTTTATCATTATACTTTTGGATCATATTTGCTCGCTGTTAAATTGCTTGGTCCCATCCTTAAAAAAAATAGGTGGCTAGCCTTGATTGGATAAAAGACCCTCCCCCCAAATCTAATCCATCCGAATTGAATTATTACTTCTATTTTCTTTTAAACTATTTTTGAGATGGAATCATTCCATAATAAATAAATTTTCGTTTCTTTAGAAAAAAGGCAAAAATTAATCTGAATGTCACTACAACCACATGACCACCATCCCCACTCTCACTATTTGTCTATTTCATTGCATTTCCAATGGTGTCTCCATTTTGATCGGAATAATTAATGATCAAACAACGTTAGCTGGTTCTTAAAGTGTTAAAACATATTCGCAAAAATTCAATTGAAAAATCTGTGCACTTGATAAACGCAGAAGGGGAAGGTTATCTGCACTACGAAAGTCTTTTGCCGCGCGCTAGTCATCGGTTGTTCCGCCAACGCCATTTTTTTTTAACACACTGATAATGATACGTATTAACACACTGATAATGATACGTACTTACACTCCTTATTACTTATATATACACGTATATTGAGCTATAAAAAAGAAATTTACCTATCAAATCTCTTCTAAGAAACAAAAGTAACTGAGAAACCCATTCTTATTCTCGGAAAACTGACATTGGTAATTACATTTGCTTGTTTCTCTTTCTAAATAAATAGTACAGTATTTAATATAAAATGGATCTTGGCGGGTCTTTTTTATCCAATCAGGCCAACATGTCCTTTTTAAGACGAGACCAAGTTATTTAAAATTTGAGGCCAAATATGATTCAAAAGTATAACGGTAAAAGTATTTATACCAAGAAACTGAAACACAAAGAGTAAATATAACTTTTTATGGATTATGCATATATTGCCCATTCCGAATATAAAACCATTAAATGGCTCTAAAATACGTGCTTATACAACTTTTCTCAGAAGCACATGTTTTAGTAGTCCCACTAATTGATTAGGGCGTCGACTCATGAGCTCAAAGTCAAGTCCAACTGGACTTGTTGCAGTAATATTGTGTCAAGTTTAGCTCAAAATCGAACTATATTATAGTATAATCAAGCTTGAGACGAGCCCAAATCAGCTTGTTAACATATGTTTTCCAGCATAGTCTACAATTTTCTAGTGATAGACTGATAGGTTGAGAGATAATATAAGAACTAACCGTTTAAATTGAGGTTTGAATTTGAATACGGTTGAATCATGGGTACGGTCAAAACCGATTAAGTCAGTCGTACGGACTGGTCGAGGTGATAATACTTCGATCAAAGGGTATCTTCGTGACGACGGATTGAGGTCCGAAGTAAGGGCATCGAGCTTCGAGCTCTAAGACCGATCAACGACAAGCTCTGTATCATTATTGAGCTCATATCCAAATCGAACTATGAGGCAAAGCGGAGATTATCGAAAATGCATAGACCGACCAACACTCACCCCGAATATCGAGACTCCAAGTCAGAGTCGAGCTCGAACCAAGGCCGAGGGCTCGATCCAATACCGAGCTCGAGCCGGTATCGAGCTCACAGACAAGAGCCGATGCCACCGCACTAGGGGAGAGAATCTTGGCAGGAATCGAGGAAAAGACAATTCATCATGGGTTCTCCACTATATGTTTTTTATAGATAAAGTAGGATCCCTCTACTATAAAGGGCGAAATCCTTGCAAGCATAAGGGGGAGATGGTAAAAAGGACAACTTCAGAGAGATTAACACTTTTGGGCTCATTTACTTTGCCTTGTTCATCAATATTTCCTTTTTCTCTGCCTTATATTTCATTCTATACCAAATTATATCACATATCCTTAAAACCATATACAAATTTAACTCTATCCAATATTTTGGGTAAATAAATCACACGAATTAGAAATTCGAAATTAGGCCTGAAATCTGAATGCAATTAAGTTAAATATAAAACATAAAAGTGTACTTTCAAAACCAAAAAAAGAAGAGGTAACAATATAATTACATCACATAGAATAATTAATAAAAATTCCCAATTACTTATTAGTACTTCATATGTTCTAATTTAGGCGAACCTACTTTCTTAATCTGTTTAAAAAAAATGATCTCTTTCTAAATTTGAAATAATTTAACTTAAACTTCCAATTGTACCCTTAACGAGAAACTTTAATGGTCATAAAAACACTTTGGTATATAAGTTTCAAAAGAATTATATCCACACAAATATTATGACTTATATATGACTACAAATTTTAAAAGTCTTCATTTCTTTTTTAAATTTCGTGTTCAGTCAAATATGTTCACATAAATTGGAACGGAGGAAGTCTTAATTATTAATTTTAAGTTAATCACCAATTTTCTTACTCCTTACGTCTATAGGATATTAATTTTAATCTTTATCGTGATAATTACACGACTCAATCGAGCCAAGCGAACCAAGTAGATCAAGCCCGAACTTCCACCTAGTCGAGCTTTAATTGAACACTGATAGAGCAAATTAAACTGAGCCCGTCTCATTCTACATAGCCCCGAGTTGGCTCAGGTAAGTGCCTTTGGCCTAGCTAGTTACTACACTCCTCACCTACCCATGCAAAAGACTTATTTCACGGAAGACTTGACTTTCACCATTTTGTTCTGTCTAGAAGAGATGCCCACCATATATTTATGAAACGAAAAAAGAACACGTTATACAAATCCCTTAGGAATTTTCTTGGCAGCTGCAGATGTGGAAAAAAAAGACTTGAGTTTTCATAAATAGTCCCATTCCAATAGATAATGGACACAATCTACAACTCGAGCTTACAAATAACCTAAAAGTTACAAAGCATTATTCAAGAAATGGACCGGCGGCTTTATGAAGCAGTTTTCAAGGGAGATATTCCAGCCATTCATAAACTCATAGAAGAAGATGAAAACATAATAAAACAAACCATTCCAGGATCATTACACACCATATTGCATCTAGCAGCTAGACTTGGCCACGTAGAATTGGCCACGGCTATCGTGAAACTGTTCCCGGAGATGGCGTCGGCCGAAAACCGGGATCTTGAGACGCCTCTACATGAAGCATGCAGAGAAGGAAGGATTGAAATTGTGAGAATCCTGCTTGAGAATGATCCTTGGGTTGGTTACAAGACGAATTTGTGGGATAAGAGTGTGCTTTATGTAGCATGTGAGAGAGGTAGAATTGAAGTGGTTAAGCATTTGCTTAACAATGTCCAAAGGCTATTGATGCTTGAAGTTGATATGTTGACTAGTTCACTTCATGTTGCAGCTTCTTCCGGCCATACAGGTAAAAGTTCCGCCATAATTTGGATGTTCAGACTTCGAATTAGTCTCCTTTTCTTTTTCTTATGTAGTGTTATTCAAGCCGGCTTAAACATGTACATCTCAACTAATCCATCAATTGTGTACCTAGGGGCATCAAACGATCGGGTCGGGTAGGATATGAACGGGTCAAAATAAGTAAATTATCCGACCCGACTCATATTTAATACGGATAATATGGATATCCATATTATCCATGACTTCTTGAATATGATCACTTTTGGGAGAATTTCTAATCTCCAAACTTAAGGAACCCCCAATTTAAGTCTTTCAAAATGTAAAAGTTAACCCATTAGTTATCCATTGGTTATCTATTTTTAAGTGGATAATATAGTTCTTATCCATATTCGACCTGTTGTTAAAAAAATCGTTATCCAATCTATTTTTTAATGGATAATATGAGTGAATAACTGTTTTCTTTTAACCATTTTGCCATCTCTGTGTGTACCTATTATCTCCAATGCTGATCGGGTTATCCTTCTACCAAAACTTAGACAGATTAGAAGAAATCATTTAGTAACAGTTTTTTTTGTTTGTATATGCTGAGATTTAAGCCCTAATATTTGACGTTACTACTACGCCAAACTCTTGGGCGCAGCTCGAAGATTAGACTCTCTCAACATTGTTTGACATTTGCATATTAACATGCCTTGGATTGATGTTACGTTCATGCACAAATTCACTATGTGAACTTATTAAGGAAACATAGCTAGTAGCTAGTAGTCACCAAGGAGTTATATTCTACAGCTAAACTAGAACTATATGATAATGTTACTTCCATCGTCCTATTTTATGTGTCACAGTTCATCTTTAGCTTGTTCTAAAAAAAAAGATATATTTCTAAATTTAAATATAATTTAATTTTAAACATATCATTTGACTTTTAATGAGATGATTATAGTCACACAAATGTCGATGGCTTGTTTAGACTACAAATTTTAAAGTTTTTTTTTTTTTTATTAAAAAACACGGTGCACAGTCAAAGCTATCACAATGGGATGGAGGGATTATTATGCAAATACTAGGCAAATAATGGAAATTTGCTTCGATTTAGGATTATCCATAGTCTTGGATAGTAGGAAAGGGAGCTTGCTTTGGTTAAGAAAGCTTGCGAGCACAAAAGGTAGTGACAATAAAATTTAGCCAAGTTATGCCTATTTCCTTATAACCAAATTAAACTAGTAAAGAGTTCATCCAAATTAATGTCTGCGTTAGCTTTTAAACTAAATAATTTAGGTCTATAAATTAGTACCATCTTTATTCTAGGAAAAGTATTACTATCTCAAATAAGCTTAAGACAAAATCCGTCTTTGAACTGAAATCAGTTCAATTTATCAATGTTGTGTTGGATTTGAGGTTGGGGTAAGAGGGAATTATACTCATGTGACAAACAGAGTCAGAATTTAAAATTTGTGGGTACAGAAATTCTATTTCATTTAAGTTATTAAATTTTAGGATTTATAATTTGTATATATCTAATAAATTTGTTAAGTTAAATAAGAAACTGGTGGCAATAAAGGATGATAACGATGGATGTTGTCGGTAAGAGCAAGTTTCATAGAAGAGACAAATAAGAAAATTAGTTTTCGCAAAACAATTTTTAAAGCCATCAAAGCAGACAATTTGTGAAAGATAATAAAATACTTTTCATCATGCCAAAAGAACACGTACGTAAATGTGCTTCTTCATTTTAACTTCCGTACACATCAACTGTTATGTCATACGCAGTGTCGGACCCAGGATTTTATGTAAGCGGGTTCAATCTTAGAAGTATATAAATTTAGTAGTAAAATAATAGTTATCAAGTGGGTTCAAATAAAATATTTATATAAAATTTACACAGCTTTAATCTTAATTTATACATATATATAATATTATTTTTTTATGAAGCGAGTTCAAACCCGCTATCCACCGCTTGGGTCAGCCACCGGTCATAGGTCCTCTATTTTTCCAATGTTCACACGGCCAAAGTCTACGTCTGGGCCAAGATCCTCATTGCTTGACTAATTAAGAACGAGTGTCCTATCCTTATCCTCTTCTTCTTTGTGTTTTAGCTGTTGCCGTTAAATGTCACTTTTTTTTCTAAAAAGGAAAAATTCTCTTTCCAAGTTTATTATAAAGTCACCTTTATATATTTGTTTATACGTTTACATCTTACAACACTATTTTTCAAAGGAACTCAGCACCACTCAATATAGTTAGTTCTATAAAAAGTAGGAACTGTTACTTTTTTCTTTAGGAATCATCCATAAAATTCTGAGTGAAGACTCATTTACGAGAGAAAAATAGATTAAATAAAGTGTCTATGTTGATTATTACTGCGACTAAATTTGTTTGTAATATGATCTATATTGTATATAACTTCTTGCTTGTTACCAAAAGGGAAAAATTAAAATGTTGAAGCATGAAGCAATGAGGAGGAATACATGACATCGAAACCTCGAGATTGTCATAAAACTATTTCATGACCCATATGACTATGTATATCAACAAGACTTCATAAAATTTAAATCATGTTTAAGGATTCTATAGAAAATCCCTTTAAGACCACCAGATGTATATTCTTTATGCTAGGTTTGACTTGATTTATAAGTATAATTTAGGGTATGTTTGATACGACGGAAAATATTTTTTGAAAAATATTTTTAAATTTTTTCATGTTTGGTTGGCTTAAATATTCTGAAAAATATTTTCCTCATGAACTCATTTTTCTCCAATTGGGGGAAAATATTTTTTCCATATCAAGAAAAGGGAAAACATTTTCCAACCTCCCCATCCCACCACCCCACCACAACCCTCACCCACCCCACCCCCACTGCAACCCTCACCCACCCATCACCTCACCACTACCCCTAACCCCCACCTCCCACCCCGACCCACCACCTCTAGTTTTTCACTAACCAACAAAACATGAAAAAATAAGTGATAAATATACTCATGGAAAACATTTCTCTTCATCCGAAACACACCCTTAATGACATAAAAAAATCGTCCTATTGTGGATATAATAATTGATCATACAAAAATCATGAGAACGGCGATAGTGATCTTTATTTTCTTTGGACACACTAAATGAGACAACACTAAAACAAGAAGCTCTATTGTAGGAAAATTCAGAAAATCATATACGTGAAGTTATTGGACTGAGAGTGTAATTAAGACCAATTAAAGTACTATCATTCTTAGCTTTCTCTAATTAATTTGCAGAAATAGTGAAGGAAGTGGTTAAAGTGCGACCAGATTTTGCTTGGAAAAAGGACTTGAACGGGTGCAACCCGTTACATATAGCTTGCAGCAAAGGGCACTTAGATATAACTAGAGAATTGTTAAAGCTGGACATGGACCTCTCTGCCCAACAAGATAATGAAGGCAGAACACCACTTCATTGGGGTGTAATTAAAGGACGAGTGAGTATCATTGATGAGATACTCTCAGTGAGTCTTGAATCTGCTGAAATGATAACCAAAAATGGAGAGACCATTCTCCATTTGGCTGTCAAGAATAACCACTTTGAAGTGCTTAAGTTTTTGATGGAGAGTCTTAATGTTTCGAATCTCATGAGTGTTCAAGATAATGATGGAAATACCATTCTCCATTTGGCAACTGTCAGGAAACTCACCACGGTAACATATTACTTTTGCACTTTTTTCTATTTCAGTTCTAGGTTAACATCTTGTCGTGCCATTTTATGTGAAGGTATATGATCATGCATGGAGTTCAAGAAAGAACGAAAAAACTTTTAAAACCTATGATACATTAGTCCTAGGTGATTTAATGCTCGGCAAATTTAGCCTTTAATTTTTCGGCGACTTTAAGTTATAACTCACTTTAAAGGTAATGAAAACTTTCTTGTTCATAATCAGTTAAGTTTCCTGAAAAGCAAGGCAAATAATCTTCTACAGCAGGTTTTTTTTTTCTACGGCAGGTTAAATTACACTAGTTATGTGGAAATTCATTTTATGTATTACACTAAAAAATTAAAATTAGCTACGAACTTCGCTACTAATTTGTTGCTAAATCAGCCGTAGCTTAGAGAATTTCTTGATAATCTATCAATAATCTGTCGCTAAATATATCGAATTACAGACGGATTTTTCTCTTTAATTAGTGTTAGTATATATACGATATTACTCCTTTTATCCCAATTTATGTCCTTGCACACCAAGTTGCACAAAGACTACATTTTCTAAATTCGAAGCCCAAAACTAAATGTTCTCTTCTGTACACTCCTCTCTTCAGATGGTCATTTATCTACTTAAGCTTGGGATTGAAGTAAATGCATTGAATCAAAAAGGATATACAGCTTTAGATGTAGTTGAAGCAGATGCAAGTAACTCAGGTGCACTTGCAATCATCCCAGCATTACAAGAAGCAGGTGCTAAAAGATGTGACCAATTACCTCCTGTTTTTCAAGACATCCAGCAGCTAGCATCACCAAATCCAGGCCTAAATATGGTTCCCTGGCCAAGAAAAAGTACCTTTGAATCTCCATCCTCCTCATCTCAATATTCTTATAATCATCAAAGGAAGCACAATACTAATAGTTATCGCGCTACTAGGGCAAAGAAAATCGAGCTCCAAAGTGAAGGTCTAAGAAATGCAAGAAAAACCATAACAGTTGTAGCAGTGCTAATAGCAACTGTCACGTTTGCTGCTGGAATTAACCCCCCTGGTGGATTTAATCAACTTAGTGGAAAAGCATTATTGGGTAAAAGTGCAGCATTTAAGGTATTCTTGGTATGTAACATTGTGGCACTATTCCTTTCCCTTGGAATTGTTAATGTTCTTGTTAGTGTTATTCCATTCAAGAGAAAGACAATGATGAAACTAATGGTGGCAACACACAAAGTAATGTGGATTTCAACATTTTTTATGGCATCAGCTTATATAGCTGCAATATGGGCAATTATGCCACAAGGAAAGGGGTCTAATTGGGTGCTAAGTGAGGTTGTGGTTATAGGTGGAGGGTGCACTTTGGCTGTGTTTCTCAGTTTGGGAATTTTGTTGGTTAGACAAATGCAAAGGAAGACAGATTGGAGAAAAAGAAGAGAAAATAAGAAGATGAAAGAGGAAAGTCCAAAGAGTAATACTAGTACAGTTGAAGAAATGAAAGTTGTGAAGAAAGATAGTCACGAGGGTAGCAGCAACTCAGATGTTGATAGCTCAGATCAAGGTTATCATTTGTATTAATAGATGATTAGTTACCTCCATTTGTAGATTCTTATGATCTGCAGTTCTTTTTAATAGAGAATAATTAAAAGCCATATGTATATTAGTTCCTTGTACAATATTATCAGTTGACAGATGCTATTTATTTGTTGAAGTATTTTCCATTAATAGAGACTTGTATCCTTTCATAGTATATATCTTCTAGATGTGCATCTTGTTGTTGTACGGTATAAAATTGATGAGCGACAGATGAATACTCGACTAGTTGACACGTGAAAATAAAGGTTAAGTGACATATGAGTCAGCAAATAGCTGGCACCGGTTATGAATATGTGATCGGTGCTGAATAAGTTCCGAAGGCATTGGAACCGGTGACGAAAATATAAAACGAAGATATCGGTTGAAAAAGACAGCATTTAATGAGCAACTATTACAAATTTTTTTTACATTAATGCCCAACTGTTATGTAGCCATCAAGAGGGGTTTTATTCATATTAAAGAACAGCTTAATTTGGGGATCTTGTCTCCCTGAATTGCGCTATAAATAGGAGAATTAGTATTCATTAGATGACACGAAAAATCTTTCTATACATAAAAGGAAAAATCTATTCTCAAGCAGAAACAGAAAAAAATAGTTTCTTCCCATAAGCACTTTTGAGAAAAATACACTTAGAAGCACTTTTAAAAGCATGACCAAACACTAATTGCTTGTGATGACCCGATAGGTCATTATAGTTTTACCCTTTATTTTTGTGTTTCGAGACCTTGAATAGCTCCGTTTAGCCTTCCTCTATTTACATGTGTAGTCCGTGTCCTTTTTCCGAAAGGTTTCTATGAGAAAATTGATGAAAATGTGAAATCGTACCTTAAAACTCATTTGAGTTGACTACGATCAATGTTTTGTGATAACGTACCCCGAATAAGTGTTTTGACGATCCCGGTGGATCCGTATCGTGATTTGGGACTTAGGGGTATGCGCAGAATCGAATTCGAAAGTCCCTAACTTGAATTAACGCAATTTGTTGAAAACTAGTAATTTAAAGCTTTAAAGGATTCATAAGTTTGACCGTATGTTGATTTTATTACTACCGGATTCGGATTTTAGTTCCGGAACTTGGTATAGGTTCGTTTCAGTATTTATGACTTGTTTGCAAAATTTGGTGCAAAACGAAGTTGATTTGACATGATACGGACGTCCGATTGAAAATTTAAAAAGTTCTTAAGTTTCTTTGAAAACTTCATTTGTTTTGGTGTCCGATTCGTAGTTTTATGTGTTATTTTGATGTTTTGATCGCGCGAGCGATTTCGTATGATATTCTTGTACTTCGATGCATGTTTGGTTTGGAGCCCCGAGGGCTCGAGTGAGTTTCGTATAGGCTAACAATGATTTGAACTTAGGAAAAATGCTAGTTTAGTTTCTGCTGGTTTCTGGTGAATGCTTCTCGCGATCGCGAAGATACTCCCGTGATCGCGAAGAGTAGTTTGGAACTGGGGTGGATTTTCTCATCGCGAAAGCGAGGTTTTGGTCGCAAACTAGGAGCAGTGGGGGGTCTTTCCTTCGCGAACGCAGCTACTCAATCGCGAACGCGTAGTGTTAGGAGGCGGGGGCTGGGAATGGAGCTTACTCTACGCGAACACGAGCCTAGGCTCGCGAAGGTGAAGGCGAGGTGGGCTAAGCCTACGCGAACACGTAGAGTGTTTCGCGATTACGTAAGCCAACTGGGCAGTGCCCTTCGCGAACGCGTCATGTGTCTTGCGAACACGATGAACACCTGGCGCCTAGTCACTTAAACTTCCAAAAATAGGGATTTGACCCATTTTCACCATTTGTTTATTAGAGCTCGGCCTAGAGGCGATTTGGAGGAGAAATTTCATCACCCTTTCATAGGTTAGTGTACTTTAACTTATTTTTTTTCTATTTCCATCAACACCCATTAATTTCTAACCTTGATCTATGTTCTTTCATGGTAGAAAATTAGGGATTTGGGAAGAATTGTTTTTTTTTTTGCAAATTTGTGATTTAGAACTCACATTGAGGTCGAATTTCGAAACTAATTACATAATCGGGCTCAGGGGTGAATGGGTAATTGGGACCAAGCGGGTCCGGGGTTGACTTTTGTTGACTTTTTGAGAAAAGTGTAAAGCTCTTAACTTTATATCTTGTAATTGATTTTCCTAGCATTAATTGATGTTGTTGAGTCGATTTTTGGTTAGATTCGATTGGTTTGGAGGCGGATTTTAGAGGAAAGGCCCCGATATAGCTTTGATTTGCTTGCGAAGCGAGGTAAGTGTTGGGTTTAACCTTGATTTGAGGGAATAGGAACCCTTGAGCTATGTGCTATGTAAATTTCATGTGTAGCGGCGTATATGCGAGGTGACGAGTGTATGTACGCCGTCAATTACTTGTTTCCATGCTTTTCCATATTTCATTAATTATTTTATTCCAGGTCTTAACTGTTGCATACTTTAATTGCTTTCTATGCCTTAACTTGCCACTTGTCATTTATTATTCTCGTATTAAAAATGTTAGTTTCTTCCATGCTTTCATGATTAATTGCTACTTGCCTTAATTGTCTTACTTGTACAGTCTAACTGTCATATATTTGGCCTATCTTATTGCTCAGTATTAATTGTAGCATTTCTTGTTTTGGTACGAGATTCTTTTATGGTTTTGCTTTTATATTCGTTAATCGTAGAGATTCTTGTGATTCGAGTTATTAAATTGAATACACTTATTAATTTTATTTATGGATCGGGTTGCACGCGCGCAGCATGTAGAATAAGAAAGGATTGATATTGTGGGATCGGGTTTTCCGTCGCAACAGATTTTATATGTGATTTTGATATGGCGAAATAAGGGAGGAAAATGATATTCATTCTGATTATATGGTGGGATTAGGTTGCGTG
The DNA here is from genome assembly GCF_000390325.3 of Nicotiana tomentosiformis. Classification (NCBI taxonomy): domain Eukaryota; kingdom Viridiplantae; phylum Streptophyta; class Magnoliopsida; order Solanales; family Solanaceae; genus Nicotiana; species Nicotiana tomentosiformis. Next base: position 88,872,938 of record NC_090819.1, on the reverse strand, counting down.
TCGCAATGGATTTGACATGTTATTATTGAAATTCATATGGTGAAATAAGGGAGGATTGTGTTTGTATAGTGGGATCGTGTTTCACACCGTAACTTGTGAAATAAGGGAGAATTGTGTTTGTATGGTGGGATCGGGTTGCGTGCCGCAATGAATTGTGTGTGTTGTATTCCTTATTGTATTGTGTTGGCTTCAGTGCTTTCGTACAAGATTATGAGGATTGGTATTTTTGGTGTTACTGATTTCGATGATTGAGTTTATTTTCATAAGTTAGTTGCCTGACTCTTTTTGCATCTCTTTCCTGTTATCATTATTATACTGCATACATGTTATTATAAGTGACCCGTCTTTGCCTCGTCACTATTTCATCGAGGTTAGGCTCGACACTAACAGAGTACATGGGGTCGGTTGTACTCATACTACACTCTTCACTTCTTTTGCAGATTTTGGGGCCGGTCCCAGTGGCATTCAGTGGACTGATCGGATTGACGATCGGACAGAGACTTGAGGTACAGCTGCTCGGCGTTCGCAGCCCTGAAATCTCCTTCTACCTTATCCTAGTTTTTTATTTCTTTTCAGACAGTTTACTTTCATTCAGACCATTATCTGTATTATTCCAGTCGCTTGTGCACTGGTGACACGAGTTCTGGGATTGTATCTAATTATTGTGGTTATTTTAGTTTTTCTCATTTTATTTCAATTCTATTTTAGTTATTACAGTTTAAGTGGTATAAATTAATCTGTTTGTTAAAAATGGCTAAAAACTATTCTAACATTGGCTTGCCTAGCAAGTGAAATATTAGGTTCCATCACGGTCCCAAGGGTGTGGATTTCGGGTCGTGACAAGTTGGTATCAGAGCACTAGGTTACCTAGGTCTCATGAGTCACAAGCAATCTTAGTAGAGTCTGGAGGATTGGTACAGAGATGTCTATACTTATTTTCTAGAGGCGATGGAGTTTAGGAAGAATGTCACTTATTTCTTACTCTGTCATGCGATTTTTATTCTATCATTGATGATTGAAGCCTTTTATCCTTGTTCTCTCACAGATGGTGAGAACACACACTGTATCTACAGCCGAACAGGAGCCGGAGCCCCTTGTGGCAGCTACGACTAGGGGAAGAGGTCGACGCCGAGGTCATGCTAGAGGTAGAGGCAGAGCTCAGCCTAGAGCTCGAGTTAGGGGTGGGCATAATTCGGTCCGAATCGAAGAAACCGACCGAACCGAACCGAAAATATTTTTATTTCAGTTTCAGTTATTTTGTTTTTTCGGTCGGTTTCAGTTTAAAATTTTAAAATTTTAGTTTTTTGGTTCGGTTTTCGGTTATTAATTTATTTGGTTCGGTTAACCAAAAAACTAAATTATTAGCAAACCAACAAATTTTCGGTCGGTTTCAGTCTAATTTACCAAAATTTTGAAAGAAAACCAACAAATTCGTCAGTCCAATTATTATATAGAGAGAGAACAATATAATAATGTTCAAACCGAAAATCGATTAGAAATAAACCTGACCAAAATTAAAAAACCGAACTTATTTCAGTTCGGTTTCGGTTTACAAAATCGAAAACCAAATAACCGAACCGAATTTCTTGAAATCGAACCAAACCGACCGAACGCCCACCCCTAGCTCGAGTAGCAGCACCCGCAGTGGAGCCTTAGGTGGATTTTAAGGAGGAGGTTTCCGCTCAGATTGTTCCCGTCGGACCAGCTTATGTTCCGGAGGGGTTCATAGCCACTCCAGTAATTCAGGACGCTCTAGTCTATTTGGTGGGACTTATGGATCATGTGGCCTAAACTGATACATTCCCGGTGGCACCAACTGTCTCTCGGGCTGGGGGAGGAGCACAAATGCCCGCTACTCATTCCTCGGAGCAGGTGGCTCCCCAGTATCAGACTCCAACAACACCTTTAGTTGGGGTAGTTCAGCCGGTTGTTGCGGCACGGGCGGGTGATAGGCACGCTTTGTCTTCTGAGGCAATGTTGAGGTTGGATAAGTTTACCAAGTTCTTTCCTGTTCATTTCAATGGTGCATCGTCTGAGGACCCACAAGATTTCCTGGACCGTTGCCACGAGGTATTGCGCAACATAGGTATAGTTGAGACCAATGGGGTCGATTTTGTAGCATTTCAAATGAATGGTTCCGCCCAAAGATGGTGGAGAGATTGTATGTTGACTAGACTAGCTGGTTCACCTGCACTTACCTGAGATCAGTTCTCATAACTATTTCTAGAGAAGTTCATTCCTGTCGCTCTGAGAGAGGAGTACCGTATGAAGTTTGAGATTCTTCAGCAAGGGGGTATGACTATCACCCAATACGAGACTTGATTTGTGGACCTAGCTCACAATGCCACTATCTTGCTTTCTTCTGAGAGGGAGAGAGTGATGAGATTTATTGATGAGCTCACTTTCACTCTCAGGCTTCAGATTGCCAAGGAGTTCGGGAGTGATATTTCTTTCTAGATGGCCGTAGATATTGCTAGACGGATCAAGTTGATTCGTGTTCAGGAGAGGGGGCCGGTGTCAGATAAGAGGCCTTATTATTCTGGCAGTTTTAGTGGTACCACATCTGGAGGCAGGTTGGTAGAGGCCATCATCCCAGTCCATTTCATTCAGTGCTTCAGGCATCTCATAGTGCTTCAGGGAACCGTGGTTCTTATGTGCCTCATTTTGGGTAGCCAGCCTATAGTGCACCATCATCTCCTATTAGTGCACCTCTGATTCAGAGCTATCACCATAGTTATTCGGCCCGTTCGGGTCAGCTTTAGCTTCAGCAGCCACAACAACAGGATGTGTATTTTGAGTGTGGTGGCATTGGTCACATCAGAAGGTTCTGTCCGAGACTTTGGGCGGCATGCCACAACAGAGTTCCCATGCCATGGTTCCGGCACCAGTTGCTCCACTGCCCGCTCAGCTAGCTAGAGGCAGGGGTCAGGAATCCAGATATGGAGGTCAAGCCGTTAGAGGTGGAGGTCAGGCCATTAGAGGTGGAAGCCATCCAGCTAGAGGCCGTCCCAGAGATGTGGTTCAGAGAGGTGGGCCCCAACCCTGATGTTATGCTTTCCAAACTAGGCCTAAGGCCGAGTCATCTGACGACGTTATCACAGTGATTGTTCCAGGTTTGTATAGATATGCTTTAGTTCTATTTGATCCAGGATCTACTTATTCCTACGTGTCATCCTGCTTTGCTTCATATCTGGTTGTGCCTCGTGATTCTTTGAGTGCTCCTATGTATGTATCCATGGCTATGGGAGATTCTATTGTTGTTGATCGCGTCTATCGCTCGTGTGTGATTACTATTGGGAGGCTTGAGACTAGAGTAGATCTTCTACTTCTTGATATGGTAGATTTTGATGTTATCTTGGGTATGTATTGGTTGTCACTTTATCATGCTATATTGAACTGTCACGCCAAGTCGGTGACCTTATCCATGCCGGGGTTGCCTCGATTAGAGTAGAGAGGGACTCTTGGCCACTATACCAGCAGAGTTATTTCTTATGTGAAGGCTCGATGTATGGTTGAGAGGGATGTCTAGATTATTTGGCCTATGTCCGTGATTCTAGTGCGTAAGTTCCTTCCATAGATTCAGTACCAATTTTTCGTGAGTTTGCAGAGGTGTTTCCTGCAGATCTGTCGGGGATGCCACCCGACAGGGATATTGATTTCTGTATCAATTTGGGTCCGGGCACTCAGCCCATTTCTATTCCTCCATACCGTATGGCTCCGCTAGAGTTGAAGGAATTGAAGGAGCAGTTGCAAGATTTTCTAGATAAGGGATTCAATAGACCTAATGTCTTTCCCTAGGGTGCGCCCGTGTTGTTCGTGAAGAAGAAAGATGGGTCGATGAGGATGTGTATAGACTATCGACAGTTGAATAAGGTCACTATCAAGAACAAGTATCCGTTGCTGAGGATTGATGACTTATTTGATCAGCTTCAGGGTGCCAATGTGTTTTCAAAGATTTATTTGAGGTCTAGCTACCATCAGTTGAAGATTAGGGCATTCGATGTCCCTAGACGGCTTTTCAGACTCGGTATGGTCTTTATGAGTTCCTAATGATGTCATTTGGGTTGACAAATGCCCCGACAACATTTATGGATTTGATAAACCAGGTGTTCAAGCCCTACTTGGATTCTTTTGTGATTGTATTCATTGATAATATATTCATCTACTCCCATTGTCGAGAGGAGCATAAGCAACATCTTCGGATTGTACTTCAAACTTTGAGAGATAGCCAGTTATATTCCAAGTTTTCAAAGTGTGAGTTTTGGTTGGACTCAATTCCCTTGTTGGGGTATATTGTATTGGCAGAGGGCATGGAGGTAGATCCTAAGAAGATTGAGGTAGTTCAGAACTGGCCTAGACCTACTTTAGCTACAGAGATCCAGAGTTTTCTGGGTTTGGCGGGTTATTATCGCCGGTTCGTGGATGGGTTTTCATCCATTGTAGCCCCATTGACTAAATTGACCCAGAAGGGTGCCCCATTCAGATGGTCAGTTGAGTATGAGCTGAGCTTTCAGAAGCTCAAGACTGTTTTGACTACAACGCTAGTGTTGCCCACCGGTTCAGGATCCTACACGGTGTATTGTGATGCCTCTCCTTTTAGGCCCGGTGCAATATTGATGCATGATGGCAGGGTGATTGCATACACATCACGACAGTTGAAGGTTCACGAGAAGAATTACCCTGTTCATGACTTAGAGTTGGCAGCCATTGTTCATGCGCTGAAGATTTGGAGGAACTATCTTTACGGCATGTCGTGCGAGGTATTCATGGATCATCGAAGTCTACAATAATTTTTAAAGCAGAAGGATCTTAACTTGAGGCAGATGAGGTAGTTGGAGATGTTGAAAGACTATGATATTACTATTTTGTACCATCCCAGGAAGGCCAATGTGGTGGCCGATGCCATGAGTAGAAAGGCTGTGAGTATAGGTAGCCTTGCGTACATTCCAGTTGGTGAGAAATCGCTTGCAGCAGATGTTCAGGATTTGGCCAATCAGTTCGTGAGGTTAGATGTTTCGGAGCCCAGTCGTGCTCTAGCTTGCACAACCGCTCGGTTTTTCTTGTATGAGCGCATAAAAGAATGTCAGTATGATGATCCCCATTTGCTTGTCCTTAAGGACACAGTGCGACACAGTGGTGCCAAGCAGGTTACTGTTGGAGATGATGGGGTTTTGCGGATGCAGGGCCGTATTTGTGTGCCCAATATGGATGGGCTTTGTGAGTTGATTCTTGATGAGGCCCATAGTTCCCGATATTTTATTTATCTCGGTGATGCCAAGATGTATCAGGACTTGCGAAAATATTGTTGGTGGAGGAGGATGAAGAATGATATAGTTGTATATGTAGCTCGATATCTAAATTGTCAGCAAGTAAAGTACGAGCATCAAAAGGCTGGTGGTTTGCTTTAAAGGTTAGAGATTCCTGAGTGGAAGTGGGAGCGTATCACTATTGATTTTGTTGTTAGACTCCCATATATTCAGAAGAAGTTTGATGCGGTATGGGTCATTGTGGACAGGTTGAACAAGTCAACACATTTCATTCTAGTGGCAGTTACCTATTCTTCATAGCAGCTAGATGTGATCTACATTCGCGAGATAGTCCTTCTTCACGGTGTGCTTGTGTCTATCATTTCAGATCGAGGTATGCAGTTCACGTCACACTTCTGGAGGGATGTACAATGTGAGTTAGGCACGCGGCTGGAGTTAAGTACAATATTTCATCCCCAGACGGACGGGCAGTCCGAACACACTATTCAGATAATGGAGGATATATTTCACACTTGCGTTATGAATTTTAGGGGTTCTTGGGATCAGTTCCTGCCACTTTCAGAGTTTGCCTACAATAACAGCTACCGCTCGAGCATTCGTATGGCTCTCTATGAGGCATTATATGGGAGGCGGTATCGTTCGCTAGTTGGATGGTTCGAGCCGGGGGAGGCTCGTTTGTTGGGTACAAATTTGGTTCAGGATGCCTTGGACACGGTTAAGATTATTCAAGATCGACTTCACACCATTCAGTCTAGACAGCAGAATTATGCCGATCGTAGAGTTCGTGATGTTGCATTCATGGTTGGAGAGAGGGTATTCTTCCAGTTTTCACCCATGAAGGGTGTGATGAGGTTCGGATAGAAGGGCAAGTTGAGCCCTAGGTATATCAGACCCTTTGAATTTTTGAGAGAGTGGGTGAGGTGGCCTACAAATTCGCATTGCCACTTAGTTTATCAACAGTTCATCTAGTGTTCCATGTGTCCATGCTATGGAAGTATCACGGTGATCCGTCCGCTGTGTTAGATTTTAGCTCAATCCAATTGGACAAGGATTTGACTTATGAGGAGGAGCCGGTGGATATTCTAGCCCGACAGGTCCTGCAGTTGAGGTTTAAGAGTTATCCTTCAGCTCAAGTGCAGTGGAGAGGTCAGCCGATCCAGGCAGCCACGTGGGAAGCCAAGTCGGACATGCAGAGTAGATATCCACACCTTTTAGCTAGTCTAGGTACCTTTCTATGTCCGTTCGAGGACGAACGCTTGTTTTAGAGGTGGAAAATATGATGACCCGATAGGTCATTAATAGTTTTACCCTTCATTTTTGTATTCCAAGACCTTGAATTAATCCATTTAGCCCTCCTCGATTTGCGTGTGAAATCCGTGTCCTTTTTCCAGAAGGTTTTTATGAGAAAATTAATGAAAATGTGAAATCGTGCCATAAAACTTATTTGAGTTAACTACGGTCAACGTTTTGTATAAATAGACCCAAATCGGTATTTTGACGGTCTCTGTGGGTCCTTATCGTGATTTGGGACTTGGGCGTATGCGCGAAATCGAATTCGAAATTCCCTAACTTGAATTAACGCAATTTGTTGAAAACTAGCAATTTAAAGGTTTAAAGGATTCATAAGTTTGACTGTACATTGACTTTGTTGCTACCGAGTTTGGATTTTGGTTCCGGAACTTGGTATAGGTTCAATTCAGTATTTATGACTTGTTTACAAAATTTAGTGCAAAACGGAGTTGATTTGACTTGATTCGGACGTCCAGTTGAAAAATTGAAAGTTCTTAAGTTTCTTTGAAAATTTCATCATTTGTTTTGGTGTTTGATTCGTGGTTCTAGGTGTTATTCGGATGTGCGAGTGAGTTCGTATAATGTTGTTGGGCTTAAATGCATGTTTGGTTTGGTGCCCCGAGGGCTCGGGTGAGTTTCGGATAGGCTACGGATGAGTTGAACTTAGGAAAAATGCTGGTTTAGTTTCTGTTGGTTTCTGGTGAATGCTTCTTCACGATCACGAAGATACTCCCGCGATCGCGAAGAGTAGTTTAGGACTGGGGTGGATTTTCTCATCGCGAACGCTAGGTTTTAGACGTGAACACGGAGTAGTTGTGGGGGGGGGGTCTGCCCTTCGCGAATGCGGCCACTCTATCGCGATCACGTACTGTTAGGAGGGGGGCTGGGAATGGAACTTACTCTACAGGAACGCGAGCCCAGGCTCGTGAATGCGAAGGCGAGGTGGGCTAAGCCTACACGAATGCATAGAGTGTTTTGTGATCGCGTAAGCCAACTAGGCAGTGCCCTTCGCGAACGCGTCAGGTGTCTTGCGAACGTGATGAACACCTGACGCCCAGTCATTTAAACTTCGAAAAATAGGGATTTCACCCATTTTTCACCATCTTTTCATTAGATCTCGGCGTAGAGGCGATTTGGAGGAGAAATTTCATCACCCTTTCATAGGTTAGTGTACTTTGACTTGTTTTTTTCCATTTCCATCAACACACATTAATTTCTAGTCTTGATATATGTTCTTTCATGGTAGAAAATTAGGGATTTGGGAAGAATTTGAGGTTTTTGCAAATTTGGGATTTAGACCTCACATTGAGGTCAGATTTCAAAACTAATTATATAATCGGGCTCGGGGGTGAATGGGTAATTGATTTTTGGTCCGAATCTCAGGTTTTTAGCAAGCGGCCCCAGGATTGACTTTTGTTGACTTTTGGGGAAAAGTATAAAAATCTTAACTTTATGTCTTGTATTTGATTTTCCTAGCATTATTTGATGTTGTTGAGTTGATTTTTGGTTAGATTCGATTGGTTTGGAGGTGGATTTTAGAGGAAAGGCCCCGATATAGCTTTGATTTGCTTGCAGAGCAAGGTAAGTGTTGGGTCTAACCTTGATTTGAGGGAATAGGAACCCTTGAGCTATGTGCTATCTAAATTTCATGTGTAGTGGCGTATATGCGAGGTGACGTATGTATGTACATCGTCAATTACTTGTTTCCATGCTTTCCCGTATTTCATTAATTATTTTATTCCATGTATTAACTGTTACATGCTTCAATTGCTTCTTATGTCTTAACTTGCTACTTGTCATTTATTATTCTCGTATTAAAAATGTTAGTTTCTTCCATGCTTCCATGATTAACTGTTACTTGCCTTAATTATCTTACTTATACGCTTTAACTATCATATATTTGGCTTGTCTTGTTGCTCAGTATTAATTGTAGCATTTCTTGATTTGGTACGAGATTCTTTTATGGTTTTGCTTTTATATTCCTTAATCGTAGAGATTCATGTGATTCGAGTTATTAAATTGAATTCACTTATTGATTTTACTTATGGATCAGGTTGCACGTCGCAATAGTTAGAATAAGAAAGGATTGATATTGATATGGTGGGATCGGGTTGCACGCCGCAACGAATTTTATATGTGATTTTGATATGGCTAAGTAAGGGATAAGTATGATATTGAATATGATTATATGGTGGGATCGGGTTGCGCGCCGCAACAGATTTGACATGTTATTATTGAAATTGATATGGTGAAATAAGGGAGGATTATGTTTGTACGGTGGGATCGGGTTACACGCTACAACAGGTGAAATAAGGGAGAATTGTGTTTGTACGGTGGGATCGGGTTGCGCACCGCAACGTACTGTGTGTTTTGTATTTCTTGTTGTATTGTGTTGGATTCAGTGCTTTCGTACGAGATTCTAAGGATTGGTATTTCTGGTGTTACTGATTTCGAGGATTGAGTTTATTTTTATAAGTTAGTTGCCTAACTCTTTCTGTATCTCTTTCTTGTTATCATTATTATACTGTGTACAAGTTATTGTAAGTGACCCGCCATAGCCTCGTCACTACTTCGTCGAGGTTAGGATCGGCACTTACAGAGTACATGGGGTCGGTTGTACTCATACTACACTCTGCACTTCTTGTGCAAATTTTGGAGTTGGTCCCAGTGGCGTTCAGTAGATTGCTCGGATTAACTATCGGATGGAGACTTGAGGTACAACTGCTCGTCGTTCGCAGCCGTAAAGTCCCCTTCAACCTTATCCTAGTTGTTTATTTCTTTTTAGATAGTTTACTTTCATTCAAACCATTATCTGTATTATTCTAATTGCTCGTGCGCTGGTGACACAAGTTCTAGGATTGTATCTAGATATTGCGGTTATTTTGGTTTTTCTTACTTTATTTCAGTTCTATTTCAGTTATTACAGTTTAATTGGTATCAGTTAATTTTTTTGTTAATAATGGCTAAAAACTATTCTAACGTTGGCTTGCCTAGAAAGTGAAATGTTAGGCGCCATCACGGTCCCGAATGTTAGGCGCCATCATGGTCCCGAGGGTGGGGATTCCGGGTCGTGACATTGCTGCTTAGTAGTGCTTTATAATTAATTAGCCAAACACAAATTGCTTCTCATCAAAAGTACTTTTGAGAAAAGCACTTTTGAAAAAAAGTACTTCTCAAAATAAGTTGATTTTTCCAGCTTGGCCAAACATGCTATAAATATTGTAACTGGAAATATTTTGGTGTATTTGTATTAAAAAGGTGATAATAAACACTTTTATACTAAAATGACTGAAGTATTCTTAAAGCTTTTACAAAAAAATAAATTTAAAAGCATCTTTATATGAAAAAGTACGAATGGTGGAAATAAAATTAAGTTGGAATTAGGTCTTTTATTTTGGGAAAGTTATTCAAGCAAAATAGAAATTGGCTGGTCGATTGAAATTAATTTCATTCGCTAGTCAAAAGGTGTATAAAATATATATGTAACTATATATATACATTTTGTCAGCTATTATTTTTTGGAGTGTCTAAAAATATATATTTCTCAAGTTATTTAGCGGATGACAAAAGATTAAGAATAAACTTGGTCAAAACGAAAGTGCCTAAGTTGAAATATTATAAATTGGAGGTAAGAAACTTATGACTTTTAGATAATTTTGGTTTATAATAACTTTTGCTATTTACTAAACACATTATGTAAAAACATATTTAAAAACTAATTTGACTAACTTATAAGCTTACTCAAACATACTCATCACCCTCCTCATCCAAATACTCATCCTCAATAATCTCTTCCTATTTAGCAATGTCCAAATCTGTTATCTTTCCTCTTCTTGTCAAGATCCTCTAGAACTGCAAAACAATTCGAGACTATGTTTTATCGCGCCCCTTTCCTTAGAGAAGTATGCCATAATTTTTATCAATTTATACATGACCTAAAATCCAAGAAATTACTTGTGACTTTTCTCAAGATTTATAAGACCAACTTGCAAGGTGTTGTACAATCAAGAAGTTGTCCACAATTTATAGCAAGATACTAATGGCCTTTACCTTTATTGCATTTGCCTATCGTTCTTCTAGTAGTTTTGTGAAATTTGAAGCATGGTGAAGCACTATCGTTGCTTCTATTTCAATGAATTTTGTATTGACCTGAGCGGTATAGATTTTGATGATTGACAAAGGAACACATGCATGAAGCAGGTCCATGGACACTGTACATATGTTATGATCAAAATCAAGCAAAAGGCATACACGTGCAAGGGATAAGTATAAGTGGTTATTTCTGATAATCCCTTAATAAAAAGATTGCATATTTGATAAGGAGAAGAACTACTTACTTGAAGAGAACTCTATCCCAGATAAAAAAAGAGTTAGAAGTTGAAGATAACTAGAACTCTTCTACCAAGGAAGAGTAAAGCATCGGACTTCTAGTTAATCTTTATTTTACTAACTCAATAAATGTTAATGTTGTTCTCTTTTATAGGTATCACACATATAGTGAATTTAAGCAAGAACTGCGAGCAAAATAGCAAGGCATTTTTGTGAGCAATTTTTGTGAGTTATAAAGGTGCAAACTTGAAGGTACATGAACCAGATTGAATAACCAGTTCCATGTGTCTATCTTTAATTCTAGTTCAATTGTAGTAGGAGCTTTTGAGTTGTACCTTTCAGCTTTCTTTAGAAAAAAATTGTAATAGGTACACGAGTTGTATCTTTCAAATTAGAGTTAGCTTGAATTAGTCGCAACGGCCTGTGGCGTGTTGCTACAAGGATTAGAGTTAATCCTTAGGCTTGCAAGAGTTTGTAAACAATGTTGTTGGCTCAAAGTTGTAGAGAAGTGTTTGGAGTAAATCCTACTAGGAAGTAGATCGTGATTTTTGTTTACCTTCTGAGCTGAGTGTTTTTCACTTAAAACTACTTGTGTTCTTTGCTTTCTACATTACTTATTCCGCAATTATAGTTTAAGGAATGCATAGAAGAACCAGGTCATTCTAAATTCCAATTCACACGAAAATTGAACACCACACAAATAACCCCCCCTTGTGTGGTATTAAAATATAAAACAACAATTGGTATCAAAGCAGGTTATCCTTGAAGAGGCTAACACCTTAGGAAAAGATCTAGATAAGTGCACCATCTGGAAATTGGAAAGGGCAATTCACTGCTAGGCCACCACTCTTCAATGACCAGTACTACTCATGATGGAAGGTAAGGATGAGAGATTATTTGTAGGCAGAAGATTATGAGCTACTGGATATAATCAATGATGGATCGCTGTCAACACTCAAGAAGAATGCTGAAGGTAAGGATGTTCCAAAAACAAGAGCTGGTTGCATTGCTGAGGATTTGAATAAGTAGGAGAAAAATGCTAAATCCAATAAGTGGCTTGTCTGTAGACTTGGTCCTGATGAGTACTGCAGAATATAAGGCTGCTCCACTTCCAAGCAAATATGGGACATACTGCAAGTGGACCATGAAGGAAAAACTCAAGTGAAAAGATCCAGAGGAACTTTGTTGTTTTCACAACTTGAAAATTTTGCCATGAAGGATGGATAAACCATTCAGGAGATGTACACAAGGTTAACTACCTTGACAAATGAATTGAGGTCTTTTGGAAGGATTATATCTGAAAAAGAAAGGGTTGAAAAGATCCTAACTAGGGTTTTAACAGTCACTTGGGAAAGCAAAATCACTGCCATTCAGGAATCAAAGAACATTGCTACACTTTCCTTGGATGAGTTGATTGGAAATCTCAAAGCTTATGAGCTTAGAAGGCAAACCATGAAGATGGATGTACCTAAGAAGGAAAAGAGTCTAGCACTCAGAATAACTGAAGGTTCTGATTTAGAAGAAGATGAAATGGCAGTGATTACCAAAGATTTTAAGAAGTACCTAAGGAGAGAAAAAGGTTCTTCAAGAAGTAGAAGCTACAACAAAGCCACAGCTTTAGAAAAGCAAGTGACGGATGGATGCTACAAATGTGGAAAGTCTGATCACATAATCAAGAATTGTCCTATGTGGGAGATCGAATAGAAAACGAAAATAGATGATCGAAGGAACATGAAAAAAGGAACATGTCTATCCCAAGAAAAACAACAACAAATGATCAACCAAAACAATGGTCGCTGCTTGGGAAGTGTCACGACCCAAAATTCAACTAGTCGTGATGGCACCTAACCCAACCCGCTAGGTAAGCCAATTAACAAGTATCCAATATAATGAGATTTATTAAGAGAAGAAATAATAATACAACTGCTTTTATATAAGAATTTCCCAAGGACTGGTAGTACAAATCATGAGCGTCTAAGATTTAGATTTCTTTACAACAACTGAATTGAAATAATTACAATATCTGATTGAAATGTAAATGAACATAATTCGAATCTAATGCTATCAAGGACTAGTGATAGCCATAACTGGAACGCGGATACATCTTCTGATCCAGCTCCCTCCATACGCAGCAACATCAACATCCAACATCTGCATGCAATGTGCAGAAGTGATGAGTACAACCGACCCCATGTACTTAATAAGTAACAAATCTAACCTTAGGTTGAAAGTAGTGACGAGCTGGGATAAAAGGTCAGAGTCCAACTCCAATAACCAGTAACAGTCATAACAATAATAATAAAATGGACATGAAAATGACTCGAAAGTAAGATGCTCAACTCGGTCACAGTTACGGAAAGATAGGCAAAATTATCAGGTATAACAGTAAATCCAAATCTTTCACCGGAACACCAAAACATATGAATAAGTTTGTAAACTGTGATTTTTCCCAAAAACCTTTTAACAATAAATAAGATGTTTCATTTTCAGAGAGCATGAGGAAAATACGTCTCTATGCCTACATGTAAATATACAAGTGAAATCATGAATGTTACCAAAACTGGGTAGGATGAGGAAATGCATCTCTATGCATGTATCTCAAGTACGCATGTCAAATGAAATGCATCTCAATGATGAATTCATGTACTCACACTCTCAGAGTACTCAATCCCATTATCCCGTATTCTCACTCATCATTCTCAATACTTAACACACTCAGTTACTATGTACTGTACAGGGCAGATCCAGCCCAAATGCAAATAAACCAAGGCAGATCCAGCCCAAAGATGCAAATAATCCAGGGCAGATCTAGCCTAATACAAATGAACCAAAATGAAAATAAACCAGGGCAGATCCAGCCCAATGCAAATGAACCAGGGCAGATCCAACCCAATACAAATTATTGCTAGCAATTACGCCCATTGTGGTTGTGCAGACTCCGGAGGGGCTCCTTCCAGCCCAAGCGCTATAATAAGCCAAATCCCGACATGAATCAATAAAGCATGTTGCGGTGTGCAACCCGATCCCATAAATATTACTCACAACAAGCCCTCGGCCTCACTCAATCAACAATATCTCTTGTCTCTCGGGCTCACAACACTCATGCTAAGCAGCCCTAATCAATGATACAAGATGTGACAATATACGATAATAGAGACTGAGATATGATGTGAAATGATGAATGCGACTGAGTACATAACTGCAATTAAGCAAATAACTCAACAGCAAAGAACGACCACTGTGGGTCCCAATAGTACCAGCATATAGCCTAAACATAATTTCTAGCATACATTACAGCTCAAGTGCTTTAACACATAGAGTATAGTAAAAATGTTCAGATATGGTAGCTACACAGTTCCATGGAATCGACTAAATTACAACGTACATAGTGCACGCCCACGCGCCCGTCACCTAGCATGCACGTCACTTCAACATTAATCACATAACACGTAATTCAGAGTTTTATACCCTCAACACCAAGTTTAGAAGTGTTACTTACCTCGAACAAGACAAATCCAATACCGAGCAAGCCAAGCGATGCTCCAAAAATGCCATCCTGCACGTACCGACCTCCGAACGGCCCGAAACTAGCCAAAAGCAACTCAAATATATCAAATAACGCCAAAGAAAATAAACCCAATCGATAAAGATCGAATCTTTAGTCAAAAGCCCAAAACCAACCCAAATGTCCAACTTGGGCCCGCACCTTGGAACCCGAAAACACTTATAAAATCTGACAACCCATTCAATTACGAGTTCAACCATACTAGTTTCACTCAAATCCGACTCTGAATCGATGTTCAAAACTCAAAAGTTCGCCTTTTGAAACTTTAGACACCCTATAGATTCATGAAATATAGACAAAAACGAGTTAAGGATGCTTACCCCAATTAGTGTGGTGAATTTCCTCTTCAAAGTCGCCCAAACCGAGCTCCAAAAATGGGTAAAAATATTGAACCCTCGAACTTAAAGCATTCTGTCCAACACTCTTCGCATTTGCGGACAGTAGGTCAATTTTACGACGTTCGCTTCTACAACGAAATCCCTCGCTTATGCGAATACAGCTTGGCTCAGCACCCCCTCGCACCTACGGTAATAAAACTCCGCTTTTGCGGAGACCTTAGTGTCTGCGCTCCAACTCATCGCACCTGTGCATCCGCACTAGCGCTCAAAATATCCTCTTTGGCGATCTTCCTCACCCAACTCTCACCTCGCTTCTGCGACTCCTTTATCGCTTCTGCCACCATCGCACCTGCAAAAAATCAGCCGCAGGTGCGATCACACCAGATCCTACCACCAGCAGTCTTAGCAAAACATTGATGCAAACAATCTGAACTTCGTCCGAAGCTCTTCCGAGCCACTCGGGACCCTGTCCGAATATACTAAATAGTCCAATAACACAAGGCGAACCTACTCGAGGCCTCAAATCACGCATAACAATATTGAAACGACAAATTGCACCTCAAATCAAACATAATGAACTTAAAATCTTTCAACTTCCAAAACTCGCGCCGAAACATATCAAATCAACCCGGAATGAACCCAAATTTTGCACACAAGTCCCAAGTGACATAACGAAGCTATTCCAATTCTTGGAACCACAATACGAGCCCGATATCATCAAAGTCAACTCCCGGTCAAAGTTATGAACTTTTCAAACCTTTAAATTTTTAATTTTCGCTAATTAGTGTCGAATCCTTCTAGAAATATTCAAATGCAAATCCAGGCACATGCTCGAGTCCAAAATCACCATCCGGACCTAACGGAACTATCCAAACTCTATTAAAGGGTCAAATTTATAAAAGTCAAACTTGGTCAACTCTTCCAACTTAAGGCTTCAACGATGAAATTCATTATTCCAAATCAAACTTCGGATAACATGAAAACCAAAACCGACGATACACACCAGCCATAATACATCATACAGAGCTATTCATACCCTCAAACAACCGAGCAAAGTGCAAATACTCAAAACGACTGGTCGGGTCGTTACATCCTCCCCCACTTAAACATACGTTCGTCCTCGAACGTGCTGAGCGTCGTTCCAAAGCTATCAAATCATCGTGTAACCTTACCATGCACATACCCGGGGTGATTCCACGTCACCCTAATCCATGTAAGCCTGACAACATATCATAACTGAAGAACCTTAATTCAACCTTAGCTCATAAGCCTCGGAACCTAATTTCCAACATCCGGAATTCCTACAAGACCCGAATCTCGTATCTACACACTGTATAAGTTTGAACAAGCTGTATTAAGTCATATCCATAACCCAAGGTGTAATCACATGATATACCACACAACTCACATACTCGTAGCAATAATTACCGGTCATAGTAGTTGCTCAAAACAAACCCAATACTAGTAGTAAACCTCATATCAAGTAAAACCTCCTTCCAAACCTTCGTACACTGCCGATGATAAAAGAAACATGCAGAAACTCATAAGATACGAAGTCAAATCCTAAGATGACTTCTGATATCACTCTTCCAAACACACTGTAATCAAATTCGATAGCAATCACTTCCGGTCCAAAGATTTATCTCATCAAATACAAGATACTCTACTAACATGCCACACAAATACTACATAGAGCCACAAACCGTGCAACCCGTGCACCAATATGCAACAATTCAAAGGTACTCAATCATGGAAAATGACTCAACTGAGAGAACCACACCGCAAGCTCAACAAGTACCACTACAACGCAATGCTAAGAACCCATCATACACTGTAGAACCAAAACACACGAATCTAACACAAAGGATCATATTCCGACATAACTCTGCTGCAATGCGTGACCCCATCCAAACACTGGTCCGTATGAAATACCGCAAGCCACCATGCTCAAAATCAACAACTACACACAATTCGACATCAAATACACGAAGTGTATGACCATAACCACGGAGAAGCAACTAGCACAATATACCATAGTCCAGAGATAACATAACCAAGGCGTAATCAACCATTCAACACCCTAATATTCATCTTGATCAAATTTAGCTATAAGGCCCAAATAGGAACGCACCATGTGTGCCTATAACCAACGGATCCCAACCCCTCGTAGCATAGAAAAATAACTCATAGAACATCTCCGAACACGAATAAGCTCAACTCTAGACAAATGGCACATCCCTCAGCAACATCAGTACAAAGTCAATCAATCCGACCCGGTGTAGAATACACATCCTCATTGGGCATGCCAATGGACCCAAAATCCACTCTGGTCACCCACAAATAGATAAATAACCCTCCGAAAGTACACAATGACTGAACCATAACACATACTATCATCTGGCTATCTTCGACCACATCTTCAAATTTCACAACCACAAAACAATCTGTTTTTGAGAATTCATGGTCTCCAAGTCCATAGAACACATGAATCACCATATCTAATCCTAACTCCACTTCCCGAATGTCAGACCCATCTGTCATACACGATCATTCTACGAAGAATACTTCCATAATTCTTCCGTGCCACATAGCAAAATCTGAATATTAGTAGCCGATCAACAAGGCGAGTACCTCAATAACAATGAAGTATCCGTAAGTCTGAACACAGTGTACCTTCTGAAATGCACACCATCCTCAGGAATTACCAAGTAGTTATAATATTCATCTAAATATCTGAAACTATCCATGCTGTCCAAAATTCATGACCTTCCCTCCAAATATGAATAGTGACCTTGCATATACAAATCTCAACCCCACACAACACACTGCATCTATCATACCATCATATGAAAAGTACAAAAATCTGATAATCAACTCTGAGTCACCAGCAGAATACATACCCGGTCAGTCAAAAACCTTCCATTTGATCCCATCCCGAAGAAAACCATAATATGCAACATGCTCCTCACGTCGGTAGGAAATATCCATCTCAACCATGGTGAAAACCATTGAGAACTCTTCGAAACCCATTTGCACATAACCAACAGAATTATCAAAACTCCGTTCCGAGGTCAAATTCACAAAAGTCAAACTTGGTCAACTCTTCCAACTTAAGGCTTTAGCGATGAAATTCATTCTTCAAAATCAAACCCCG
This sequence comes from Nicotiana tomentosiformis, assembly GCF_000390325.3. Classification (NCBI taxonomy): domain Eukaryota; kingdom Viridiplantae; phylum Streptophyta; class Magnoliopsida; order Solanales; family Solanaceae; genus Nicotiana; species Nicotiana tomentosiformis. The sequence continues at coordinate 88,854,995 of NC_090819.1, read as the reverse complement.
GATCACCTAAAAACCAAAACCGATGATAAACACCAATCATAATACATCATACGAAGTTACTCATGTCCTCAAACTACCGAGCGAAGTGCAAATGCTCAAAATGACCGGTCGAGTCATTACAGAAAGATAACTCAGATGAGGGTTCTGATGAGGATGACGATGATAATGAACGAGCTCTTATGGATATTGAAGAATCTGAAGAAAAACCTGAGGTAAGTTTTCTTCAATTAAAAGATAAGATCAAATTCCTTTCTAAAGAGAGATTATCTTAATTACTGTTGGAGTTAATTGATTAGTCTGAAGATGTAAGTACTGAAAAAGGAACAACTATCAAAGGAGTGTGTTATTTTAAAAGCAGAGTGCAAAAACCTAGAAATTAAGGCTTGTGAAACTGAAAAAGAAAATACTATTTTGAAGAACCAAGTTCATGCACTTGATATAACTATCTTAGAACTTATATCTGAAAATCTTAAATAGAAGTTAGGAACAAGTAAAGAAATAACTACTGTCACATAACTCATACTAGAAGAAGAATTAAGAAAGGTAAAAGATGAGCTATACAAAAAGGATAAACAAGTAAGATTTTTGAAAAAGGATTTGGCAAAGGTTAAACATGAGCTTGATCGAATATGTAAATAGAACAAGTCATCTGATGCAATTTAATGGCTACAAGAACATCATAGTAGCAACAGAAAGGGACTTGGCTTTGGGAACTCTTCCTCTAAATGGGATCCCAAAAGGAAGTAACTCACACTTCTTGGGAATAAGATTTGCACTCACTATGGTAACACTGAACACTATAAGAGTGAATATGTAGCAAAAGAAAAAGTAAGTCTAACAAACAAAAAAATTGTTCTAGAGAAGAATAAGCTGCCAAGTTAGGCAAATAAGAATCTGATTTATCCTTTTGCTTATAGAAAGAGATCAAAACTAGTTTGGGTTCCTAAGACTAATACTTGATATTCTTTTCTAGGTCCAAGTGAAGGAGAGAAGCCAAATATGATACATGGATAGTGGTTGCTCAAAGCACATGACATGGAATAAGAACCAGTTCCTTTCACTTGCAGCCTTTCAAAGAGGTAATATCTCCTTTGGAAACGGAAAGAAATATGAGATCATTGAAGTTGGTAAGGTAGGAAAATCTGATTCTCACTCAATTAAAAATGTCTACCTGATAGATGGACTAAAATACATCTTGATAAGTATCTCACAACTGTATGATAGAGAAATCTTGGTAGCTTCCACCTCTATAAAATATTTTGTGATTAATCTTACCATTGACAATATAGCTTTGCAGGGAAAAAGAATGAACAATATATATGTAGTGGATCTGTCCACACTTTCAGATAATGAACTCATTTTCTTGAGTGTCAAGGACAGTGATCCCTAGGGGTAGGCATTCGGGTAGTTCGGATTAGATATGATAATTTTGGTTTGAATTTTCAGTTTTTGGATTGAAGAAATGACAATCCAAATCCAATCCAAATAAGTTCAGATTAGATCGAATTTTTTAAGTTCATTTCAGATTAATCGCTTTAGATATTATGGATTTTTGATTTTGAGCATATAAGTTGAGATGTTTCTACTTTTAACAATAAAAGAATATCCAAATGAAGTACTCATGTTAAATTGCCTGAAAAGTTCCTCATTCTTGCCGCAATCATCCAAATAAAGTATTCAAGTAATGAAATATTTATCAAAAAATACAACAAAGACATTAATACAACGATAAGATGTAGCAATAGTAAAATCATGTCCAAATAGAAAGCATTCTGACAGTAACTTAGTAATTAATATTGAATATATGAAATAATATATAATGGTTAGGTATTAAACGTATTACTATTGGCATATGGATAATGGACTAAATATAAAGTATACAAATTTTGGATTTTTTGATATCCAAAATTCCAAAATACCAAATCCAATATCCAATCCGAAATCCAAAAATTTTAAAAATTAAATCCAAAATCCAATCCGTAATCTGAAAGTCCAAACCAAAAATCCAAAAAATTCAGATTTCGATTTGGATTTTGGATTTGCCCACCCCTACTGATCCCCTCGTTTGGCATAAAAGACTTGGACATTCTAAGTAAACTCAACAAACTAGTCTCTAAGGACTTGGTGATAGGGTTGCCTAATATTAAGCTCAAGGAAGATAAAGTTTGCGAGGCTTGTGCAAAAGGGAAGCATGTAAGATCTTCTTTCAAAAGTAACAAAATGGTGAGTACTAACAGGCCGATGGAACTGGTCCATATGAATATGTGTGTATCAATGAGGACAATGGGCAGAGATGGTAAGAGATATGTTGTGGTGCTTGTTGATGATTACTCTAGATTTACTTGGATACTGTTTTTAACATCTAAAGATGAAGCATTTGACATGTTAGCTTCATTTGTTAGAAAAACTCAAAAACAACTAGGTAATCAGCTTGCATCAATTAGGTCTGATCATGGTACTGAGTTTGAGAATGCTAAGTTTTCTGAATTTCGTGATGAGCATGGCATATATCATAATGTTTCCGCTTCTATAACTCCATAACAAAATGGAGCAGTTGAAGAAAGAATAGGACTTTGGAGGAAATGGCTAGGACCATGTTACTTGATAGTAAGTTGCCTTATAGCTTCTAGGCAGAAGTTGTGAACATTGCATGCTACATCATAAATAGGTGCATGACTAGATCTCTTGTTTAGAAAACTCCCGATGAGTAACTTAAAGGGAGAAAGCCAAATATATCCCATCTTAGGGCATTTGGATGCAAGTTCTTTGTTCACAATAATGGAAAAGACTCCCTAGGAAAGTTTGATCCAAAATGTGATGTGGAAGTATTCTTGGGATATTCTTCACATAGTAAAGCATATAAGATATACAATAAAAGAACTATGTGTGTAGAAGAAAGTGTACATGCTATTTTTGATGAAACTAAGATTCTTTTTGAGAGGCAAGAACAAGATGATGAAGAGATTGGGATGATAAAAAACTCAAATATGAAACCACAGTCTAGCCTGAGCTGCATCACAAGAAGGAACATGTGATGGATCAGGTCCTTCTACCCAGTGCAACCTGACAGGGGGAACTAACCAGAGAGGAACTGAGCCTCAAACCTCGATGGAACCTGTCCATGAACCTATTGATCAGCAATAAAACAATCCCGGAACATCTAGAGAAAACAAGTTGGTTGTGAAACCTTACAATTATCAAAGTTCGCATTCCCCTGGGAACTTAATTACTGATCTAACCTTTGGAATTAAAACCCAATTTTTAAAAAAGAATCTTTGTGGGTTTGATGCTTTCTTGTCTCTTATTGAACCTAAACATATTTCTGAGGCTTTGCAGGATGCAAATAGGGTGAATGCAATGCAAGATAAACTTACCAAGTTTGCTAGAAATCAATTTTGGCTTCTAGTACCAAGAACCAACGACAGAACAATGATTAGCACTAAATGGGTCTTCAAAGACAAACTTGATGAAAAAGGAACAGTTACAAGGAACAAGGCAATATCGGTAGTTCAAGGATATGGTCAAGAGGAGGGTATAGACTATGACGAGACACTACTAAAAAAATCAGGTTTTAGCGACAGACAAATTTTGTAGCTAAACAGAAAAATCTGTCGCTAATCTTATTTAGCGACAGATTAGCAATGGATTATCAAAAAATTCTGCTAGCTACGAGCGTTTTAGCAACAGATTAGCGATGACGTTCGTAGCTAATTCCAGTTTTGTTTTGTAGTGAGACTTTTGCTCCAGTTGTAAGATTGGAAGCAATTAGACTCCTTATAGCCTTTGCTGCTTACATGAAATTCACTCTCTATCATATGGATATCAAGAGTGCCTTCCTCAATAGTTATCTAAAGGAAAAAAGTGTTTGTCAAGCAACCTCCTAGATTTGAAAGCAAAGAATGTCCTAAGCATGTGTACAAGCTTGATAAGGCACTTTATGAGCTTAACCATGCTCCAAGAGCATGGTATGAAAGATTATCCAAATTTTTGATTGAGGATGGCTACAAGAGATATAAAATTGATAATACTTTATTATTTAAAGAAAAAGGTAAAGATCTCTTGGTTGTTCAGATATATGTTGATGATATAATTTTTGGGGCAACAACTGATAGGTTAAGTAAAGAATTTGCTAAGCTAATGAGGAGTGAATTTTAAGTAAGTATGATGGGTGAGCATAATTTCTTTTTAGACTTACAAATTAAATAAAATTAAAATAAAACTATGATCCATCAATAAAAGTATGTCAAAGAGTTGCTCAAAAGGTTTAGGATGGAAGATTTAAAAGAAATTGACACTCCTATAGCAACAACCATAAAATTGGATTTGGATGGACATGGTTCATCTGTTGATCAGAAAATATATAGGGGAATGATTGGCTCTTTGTTATATATCTCACTACTAGTAGACCTGGCATTGTTTTCAGTGTAGGCCTTTGTTCTAGGTTTCAGGAAAGTCCAAAGGAGTCTCACTTGAAGGCTGTCAAGAGGATCTTGAGATACTTAAAAGGCACAATTGATCTTTGCATATGGTATCCAAAAGGTAGTAATTTTAATTTAGTAGGATATACTGATGCTGATTATACAGGTTTTCTTGTGGATAGAAAGAGTACTTCAGGTATGACATATTTTCTTGGCTCATGTCTTGTATTTTGGGCTACCAAAAAGCAAAATTCTATGGCATTATCTACGGCTGAAGCTGAGTATAGTGCTGTTGCCTCATGTTGTGCTTAATTGTTGTGGATCCAGCAGCAATTAATGGATTTCAGAATTGATGTAGGTTGTATCCCTATCTCTTATGACAATACAAGTGCAATCAGTATGACCAATAACTCGGTCCATCATAAAAGAACTAAGAACATAGATGTTAGGCATCATTTTCTAAGGGATACTTTTGAGAAGGGTTTGATCACTGTGGAATTCTATACTACTAATAAAAAAATTGCTAACATCTTCACAAAAGCTTTGAGTAGGGATCACTTTGAAAGGAACATGTTAGAATTAGGGATAATTAAGATCACCTAAAAGATACTGATTCTAACTCAATGATTGGTTAGAAATTTGTGAATTTTGTAAATAATTAGATTTGATATTGCTCAGTCTCATACTTTTATTATTATACTCTTGTGCCATGTACCAAAATGTCCCATTGATGTCTAATGATATTACCCTTTCTTTCTTGGAAAATTCAGTCTTAAAAAAGAGAACTTTCAGTGAAGAACCTGGTTCATCGAGCTTATAAGGTATGTATTCTACAATCCGCATAAGTTGAAATAATTGCATATGAACTATGATCTGAAAAAGAGTCCAAGTTTATCCTAAAACTCTTTTTAAATAAATCAGTTATAAATGAACCAGTTTCACTACATGACCCATGCGCCATAATTGCCGAAATATTTGGGGAAGAGTCCAACATCTCTTCAAACTGATACTCCCAAGGCGAAAAGATTTCTAACCTCCAAAAGATGCCATTATACACTCTTCCCTCTTTAAATTGATTCAACTTTCTCTTCTTCTTCTCTCCAAACCTTTGAAAGATCAAAACACCAAACCCCTAAATTTCTCTCAGATTCTTTCAACTCTCTAAACTAATTAGATGGCAAACACAACTGAAAACCCCAAGAATTCTGGGAATCGTTCTTCACCACCCAAAGAACTTTCACCCACACCTTCAACCACTCAAACCCTCAATAAAAAAACATATGAAAATGATGGCATGCAAAAGAGTAGCAAGCAGAGAACAAGACAAGAAGTTGAATGAAATATTGAAGGCTAGTCAAGCAGAAGAACCATAAAACTCTAATGATTCTTTCCAGTCTACGACTGAGGGGGAAGAACCAGTTTCTTCTTAAACTGAACATGTAACTTCTGGGTTTAAATCCTCTACTGTTGGGTCAAAAAATATAAAATATCTTGAAAACAGGTTTGTGTTGGTTGGTTCTATTACTGGTGTAGAAACTGTTGGTATTGAAAATATTTGTGGTAAAAATAAAAAAGAAATAGAAAAAGAGAGTGAGGGATTAAAGCAAATGTAAGGGGAGGGGAAGAAGAAAGATTGGCTGGATATACTTCACCCACTTCTGTTAGGTTGGATGAAGAAATTGGGGCAATGATGGTATGGAGTGAAGACAAAGTTGATGAGGAAGGAATTATTAAAAGGGAGACTTAGGAAGGAGGTAGTGGATCTGGTGACACTACTGCGGTTGAAGGGTTGGTCAGGTTGAGGAAACAGTTCTAAGAACATGTACCTTCTAGGAAAGAACCACTTCATGACTTGCTACAGAAAGTATCTGCTAGCTACAACCCCAAAAAGAAAAAGAGTTCTGGTGCTAAACCCCTGAAAAGAAGATGGGTGACAAGTAGAGAAAGGCTGCCTCTTCTATCCCTTTAGAGACTCCTCCCATGAGAGAAAGAACTACAAGGAGCCAGAAAAAGCAGAGTGAGGCCAACATGAAAAAAGCCTTAGCTGAAAGTGCCAAGAGGGTTGTTGCCAAGAAGAAGAAGAAAGTTGGAGAAACGAGTAAGGCAATTCAAATAAACGAGATGGACCTGGACCTTCAGGATGAGGATGAGATAGAGGAGGTATAGGTAACCACTCTAGTGCTAAGAAAAGAAAGACTTCTCAGAAGAAGTCTCAAGAAAAGGCTTCTGCGGTAGAAGACTTTGTTTTGTCAAAAAGAACCAGGTCTGCTACAAAAGCAAAAAAAATTCAAGTGTTGGAGCAAGAAAGTGAAGAAGAGACTGGTAATGAGCAAGATAAGCTGGTGAAGTTCCAGAAAAGAACTATTATGAAGGTTAGGCTTCTTCTAGATGTAGAGGAAGAAGGAATGGTCTTGCTGCTAGAAAAATTGGAGTTACAAGGATGGAAAGACATGGTCCTTCAGTTGGAAAAAAGGTTGGCCAAAGCTGAAATTGTGGAATTTTGTGCCAACTGTGAGGTTTAAAATAGAAGGGTCACCAGTGAGGAGAAATGAGTGAAAATAATCTTTGATGATAAAGATCTTGGGGAGATTTTAGGTATACCTGCTGAGGGGTATAATGACTACACAAAGCTGAAATAGCCTAGTCTAAATGATCTTCCCACCTCACTGATTATCACCAAGAACTTTGCTGATAGTGACTTGGAGCAAGAACCCAGAGCTGTATACAAAAGTGAGATGAAGCCCTTTCAGAAAAGTGCTCTTTGAGTTTGTGAATAAAGTGGTTCTGCCCAGGTAGGAAAGAAGCCATGCGGCTACCTTTATGGACCTGGTCCTTATGGAGTTCCTAGATAGTGGGAAGCAGATTAACTGACCAGGTTTCATAATCCAGCTCCTTCATAGGGTTGTTTGCGGTATCAAGACTCATGCCATCCCCTATGGGATGTATGTAATGTTAAAGATTACTTTGGGGTCAGAACATTGACTGATTGTGACTACCAGGTCCAAACTACGCCCAAAGAACCTGGTTCATCCAAGAGGGTACCTAATAACAACAATGTCAGAGCATTGAAGTAGGAGAGCGGGGCTAAGGATGTTGAGATTGAAAGGCTAAAGAAACAATTGGTTGAAGTAGAAGGTGAGAGGGACTCTCTCAAGTCTGAGCTTGCAAAGGAGAAAGAAAAGAATGATGGTATTCTTCAAGATATGTTAAAACTGTTTCAAGCCAAGAGCTAAGAACCTGGTCTTTTCCAGTCCTAAACCCTTCCTAGCCCAGTTGTAACCAGTCCATTTCTATGATCCAAGTGGGAATTTGCTATTTTTTGCTCATGGTTCTATGTTTTTAATTTCTCTTATGCTTTGTGGTAGGATCTTATCAATAAATGAAATTCAATGCTTTTGCTCAAATTGTTTGACGTTGATATTTCTTATATAGCTAATATCCTTAGATTGAAAAAGAGAATATTGAATCCAAGATTGCATCTGAAGTAGCCCAGTGGCCATGAGTAATATTTGTTGAAATCTGGTTACTTGAATTAATTATATAACTTTTCGATGATGCCAAAAAGGGGAAGATAAAGTATGCTTTTGATTTGGACTGTGATATTTATAACCTGATGAACCTAGTCCTTGATGTTTTGTGACTTCAAAATGAAAAGTGTTATGACATTGTGTATGATGTTGAGCTGAGTTGAAACATGTTCCATGCTTTTGAAAAGCACATAGTTTGTCATTACCAAAAAGGGGAAAATTATTGACCTAAGCGGTATAGGTTTTGATGATTGAGAAAGAAACACATGCATGAACCAGGTCCATGGACACTGCACACATGTTACGATCAGAATCAAGCAAAAGGCATGCATATTGAAGGGATAAGTATAAGTTGTTATTAATCATAATCCCTGAATGAAAAGATTGCGTATTTAATAAGGAGCAGGACTCACTACTTGAAGAGAACTCTATCCAAGATAAGGAAAGAGTTATAAGTTGAAGATAACTAGAAGTCTTCTACCAAAGAAGAGTAAAGCATTAGACTTCTAGCTAATCATTATTCTACTAGCTCTATGTCACGACCCAAAATCCTAATCTGTCGTGCTGACGCCTATCTCGATACTAGGCAAGCCAACAACCTCAATAAGCCACAATTTCTTTTAAGTTTGAAAATATAATATTTAAACACAATCCACAAGTCTTGCAAATACCGATACACACATTCCCAAAATCTGGTGTCATTGAGTACATGAGCATCTATACATTACAAGTCTGGAAAATGTGGTCTGTAATAATCTGAGACCAAATACAATAAACAAAAGGATAGGGAAGGAGGGACAAGGTCTGCAAAATATGGCGGCTACCTCTGAATCTCCAAAAAATTGACTGTGTGAAAGAATCAACACCCACTGTATCCGGGATCACCTGGATCTGCACACGAAGTATAGGGTATAGTATGAGTACAACTAACTCAGTAAGTAATAATAATAAATAAAGAACTGAAAGTAGTGACGAGCTTCTCAGCTAAGTCCAAATACAGTACTTTCCAATATAAAAGAGTAGGCATGCTCTCAAGTTCAACATTTAAGATTTCACTGAAATTTCATAACAAGTTTAACCGAAACAGAAAATAATGTTTTCATATATAACAGCTGAAATGCAGCAAGTAATGAAATCAATGCATCATCTCAGAGTAACAGTCACTCAGTCCTCCCATTCACTCCAACCTCACAGTCACTCTTTCCTCAGAGTTGCTCATTCCTCACAGTCACTCATCACTTGGCACTCGGCACTCGCACTCAGTAGGTACCTGCGCTCACTGGGGGTGTGTACAGACTCCAGAGGGGCTCCTTCATACCAAGCGCTATATCTAGCCAATCATGGCATAAGTCAATTGAAACATGCTGCGGCGTGCAGCCCGATCCATAAATATCCTCACAATCAGGCCCTCGGCCTCACTCAGTCATCAACCTCTCTAGTCTCTCGGGCTCTCAGAAATCATGATAAGCAGCCCAACAACAATGATATGATGCATCAATAATGAATAAGAGAGACTGAGGTAAAAATGTGCAAATAGAACTGTGACTGAGTGCAAAATAGTAATTTAGCAAATAATTTCACAAGTACACGACCTCTGTGGAACCCACAGTGTAAACATATGATTTAAACATGATTCATAGATTAATTTCTCTAATATGGAGAAAAATATACGGATATCAACAGATTTTTCAACTACACAGTTCCATAAAATTGACCAAGTCATAATTCCTACGGTGCACGCCTGTCACCTAGCATGTGTGTCACCTCAAAACCAATTACATAATACATATTCTGGGGTTTCATACCCTCAGGACCAAATTTAGAACTGTTACTTACCTCAAACCGTACAATTCTTTATTTTGCAATGTCTTTTCCTCGTGAATTGGCCTCCAAACGCCTCGAATCTAGCCATAAATAATTTGATTCAGTCAATAAAATTTGTTGGAATTTATTCCATAAGAAAATACTAATTTTTCAACAAAATCTGAAATTTAGCTCAAAAATCGCTTGTGGGGCCGACGTCTCGGAATCTGACAAAAGTTACAAAACCCGAAAGCCCATTCAACCACGAGTCTAACCATACCAATTTTACCAAAATCCGACATCAACTCGACCCTCAAATCTTCAATTTAAACCAAGAGGGTTTTCTAAATCTTTCAACTTAATTCACTAATTAAATGTCAAAACAACCATGGATTCGGATAATTTAACCAATATTAAGTTAGGAACACTTACCCCGTTGTTTTTCTTGAAATTTCTCTCTCTCCGAGCTCCAAATTGGTAAAAATCTTTGCCCAGTCATTTGCTCTACGCGATCGCGGACAACCACACGCGATCGCAAAGCACAAATTTCCACTGCCCAGATTTAACCCTACGCGATCGCGAATTTTTTCACGCAATCGCGAAACTCACTCTCACAGGCCTACGCGATGGCGAACTCGTCCACGTGATCGCGAAACACAAAACGCGTGACCTCTACTTCTGCTCCACTTATTCTACACGAACATGACCTTCTTCACGCGTTCGCGAATAACAAACTCGCATATCTACGCGATCGCGAAGAACAAAATCATCACTGCCTCAAACAAGCCTACGCGATCGCGGACATTCTCATGCGATTGCGTAGAAGGAAATCAGTGACAGAAAACCAGCATTCTTCAGCTGGAATGGCAAGTACAAAATTGATCCGTTAACCATCCGAAACTCACCCGAGGCCCTCGGGACCTCTACCAAACATACCGTCAAGTCCCATAACATCATACGAACTTAGTCGAACCCTTAAATTACCTCAAACAATGCTAAAACCACGAATCATACCCCAATTCAAGCCTAATGAACTTTGAAATTTCAAGTTTCCACAAACGACGCCGGAACCTATCAAATCAAGTCCAATTGACCTCAAATTTAGCACATAAGTCATAAATGACATAACGGACCTATTAAAAGTTTCAGAATCGTATTTCGACCTCGATATCAAAAAGTCAACCCCCCGGTCAAACTTTCCAAAAATTTGACTTTCGTCATTTCAAGCCTAATTCCACTACGGACCTCCAAATAATTTTTCGGACACGCTCCTAAGTCCAAAATCACCATACGGAGCTATTGGAATTATCAAAATTAAAATCCGAGGTCGTTTATACATAAGTCAATATCCGGTTAACTTTTCCAACTTAAGTTTTTAATTAAGAGACTAAGTGTCTTATTTCGCTCCGAAATCCTTTCGGACCCGAACCAACTAACTCGGTAAGTCATAAAACAACTGTAAAGCATAAATTGAGCAGTAAATTGGAGAACGGGGTTATAATGCTCAAAACGACCGGCCGAGTCGTTACACTCTATAAATATTAGTGTTGTTCTCTTTTATATGTGTCACACATATACTGAAGTTAAGCAAGAATGGAGAGCAAAATAGCAAGGTATTTTGTGAGCAATTCTTGTGAGTTTCAAGAGTGCGAACTTGAAGCTACATGAACGAGATTGAAAAATTAGTTCCATGTGTCTGTCTTTAATTATAGTTCAATTGTAGTAGGAGCTTTTGAGTTGTACCTTTCAGCTTTCTTTAGAAGTAATTTGTAATAGGTACCTGAGTTGTATCTTTCAAGTTAAATTAAAGTTAACTTGAAGTAGTTGTAAAAGCATGTGGCGTGTTGCTACAAGAGTTAGAGTTAATCCTTAGGTTTACAAGAGTTTGTAAACATTGTTCTTGGCTCAGAGTTGTAGAGAAGTGTTTGGAAAAAATCCTACTGTTGCATTTTTTTTTACCTTTTGAGCTGAGTGTTTTCCACGTAAAAATACTTGTGTTATTTAATTTCTGCATTACTAATTCTATAGTTTAAGGAATACATAGAAGAACCAGTTCCTTCTATATTTTAGTACACACGAAAATTACACACCACACAAATTACTCCTTTCACTCTAGTGTGGTATTGAAGTATCAAATATCAGATTGTGAGGCTCATTAGGCCCGATTGATTCCTGAAGATTGCTTATTAGGCCAAAAAAACAAGGAAACTTTCGGATCCCTCTGCAAATGGTTCATTCTCGTTTCACAATTGTTTCATTACTTTCATCAATCCTTACATAACCTTCTTTTTGAAATCCTGACGGCCAGGCTAACAAATAAGACACTATTTTACCAAAATATCGTATCTTAGATCCACAACAGGATATTCGTTTGTGTGTGTTTCACCTACTGCACAAGTAGGAAAATTCAAACGACCAGGCGCTCCTGAATCGAATTCTGCGTGTTATGATAAGCCTTCTCCTACATATTCTCCTTCTGAGATGGAATGGAATTCTTGTGTTATGACCGGTGTTTTAAAAGGCGTGGGTGTAAGGCAGGGCGTTTTACATATGCCTCAATGGGGCGTAAGCCCCAGAGGTATTTAATTTTTAATATTTTATAAAATAATATAATGACAGTTAATATTTATAAACAGGTAAAATTCCATAAAAATTGAAGAAAACGATATATATGTATGCTCCATCCCCACAAAAAACTAATCAAAACAATTTATTATACGTTACTTACAAGCACAAGTAATTTGAGTCTAAAAGAATAAAGTTTTCTATATGGAGGGAAAAAAAGGATGATTAATTTGCAATTTAAACTTTGAATTTGCTGCTATGAAGAAAAATGTAGTTCTTTTTATATTTGTAAAAAAAATTAATATTCGTTGCTTTTGAGAGATATTAGCAGACTAGCGGACAAGATAAAAAATTAGAAAAATCATGAATTAGGGCTTAAATCAATAAAAAAGGTCTTTACTTTTAAATTAAATACTTTTGAGTTCCTTTTTAAATCTTTTGAGTAATTACCACACTGACTTTTGAGAATTTGAGTATTATATGAAGGACTAATTCAACAAATTTTGTTTTAATTTGAAAAAGTCTCTCGGGCTTACTCCTTACTAAAAAAGCGCGTCCCGAACGCCCGGGAGTACGCCTCAAATTGCGGGGCATACGCCTCTTGAGACTTTCGCCCCACACCATCGCCTCGGAGCATTTTTGGTACGCCTCGCCCCGGGACTCGCCCCGAAAACGCCTTTTAAAACAGAGGTTATGACTAAGTCTTTTAGCATCCTTTATTCCTCCTACCTAAATGCTTTTTTACTTCAAACTCTATATTAGTAAAACCTAGTGGGTCCAAGAGAGATTTGTTGAGCAAGTATAAAGAGCTTCAAATAATCCCTCCCCCACATATAGATGCTAAGGAAAGTTGAGGGTTAGTTTTACAACATGAAAGAAATTGACCGGTACTCTTACTTGTCTCCGGTACTCTTACTTGTCTCCGGTACGTGCATTATATCAAGTACAAATCTATTTTTGTCCGGAAAACCTATTTACAGGTCGTTTTGCAGAGTTCATTAGAAAAATAATACATGCATTATCTTTGTGTATTAGTAATACTTTTTTTGATATACTTTTTTAACTTATGTATAATTAATACAAACATTAGCTACACACCCTATTTGGTATTATCCTATGCATAGCTAATGAATAGCAAACCATGGTATTAGCAATACCAAGGTTATTAATACATGCATAAGCTTAGTTAAAGACATAATTGCCCCTCAAATCCCTCAAAACCTATTCCAAATACTTTCTGTCGTATTTTGTATATTTATATATTTTGATATTTTAATTAATTTTTTCCCTTTAGGATTCTACTATAATTAAAAAAATCATATTTAATACTAAATTTGATTTTCAAATCGTTCAATGTATAAACTGAAGTTTCTTTATTTGTTAAACATTTACCTATTTTTTTAATAATTGATATTTTGTATTATATGTCAAAGCAATTAAATTTTTCTTCGCTTTTAACTTTAATATTTCAATTAGTTTTCTCTTTTAGTTTTGTTCTCCTGTAAAAAAAAATGGCATTAGAGAGAGTAAATAATGTGGAGGGTAATAAAACTGTTGCGGTAAAAATAGTAATGTACAAAGTTAAAGAATGGGGAGGGTGTTTTTGTAATCAATTTTAAAAAAAAATTATACAATGCTTTAATACACCAAATCAAATAATGAATAAGAAATAATCACAGCATAACTAATGACAGCATAATTAATCCTAACATTACTAATACCACCGTTACTAAGTACACGCTATTCAATAATATTTTAGTACCTCCTACCAAATGGCCCCTTAGTCTTACGGAGGAATAAGGACCAAAATCAATTACAAAGCTGCGACATGAGACCAATATATATTTGCAAACCGCATAAATCTAATCAATTAAGATCAATATTAGTAACCTGTTTAAAACAAATATTGAGAAAATTTCAATGAGCATTGAAATGGTCCATGTCTTTGAGTATAACAACTTCATCTTATTAATTCAATAAATGTATATACATACAGCATGCAGCTTCACCATTAAAAAATTGTGGGGTTTTGTTCAAAACTTCATCACTGAAAAAGAGAGGACCAGAGGGAACAAGGAGACAACACTGGTTTAGGATTTCTACGATCCATTTTGCCTTTCCAAAAATATTTTGTAAAGCTTACTTACAATATTGGTACTCTGTTTACTTCACCCTTTGGAGTGCTCTGATGGCATATTGCCAGCAGTCGGAAGTAGGCGTGTTCATGAACCAAACCGAAAACCGAACCAAACCGACTAAAAAAATCGATAATTTTTAGGTTTTGATTTGGTTTTGGTTTTAAATTTTAAAAAGCGATCAAATTTGGTTTAGTTTTGGTTTTAATAAAAAAATAACCGGAAAAAACCGAACCAAACCGACTATAGAATTAGCTATTTAAATTTATTATTACACCTATATATATGTATATTTTTATATAAAGTTTCTAAAATATTATGGTACATATTAGTCGTTTGTATTTTAAATCTAGTTCTTTGCTATTACAATAATCTAATTCTTTTTACATTCTTGTTTGATTGGTAGTTTGCTTTTGCTAAGTACAAGAATTATTTCATGTTAAACATAATCGATTTTTAATTGAGTATTTAAATTATTCATCACTATTTAAGTTGCTCTAGTGGTGAGCACCCTCCACTTCCAACCAAGAGGTTGTGAGTTCGATTCACCCCAAGAGCAAGGTGGGGAGTTCTTAGAGGAAGGGAGCCGAGGGTCTATCGGAAATAACCTCTCTACCCCAGGGTAGTGTCACGACCCAAAATCTCACCACAGACGTCGTGATGGCACCTAGTCTCTAAGACTAGGTAAGCCGATTTCAATTACATTTTTGGAGCTATATTTTTTTTAAAATTAAATAAGTAACCAAAACTAACAGTTGAACAAATATGAAGGTACAACCTCCCAAGACTGGTAGTACTGAGTCACGAACTCTAACTGAATACATGGAATGATCACGAGTACCGAATATACAATACTCTTTGATTAAAATTAACAGGACAATGAAATGAAAAGACTCCAAGGGACTGCGACGACCAAGTAGCTCTACCTTGAATCCTTACGATCCCGCTTTAACTCTTCTCAAGTTCGATGTCTCCAATACCTGGCTCTGCACAAAAATATGTAGAAGTGTAGTATGAGTACACCACGGTCGGTACCTAGTAAGTATCAAGACAAACCTCAATGCAGTAGAGACGAGGTACAGTCAAGACACTCACTAGTCTAATAACCTGTGCAATATAATATACAAATAATAGGAAACAAATAATAATAAGGGCAGGATAAAACAATCAGTGATATGCACAACAGATAACAAGAATACCATTAATATCACTCAACAATTAATAAACACAATTACACCCAATTAAATCAAGTCCTTCAAATAAATGTCTTTCACATATAATTCTTCCAAATAACTCTCTTTCAAATATAATTTTCTCAAATGATTATTTTTTTCAAATATAATTTTCTCAAATAAATATCTTTCAAATACAATTCTTTCATATAATACTTTCTATGTAAAAATCCTTCCAAATAAATATTTTGAATATAATTCTTTCAATTAAAAAGTCACCATGTGACACCTCATTTCATAATCATAAAAATACGGGTCTCGGCCTTTTTTTATATTTTCACGGCACCTCATGCCCATAATTGAATCATCATATTTCCCCGGCACCTCGTGCCCTCATTTCATATCACAACAGCATGGACAATTCACGTGTCAATTATCATTATCATTTCATCACAGCACCTCGTGCCCACATTTCATATCACAACTGCACGGACAATTCACGTGCCAAATATCCTTATTATTTACTCACGGCACCTCGTGCCCATATTTTATTTTATAAACCGCCTGGCAATAGCCACAGGCTCTCAATTTCAACATAAATCAGATTGTTATCAATTTACCAACAACAAGACAAATTGCACAACGTATAAAAGTAAACACAAGAAAATCACAACATCACATGAAAATTATCAACACCACAACCCCATATCATCACATATCATCCCTGACAATAGCCACCTTTATCGCTCCTATTGCCACCCTTATCACTCCTATAGCCACCCTTATCGCTCCGCCCAGACAATACCAATAGCCATCCTTATCGCTCCTATTGCCGCCCTTATTGCTCCTATAGCCACCTTTATCGCTCCGCCAAGACAATATTCCAACAAACACAACAGTGAAATGCCACCCTTATAACCACATAATATCAACAATGAAATGTCACCCTTATCTCCCCAAAATAACAACTCACACAACACAATAATTTACACGAAAAATTATCACAGCAACATAACAAAATCAATTCATATCACAATTTGCCCAATGGCCACAACCAAATTCCAAAGCTACAATCATGTCAATTAATTTCACAACAAATAACCAAAAGCTCCACACAATGTGTACAACACCCAAAAATAAACAATAGAGATAGAAATTACTCAACATAAAGTAAGTCTTCATTAAATTTAAATTTTCAATAATTATATAAACACCTCTTCTTAAGCTCATTTAATTAATTTTTTGCAGAGGAAAAATTCATAATGAAATTAAATTCCAATAATTATCAAACCAACAAATTCACGAAATTACATAAATAATCAAGTAACAATCACATCAAATTATCATATAACAACAGATTCAACAACAACAAGGATTTAGGCACGACAATTAGATGATTAAATATATACCAACAATTACCCAATTTACCACACAATATGCTCAGGACTTTAACTCAATAAAATTTACACATATAAGCCGAGTACGTACTCGTCACCTCGCGTACACAACTTTTCACATTTCACAAATGGCACATAAGACTCGATGCCTAAGGGGTAATTCCCCCACTCGAAGTTAAGCAAGACACTTGCCTTTTTGAAGTTAGGCCGATATTCTAAAATAGCCTTCTTGCTTGAATTGACCTCCGGACAGCTCAAATCTATCCAAATTAATTGCATAACTTCATTAAAATTCATCGAAAATAATTCCGGATAATAATACGTCGACTTAAAATTTTATTCCAAAAAGTCAACAAAAGGACCCGCCTCTCAGAACCCGACATAATTTTCATGAAATCCCAACACCCATTCCGATACGAGTTCAACCATACCAATTTTATCGAATTCCAATAACAAATTGACCTCCAAATCTTAAATTTAAACCAAGAGGGTTTTCTAAATTTTTTAACCCAATTCACTAATTTAGTGATAAAAACAATAATAGATTCATGTAATTTAACCAAAATCAAGTTAGGAATTCTTACCCCAATATTTTCCTTGTAAAACTCTCAAAAAATCGCCTCACCCGAGCTTCCTTGGTCCGAAAATGGAAGAATGACACGAAGCTGGACTTTATTCTGCTGCCCAGGGGTTTGTTCTTCGCGTTCGTGAGACTCCCCTCGCGTTTGCGAAGAACAAATTCTTCAAAAAGTCATTTTCAAACTCTTCTCACATAGCCTTTAGTATAATGGTCATAACTTTTTGTACAAAATTCCAAATGATGAATGGTTTGACTTTCTGAAAACTACACTCCAAGGGATATAACTTTCATTTGTTGATCATCTCCCAATTCCTTATGAATTATGACATATAAGCTTTCAAAGTCAGTCCTATGCAACAGAGATTTCCAAACTCTTCCCGGACAGCCTATAGTGTATCTACCATAACTTTTTGTACACAACTCCAAATGACATATGGTTTACCTTTCTGAAAACGACACAACGGACTACAACTCTCATTTTTGGATCATGTCCAAATTCCTTATAGATTTCTAGATATGAGCCTCTAAAGTGAGACGACAAACAGTAAAATTTCCTTATTCGCGAACGCGAAGAACAAAGTCCTAACAACAAAATCCTTCTTCGCGAACGCGAGAGGCTCCTCGTGAACGCGAAGAACAACACCAGAACCAGTAACCAATACATAACACGAACCTGCTCGAGGCCTCAAATCACATCAAACAACATCAAAGCCACGAATCATACCCCAATTCAAGGCTAATGAACTTTGAAATTTCAAATTCTATATCTTGTGCCGAAACACATCAAATCAATCTGGAATGACTTCAAATTTTGCACACAAGTCATAACTGACATAACGAAGTTACTCCAATTTCTAGAATTGGATTTCGGCCCCGATATCAAAAAGTCAACCTCCCGGTCAAACTTCCCAAAAATTCATTTTTCGCCATTTCAAGCCAAATTCCTGTACGGACCTCCAAATAATTTTTCGGACACGCTCCTAAATCTATAATCATCATACGGAGCTATTGACATCATCAAAATTCCATTCCGAAGTCGTCTTCACATAGTTCCGACTACGGTAAAAATCCTAAGACTTAAGCTTCCGTTTTGGGGACCAAGTGTCCCAAATCACTCCAAATCATCCGGTAACTGAATTCAACCACACACGCAAATCAATACACATAATAAGAAGCTTCTTAGGGACTTATGCCGCCAGGCGAGGCTTAAATTCTTAAAACGACAAGTCGGGTCATTACATTCTCCACCTCTTAAACAAACGTTCGTCCTCAAACGTACTAATAATTATTCTAAGGTTACCGAATTGATGATTTTTACTTTTACACATATACTCACGGTTGATTCCACGATACCGCATTTAAGATAAGCGCGACAACACCATCTCATTTGAGATAATTTCTTTTCTCCATTCTTGTAAGCTTTAAAGCAAAATCCCTAATTCTCCAATTATTTCCAAAATGCCTGATTTTTACAACAACTCACGGTATTAGTCCTAACTGGCTATAGCAACTCGTGCCTACGCACACATCAACTTTCTTGATAGTGTTGAAGTACTTCAAATTTTTTTTTTAGGTGTTACATTCTCCCCCCGCTTAGGATCATTCGCCCTCAAATACATAACATAACTTATCTCTTCCTTTGCAAATCTCAATCCTCCAAATTTTACTAACTCCCAAATTTTTCAGAAATTGCGGCAGAGTCTCCCTTGTAAACAAGCTTATCCACCTGCCAGAGTGACACCAAAACAACTCCTAATAATACATCCACAACCTAATAAAATACTTCAAGGTATATATGAATAACACCAACCTCCGCATTACAAGCATTGTATTATCATTATAATATCAGGACATGAAGCACATCATATGCATGTTCATCACCACATCTCAGGTCTTAAAAGCTGTTCATAATTAATTCCGGCATCATCAATTAATCTCATGTTAACCACCACCTCATTTTGAATTTTCACAACACTGACAACAGAATGTGAGGCATGAAAACCTCATGATTACCTACTCAGATTACTGAGTCATATTTAACGCCACCTGGGCACTCACCTCATAGGCTAAAACTCAATGTTTACAGCACGAAAATGGAGGAATATGAACAGAAAAATATACAAGAATTATCAAATAAGCCTAATAGGCATGACTCTCTATTAATATTATTGTACAAATTAATTTCACA
This sequence comes from Nicotiana tomentosiformis, assembly GCF_000390325.3. Taxonomy (NCBI): domain Eukaryota; kingdom Viridiplantae; phylum Streptophyta; class Magnoliopsida; order Solanales; family Solanaceae; genus Nicotiana; species Nicotiana tomentosiformis. Next base: position 88,835,210 of record NC_090819.1, on the reverse strand, counting down.
AAGGGATAATTTTAAACTCATAAATATTTCACCACAAGGACCTCGTCCTTACATAACTTCCACGGCGGCTTGTAGCCCAGTTTAAATATTTCACATCATGTAAAAATGCGAGGATCTCGTCTTCAAATCCGAATCACAATTATGTTGCACCTTGTGCCAACTGAAATTTTCAATTTCCTTTCTTTCTTCTTTTTAATATATTTCATAAACAATTTTCACAACATATAATGAACTCTCATACCGGTAGGGCGTATAATTCATAAATATTGGAATCAATTATTCCGAAACATATTAAACCCACTGTATTGAATAATAAAATTTTGCTTTTGGACTTATAGCCCGCAATGGTACACAAAAATAAAGTGATAGACATATGCTCACATCTTTAAATCTCCCAATAGGGATACACATTTAAGTGGGTCACAAATTTACGAAGCTCACCCATAAGTGGAGCATAATAGGAGGATTCACCTCAATATTCAAAACCAAATCAAATTAAGGAAAATATCCTTTTATAATAAAAATTAGGATCGTACCTATAACGACACCATCTGGTGTATTGGCCTCAGCCAAATCATAGTGATTAAATCAACGGGCCGGGCCTCCACCTCTTAGTCGCCCACAACCCGCCTGTCCTCCACCTCTAGATGACTGTTGTAGCTGGAGTGTTCTGATAAAATCTACCCCTCCCAAGTCTAGGAAAATCTCTCATGATATGCCTAGTATCACCACACTCATAACAACCCCTCTGAGGTCGCGACTGCTCGTACTGAGTCTGTGCCGGATAACTGGAATAACCACTGTAAGAATCTCGTGTCAGTGGTGCACTGTAAACTGGAGCACTCCGAGTAATTTGATGTGCGGACTGAGCTAACCGACTGCTCTAGCCTCCGCTATAATGGGTTCTAGCTGAAGAGTAAAATCCACTGAACCCTCCAGATCTTCGAGACCTTTTGGCCTCCTTAGACTCCCTTTCCTCGCCTAAAACACCCTCAATCTTCCTTGCAATCTCCACTACTTGTTGAAATGGAGCATCAGTTTGCAACTCTCGAGCTATGCATATTTTAATATCATAATCGAGCCCCTCAATGAATCTGCGGACCCGTTCTCTGATTGTAGGAACTAAGATAGGTGCATGACGGGCTAACTCACTGAACCTAATAGCATATTCTGACACAGTCATAGTGCCCTGACACAACCGTTCAAACTCTGTGCGCCACGGATCTCTGAGAGTCTGGGGAACAAACTCTTTCAAGAACATTTTCGAAAATTGAGCCCAAGTTGGTGGTGTGGCATCGGCTGGTCTACCTTCTTCATAGATTTGCCACCACTGATACGTTGCGCCTGACAGTTGAAATGTAGTAAAGGCAACTCCTCTCACCTCCACAATACCCATGGTGCGGAGAATACGATGATAATTTTCTAGAAATTCTTGGGCATCCTCTGTAGATGTGCCACTGAAAGTTGGTGGATCGTATTTTTTAAACCTTTCAAGTCTCTTTTGTTCTTCTTCTAATGCCTCGGGCCTGACCTCAGGCCGAATCAGAATAACTGGTTGTACCGGTACTACACCCGGAACCTGACCAACGTGAACCTGCTGCTCTAGAGTTGTGATAGGAGTCTGAGCTACTTCTCCAATCTGCGAAATATTTGGTGCAACAAAGAACAATCCCGCCTGAGTTAATGTACCAAACATACTCAGGAACTGCTCTAAAGTCTCCTGAAGCCCGGGGGTAACAACAGGTGCTTCTGATACCTGTCCCCCAGCTAGAGCTACTGGCGGCTCCTCAACTGCTGCTCTGACAGATGCTCCAGTCACGACACGTGCCCTTCCTCGACCTATACCACGGCCCCGGCCTCTTGCATCCCTAGTAGTATGCGCGGATGTCTGCTCAGCTAACCCGGTAGAACGTGTCCTCACCATCTATGAGAGAATAGAGATACAAAGGCTCAAATTCTACAATCAACAAATCCGCACGGCAGGAATGAAAAAAGTGGAAATTTCCTAACAGTTCTGTAGCCTCTCGAAGATAAGTATAGACGTCTCCGTACCGATCCGCAAGACTCTACTAGACTTGTTCGTGACTCGTAGAACCTATGAACCTAGAGCTCTGATAACAACTTGTCACGACCCAAAATTCTACCACACGCGTCATAATGGCACCTAGTCTCTAAGACTAGGTAAGTCGATTTCAATTACATTTTTGGAGCCATATTTGTTTTTTAATTAAATAAGTAACCAAAACTAACAGCGGAACAAATATGAATGTACAACCTCCCAAGACTGGTAGTACTGAGTCACGAACTCTAACTGAATACATGAAATGATCACGAGGACCGAATATACAATACTGTTTGATTAAAATTAACAGTACAATGAAATGAAAAGACTTCAAGGGACTGCGACGACCAAACAGCTCTACCTTGAATCCTTACGATCCCGCTTTAACTCTTCTCAAGTCCGATGTCTCCAATACCTGGCTCTGCACAAAAATGTGCAGAAGTGTAGTATGAGTATACCACGGTCGGTACCCAGTAAGTATCAAGACTAACCTCAATGGAGTAGAGACGAGGTACAGTCAAGATACTCACTAGTCTAATAACATGTGCAATATAATATACAAATAATAGGAAACAAATAATAATAAGGGCAGGATAAAACAACCAGTGATATGCACAACAGACAACAAGAATACCATTAATATCACTCAATAATTAATAAACACAATTACACCCAATTAAATCAAGTCCTTCAAATAAATGTCTTTCACATATAATTCTTCCAGATAACTCTCTTTCAAATATAATTTTCTCAAATAATTATTTTTTTCAAATATAATCCTTTCAATAAATCTTTTCAAATATAATTTCCTCAAATAAATATCTTTCAAATACAATTCTTTCATATAATACTTTCTACGTAAAAATCATTCCAAATAAATATTTTGAATATAATGCTTTCAATTAAAAAGTCACCATGTGACACCTCATTTCATAATCATAAAAATACGGGTCTCGGCCCTTTTTCATATTTTCACGGCACCTCGTGCCCATAATTGAATCATCATATTTCCTTGGCACCTCGTGCCCTAATTTCATATCACAACTGCATGGACAATTCACGTGTCAATTATCATTATCATTTCATCACAGCACCTCGTGCCCACATTTCATATCACAACTGCACGGACAATTCACGTGCCAAATATCCTCATTATTTACTCACGGCACCTCGTTCCCACATTTCATTTTATAAACCGCTTGGCAATAGCCACAGGCTCTCAATTTCAACATAAATTAGATTGTTATCAATTTACCAACAACAAGATAAATTGCACAAGGTAAAAAAGTAAACACAAGAAAATCACAACATCACATGAAAATTATCAACACCACAACCCCACATCATCACATATCGTCCCTGACAATAGCCACCTTTATCGCTCCTATTGCCACCCTTATCACTCCTATAGCCACCCTTATCGCTCCGCCCAGACAATACTAATAGCCATCCTTATCGCTCCTATTGCCGCCCTTATCGCTCCTATAGCCACCCTTATCGCTCCGCCCAGATAATATTCCAACAAACACAATAGTGAAATGCCACCCTTATAACCACATAATATCAACGGTGAAATGTCACCCTTATCTTCCCAAAATAACAACTCACACAACACAATAATTTACACGGGAAATTATCACAGCAACATAACAAAATCAATTCATATCACAATTTGCCCAATGGCCATAACCAAATTCCAAAGCTACAACCATGTCAATTAATTTTACAACAAATAGCCAAAAGCTCCATACAATGTGTACAACACCCAAAAATAACCAATAGAGAAAGAAATTACTCAATATAAAACAAGTCTTCATTAAATTTAAATTTTCAATAATTATATAAACACCTCTTCTTAAGCTCATTTAATTAATTATTTACAGAGGAAAAATCCATAATGAAATTAAATTCCAATAATTATCAAACCAACAAATTCACGAAATTACATAAATAATCAAGTAACAATCACGTCAAATTGTCATATAACAACAGATTCAACAACAACAAGGATTTAGGCACGACAATTAGATGAATAAATATATACCAACAATTACCCAATTTACCACACAATATGCTCAGGATTTTAACTCAATAAAACTTACACATATAAGCCGAGTACGTACTCGTCACCTCGCGTACACAGCTTTTCATATTTCACAAATGGCACATAAGACTCGATGCCTAAGGGGTAATTTTTCCACTCGAAGTTAAGCAAGACACTTACCTTTTTGAAGTTAGGCCAATATTCCAAAATAGCCTTCTTGCTTGAATTGACCTCCGGACAGCTCAAATCTATCCAAATTAATTGTATAACTTCATTAAAATTCATCGGAAACAATTCCGGATAATAATACGTCGACTTAAAATTTTATTCCAAAAAGTCAACAAAAGGACCCGCCTCTCGGAACCCGACATAATTTTCATGAAATCCGAACACCCATTCCGATACGAGTTCAACCATACCAATTTTATCGAATTCCAATAACAAATCAACCTCCAAATCTTAAATTTGAACTAAGAGGGTTTTCTAAATTTTTCAACCCAATTCACTAATTTAGTGATAAAAACAACAATAGATTCATGTAATTTAACCAAAATCAAGTTAGGAATTCTTACCCCAATATTTTCCTTGAAAAACATTCGAAAGATCGCCTCACCCGAGCTTCCTTGGTCCGAAAATGGAAGAATGACACGAAGTTGGACTTTATTCTGCTGCCCAGGGGTTTGTTCTTCACGTTCGCGAGACTCCCCTCGCGAAGAAAAAAAATTTCAAAACTCATTTTCAAACTCTTCTCAGACAGCCTTTAGTATAATAGTCATAACGTTTTGTACAAAACTCCAAATGATAAATGGTTTGACTTTCTGAAAACTACACTCCAAGGGCTATAACTTTTATTTGTTGATCATCTCCCAATTCCTTATAGATTACGAGATATAAGCTTCCAAAATCAGCCCTATGCAACAGAGATTTCCAAACTCTTCCCGGACAGCCTATAGTGTATCCACCATAACTTTTTGTACACAACTCCAAATGACATATGGTTTACCTTTCTGAAACTAGACACAACAAACTATAACTCTCAGTTTTGGATCATCTCCAAATTTCTTATAGATTGCGAGATATGAGCCTCTAAAGTCAGACGACGAACAACAAAATTTTCTTCTTCGCGAACGCGAAGAACAAAGTCCTAACAGCAAAATCCTTCTTCGCGAACGCGAGAGGCTCCTCACAAACACGAAGAACAACACCAGAACCAGCAACCAGCAGCATCAAAATACCCAAACTTGGTCCTGAACCACCCCGAATCAAACCTGAGGCTCCCGGGACACCGTCCAATCGTACCAACTAGTCCCAATACATAACACGAACCTGCTTGAGGCCTCAAATCACATCAAACAACATCAAAGCCACGAATCATACCCCAATTCAAGCCTAATGAACTTTGAAATTTCAAATTCTATATCTTGTGCCGAAACATATCAAATCAATCTGGAATGACTTCAAATTTTGCACACAAGTCATAATTGACATAACGAAGCTATTCTAATTTCCAGAATTGGATTTCGGCCCCGATATCAAAAAGTCAACCCCCCGGTCAAACTTTTCAAAAATTTATTTTTCGTCATTTCAAGCCAAATTCCTCTATGGATCTCCAAATAATTTTTCGGATACGCTCCTAAGTCCATAATCACCATACGGAGCTATTGACATCATCAAAAATTTATTCCGGAGTCGTCTTCACACAGTTCCGACTACGGTAAAAATCCTAAGATTTAAGCTTCCGTTTTGGGGACCAAGTGTCCCAAATTACTCCAAATCATCCGGTAACTGAATTCATCCATGCACGCAAGTCAATACACATAATAAGAAGCTGCTCAAGGCCTTATGCCGCCAAGCAGGGCTTAAATTCTTAAAATGATAAATCGGGTCGTTACAGTAGGGGTAAGGTCTGCGTATACACTACCCTCCCCAGACCCCACTAGTGGGATTATACTGGGTTGTTGTTGTTATTATTGTATTTGATTCAGTAATCATCAATATATCATGGTAAATGATAGATTTCTCAAAGAGCAATTGGTTTGATAGTGTTACGTTGAAAATTTAGTCGCCGGAATATGTGTTTAATAGTATATGTCTCATAATAAGAAAAAAGCCGATAAATAACCGAAAATACCGAAAAATTATCAAAAAGCGACAAAAAAGTGAAATTAAAGATTCATGAGGCTTACGCCTCGCCCAATATTAAGTGAAATGCTCACGTCATATGGCCCGACTTTTAAAACATTTTGCCGATTTAGAACTTTTTATTAAACTATCAATGTTTATTCAAAATATATATTATTATTAATACTACTTGTTAGATGTTGGATTTAAAGATGAAATATTTAAAATAAACCAAAAATATATATAGAACCAAGGAACCCACATTTATGATGACCACAATTGAGAAACATAGGTTAGCCGTATGCTCCTAGCCTTAGAAGCACCTAAGGAACTATCCGCTCTCTTCTCTCAATCTAAAATCAATTTTGGCTCAAAATCTCAAATTGGGTTTGGCCAAAATTTCTCAAGTCGGCTCCCTCCACCCCAAGACTCAAAAGGAGCAATGTATGGAGAGTATAGGAGATTTAGAAGGAAAAGATTTTGGCAGTAAGAATTTTGCTTCCCTCCTCCCAATTCTAAAAAATATAGTTTTCCTTCCTTAGTTAGAATTCTACAAAAAAACCTAATTTTTTGCATTCCATTGTGCTATAATAGATACTTGAAGACGAAAATTGCTGAGGCTTTTTTTGCCACTGAGGCTTTTGCTACTGAGATTCACAAAGCTTATTTTCTACAAATTCAAGGTACCCAATTTAGTTAACAGATTTCTTTCTTTTTCTTAGTTGTTCGGATTTTGGTTAACAAATTTCTTTCTTTTTCTTAATTGTTTGGATTTGAGTTAATAATTTTCCCTTTTAGGTATTGATTGGTAGATTGATTTTGATTTTTTTGTGTGTATTTTTGGGTGTTTGTTGTTTAGTACATTTATAAAGTTGGATATAATATTTTCATTATTTAGTGGTAGATTATGCTTAGAGTTCAATTAGATTATTTACTCAAGATGTCAATTGTGGTATTCTACAGTTTGATTATGCTTAGTCATGATAAAATATTAAATATTGTGGCGATAGAGTGAACTAGTTTGTAAGATTCACTTGGAAAAAAAAATAAAGAAACTAGATATGTTTTTTGCCATGCTCTGAATGAACACATTTGTATAGTCATTAGTAAAGTGTATAAATTATAATATATATTCGTATTCTACGATATACTCTTTCTAGTTTCTATCTATAATTACTCTCTTTTAATTGATTTTTTTGCTATATGTATAGGTTATTCTTAATGGATAACAGTTGGATAAACATATTGAATAAGAATGATCCTCTATATGAGAATAGAGCCAAAAAGTTTCTTCATTTTGCCTCATTAGATAGGCCTAATGCATCTGAAATCTTGTGTCCACGTTGGAAGTGTCGTAATATGAAATTTATCCCGAAAGAGTTGATTGTTGAACATAATGTGGTTGATGGATTTCTACCTAGTTATGTTAATTAGATTTTTCATGGTGAGACATCATCTTCATCAATGTCTATGGATAGATTAGATAGAGGTGATGAGATACAAAACTTGGTGCATGATGCTTTTGGACTTCCTCCTACTAGTGACTATATTAATATGGACACTCGTGGTGATAGTTTTGGTGGGTCAAATCAACATAATATGGGATTTGATAAGAAAATTGAAAAGTTTTTTAACTTATTGAAAGAAGCTGAGCGTGAATTATATCTTGGAAGCAAATATTCACTTCTTTCTTTTCTTGTTCGTCTATTACATTTAAAGTGTCTCAATGGGTGGAGTAACAATTCATTTTCCATGTTGTTAGAGTTATTAAAAGATGTGTTTCCTGAAGGTGAAATATTACCTAAGTCCTTTAATGATGCAAAAATATTATTAAATATTTAGGACTCGAATACAAAAAAATACATGCATGTCCAAATGAATGTATGATCTATTGGAGTGAGATAAAAGATCAAACTGATTGTAAGTTTTGCAAAGCTCCAAGATACAAACAATTTGTAGGTGAATCTGGTAGTTTGGAAACCTCAAAAATTCCAGCAAAGGTGTTTAGATACTTTCTATTGATACCGAGGCTTCAAAGATTATTCATGGCATCTAAAATATCTACTGATATGAGATGGCATGCGGAAGGTCGCACTAAAAACGGGGTAATGCGACATCCTGCTGATAGTATTGCTTAGAGAAAATTTGATTAATCACATCAAGATTTTTCTTAAGATCCTCGAAATGTTAGACTTGGATTGGCTTCAGATGGATTTAATCCATTCAAGTCTATGTCTATCTCACATAGCACATGGCCAGTTATCTTGGTTCCATATAACTTGCCACCATGGTTGTGCATGAAGCAACTATACATGATATTATCAATGATTATTGATGGCCTTCATGCACCAGGCAATGATATTGATGTCTATCTACGTCCGTTAATTGATGAGTTAAAAGAATTGTAGGTTGGTGTTGACATTATGATGCATCAAAGAATCATATGTTTCAAATGCGTGCTTCATTGCTTTGGACAGTCAGTGATTTTTCAGCACTAGGTAACTTATCAGGGTATGGTGTGAAAACTAGATATGCTTGACCATGTTGTCTGACTAAGACTAAATTTTTGAGATTTAAATATGGGCGAAAATATTGCTTCATGTCGCATAGGCGTTGGTTACCCCATGGGCACAAGTTTCGAAACGATAAAGTTCTGTTTGATGGTTTTAAGGAGTTAGAGGCAGCACCTAAATGTTTATCAGGAATTGAAGTTCTTAAGCAATTGAAAGGTATTAAAAATAAATTCAGAAAACATCCATCGACCAAATCCAAGAAAAGAAAATGGATGAATTCTGATCATGTTGACGATGCCATGTTCAAATATTTATGGATGAAAAAGAGCATAGTTTTTGAGTTAGACTACTGGAAAGACAATATAATTCGTCATAATCTTGACACAATGCATATTGAAAAGAATATATTTTACAATATATTCTGGACATTACTAAATATTGACGGGAAAGGAAAGGACAATCTGAATTCTCGTTTGGATTTACAAGAGATGGAGATTCGAAAGGCTTTGCACCCTAAAAAAAGAGCTAATGCAACAATTCCTTCCTATTGCTTTGCGAGGTCTCCTTCCAATGAATGTTTTTAAGCCAATGATCGAATTAAGTAATTTTATTATGGGCATTTGTTCAACAGTTATGAACATAGGTGAATTAGAAATGCTCCAAGATCGAGTTGTAATAACTCTTTGTCATTTGGAGAGAATGTGTCACGACCTCAAATTCCCTCTGTAGGAGGTCATGATGGCACCTAGTCTCTAAGACTAGGTAAGCCTATTAATGCGAAATAATAATAAATATCTGAAATAAATAAACTACAATTAAAATAATTTCAACTCCCAAAACCCGGTAGAAATAAGTCACAAGCTTCTAAAAATTTATTCTCTATGTCTCTATACATCAGAGTCTAAAGCAAATAAGGAAGACAACATAGTAAGATAGAAGGGGACTCCGGAGTCTGCGGACGCTGGCGGATATACCTCGAAGTCTCCTCGTACAGCTAGTTTACTGATGCCTGGTCTGATAAGGTGTACCTGGATCTGCACAAAAAGATGTGCAGAAGCGTAGTATGAGGACACCATAACGGTACCCAGTAAGTGCCAAGCCTAACCTCGGTAGAGCAGTAACGAGGTCAGGTCAGGCCCTACTGAAAAATAATAATTGGCATGGTAAAATATTTAACAATATAATAAAATAAAATAACGATGGAAATGAATCAAGTAGCATGTTACCGTTTAATTACACAAAATAATGACAAATAACATCTCGTGAAAACAAAACAAAATTTCCTTTCAACTTCAAGAAAATCACAACAAATAATCAAAGGCAACTGCGGCCATAAATCAATATCAACAAGGACACTCCCGAGGTACCGCTTCGTAGTCCCAAATCATAAATAAATTCACAATATCTCATTTTCTTATCTCACCGCGGGAGCCTTCACAATTTATTTGAAAGAAAATATTTTTTTCAAAATAGCATCCCACGTTTTAGCCATCCTTATCATACCGCATGATTTCAAGTAGTTTCCCCTACTAGCCACGCATATCAAGTCACCCTTATCTCGCCGCATGCGTTTCAATACACAAACCTTATACCACCGCATGCGTATCAATATCACAATATATCACAATTTGCACCTCAAGTGCTCAAATAATTTAACTTGCGAAAATAATTCAACAACAATATTTTTTCACAATAAAGAGCTCACGGCTCATGCCAAAATAAATCATCAATAATATTTTTTCACAATAAAGAGCTTACGACTCATGTCAAAAATAATTCAACAATAATATTTTTTTCACAATAAAGAGCTCACGGCTCATGTCAAAATAATTCAACAATAATATTTTTTCACAATAAAGAGCTCACTGCTCCATCACAATGAGTACGAAAATCTTACAAAAATATCCAAGAGTAAATAATTCAGGAAAATAATATTTTAAAATCTTTAATACGTTCCTTTAATATCAAGTTTAAAAATGTCAAATACTTCATATTAATAATATTTAATTTAAAGAAAATCAACCTTCAACTAATGCACAGAATAAAAGAAACCAAGTTCCAACTAAACAGATAAAACAATTAGCAGGAAAAGGTCAAGCAAATTTAAAATATAAACATTAAATCAATAATGAAGAATATAACAAAATGAAGTAATTTAATTAATGCGCAACAGTGATCTACACAATTTAAAATATAATCTTTCACATTTAGCCCGTGTACACACTTGTCACCTCGTGTACACGACTTTTCACACATTATAATTATCAATCCTAGGGGGAATTTTCCCCACACAAGGTTAGACAAGTCACTTACCTCGACTTGCTCCAATTTAACCAAGTATTATGCTTTTTTCTCGATTTTCCGACTCTGGTCAACTCGTATCTAGTCATAATTAGTTTGATAGAGTCAACAAAAATTATAGTAATCAATTTCATAAGAAAATATTATATTTTTCAATAAAATCCGAAATTAGCTCAAAATTTGCCCGTAGGGCCCACATCTCGAAATCCGGTGAAACTTATAAAATCCGACAACCCATTCAATTACGAGCCCACCTATATCAATTTTATCAAATTCCGATAACAACTCGACCTCCAAATCTTAAATTTTCGTTTTTGAAAGATTTTGCAAAAATCTTGATTTTTCTTCCATAAATTCACTGATTCATGATGTAAATGAGTATGGAATCATGAAATATAATCAATATAGGATAAGGAACACTTACCCCAATATTTTTCCGTAAAAATCGCCCAAAAATCGCGCAAGAACCGTGCTCCAAAAATCCAAAACGAAATGAAGGAAATTACCATTTTTGGTCCTTAAGTTTCTGCCCATCCGTCACTAAAAGTCCATTTTTCGTCACTAAATGTCCACCAGAACTTGCTTGTTCCAGCCTTCCTTCAATCAATCATAACTTTATATACAAATATCCAAATGATGAATGGTTTAATTTTCTGGAAACTAGAATCAAACGACTACAACTTTCATGTTTTGAAACATTTTCGATTCCTTATGAATTGCGAGATATAAGCTTCCAAAATCGGCTCCATGCATCAGAAATTTCTGGTGAAACTGCTCTACCGGCCTTCATTCAATCCATCATAACTTTCTGTACGAATGTCCAAATAATAAATGGTGTAACTTTATGGAAACTATAATCAAATGAATACAACTTTCATGTTTTGAAAATATTAGGATTCCTTATGAATTGCGAGATATAAGTTTTCAAAATTGGCTTCACGCACCAGAAATTTCTGGAGAAATTTCTGGAGAAATTTCTGCAACAGAAATTTTTGGCGAAAGTTCTGCAACAGAAATTTCCAGCAACCCTCTTTGTCCGAAATCCATTCCGTTTACCTTTCGAAATCCACCCGAGACCCTCGGGACCTTAACCAATTATTCCAACATGTCCCAAAATACAATACAAACTTAGTCGAGGCTTCAAACCACATCAAACAACATCAAAACAACGAATCGTACCTCAAATCAAAATTTATGAACTTTGAACTTTCAAATTCTATATCTTGTGCCGAAACACATCAAATCAATTCGGAATGACTTCAAATTTTGCACACAAGTCATAAATGACATAACAGACGTATTCCAATTTCCAGAATCGGATTCCGACCTCGATATCAAAAGTCAACCCCCCGGTCAAACTTTTCAAAAATTCAACTTTTGGCATTTCAAGCCTAATTCCACTACGGACTTCTAAATAAAATTTCGATCATGCTCCTAAATCCAAAATTACCATACGGAGTTGTTAGAATCATCAAAATTCTATTTCTGGGTCGTTTGCACATAATTTGACATCCGGTCACTATTTAAACTTAAACTTTTAATTTTTCATCAAAATTCCATATCTCGGGCTAAGGACCTCGGAATTTGATTCTGGACATACGTCTAAGTCCCAAATCACGATACGGACCTACCAAAACTGTCAAAACATTGATCCGAGTTCGTTTTCTCAAAATGTGACCAAAGTCAACTCAATTAGTTTTAAAGCTCTAATTCACATTTTAATATATTTTTTACCTGAAAACTTTTCGGAAAATTTTACGGACATCGCACGCAAGTCGAGGAATAATAAATAGTACTTTTTTAGGTCTTAGAACATAGAATTAATTATTGAATTTAAAGATGACATTTTGGATCATCATAGAATATTTCCTTCATCTTTTTTTGATATCATGGAACATCTAGTCATCCATTTAGCTGAAGAAGCAAAGATTGGTTGTAACGATCCGGCCTGTCATTTTGAGTATTATATCCCGCTACCCCATTTACTGCTCAATTTATGCTTTACAGTTATTTTATGACTTACTAGGTTAATTGGTTCAGGTCCGGTAAGGTTTTGGAATGAATTGGAACATTTAGTTCCAAGGTTTAAAGCTTAAGTTAAGATAGTGACTGAATGTCTACTTATGTGTAAACGACCCCGGAATAGAGTTTTTATGATTTCAATAGCTCCGTATGGTAATTTTGGACTTAGGAGCGTGTTCGGAAAATTATTTGAAAGTTCGTAGTAGAATTTGGTTTGAAATGGCGAAAATTAAATTTTAGAGAAATTAAACCGGGGAGTTGACTTTTTGTTATCGGGGTCGGAATCCAGTTCTGAAAATTTTCATAGCTTCGTTATGTCATTTATGACTTGTGTGCAAAATTTGAGGTTAATCGGACGTGATTTGATAGGTTCCGGCGTCGTTTATAGAAATTGGAAGTTTCAAAGTTCATTAGGCTTGAATCTATGTGTGATACATGTTTTTAGTGTTGTTGGGTGTGATTTAAAAACTCGATTAAGTTTGTATGATGTTTTAGGATTTGTTGGTGTATTTGGTTAAGGTCCCGAGGGTCTCGGGGGAGTTTCGGATGGTTAACGGATCAAATTCGGAATTAGATAAAATCTGGAAATTTTCTGTCTTCTGGTGTGATCGCACCTGCGTGAAATTGGCCGCAGGTGTGATGCCGAAGAAGCGGCTCATGTTGCGCAGAATCGGCTCATGCACGCGCGAGCGAAGGAGCGCTGGTGCGGCTCCGCAGGTGCGGGAGATGGAGCGCAGGTACGGCATTTGGGAAACCAAGTGGCTTCCTCAGAAGCGGAAATTTCACCGCATAAGCGATTCCGCAGGTGTGGTTAGGGGGTCCAGGTGCGAAAATCCTGGGCTGAATGTTAAAAACAGAGGAGTCCGAGATTTTTTGTCATTTCTAACATTTCCAACGGGGGTTGAGGCGATGTTTGAGCGAGAAATCACGGGAAATATTGAGGTAAGTCACTTGTGATCATTTCTTCTCCATAATATTGAAATATCAACGAATAATCCGACTATATTACGTGTTTTTTAAGTGTAAATCGGGGATTTGAATCTAGGGATTTGAAAATAAGATTTGAGGGTTTGGAGGTCGAGTTGAAGTCGGATTTTGATAAAATTAGTATGGTTAGACTCGTGATTGAATGGGCTTTTGAATTTTATAATTTTTGTCAGATTCTGAGATATGGGCCCCACATGCGATTTTTGAGCTAAATTTCGAATTTTGTTGGAATATTTGTATTTTCTTATGGGATTAATTCCAATAAATTTTATTAACTGAATTGAATTAATAGTGGCTAGATTCGAGGCGTTTGGAGGACAATTCACGAGGCAAAGGCATATCGAAGTAAAGAATTACACGGTTTGAGACAAGTAACACTTCTAAACTTGGTTCTGAGGCTATGAATCCTCGAAATTTGGTATGATATAAATTATTTGGAGGTAACACACACGATAGGTGACGAGCATGTAGACGTGTGCCACAAAAAATGTGTCTTGAATAAATCTTGTGAAGTTGTAAAATTAAAAGATAATGTTATTATCTGAACATGTGACACATGTTAGAGGAATTGAGCTGAGGCTCGTAATAAAGATCATGTTTAGGCTATGTGCCGATATTTTAGGACCCATAGAATCGTGTTGCCGTTGAATTAATTATTTAGAAAATATACATTTCATACTTAGTCATATTTGTCCATTGTGAGGATAATTATGGGATCGAGTTGCGCATCGCGGCAGGCCATATTGGCTTTTATATATTATTATTATTATTATTATTATTATTATTATTATTATTATTATTATTATTATTATTATTATTATTATTCTGGATCGGGGTTGCCCGCCTGCAGCAGGCCATAATGGCTTTATACATTATTATTATTATATGGATCGGGGCTGCCCTCCTGTAGCAGGACTTATAGGCTTTACTATTTTTTAGATCGGGATTGTCCGCCTGCAGCAGGCTTTATAGGCTTTATTATTATACGGATCGGGACTGCCCGCCTGCAGTAAGCCATAAAGGTTTTATATCACGCTTGGGCTGAAGGAGCCCCTCCGTAGTCTGTACACACCCCATTGAGCGTAGATGATTATATATATTCGGGATGGATTTACCAGGGCATGGACTTGCCTTACTTATTTATATTGTAATTAATTTACCTGGACATGGATCTTGTCCGTATCATTTACATTTGGGGTTATTTACCCCAGGGATGGATTGGCCTTATACGGTACTGAGTGTCTGACTGTCAGTCGATGTGTATTTACATACGGGTTGGAACACCCCTGGGCTGGATTGGCCATAAATAGTACCGAGTGATCGAATAATTAGTGACCAGTATTTACTTGAGGTATTTCAATTGAGATGTTGTATTCCTCATATCATACAGTATTGATCTATTTCCCTTGTACTGAGTTTAACTGTTGAACTTGAAAGCATGCCTACATTTTTGTACCATTATTTATAGTGGAATGTACCTGCGAAACTCGTCATTTCTTTCAGCCCAGAGGTTAGTCTTGTTACTTATTGAGTTAGTTGTACTCATACTACAATCTGCACATTGTGTGCAGATCCAGGTGCTTCCAGATACGGCGGCTGCTAGATTTCGAAGTTAATTCTATGGGAAATATCAAGGTAGTTGTTTGACGTCCGCAGACTCGATTCTTTTTCTGTTTAATTAGTGTACTGTTCTATATTTTCAAACAGTGATTTTTATCCGTCAGACTTTGTATTCATATTAGATGCTCATGTACTCAGTGACACCGGGTTTTGGGAGTGTTATATTTAAAATTGTAAGTTTTTCCCGCTGAATTTAATTACTTTGTTCTCAAACTTAAAAGATATGGTGGTTTATTTAGATTTTTGGCTTGCCTAATATTGAGATAGGCGCCATCACGACAGGTGAGATTTTAGGTCGTGACAAGTTAGTATCAGAGCTCTAGGTAACATAGATCTCGCGAGTCATGAGCGGGTTTAGTAGAGTCTTGCGGATCGGTACGGAGACGTCTGTACTTATCTTCGAGAGGCTGTCGAACCCTTAGGAAAATTTTACTTTCTTGAATTCTATCATGCGGAATTGATTCAGCTTGAAACATAACTCTTTGAATTCCTTCCACGCATTCGTATGCGCACATGAGCGCTCGGTATCAGTTGTGCATTACCGGCTTATGATTCTATGAACGAGGTTCAAGATGTGTATTCTGTGTTTTGGTGATGGGCTAGTCTGGAGGACTTGAGGCCAGGTTTAGTCCACAGCTTAGGCTCGATAGATTCAGTTGTAACCTGTACATTTGGACTCATATGTCCGGTAATATCCCTATGAGTGGAATTTGTGGCTCGATGAGTGGTGGAATGGCTTTGTGATGAATATGATGTAATTGCGGGATGTGTTAAGACGATTTGAATGTGACGAGAAGTGTTTCCTTGAAATATAAAAGAAGGCCATTGTGTGCTTTATTTTTGTTTTGATGTGACGTACAATCTCAAGTGTGAATGTTTTGAAAGATCTTTCACGTTGTTAAATTTTGGGGCAAATTAAATTCTCGTGTCTGGTTAATGAGTTTGGACTCAGAAAGATTAAGTGATTTCATAGTAATTGTGGCTGCGAAAGGGTATATAACAAGATGCCAATTTAGGACTAAGCAGGTAGGTTTTCTCCTGCGCAGTAATCTATGTAGGTGTGTTCCTTATGATGTGAATAGAGAGTTTCTTTTCTACCAACGGAGCGTATGTGTTGAGATTTGAATTTGAATCGGGTTGAGAAAATTTGACTTGATTTTCGCGAGAATAAATGCTAACTTAGCGGATGATTGGGGCATTTTATGGTGGGTGTTGCATAAGCTTGAGAAGAATTTTCGTTGAACTGACTGCAGTATTATAGCAATAATAAAGTATGGGTATTATGAGTTATCGAGTATTTTGTTCTATAGCTTTGAGAAAGTGGGGGAGTCTTCTATTGACAATTCAATTTCATAGATATATGTTAAATTTTAGTTTTGGTTTGAGGCATACTTGTGGGTTAGTTATGACTTACAGAGGTGGAGATCGAGGATTCCTGGATACGGGTTACATTAAACTTTATGAAAATATGAAAATTATGGAATGATTAAGTTGTTATTTTGAAGGATGTAGTGCGCACGAAGTATGAATTCGATTGGTCGAGTTAAGGCAGGGTTACTTTTTTGAGTGTTGATCGTGCTAAAGGAGCACATGTCTCTCGGCCTGCTTGGGGCGGAGTAAATTAGATTTGAGCAGAGTGGATAAATCTCGAGAGGGTTCTAATGGATTCAAAATGTATATATGGAAATTGAAATTTTTTTGAATTTGTATATCACTAGAATCGGGTACTTACATTGGATGGTATCGGGACGTGCAGTAATTCTATTTGACTATGGATTCTATATTTCAGTGTAAGAAAGGAAAGAGGAACAATTGTAAATTCGCATAAGGTATTTCAGAGTGAGTGTTACAGTTGTAGTATTTATGGAGGTGCTTAAGAAGAATGCAGTGACTTATGGGCCTTAGGGCGGTGTAGTTTTAAGTTAGGATGTCTTGTAGTGAGCTTTGGATAAAGTAGTGGTGTTCTGACAAGGAGAAATGACAACTTGAGGATAATCCATAAGAAACTCGGAGAAAATAGGACAAATGGGTAACATGCTGGATCAATATGGTAATGGTATGCTTGGTTCTTTTAGTTCTTATGATGATGTGAGGCTTTACGAGTGTTTTATGGCAATACTCTCGGATTTGGCAACCTATGTGGCTTGGTCGAGTTAGAGGAATTTAGTTTTGATAGATTGGTTATGTGCAAACAGATTTCAAAGTGTTCTTGATGATTTCTACCATGGTTTGATCCGGATATTTCTGCCGGTGTGGGGAACGTGTTGTGCATTGTGATTTCCTCCTAGAAAAAAGTAAGAGAAAAGTTTCCAACTAATAGGGTATGTAATTTGCTGGTGACTCGGAGTTTATAATGAGATTATCGTGCTTTTCACATGATAGATGTGGTGTGTTGTGAGGGATTTAGATTTATATGTACAAGGTGTCAGTTCATTCTTGAAAGGAAGATCACGAATTCTGGACATAATGGTCAGTGTTATATATTTAGATGATTGTTATAGTTGCTCGGTAATCCCTGAGAAGGGTGTGCGGTTAAATGGGGCATTGTATTTTGATTTACGAATGTTTATTGGTATTGCGGTACTCTCCTGGTTGATAAACTGATGATATTCAAATTATTGATATGTGGCACGGAATAATTATGAAAATATTCCTAGTGGGATGATCGTGCATGAAGGATGTGATAGTTATTCGAATGCTGGAGTTGTGATCAATTACGATGGTTCATGCGTACTTATTTGATTGCTCATGTATGATATGCTTGGATTAGAGGCCTGTGACCATGCCAGACGGATTATGTTATTGGCATGTGAGTTGTCCGTGAGGATTCATATACTAATATTATTGGCACAAGAGTGTCTGTACGGGTCCAGATATTGATACTATAGCACGTGAGTTGTCCGTGCGAGTGATGCTAATGTGAGCTCTAGAAGAGCTGGTTACTGTTATTAAATTTATGTGTCTTGGTTCTACTATATATATAATGAGCTTATAGCATTACAGTTGTGGTGGTGCTTGTTGAACTTACAATACGGTTCTCTACTTTGAGACATCTTCCATTTTGGGTACAAGGTTGCATAGTTGTGGATTGAGTTGTATTGGTGTGGCATGTCAATAGGATAGTTGTATTTAATAATATTTGGTCATTGGACCTAGAATGGGTACTATCAAGTTTGATTACGGTATATTGGGAGGATAATATTGAAAGTCGACTTAGAAAATGATTATGGTTCTGGTTGGGGCGGGAGAGCTCCATGACTTGTCGATATGATAAAATGTTATGAGATTTCGCATGTTTTTTTCATTATCAGCAGTGTACGAAAGTTTTAGAATGAGATTTTGTTTGATATGGGGTTTAATACTATTACCGGTTTACTTTGGAGTAGTTAATATGATCAAAAATGGTGTTGCGAGCATGCGAGTTGTGTAGTATGTTAAGTGAGTATATCTAGGGTTATGGTTATGGCTTAATACAGCTTGTTCAGACTCATACATCGTGTTGATATGAGATTTAGGTCTTGAAAAGAAATTTTGAATGTTGGAAATTGAATTCCAAGGTTTATGGGCTAAGGTTGAAGTAATGATTTTTAATTATGTTTGTTGTCAGGCCTATACAATTTACACAGAATAGGGTGGCGTGGGATCACCCCCGGGTATGTGCATGGTAGGTGGAATAGTGATGTGATGGCTTGGAAACAACTTTTGGCACGTTCGAGGACGAACGTATGTTTAAGTGGGGGAGAATATAATGACCTGGCCGGTCATTTTGAGTATTATATCCCGTTTCCCCATTTACTGCTCAGTTTATGCTTTATAGTTGTTTTATGACTTACCAGGTTAATTGGTTCGGGTCCGGTGAGGTTTTGAAACGAATTGGAATACTTAGTTCCAAGGTTTAAAGCTTAAGTTAAAATAGAGACTGGATGTCGACTTATATGTAAACGACCCCAGAATGGAATTTTGATGATTCCAATAGCTCCGTATGATGATTTTGGACTTAAGAGCATATCCGAAAAATTATTTGGAAGTCCGTAGTGGAATTTTGCTTGAAATGGGAAAAATTAAAATTTTGAGAAGTTTGACCGGGGAATTGACATTTTGTTATTGGGGTCGAAATCCAGTTCTGAAAATTTTTATAGCTCTGTTATGTCATGTATGACTTGTGTGCAAAATTTGAGGTCAATCGGACGTGATTTAATAGGTTCGGGCGTCGTTTATAGAAATTGAAAGTTTCAAATTTCATTAGGCTTGAATCTATGTGTGATTCGTATTTTTAGTGTTTTTGGATGTGATTTGAAGACTCAACAAAGTTTGTATGATGTTTTAGGACTTGTTGGTGTATTTGGTTAACGTCCTGAGGGTCTTGGGTGAGTTTCGAATGGTTAACGGATCAAATTCGGACTTAGAAAAAATCTGGAAATTTTTCATCTTTTGGTGTGATCGCACCTGCCAGAAATTGGACGCAGGTGCGATGCCGAAGAAGCGGCTCATGTTGCGCAGAATCAGCTCATGCATGCGCGAGCGAAGGAGCGCAGGTGCGGTTTTGCAGCCGCGGGAGATGGAGCGCAAGTGCGGCATTTTGGGAAACCAAGTGGCTTCCGTAGAAGCGGAAATTTCACCTCATAAGCGGTTCCGCTGGTGCGGACAGGGGGTCGCATGTGCGAAAATCCTGGACTGAATGTTAAAAACAGAGGAGTCCGAGATTTTTGTCATTTCTAACATTTCCAACATGGATTGAGGCAATTTTTGAGCGAGAAATCACGAAAAATCTTGAGGTAAGTCACTTGTGATCATTTCTTCTCCATAATATTGAAATATCAACGAATAATCCGACTAGATTACGTGTTTTTGAGGTGTAAAGTGAGGATTTGAACCTAGGGATTTGAAAATAAGATTTGAGGGTTTGGAGGTCGAGTTGAGATCGAATTTTGATAAAATTAGTATGGTTAGACTCGTGGTTGAATGTGCTTTCGGATTTTGTAACATTTATCGGATTCCGAGATGTGGGCCCCACGGGCGATTTTTGAGCTAAATTTCGGATTGTGTTGGAAAATTTATATTTTCTTATGGGATTAATTCCAATAAATTTTATTGACTGAATCGAATTAATAGTGGCTAGATTCGAGGCGTTTGGAGGCCAATTCACGAGGCAAAGGAATAGCGGAGTAAAGAATTATACGGTTTGAGGTTAGTAACACTTCCAAACTTGGTTCTGAGGGTATGAATCCCCGAAATTTGGTATGATATAAATTGTTTGGAGGTGACACACACGATAGGTGACGAGCATGCA
This sequence comes from Nicotiana tomentosiformis, assembly GCF_000390325.3. NCBI lineage: Eukaryota > Viridiplantae > Streptophyta > Magnoliopsida > Solanales > Solanaceae > Nicotiana > Nicotiana tomentosiformis. Next base: position 88,814,250 of record NC_090819.1, on the reverse strand, counting down.
GACGTGCACCACAGAAATTGTGTCTTGAATATATCTTGTGAAGTTGTAAAACTAAAGGATTATGTTATTATCTGAACATGTGGCACGTGTTAGAGGAATTGAGCTAAGGCTCGTAATAAAGATCATGTTTAGGATATGTGCTGATATTTTAGGACCCATAGGATCGTATTGCCGTTGAATTAATTATTTCAAAAATATACATTTCATACTCAGTCATATTCGTCCATTGTAAGGATAATTATGGGATCGAGCTACATGCCGCGGCAGGCCATATTGGCTTATATATATATAATTATTATTCTGGATCGGGGTTGCCCGCCTGCAGCATGCCATAATGGATTTATACATTATTATTATATGGATCGGGGTTGCCCGCCTACAGCAGGCCTTATAGGCTTTACTCTTTTATGGATCGGGGCTGCCCGCCTGCAGCAGGCCTTATAGGCTTTATTATTATGCGGACCAGGACTGCCCGCCGGTAGTAGGCCATAAAGGCTTTATATCACGCTTGGGCTGAAGGAGCCCTCCGGAGTCTGTACACCCCCCTAGTGAGCCAGTGAGCGTAGATGATTATTTATATTCGAGATGGATTTCTCAGGGCATGGACTTGCCTTATTTATTTATATTGTAATGAATTTACCTGGACATGGATCTTGTTCGTATCATTTATATTTGGGGATAAATTACCCCAGGGTTGGATTGGCTTTATACGGTATTGAGTGACTGGCTGTCAGTCGATGTATATTTATATACGGGTTGGAACACCCCTAGGTTGGATTGGCCATAAACAGTACCGAGTGATCGAATAATTGGTGACCAATATTTACTTGAGGTCTTTCTACTAAGATGACATATTTCTCATATCATGCAGTATTGATCTGTTTCACTTATACTGAGTTTAACTGTTACAGTTGAAAGTATGCCTACATTTTTGTACCATTATTTATATTGGACTGTACCTGCGGATCTCGTCATTTCTTTCGGCCCAGAGGTTAGTCTTGTTACTTATTGAGTTAGTTATACTCATATTACACTTTGCACCTCGTGTGCAGATCCAGGTTCTCCCAAATATGGCGGCTGCTAGATTTCGAAATTAATTATGTTGGGAACTACTAAGGTAGTTGCTTGACGTCCGCAGACTCGATTCCTTTCCTGCTTAATTATTTTACTGTTCAATATTTTCAAACAGTATTTTTTATTCGTCAGACTTTGTATTCATATTAGATGCTCATGTACTCAGTTACACCAGGTTTTGGGAGTGTTATATTTGAAATTGTGAGTTTCTTCCGCTGAATTTAATTATTTTGTTCTCAAACTTAAAAGATATGGTGGTTTATTTAGATTGTTGGCTTGCCTAGTATTGAGATAGGCACCATCACGACATGTGAGATTTTGGGTCGTGACATTGGTGGATCTCCACAATACCGTTCAATGTGGGCATTTGAAAGGTACTATTTCATTATTCTTATTTATTGTACTTTTGAAGTATTATATTGAACTATAATATTATTTATTATTTTAGGTACTTGCTTACTCTTAAAAATTATGTGAGGAGTAGAAGCCACCCAGAAGAATCAATTGCAGAGGGATATTGGATAGAAGAGTGCATGACATTCTGCTCAAGATATCTACATGATGTGGAGATAAAATTAAATTGACCTTTAAGAAATTATGGTTTGTATAATGAGATTTCAAATCAAGAGGGTCGTGAGTCAACTAAAATTAACGGGTTTACGCTTGATGACATTACCCATGCCCAAGCATACAGATATGTTTTATTTAATTCTGCTACCATAACGCCATGCCGCGAGTAAGTATTCAATAATATTTTGCTTTATAATTAATTATTAAGTAATAATATTTATAATTTTTTTATTAAGTTTCTTTGTGTTTTACTTTTGTAGTGAACATATAAAAGAAATCAAGAAGCAAAATCCTCGTCTATCGAGACATGATGTGGATCAGATTCACAATGAAAAATTTCACATATGGTTTAGAAAACGTGTAATTATGAACTAGCTAAAATGCATTTACACACACACTATATATAATATTACAATACCAATTTTTAATTAGTTCTTGCTTATTTATAGGTTGAGAAGATACATATGGCAGGTGAGCAAATATCAGAAGAAATTCAAAATCTAGCTATTGGCCCATCAAAGCAAGCAAAAAGGATGTATGTATATATAAGTAATGGAGTTAGATACTTAACAAAGTCTCGTGATGCAAAACTAAAAATACAAAATAGGGGAGTTATGGTGAAGGCTGCCACTCAGAGCTATGCAAGCGCAAGAGACAGAAATCCCATATTAGCAGAAGTCACCTTTTAAACAGATGACAAAGAAAAATGGTGTAAAACTAAATCGTATCGAGGTGTTCAAAGAAACACATACGAGAAAGAATAAATAACCAGTAAATGAGATAGCTGATGAAACTATGATAAATTTTCATTCTTTATGAATATAACATTACTTTCTTTCCAATATAAAATTTTATTAACTTTTCATTGTTTTACCTTTTCTTTCCAAAAGAAAGAAATGGATGAAGCTGCTAAGGTGTATCCTGAGTTAAATATTCCTGGAAGTGCTCCCAATGATGTATATGCACACGTTATGGGACCAGACACTCATGAAAATATTCGAACTCTAGGAAAAGGAGCAGCTCCAAGTTTTATTTATGGTCCTGCATATAAACGATCCCAGGCTGAACAAAGAGATTTTGATAGAAGTGAAAAAAGCTACCTCCGCTATGCGAATTGAGATGGAAGAAAAATTGTCTGAAGCAAAGAGAAGAAATACAAGCAACAGAGAAAAAGTTATTTGAAGCAAAAGAAGAAATAAAAGCGTTGCGGGAAAAAATATTTGAAGCAAAAAATGATATGGATGCAAAAATAGACGATAAAGTAAAGCTGGGTATAGCTGCATATCTAGAATCTTTGAGTATTACTATTGGCTCAAATAGGAAATTATCTGGTGATGAGCAGGTAAACAATATTGTTCTCTTTAGCAAAAAATTTATTGTTTTTAAGATAATCTTGTAATTTAGTTTTTTTTTAATTGTAGTAATCACCAACAATAACTATCACATGTTTCAGTTATTCACACAAAGGTGAGTTCGTAACCTCATTTTAACTATATCTTTTTCTACATACATTCAAAGAGTATAGTTTTAACTATGTCAATTTTCACTTCAGTTACGTAAAAGTTCAAAATAGCATTCCAAAGTATAGAGGCTATTTTACAATAAAAAAGATTATGAATATGTCCTCTCACTGTTGAGCCCTAAGGGGGTGCATTTAGCTGTAACTTGTCCACCTCCTAATAAAAACTCAAATGATAATACTTTGCCCACTAATCACAGTAAGCATGTTCTTATGAAAAAGCATCAGTGCTCAACTCTTCAGGCTCTTCTCCAGCTTACACTTAAAGATGGAGTTCCATTTTTAAACTTGTGTTTGACGATGATGGTGGCATTCTTGCTGCAACTGTGAAGAAGTTAGCTTATTTTTTCTTTTTATTAATTGATAAGATCCCCATAAAGCATAATTTTACCCTCCTGCATAAGGTATTTAGCCTCTTGTAGAACCTGAAAGAATCGGTAAGTTAAAGACTCTTGCCTAGATCAGGGAAATAAAGATCTATGATTCAAACGCCATCATATTAGAAAACAAAAATTATTATATGACTTTGTCCTGTTTTTTATATCTTGTATTCACAATTTCTAAGTTGTAAATTTTATAAACTACATGAGTAACCAATCTAATATTTCTTCTCTGGTTAACATAATAAAAAAGACTAGAGTTAGTAAAGTTGGCACAAAGAAAAAGAAGCGGGTAAGTTTAAAAAAATTATAAGATTCTTGTTCCTCCGTTTCAAAGGGAGAAACCCTTCATGTTATAGTTTGCAAAACTTATATAACATTCATTAGTTTTCATCTCAGTATATCATTTATGCAAACTAATATTTCAAAATTCAACCCTCCCCTATCCCACACCCCCCTCCCCTACAACCAAAAAAATATCTTCAACTGCATTATGATATTATAATATTTTAGTTGTTGTTCGATTTGGGCGGTTGCGTTCACTTTGTTGGATTTTTTGCTTTATGTTGTCTGTTTCTTTCTCGCTCCAGCTGCTAGTATTATATTCATTATCAATTTTTTTTTTCTTTTTTAGAACCTATATCATTTATTATTTTTGGTATTCCAATTGTTTTAGAGGAGGAAAGAATTTACTTTATTATAAAGGTATAATTCCTTTTTTTTTATGACTTCTTTTGCAGCATTTTTGAAGGTAGTGATGTCAATTACTGACAGTGAAAAGCTTGACTTGTGGAGAGTTGGTTTTATAAGATTTAATCTAGAAGTTGAGGAAAATTAATTTGAATTAGGAGTGATCTTAAAGTACTTACATATTGAAATTACTATCTTTTATGATTTAGGTAGATTTGAGTTTTACGTGAGAACAAATCATTTGATTTGACATTATCTATCTTATACTAAGTACGTTTTATATTGCTATTTTGTTCTTTAGTTACATTATTAAAAGATATTTGCTTTACATTTATTTGATGTTTGTTATAAAAGTTGACATTTGTGAATGTAAATGTGTTCGTGATGAAACAAAACAGAGCATTATTAATTAAATTCTAAAAAATATGAGACCAACATTAATTTAAATGTCAAACATTTAATGCGATATTTTGCTATGTTGTAAAAGATATGTCACTAATTTTTTTAATGATATTCACTTAAAGTGAATACGACATTTTGTATATGTTGTGATTTTTCTTATTGACATTTACCAAAATGTCGGAAATTTCATTACGATATTTTGTGAAGATCATACGTAAATGTCGTATTTTTTTAGTAACATTAATCTAAGTGTCGAAAATTTTAAGTGACATTTCCTAGATGCTGTAAACTAAATGTCGTAACATTCTTACCGATATTTACCTAAATATCGTAAATTAAATGTCATAAATTTCTTATCGACATTTACCTAAATGTTGCAAAGTAAGTGTCGTAAATTTCTTATCGACATTTACCTAAATATTGTAAAATAAGTGTCATAATTTCTTATTGACATTTACCTAAATGTCGTAAAGTAAGTGTCATAATTTATTATCGATATTTACCTAAATGTCGAAAAATTACCGACATTGAAATTAACAACATTTGATGCAAATGTAAATTAAATGTCGGTAAATAAATTTGTGACATTTAAACAACTTAATACGGCATTTATTAAATGTCGTCATATCTTCACTTTCTTGTACTGATTAGACGTGAGGCTTGAATCACAGGTCATCCCCAAGAGGGGAAGTTTCAAGTACCTTGGGTCGGTTATATAGGGGGATTGAGAGATCGATGAGGATGTCACACACCGTATAAGGGTGGGGTGGATGAAGTGGAGGTTAGCGTTTGGAGTCCTGTGTTACAAGAAAGTGAGTGCCACTGATTCTCAAAGGTAAATTTTATAAAGTGGTGGTTAGACCGGCCATGTTGTATATAGCTGAGTGTTGGCCAATTAAGAGCTCACATATCCAAAAAATAAAAATAGATGAAATGAGAATGTTGAGGTGGATGAGCGGACACACTAAGATGGATAAGATTAGGAATGCAGATATTGGGAGAAGGTGGGTGTGGCCCCCATGGATGATAAGCTGCGTGAAGCAAGGCTCATATGGTTCGGGGACGTTCAAAGGAGAAGCCCAGATGCGCCGGTGAGGAGGTGTGAACAGCTGGCTTTGATGGGTACGGAGAGAGGTAGGGTGTGTCCTAAGAAGTATTGGAGAGAGCTGATCAGGCAGGACATGGTGCGGCTTCAGAATACCGAGGACATGACACTAGAATGGAAGTTGTGGAGGTCGAGCATTAAGGTTGTAGGGTAGGAGATAGTTGTGCATATTTCTACGGCGCACCAGAGTGAGGCTAGTCTGTTAGGACTTAGTCTTGGATTGTTAGTGGTTAATGTTGAGTCACACTACTCTTTCGTTCCTCTTAATGATGGGCTTTATCTACTAGTTATTGTTTTGCTTTTTATCTATTTTCTGGTTCTGGTGATGCTGTTATTTGTTCCATGGTTTCTATTGATGGTACTGATATATTGCCTCTTTTCGTCCTATTTTCGTCTTCTTGAGCCGAAGATCTTTCGGAAACAGTCTCTTTATCCCCTCGGGGTAGGGGTAAGGTCTGCGTACACACTACTCTCCCCATACCCCACTAGTAAAATTTTATTGGGTCATTATTATTGTTGTTGTTGCTGTAGTTTCCTTATTAGTCTGTTCAAAAAAGAATAACACATTTCTACAATTGAAAATAATTTAATTTTAAATTCTTCATTTTACTCATTGTACCCTTAATGAGAAGTTTTTATAACCACACAAATATCATGGCCCCACAAAACTTTTACCTCTTAAGCTTTTAAGACCACAAGCTTCAAAAGTCTTCATTTTTTTTTAAACTTCGTGTCGAGTCAAACTATCTCATCTAAATTGAAATGGAGGAAGTATAGTTTACTGATAATAGTGTACCTAAGGACACGTGTTATGCATTCATTGGACTGATGTAAAACCCTTGGTAAGTTGTTTCTGCATTTGCTTTGTTTTTTCCCCTGCAAATGGTTGGAAGAACTAACTTTAGGAGATGTGGCCGGAAGATAATACCGTTAGGAGTTTCCATCAGCTTCCCCTAGCAATTTGTTGTATAAATTGTGGAAAGTTTATCTTTTGTAGTTTAAAACCTAAAATTAGGCCAACAGCTTGTCCGGCTCATTTAGTTATGAATTGAGTGGTCCTTAGTATTAGGGACTGAATTTACGTTATGTTTATCTGTATCTATTCAGAAATTAAGGAAGAAAACATGTACTATTAGAAACACGGGACATATCAACACACACACAAAAAAGGGAGCAACGTAATATCACATCCCAGAAAATGGTGTTTCACTGAATTGCATATTTGCCAAGCAAGTACATCTAGAGAGGGTAAACAACATATCCTTAAGAGAGGACAGACATATATCGAATCCTATAGGTTATTACATACATGATAGAAATATAGTAACATCTTTATTAGCTCATTTATTTCATAATAAGATTCAACTAACCTTTTCAAGTATTTTCAATTTCACCATATAAACAAGCAATGTAGGACAACTGATCTACCAATGGTGGCTCAATCCTGTAATGAATCTAAAAAGAAGGATCTTGAAATTTCTCAGGGTTTCAAACCACGGACAGTGCAGATTTAGCAGTAAATTATGATGAAATGGGAACTCCCATTTAACTTATGATAATGAAATTTCAGACGTGGTCATGGTCTTGGACCATTAACTAGTATAATAACATGTGCACGGATAGGGTGTCAGGGTGATAAATTTATGTTCAATTTTATCCATTTACCAATTACCACCACTGATAAAGAGTAGAAAAAGAAGGTTGACTTAATTATTTTTCCTCTACATTGACCAGGCAATGTATATATTGGTCCATAGCTAAGCAAGATACAAGACCTAGCACTTCTCTTCAAATTAAATCTTTTTCCCACTACGGTTTATTACTTAATTTATAAGGATCTTGATGCTTCAGAATTAATTAATAAGAAGCACACTCTAGCAATACTTCTTTTTTCGTCTCCCCAGTAATTTTTCCCTTTAATACTGGTGGGTGGGATAAAGAAAACTAGTTTTTCCAAAGTCAGTGGAGTAGAGACCCATTATATTATTGTATATGGTGAGCGAATTAAGGAGAATTAATTCTAGGACCTTCCTTAAAGGTACTAGCTTAAGTAGGCGTTTGGACATGCATTCCAAAAAGAAAATTGGAATTTGGAATTTCACTAAAATTTCAAGTGAAGATGAAGTTGTGTTTGGTTATAATTTTTGCTAACATATTTGGATGTCTTTTTTTTCAAAATCATAAAATATGATTTATACTCACGACTTACAAAAAATATCAAAACCACCCCAATTTGATTATCCTACTTGAAATAAATAATCAAAATGCTATTGTTTAACTTTATCATATTCTGCTTTACTGCAATACACAAAAGATGCAAAATCAATATCACATTTTCTAATTCTATTAATACACAAAGAAGGAATTTAAGCCAAAAACAACATAAATATGAACAATTGCTGGGGTTATTTTATAAATTTTAAAAATACAGCGTAAAATTATAACACTAAAAACTAGCAAATTCCCATTTTCAATTGAAAAACTGGTCAGAACCAGTTTTTCAAATTTGAAAATGGATTTTCAACTGAAATTGGAAAATTTGGTAAGAATGGGATAACCAAACATTGTTTTCAAAAAAAAATTTGAAAAAAATTTGTATGTCCAAACGGGCTCTAAATTTGCGCTACAATTAACTTCATTATGTATGCACATGGTATATTAATATATTGAAAAGGAAGTCGACCTAGTGGAGTAGTTTTCTAGTGGGCACAACCAGTGTTTTAAAAGGCGTGAGCGTAAGGCGAGGCGTTTTACATATGGTTCAGCGAGGCGTAACCCCCGAAGCGCGGGGCGTAAGCCCCATAGGTATTTAATTTTTAATATTTTATAAATTAATATAATTACAGTAAATATTTATAAACAGGTAAAATTGCATAAAAATGAAGAAAATTATATATATATATATATATATATATATATATATGTGTGTGTGTGTGTGTGTGTGTGTGTGTGTGCGTGCGCGCGCGCGCGCTCACGCTTCATCCCCACAAAAAACTAGTCAAAGCAATCTATTATACGCTACTTAGAAGCTTAAGTAACTTGAGTTGAAAAAAAATAATATTTTCTACATTGCGGAACAAAATGGATGACTAACCTTCAATTTGAACTTTGAACTTGCTGCTATGAAGGATAACGGGGTTCTCTTTGTATTTGCAAAAAAAATAAATATTCATTACTTTTGGGAGATATTAGCAGACTAGCGGATAAGATAAAGAATTGAAAAAGACCATGAATTGGGGCTTCAATCAATAAAAAAGGTCTTAATTTTTAAATTTAATACATTTCAGTTTTTTTTAAAAAAACTTTTGAGTAATTACCAAGCTGAATTTTGAAAATTTGCGTATTATTTGAAGGACTTATTCAACAAATTTTGTTTTAATTTAAAAAAATCTCTCGGGCTTACGCCTCAAACGCCCCGAACGCCCGGGCGTACGCCCTGAATTGTTGGGCGTATGCTTCTTGAGACTTTCGCCCCACACCATCGCCCCGGGGCGTTTTTGGTGCGCCTCACCCCGGGCTCGCCCCGAAAACGTCTTTTAAAACACCGGGTACAACATCTAATTTATTAGCATTGGATCAGTATAACAACCAATCTCCTTATAGTACACATGGTCGAGCAGCCACAAATAAGATCACATCGGGGAATTGACATTAAACTATATTAGCAAACGAAAATCATGAAAGAATATGGTTCAAATTTTAGCCGATAAAAAAAATTGTTTGGTAATCTCTTTGCATCCTCATGCTTGAGTCTTGGTGGCCAAACACCCAGAATTGGCATAACTGATGAAATAGTCGAGGTAGACACAAATTAAACAAGTCACCAGGGGCGGATCCAGCACAATAATTATGAGTTCCCGTGAACCCAGTAGTTTTTGTCTAGATACTGTATTTGTATTGAAAAATCCATCTTAAATATATAAGAATATTTATCTTGGAACCAATCCATTAATCCAATTATTATTATATATTAACTTGAGATTTCTGTAAAAACTCATAAACTTATAATTTTGAATCCGCATTGCCAATCATTATTTAGATAAATAAAGAAGTAAATGAAAATCACGAAGAGGAAGTTTGTTGGCATTGTCATAACATTGAGTTTGGCATGCATTTGAGTTTGATATTAAATTAGCCGATTTGACTACAACCACCTCTGGTAAAGGCACCCGTCAAAAAAAAAGGAGAAAAAGTACTCCTAATTACAGCTTGAAGTATTTATCAAGCTCTATGCATCTCCCTCAGATAATATTTAATTTACTATAACTCTCTCATATATTTTTAGGTGAATATTTAGTATTTCCCTAATTGTTCCTGGCGCCACCATATCTACATGCCCAACTAACCACAGTTGTAGGCATATATCATAATGTCTATATTCAATACCCTATCGTACTCAAAATTGAAGTACTACAGTACTCCCCCTTCATATAAACACTGACAAATTCAATCCTTTTGTTGCACCCTTTTCTTACCCAATATTTCTCTAGACCAATATGGAATACTATGGCAAGAGAAGCCTCCATAGTTACTTTGATAAAGAAAAAAGATTATCAATACAATCCCCTCCTCGTCTCTCCTTCAACTCTCATCTAAAATTATCTGAACATGAACTTCTCTATAGTCCATCAAGATCTTCTAATGCTAGTGCAACCACTATGTATTCCTTAATGCCCCCTCCTAGCACGGATTCTCCTTGGACACTTTCCCCTTTACAAACACCATCTCCATCTCTCCTCTACCACTGCATCGCGTCCCTCCATCGCCACGAGGGGACAATTTACTCCATCGCTGTTTCAAAAGGTATTGTTTTCACTGGCTCAGAGAGTAGCCGGATACGTGCATGGCGACAACCGGATTGTATCGAGAGAGGGTACCTCAAGGCAAGTTGTGGTGATGTTAGGGCAATTTTGGTCTACGGTAACATGCTCTTTACTTCACATAAAGACCACAAAATCCGGATATGGAATGTGAATGCATCCGATCATTTTCGAGGCAAGAAAATCACAACCCTACCTAAGAAGAACACTTATTCGTTTCTCAAATTTCCTAGGTCAAACAGTAGCAATCAACATAAAGATTGCATTTCTTGCATGGCTTATTACCATGCAGAAGGGCTTTTATACACAGGATCATGGGATAAAACAGTCAAGACATGGAGAATCTCCGATAATCGATGCGTTGACTCATTCTTGGCTCATGAAGATAATGTCAACTCAATTATTGTAAATCAAGAAGATGGTTGTGTTTTCACATGTTCATCCGATGCTTCAATAAAAATTTGGAGGAGAGTATATGGACAAAACTCTCATACTCTAACAATGACACTAAAATTCCAGCCATCACCGGTTAATGCATTAGCCCTAAGCACTTCAGCAACTTCTTGTTTTCTCTACTCTGGATCCTCAGATGGATTCATAAATTTTTGGGAAAAGGAGAAAACTTCCGGTAGATTTAACCATGGAGGATTCTTGCAAGGGCATAGATTTTCTGTCCTTTGTTTGGTTGCAATTGAGAAATTGATATTTAGTGGCTCAGAGGATACAACAATTAGGGTTTGGAGAAGAGAAGAAGGGAGTTGTTTTCATGAGTGTCTTGCTGTGTTAGATGCACATAGAGGTCCAGTTAAGTGTTTGGCTGCTAATTTGGAAATTGACAAAGTTGTAATGGGATTTTTGGTTTATAGTGCTAGTTTGGATCAAACTTTTAAAGTTTGGAGAATTAAGGTTATGCCTGATGAGAATAAAGTTAATATTTCTTCAGAGGAAAATCATCAGCAGAATGGTGAAAATAAAATGAAGACGATGGACTATGAGTTAAATCCTGTTTTATCTCCTTCTTGGGTAGAGAAGAAACTACAAGGGAGCCATCATTTTCACTAGGAAAATAAAAAAGAAATGATTTCGTTATACTGTTTAGTATACTTGAAATCGACGTGTATATTATTTTGTATTCAAAATTCAGGATCTATGTAATAATGCCCCATAAATCTGTTTTGCTGATGACATCTTATATATGGTGAGACAACTCACATACTGTCCCGTTTGATCTTATACCACTATGACTAGATTATTGACATATAAGCTAAACATGCACTTTTACTCGGTTTCACTTTACGTGACATAATTATTATTTGGATGGCCAAGGAAGGAACTTCTACTTACTCCATTTGATTCTCCTATTTCGGTTCTAAATATCAATTTAATTGGTTGCTAGAGTAAAATCCTTTAGTATATATTAATCCATCTTTCTTTTGAAAACAAAACTTAGATACTAAGAAATAGTATAAGTCAAAACACTACAAAATGAGACTTTTTAAAATATATATATATATATATATATATATATATATATATATATATATATATATATATATATATAAAATTCTTTTTTTACAAAAAAATAATAATAATAATACCTAGCTGACAGTCTTTTCTGGGTGATTTTTGGTTTTTACAGTTATTCCAAAAGAAAATTGACTATTAAAGCCATGTTAATGGCCCAAGCAACTTTCTGTACACAATTGGTACCGGAAGAGAGAATATAAGGAAAAATTCATGCACGCCCTTGTTTCATTCATTAGGCAAATATGATTTAATGTTACTATGGCTACACTGTCACGGCATAACACTTTGAGCTACCCCGATCGAACTGCCGAAAACTGATACATCAGCACTGTACTGGTCATTGTATAAGTTATTCGTAGAATAGAACATTGAAGATATCAGATGGAGTAGATAAACTAATAAATATCCGATATCTATAATATAAAAATAGCTACCAGCAGCAAAGTTCCCAATTAATTTAATTTTTTCCACTTTTTGCATGATTTTGGTGGTGTATTCAATGGCATTTGCTAGCTAGGAGACAAATCCTGTCTGCGCTAATTTAATTTGAGATGTACACTGTAAAGTTCTGTAATTAATATCCACCAGAAATAATTATAGGAGTATTTAATTTCAAAGTAGTTTGTTACATTGTCAACAACAATTGTCCTGTTAAAATAATGATATACAGCCAGAATTTAAAACAACTACCGTAGAATATCAATTGTTCATTTAGAGCTTCTCATTTTTTTACTATTTGAGATCATTTTACTAGCTTCCACTCACGGCAAATAATTACATCTACATTGCATTACATTTGCCAAATAATACTTAGAGGGTGTTTGGCTAAGCTTATAAGCTGGTCAAACTGGCTTATAAGCACCTTTTGGCTTATCTACGCGTTTGGTAAATACTCAAAGTGCTTATAAGCTAAAATCAGCCATAAGTCATAAGCCGGTCACCCCCAACTTATGGCTTTTCAACTTATAAGCACTTTTAGTTTGACCAACACTTTTACTAGTTTATCCTTAATAATATTTTCTAATTCACAAAATACTTTTCCCAAAATAAATTTCTTAACTTTCTCTTCATTCCATATTCGTTATTAATTCGTTTCTTTGCAAAGAAATTTTTAATTTATAATCTTTTGAAAAAGATTCAAGGGTATTTTAGTCATTTTAACAAAAGAATAGCTTATCAGCATTTTTTAATCAAACACATCAACTGCTTATTATCAGTTTCAGCACTTCTATCCAAACACGTAAATGATTATTTTAAAAATCAGTTTCAGCATTTAAAAAATCTTTTCAGCACTACAAACTTATCAGCTATTTACAATCAGCTAATCCAAACGGGCTCTTAGTTGCACTCATCATTTTGTCAAATATTAAAAGAGCCCTTCTAATTGTTGGAGTCACAATGCTCTACTGCACACAGACACCTCGGATCTCTTTCTTATCTACTCCCGTGACTTAGATTTATCTTCTTCTTTCTTTAGGAACATATGTAATAAATTACGAACAAGGGTTGTGGTGGAGTGGTAAGTATTCCTTCATACTTAACCAGAGGTCTCGGGTTCGAGTCTCTGAGTATGGAGTCGCTTTTGTTAGGGAGTGCTTTACCCCCGATGTGGGACTTTTTTAGTTGGGCCCAAATATGGGTACCGAAAACCGGATGAAAAACAAAAAAAATATGTAATAAGTTAGTTGAGTAGTCTAAGTAAGCAAACAAACAAGAGTCCTATATTACTTTCCCCTAGCTACGTCAGTTTTTTTTAATATCCACTCAAACAATGTATATTTACTTTTTGGGTGCAATGAAGTCTTTTCTTATTTATAGTTCCCTGCATATTTGAAGTATTGCATTTGCATTTCAGATATAATTGTGACCCAATGAAATGATCAATTGGTGGAAGTGACTAATAGGAAATTTACTTCGCCTCACATCCCGTTTTCAAGCAAACCAAAATATTAAGGAAAAAGTAAAACATAGACTTGGTATGACAATGCACAATATTCTTTTCACTAAATATAAGAATAAGAAATAATTAGGAAAAAAAACTTTCTCTCTCTAGACATGAGCTCTCCTCTCAGCAGTAGCTGATTATGGCAAGGAAGGCAAAATCTGGAGAAGGAGGGAGCATCGTACAGCATACCACAACAGGAAGAGACCCAAAAAAAGTTCCACAATCATTGGAGAGAAAGAAATTCCGAAAGTTTCTCTCTCTAGAATAAGAGCTTTTCTTAGCTCCGCTAATGACGAGAAAATCGAAGACTAGAGGGAGGGGACAACAATCGAAAGGTAGCAATCAAGGAATAACCATGGCAAAAACAAGAATACCGGACTCTGCAGATGCAAAGAAACAACGTAGCATTAATGCAATCCAAGGAATAATACCATTGGACTTAACCATAGCGTCCACATTGAAAACACAGCAAAGGAGCAATTCAGTGAACAGAGAAAGGGGAACTGTGGATCTAAGCTGGGGAAAAATATACTGGGCTGACATGGTGAATGAGGAAGCCATAGATAGCGAGAACAAAGGTACGCGGTCGAATTCAAATTCAAGCCCTAAATCATGGAGTCGTGTAGTAGGAGCAATTCCGAGTACAGAGGGGCTAGATCTGAGCAAACCAGTAGAGAATCACATAAATGTAAAAATTACTTTGTATGACATCAAAGGCGAGGTGGAGTATTAGGCATCAGCAGTGATCTGCTACGTCCTAGGATCCAATCCTCCACAACCTGTAATGGATGGATACTTTCGGAGGATATTGGGGAAATTGAAAATTGATAAGGTGGCACAAATTAGTCGAGGTGTGTTCATTGTACGCTTTCATGACCTGGAGAATAGAAGCAGAGTGGTTGAAGAGGGAGTCCAAATGTTTGACAGAAAGCCAGTCATAGTAAAGCCATAGAAACCAGATATGGACTTCACTAAAACACAAATGGAGAAAATACTTGAGTGGGCAAGATTATCGGGACTGGACATCAAATACTGGGGCAAGGTTGCGTTGACTAAAATAGCAGGGCTAATTGGGTAACCTCTCAAAGCAGATAGTGCAACTACGCAAAGGGAAAGATTAACATATGCTTGAGTATTGGTGGAGACTGCATTGAATCAAACATATCCAACATCAATAATGTTTGAGAATGAATATGGTAAAATAGTGGAGCAAACTGTAACATATGAGTGGAAACCTGTGTTATGTGACAAGTGTGGTAACTATGGCCATAAAATGAAAGAATGCAAGAAATTCCTTAAGGAGGAAAAGGGTAAACAGGAGAAAATAGAAGGAACTAAAGATCACCAGGGACAGGGAAATAAGACCAGCAAGGAGATCAGTAATGAAATGGAGAAAACAACAGAGACAACGACCAAAATCCCTGCAGAAAAAGGAGGAAATCAGACCAAACAGATAACTGGCAAGCAAGGTAACCAATAAGGATTCAAGGCAGGGAACTACATAAAAAGGGGGGTGACCTTACAAAATACAACAATAAAGCTAGGGAACATATTTTCTAGCCTAGTGGAGAAATAACCAGTGGAAGAGAGGAACAAATACTCAGGAGAATCAAGCTCTTCTTTCCCTGAAGGAGTACAAGGTGCAGGGGAGCCATGACTTGGCAAGGGTGGGGGCCTCCCCCGTCCTAATGGATAACATAGGTTTCTGGAATACTAGAGGCCTAAATAATCCTACTAAACAGAAGGTGATAAAGATATTCATACACAATGCTAGGGTAGGGGTATTTGGTCTTCTGGAAACAAAGGTGAAGAGAGCAAAAGTCCAGCAAGTCTCTCTTCACCTCTGTTAAGGCTGGTCGTTTAGTACAAATCTATCCCAATAACCCAGAGGAAGGATATGGATTCTATGAAATCCTATGTTATATGGAGCCAGCATAACCAAAGTAACAGCACAACTAATTCACTGTGAGCTACATCATAGAGGGACTGGCAAAACACTACATGTGATATGATTTATGCATTTAATGATGTTGCACTTAGAAGAGATCTTTGGCAGGCAATTAAAGATATTCATGCTCGGATGAAAGGTCCATGGGCGATAAAGAGGGACTTAATTTGTGTTCTACATAAGGAGGAGAGAATGGGAAGCCCTGTCACAATGGCAGAGATAAGAGACTTTAAGAAATGTGTTGAGGATTGCTCATTGTTGGACCTTAAATCTACTAGAGCATTCTTCACATGGACAAACAAGCAAAGTAGAGGGGATAGAGTACTCAGTAGAATTGATAGAGTAATGGTAAATGATGAGTGGGGACTAAACCTACCTGCATCAGTAGTACATTCACTGTTTGATCACTGTCCAGCCATTATAAGTTAGGACAATGGCAACCAACCAAAGAATAAATGTTCAGATACTTCAATATGTCGAGCTTGGCCCCAGATTGCAAGGAGGAAATAAAGTCAGGGTGGAGAATTGATAGGAAAGACACTAAAATGTATGAATTAGTGGGAAAACTAAACAAAATCAAAACACATATTGCAAGAGCTGAACAAAGACAGATTCAGTGAGGTTGAAAGGAAGGCAGACGAGGCAATGCAGAAGCTTCAAAATTTCTAGGAAAGAATGCAATTGGATCCATGTAACATCCAATTGATAGAAGAAGAAACTATCCTGTCCCTGAAATGCAAAATATGGTATAATGCTAGAGAGCAGTTCTTGAGGCAAAAATGCAAAATACAGTGGCTGACCCAAGGAGACATGAACACAAAATTTTTTCATAGTATGATGAAAGCAAGAAGGAATTCTAATAGAATATTCTCTATTGATAATACAATTGAAAAACACACAAATGATCTAGAGGGGATAGATAAGGCATTTGTAACCTTCTATGAAGGTCTATTGGGAACCAATAAAAGGAATAGGGAGCATGTATGTAGCAGCTTGATAAGACAGAGACCTACCAGTCAGTCTTGCTGATGCTAAGAGGACTCCAGTCATTCTCAAGGGCTTCAGGATTATGCACTAATGCAGGGAAGTCTAATATTTTTAGTGTCAATATGGATCAACAATGTCTGGTGGATTTATGTGACATAACATGCTACCAAAAGGAGTCTTTACCATTTAAGTATTTGGGTGTTCCAATTTCAACTAAAATGCTCACTGGCATAGAGTGTGAGATATTGGTAGACAAGATGACAACAAGAATTAAAGCATGGGGATCAAGGAACCTATCATATGCAGGTCGAGTGCAGCTAATCAACTCAGTGTTGATGCATGTTCACACATATTGGGCTTCCATATTCAACCTACCTAAAGAAGTGATGAAAATAATTACAACAAGTTGCAGAAACTTTCTATGGAATTGGAAGGAAGTGAGCACAAAGCACCACTGGTAGCATGGGACTTGGTATATAGACCAAAGAATATGGGAGGCCTGGGAATCATAAATGGGGTGGTATGGAATGCGGCTACCATAGCCAAGTATGTATGGAATATTGCTTGCAAGGCAGATGATCTATGGGTAAAATAAATAGATCACATATACTTAAAAGGCAGCTCTTGGTGGCAATACAAATCTCCTAATGACTGTTGCTGGTATTGGAGGAAAATTTGCTCGATCAGGGACAAGTCGAACAAGGGTGGTTAGCAAGGAACGACAGTTATACCATTAAAAATGGTTACCTATGGAGAATAGGAAATCTGGATAATTGGCCGTGGAGTAGCTGGGTATGGAACAAAGGAAATGTGCCTAAACACAACTTCATATGTTAGTTGGCTGGACACAAGAGACTACTAACAAGAGTGAGAATGCAGAAAATATGGATAATCCAAGACACAAAATGTGCAATATGCGACAATGAACCTGGGATGATAGAATACCTATTCTTTGAATGCCAGTTCTCAACAGCTTGTATATTGGCAGTGCTAAAATGTTTAAATATTGGAATACAAAACACCACAGTACAAGGCATATGAAGAAGGTTAACAAGAGGAGTCAAAGTAGAAAGAAGCAGAACATTCGTAAAGACGGTATTAGCATCACTAGTATATGCTATATGGAAGGCACGCAATGAAGCATTATGGAACCAAAGAGTTCCTAATCCTGGGACAATCTGTAATCAAATTCAGCAGGAATTTAAGACAAGGAATGATAGAATAGGTACCAAGGAAGGAAGTTGGAGGGACGGGGAGTGGATAGAGGGTCTGTATAGGCAAAGGTCATAACACAAAAGAATACATAGAGCCCAGTTTTACGACAATGGAACGATTATAGGTTGCAATATCTAGCTTTCATAGTCGGTATAGATTTTAAAGTGTATACCTCATACAGTCGTTATTGGGATGATTAATAATATTTTTCTCTTCACCAAAAAAGAAATTCTGAAATGTCAATGCAATGTACAAGGCATCGCTCCATTAGCTTTGCTAGAATGATGGCTTCGACATCAATAGTGGTGGAGAACACGCCGGCTATGAAATCATGGGCAGATCTAATGGAGGAAGAGGGAAGCGAGTCGGAATCAGTAGGAAAACAAAGCCATGCAAAGGAACGAACAGAAGGGGAGAATTGGAGTCAAATTGGAGGAAAAAGGTGAGCAAATCAAAGGGTATGACCTAACCATGAAAGAAGGGGAGCAATTGAGATGTAATGTTAAATTACAATGGAAGACATAAAAGATGAGATAATTTACTGGAGATCTGCTATAATTTGTTATGTGTTAGGCTCAAATCCACCACAAACAGTTATGGAAGGATACTTCAAAAGAGTATGGGGAACACTGGGAATAGATAAAATAGCTCAGGTGAACATGGGAGTGTTCATAGTAATATTTCACTCAATAGAGAACAAGGAAAAAGTGGTGGAGGAAGGAATCGGAATGTTTGACAAAAAACCAATAGTTGTTAAACCATGAAGACCTGATATTGGATTTGACAAGCAGATGGTTGATAAAATTCCTATGTGGATTAGATTGATGAACCTGGATATAAAATACTGGGGACAAAATGCTCTAATAAAAATAGCAGGGATGATTGGTAATCCACTGAAAGCGGACAGAGCAACAACACAAAAAGAGAGATTGCAATATGCAAGAATTTTAGTTGAAGTAACACCAAATCAGATAAATCAAGATATGGTAATATTCGAGAATGAATGTGGAGTGATCATTGAGCAAGAGGTTAGCTATGAATGGAAACCAGTCTTTTGTAAATTATGTCAAAACTTTGGACATGGTATCAAAGATTATAGGAAGTAATTAAGGCAGAAACAAGTGGTAGAGGGAATAAAAAAGGGAACCAGACAACAGGAGGAAAATAAATAACTCCAAAGAAGTGGAGAAACATGTCGAGCAACAATAGAGCACTGAAGCAGGTAGCATCACTACAATTGAAAATGGGAGTAACAAAGATAAGCACCAGGGGACACAACGAAATCAAAACCAGGCAGTAAATAACAGAAGAGAGCAGGAAACATGGCAAGTGGTACAGGGGAAAAATTGCATGGAAGGGTCAAGGAAACAATCAAAATACTTATGTTGCAGTAACAAAGCTGTACAAGAGGAATAATGGGAGGAATGAAGGAGAGGAGAATACTAATGGAAAAGAGATGGAATCACAAGAGAATGATAATAAATCAGGGAAGGATGGGGGACCTAACCCCCACCTCCCTAATGGATATCATTGGATTTTGGAACACCAGAGGCCTAAACAGGACAACCAAACAAAAGGAAGTGAACCTTTTTCTACAAAGACAACAGGTTGGATTGTTTGGGCTCTTGGAAATAAAGATTAAGAGGGCTAAGGCAAATCAAGCTTCTCTTAATCTTTGTATATGGTGGTCTTATACTACAAATCACTCTAAGCATAATGCAGATAGAATATGATTATTGTGGAAGCCACAAACCTTTACTATAAAGGTGGAAATGCTTACAGAACAACTAATACATAGTATGATTACTCATAGTAGCACAGGAAAGGTGATTAATATGACTATGGTGTATGAGTTCAATGATCCAATACTAAGGTCTGAATTGTGGAGAGACATAAGGAATATAGCCAATAAAATGGTAGGGGCATGGGCAATCATGGGAGATTTCAACTCTATACTCAATCAAGAGGATAGAGCGTGAAGTAAGGTTAGTTACGCTGAAATAAAAGACTTTAAGGGATGTGTTGAACAATGTAGACTAAAAGAAATGATGTCATCTGGTTTTTTTTATACATGCAGCAATAAACAAGATGGATAGGATAGAGTACTAAGCATGGTTGACAGGGTGATCACCAATGCTGATTGGATAAACAGGTTGTCAACATCTGAGATTAATTACATGCCTGCAGGAGTATATAATCTCAGTCCTGTAATAATAAAATGGGATAGAACTGGCACACCTAAGATAAGGATTTTCAGATACTACAACATGTAGAGTATGGATAAATCCTACATGGCAAGAGTGGAGAGCAACTGGAGATAACCAATAAAGGGAACAAATATATTCAAAATTATGAAAAAATTAAATAGACTTAAAAAGGTTCTGCTAAAGTTAAACAAAGACAAGTTTACTAAAGTGGAGAAAGAGGTAGAGGAAAGCATGAAAAAGCTGGTAGAGTGTCAAGATAAGATCCAAAAGGATCTTAGGAATTAATTGTTAGTCATAGAGGAGAAAGATTTGACACAGCAATGCACATACGAGAAGAAAGCAAAAACAAAATATTTGCAGCAGAAGAGTAAAGTACAGTGGCTCAAATATGGAGATATGAAGACAAGCTATTTTCACTCTATGATCAAGGCTAAGAGAGCAGCAAGCAGGATATTTACAATTTAGAACATGCAAGGAGAAATAGTTTATTCAATAGAGGCAGTAGTTGATGCTTTCATTGAGTTCTATACAAGCCTACTGGACACTGAATAACAGAGCAGGGATCATGTGGCAAGCCATATAATCAAAGAGGGGAAGATTAGTTCAGCAGAACAAAAGGCCCAACTAGAAAGAGCTTTCTCACAAAAGGAAGTTAAAGAAGCACTATGGGACATAGAAGGGACAAAGACACCAGGCCCTTATGGGTATAGCGGCCAATTTTTCAAGGACAACTGGACCATTGTAGGTGAGGATGTCACTGCATCTGTGCTGGAATATTTTCAATCTGGGAAAATGCTCAAAGCACTCAACAATATAGTTATCACCCTTATACCAAAATCCACTAATGCTGAAACAGTAGGAGATTACAGACCTATAGCATGTTGTAATGTGGTGTACAAGATTATTTCAAAGATGATGTGTAATCGATTGAAGTTGGTGTTTCCAGACATCATATCACCAAATCAAAGTGCTTTTGTGACTGGGAGAACAATAGTACAAAATATCTTAATTTGTCAAGACCTGGTCAGATTATACAATAGAAAACAAACCACTAAGAGTTACTTGATCAAGGTGGATTTGAAGAAGGCGTATGATTCCATTGAATGGAAATTTGTGGAGGAAATATTGCATCCATTAAACTTCCCTGGGATCTTAATAAGGTGGATTATGGCATGTATCACCTCAACTAGCTACAACATTAACTTAAATGAAGGGTGCTATATGTCAGATTACAGGGGAAGATAGGCTTGAGACAAGGAGATCCAATCTCTCCTCTACTGTTTGTCATTTGTTTGGAATATTTCATGCGAATTATGGTGCATGTGGCCAGGCAAGAGGAATTTGTTTTTCATACAAAATGCAAAGGATTAAGGCTAACATACCTTTGTTTTGCTGATAACATGATATTATTCTGTAAAGGAGACTACCCTTCAGTAATGCTCATGCTAAGAGGGTTCAATCATTCTCCCAAGCATCTGGTATGACCGTCAATGCAAATAAATCCAATATTGTTTGTGCTAATATGAATGGAAGGGAGATAGAAGACATATGTGAGCTGACAAGGTATAAGAGAGGTAAACTCCCATTCAAATATCTTGGGGTGCCTATATCATCAAAGAAGCTAAGTGTTGTGGACTGTGAAATATTAATAGACAAGATCTTGGTAAAGATAAAAGGGTGGGGATCGAGGAACCTATCGTATGCAGGGAGAACCTAATTGGTAAATGCAGTGTTGCTGCATTTACATTTATATTGGGCATCAATCTTCTTGTTACCAAAAAGGGTCCTGAAGGACATTGTAGCTATATGCAGGAACTACTTATGGGATGCAAAAAGTGTCACGAACAAAGCCCCATTGGCATCATGGGACCTGGTCTGCCGAACTAAATGAGAAGGTGGATTAGGCATAGAAGACTGCTTGATGTAGAATGAAGCAGCATTGGCAAAGTATGTATGGAACATAAAGCAAAAAAATGATTCCTTATGGGTCAAATGGGTAGATCATATATACATAAAGAGCAAGGACTAGTGGCAATATAAACCACCACAGGATAGTGCATGGTATTGGAAGAAAATATGTGATATCAAAATAACTTTTTTTGCAGGATTCGTACAAAAAGGATGGAAGGGACAGACAAATATATACACAGTGAAAGAAGGATACCAATGGAGAAGAGGAGCAGCACCTAAATGGTTGTATGCAAGATAGATTTGGAATAGACTAAATGTTCCAAATATTGCTTTATTGGCTGGTTGATCATAAGATAGAGATTACTTACGAGAGACAGATTACATATAATAGGAATCACTACTAAAAATTCGGCCAAAATCGTTCGCGACCAACCGACTGACTTCAGTAGGTCAAAAACCGACTGAAATACTGATCGAAGTCGATCGGTTTTTTAAAATATTTAATTTTTTAACTTTTTTAAGAAACTGACCAACTTCGGTCGATATATTCTGCGCAAAAATGTGAGAAACTATTTTAGTGTCCAACGGAATTTATTTTTTAAGAAACCAACCGAAATCGGTCGATTTTTCATAAAAAAATAAATTAAAATTAATATTCAAAAAATTGACCGAAATCGGTCGGTTATTTCAGTCAGTCATTTTAAAAAATCGACCGATTTCGATCGGTAATTTTAAATTTTTAATAAAACTGACCGAAATCAGTCGATTATTTTCGTGCGAAAATGCAATTAAAGAATACAAATAAAATAAAAGAAAGTCTTAAACCAAAATGTATCAATAGTCTAGTGGTAGAATAGTATCCTTCCACAGTACAAACTCTGGTTCGATTCCCAGATAATGTATTTTTTAATTGCATAATTAAAAATACCGACCGACTTCCGTCAGTTTTTTCGGCAGATTATTTCTTTTTGGGTCATTTGTAAAATTTAATTGACCGATCGAAATCGGTCAAAAATTGCGACCGACTTCGGTCGCTATTTATTATCGACCAGCCTAATTTCGATGGATTAAAGTCGGTCAAAAATCGGTCGGTTTTTTCAGTTTACCAACCGATTTTGGTCGGTATTTATGGACAGTTTTAGGCAGTTTTCTAGTAGTGAATAAGCCAGGAAAGAACATATCTACTCTGTGGAATGCATGATGAAACAATCCAGCATCTGTACTTTGAGTGTCAATTCTCAAAACTGTGCATTGAAGAACTCTGCAACGGGCTGGGAATAAAGCTGAAGCAAATAGACATGCAGAGCATTTGGAGGAAAATGGGAAGATGTATTAAAGAGAGAGTACGCGGAGGGTTCGTGACCTCAATCATCATAGCTGTAATGTATTGGGATATGGCAAGTAAGAAATAAAGCACTATGGAATCCGAAAGTATCATGGCCAACAATGATGCGGAAGAGCATAGCAAATATAGTGCAACTGATAGAAGCCAACAGGAAGAATAGGAAAGAAATAGAGTGGATAAGTCAATTGTATAGATAGGAAAACAACAATGACATTTCGAATAGATTAGGACCTGCTTCCAACTGGACAGACCTACCTAGTAGGGATGGTCAAGGAGGAAGAGAATAAATGGTTATAGTTTTTGACATAGAGCTAGCTAGGGATAGATTATGGATTGTAAACATCACTTGTAAGTATCTTTTGTCCGGTGGAGATCAATACAAAATTTTCTTTCACCAAAAGACTTGATATGACAATGCATAATAATACGGAACACATATATACAATGTGAGGATATAAGGTGCTGTGAGAAATTAACGTGGACACAATGTTCGTCCGACAAAATATAGTAAATTGCAGGAGTCGTGTCATAGGGATCGGATAAGAGTTGACCAGTTGAAAGATAATGCCATTTGGTGGACATGATTATGTTGTGATGTTAAAAATAAAATTAGAGAGGAATTCTTGTCACGTTTTAGCAAAAGAGAGAGAATGAAACACTCTTGATACTTTCTCAAGATTTGAGAATTCTAATAGACTTAATTAGGTTTCTTATTTGATGTTCCAAATTTAAATCAATGAACTTTGATTTGTCACTTGTTTGGTACATGTGATCTACCTAAAATAAAACCATATCACTTAAATTGGGTGATATGTTATCTTAGCAGCTTACAAGTGCCGAAATGGAAAAATTAAAAATATGGGGAGAAATCTAAGGAGTTGGTACATAATTTCATACAAAGTGTTATTATATATGAAACTTACAAAACTGAAACATAGAAAATACATGCATAGCAAGGCAGACTGCAAACTAGCCAGGGACCCTTTGACACAAAACCTAGAAAGATTCATCACTAGGAAGAGGAACATGAGTTCTAACAATGAAAAAGTTTTCACAGATAAAGCCAGCAAGCCCACCACCAATCAAAGGCCCAACCCAGTAAACCCAATGGTCAGTCCAGATTCCACTAACAAAAGCTGGCCCAAATGATCTTGCTGGGTTCATTGAAGCTCCTGAAAAAGGCCCTCCAGCCATGATGTTGGCCCCAACAACAAGCCCAGTTAGAAGTGGGCCCATCCCTTCAAGAATTCCCTTCTTGGGGTCCACAATGGTAGTATAGACAGTGAACAACAAAGAAAAGGTCAAAATCACCTCCATAATTATCCCTTGGCCATAGCTCACTCCATTTGCTAGTGTGTGAACTGGTGTTTCCTGCAAAAGTACAAACAAGAGAGATCAACATACAACAATACCCTATTAATGCCATCGATCATATGACTATTTTGAGTGATTATTACTATCTCGCTTGAGTTAGATGAGCAGAAAAGGATTTTATGCCACGGTAACCGGTCTGTCTATATGCCACTAGTAAGTAGTCTGTCTGTGTAGTATCTAGTACTAGAACTAGTAGATTAGAGGACAAGATGTTGGTTATTTTTGTTCTTGCAGAGAAAGTAGTAGTAGGATTACTAACCAATCCGGCAGTGAGGTAATTGAGCAAAGCACAAGCAGCAACAGAAGCCAATAATTGGTCAATCCAGTAAAGGATTGATCTGAAGACAGTGATATGACCACCCATACAAAGGCCAAGTGTGACAGCAGGGTTGAGGTGTCCACCAGAAATTCTGAAACCAGCAGAGATGGTCACTGCCACCACCAATGCATGTGCCATTGCCACAAAAAATAAACTCACCAGTGGATCTCCATTTAGCTTGTCTGTTTTCAATATATTCAACACTACAATTATCAAACCCATTGCTTCACTTCCAATATATCATAAGCTAATCTTTGTATTTAAACCATCCGTTTCATAGTTCATACGTTGGTTCGTTTTATTATATATATGCAGATTTAAGACCGGATTTTATGTGATCACCCGAAAAGGGGATATTTTATACAAATGATCGGGTTAGATAGATATCCCTTCAACATAGGTTATCAAAAGGATCTACCAGACCCTCTAAAGTACGAAATTCAGCTCAATGGTATACACATGTACAAAAAAAGTTTAAGATCATGGATTATTCTCTCTGCTCAATACTACCATCACTTTTCTTTCCCTTTAAGGAATCTGGCATCTTAAAAGTACATGGAAACCCAAATGGCCAAAATAATCAATGAAATCTTATACTAACCATTTTGCCAATTCTAACAAGACAATAGTATAAACCAAAACAAAAAACAGAGAAATGCACACCCCAAAAAATGGACTATAATATCAATTCGATCTACAATTCAAGTAACCAAGTTCAATCCCACTCAAACTCTCTTTATCACTTGTAATAATGGAAGGAAAAAAAAAAAAGACTTATAATTGATGCAACTTACTGGCAGCCATGGCAGATCCAACACCAGCAAAAACAAAGAGAAAAGTGCAAATAAACTCAACAATGAGTGCTTGGATGCAGTCAGGCTGAATAGCCTCACGGCTACTTCCAACAGCAATCTTCGCCATTGGCCTTCTCTGATCAAATTACACTGGCAAATGAAAGGTTAATAACTATAAAGAAATGAAGAATGGCTGTGGTTTATTTTGGCTTTAAAATGGAGGACCACGTACCGGTATTTATACAATTGTGACATCAAATGCCATGCTCGTAAGGTAGACTTATGGTCTGGAAAGTAGTGGTGAAAACGATATTCTAATAGCGAAATGACAAATTAATTAGGAAATGAATTAAAAAGAAAAAAGAAGAAAAGACAAACAAAACAAAAGGAACAAATGTAGAGTTGACCTGATTGTAATTTGTAAACTGCAACAAAGAGATAAATTGGAGCAAATTTTTTGCATGATTTCTTTTTGATTGATGAACGATCATAAAAATCACAAAAACGTATACTGTAGCATACATGAATAGAGAAAGGGTAAGCATTTAATTTGATCTTTAGTATTAAATGAAAAAGGGAAACTATAAGTTGAAGCTACTTTCATTACTAATTCTCAGAAAAAAGTACACACTAAATAAGCAAACACTACACGCCATTCTCAAATTTACTTGTTTTTTGTTTTGATTTGTCTCGAGCCCGTTCTAGAACGGAAATATCAGATTTCTTGGGAAAACATTAACATAATTTAGACTTTATAAACATAAATTACGTTTAAACTTTGCAAGCTCTCTCAGTAAATTAATTTTTATTTCTCAATAAAAGACAGAAATTAAAGCGTCAACAGACGTGCGCCACATTGATTGATTGGGAAGTATGAGGTCAATTAGGGGCACATTCATTTTCTCCTCATTTAAAGACTTTTTCAATTTATCACATTAACAAGTGACAAGCTAGTCAACGATTATGGGAATCTCTATCATAATACAAAAGATTATTGAAAATGTAATCCGACGATGAACCTTTCAAGAAATTAAAAGTGCATTATTCTTGTGATCAATGATAGTAAAATGGCCAAACAGCCATAGATGCTAAAAATTACCCCATGAAAAATATTAGTGCAAATCGGTAATTTGGTTACTCTAGGTGTAATTGTCATTTTGATCCCTAAATATCATAAGTAATTTCACGAATAGTCACTCAAATTAAATTAAAGTTACTAAATTATTTCTGTAACAACAAAAATCACTCAACTTTGTCTAAACATTACAGAAAATCACTAATTATTGTAAAAATAAACTATTCAACTTTAATTTGCCTACGTATAGCAGAAACTCAATAAATAAAATAATTTTCTTTAATTGGAAGCCACTCAACTTTGTTCAAGTATCATAGTATTAAATATCTCTTTTATTTCTTACTAATGACTTTTCTGATACTTAAAATAAACTCGATGACTTTTTAGTTAAAAAAAAATTTAGTAACTTATTGTGATACTTAATAAAATTGAATAATATTTTTGTATAACAGTACAAATAATAGTTTAGTGATTTTGGTGCAATAGAATAAAGTGATTTTGCCCTCTATCAATGACAAATTTCCGACCAATCAAAATCAGACAACAACATAGTTGAATTTGAATTCCTTATGAAGCATGATGAAGCTTTAGTTTAATCATAGATGCCCGCTGCTCCTTTTATCATACCATAGCAAAATGCTGATCAGTAAAATTGGAATACACGACAATAAGTATGTTTGGTGAGTGTGTCATTTGGTGTCGTCTTCTTCATTTCCTTTTTTCCTCTATCTATCACTTTTCGTGTTTTTATTCAGTTTTTTATCATTTATATAGGCCTACCTAAGTTATCAATTGAAAGCATATGCGTCCATTGACTTTGCAAGGCCAATAGCAACCTCTCCTTTTTTTAAAAGTTGATTCCATGAATCTGCAAGTGAGGGACATCTGCCAGAACCCAATAGTTGTAGGGTTTTGTGCAAACTAATTAAACATCATCGCCAATTTAATTTCTTTTTCCTTCTTTTCTCTGCACAAAATAATCAAAACATAAAAAGGCTTAAAAGATTAGGAAGCCAAGTTTGGGTTGTTGATGTTATCATTATTGCCCCTTAGCTTCTTTAGTTTGATATATTTCTGCTCTATATTTTACTAAGGAGTCCAAAAGAGAAAATGCTTTCGCCAGTCTATAAAGTGTATAAAAAAAATATAAAAAAAAAAAAAAACTAGTTGATATTTTGAGATATTGAATTTTACACAGTCGATGAAAACGATACCAAATAATTAGTCCATATATATAGATCTTATCTTCACAAAACTGTATTACACGCTAGTAAGACAAATGTATCACGAAATTGGACTATTGCATCATCATAGTATTTCAAAATACTAATACCTCAGCCAGTTAAAAATGCGAGGCAAATAATTCCAAAGTATATTCCGTTTTATTACGTAAATATTTCCATCTTCTCCTATTCATCTACAGTTAGTCTCCCAAAACGGTAATCATTTCCACTTATTATTACTTTTTCTGGTATCTTCCTTTAATTTGCCTCTTCTTTAATGAAATAAAGACCACGAACGAAGAAATGGTTGGTGTACTATAGCCCTTACAGCTACAAACACTGATTGCTTATTGGAACAAACACGAGAAAACTCTAGGAAGTATGTATGGTACTATAGAACCTTTGGTATACATGACAAACTTAGAATTATTCCAAAAGGTGTTGACGACAGAAGGGCTTGTCAATATAGTGCACCATCTCACCAATATTATTTTTGTATGTATCAACCATCTTATTTATGCGGGAATAATAAATATTTATTCATCTGATTTTTGAGTTTAAGTCATGAGTATAGAATTATCTTTATTAGGAACGTTTTACCCTATAAAGGAAAACTTTTCGATGTGAATCTAATTCAATCGGAACCCAAAATAAATACTTAACACCGATTAGAAAACAAAACTATTTTTCTACCTTACTTTAAGCGACTGATCATTAATGCTTACTCAGCCATGTGTGGTTTGACATAAAGGCTACACCTTTTTCTAGCCTATAGTCTTGTAGAAATGGAGCTAATGAATTTGTATCAATGTAGGAAGTAGCTGGACTTTAATTATTGGGCACTCTTGTGTAACTTCTCTTTTTCGTATTTTATCTTTGTCAGAGGAGTACTTAATCATTGATGTTTATGGAAGCATCCTTGAAAAGAGAACAGAATCTTTAACTTAAATAATACATTACTTAAACAATATAACATAAATAAATAAATAAAAAATTAAAATGACAGTAATAGAAAGAATGCATTTAACAATAAGTCAGTAACGTTATAAGGAATATTTTATTCAAAAGTTAAATTGACACAAAAACTAAGGCGACCGGCGTAAGAGAGGTATTACTGTTATTTTTTACTACAGTTACCCACGAGAAGGGGTTGAAATGTGTCTTCCCTCGCGTTTTAAAAAAACCCGATTCTTTGAACTATTCGAACAGATACAAACAGAAATAATTATGTATAACGATTCGTTCGGTCGTTTTATTTTATAGATCTCTGTTCCCCTATTTAAGACATCCTGTATATGCTTTTCCTATTTTATGACTTGTGGGGGAGATTTATTTAGTTTTGGAAGGGTTCGGGTTGAATCCGGAACACTTAGTTTCAAAAATAGTGGCCTAAGGTGGCCAAGTTTGACTTGAGTCAACACTTTGAGTAAACGACCTCAGAATCAGGATTTAAAGGTTCCAATAGGTTCATATGGTGATTTTGGACTTGAGCATATATTCGAATCGAGTTTCGGATGGACCGGGTGCGTTTCGACGCTTATAGCTGAAAGTCGACATTTTGAAGATTTTAGAGTTTTCTAAGTTTGACTTGAGCTAGATTTTGATGCTATCGAATCCCGTTTGGCATTTCGAGCTTGGGAGTAGGTTCATTTTGTCATGTCAGACTTGTGTGTGAAGTTTCGTATCATTCCGAGTTGTCTAAGTATGATTCACTGCGTTCGGAGTTAGTTGGAAGAAGTTTGAAGTTTAGAAGTTGATTAATTTGGTTTTGAGGTGTGATTCTTAGTTTCGATATTATTTTTATATTTTTCGAGACTTCGAGTGGGTCCGCAATATGTTTATGGACTTGTTGGTACAGTTGGACGGGGTATCGGGTAGCTCGAGTGAGTTTCGGACCACCCGAAGTAAGGTTGAAGTTGGCAGATTTTGCGGGTGCCTGGTGTGAATCGCAATCGCGGCGAAGGTCTCGTGATCACGGAGAGTTGTGAGGGGCTGAGGGGGTTTTGTGCTTCGCGTTCGCGTGACTAGGGTTGTGAGCGCGATAAGTTGGGGGCAAGGGCCAGGGGAGTCAGCTGGTCTACGCGATCACGTGGGATATTCCGCGATCGCAGAAGAGGAATTCTGGGAGGCACTGCAGTGGAGCGTACGTGTTAGCGACAGGGGGATCGCCTTCGCGATGTGTCCAGCCTGGAAGCCTTCGTGCTCACGAGATCTCTTGTCGTGTTCGCGGAGGAAATCAAGGGCAGAAGCAAGATTGTGCTTCGCGATCGCGACGCTTTATCTGCAATCGCGAAGGGTAACACCTGGGCAGAATGCATGTTTTAATACTGGACTTGGGCTGATTTTCCTTACTTTTCACTTGGCTTGGGCGGTTTGGGAGCTCTTTGGAGAGGGATTTTCATCAAGCATCATAAGGTAAGTAATTTCTACCTATTGTGAGTTAATACATAGATTATGTAAGGATTTTAACATAAAAAATAGTGGGATTTTGGGATTTTGTTGAAAGATCTAGGATTTAGTAAAAATGAGATTTGATTACGAAATTTATTATGAAATTGGGTATAAGTTATATATTTGAGTTCGTAATGATATGGGTAACATTTATCTTCGAAAAATTCTGGAATTCGGGCATGTGGGTCCAAGATTGACTTTTGTTGACTTTCCGAGTTGGATTGAAAAATTACTCTTATAGTTAAATTATGAGCTTTTGAGCATATATTGATTTGTTTGTACATCTTTTGATTACTTTCGGGTTGCTCGACGTTGATTTGAGGCGACTAATGAGGTTTGAGAGCCGAGTAGTGGGCTTGGAAACAAGGTAAGTCTCTTGCCTAATCTTGTAAGAGAAAAATATCCTCGTAGGCATTTCAATTGTTGTGTACTACTTGTTGGATGCTACATACATACGAGGTGATGAGAGTCCGTTCGTAGCTAGATTCATGTTTATGTCCGGGTAGACATAGACCTACACCATGCCTTAACTGTTACTACTTAAATTAAATTTATTTGTTTGATTACTTGAATTTATAATTGAGATTTGAGACTATAATAAATATATTGACGTAGCCTCTTACTTTAGATTTGTGGAATATTTGATGAACGGTAGTTCTGTGTCTTCTCGACTCGTATGTATCTTCACAGGTGACAAAGTTTCTTTATTCTTATGGGATCAGACCGTTCGCCTCGGTAGTATTGTGAACTATTCTTATGGGATCGGGCCGTTTGCCTCGGTAGGATTGTGTAATATTCTTCTTACGGGATCGGATCGTTCGCCTCGACGGGATTGTGTAACATTATTTTTATGGTATCATACTGTTCGCCTCGGTAGTAATGTGTAACACTACTCTTAAAGGATCGAGTTGTTTGCTTCGGCAGACTCGTGCGTAATACTTGAGATTTGATTTTGTATTGATATTAGTTGGTCTTGTGCCTTCGAGGCAGGTTATGGTATTCAGTGATTTCATAATTATTCTTGTTTGAGAATTTTATTTGATATTTATCTGTCTCGTTGCTACTTGTTGTGTTTCATACATATCTATCTTATGTTCATTGTTATTAGACCACTAGTAAGTGTCGATGTCGATCCCTCGTCACTACTTCTTCGATGTTAGACTTGATACTTTCTGGTATGCGTTGATTTACATACTCATACTACACTTCTGTACTAATTAAGCAGGTGCTGAGGCAAGTACTTCAGGTGGTCATTTAGGCGCGTAGACACACTATCCAGAGACTTAGTGGTGAGCTGCTCTCCATGCTTTGATCTGTAGCACCCGGAGTCTCCTTCTTGTTATATTTTTTATCTATATTATTCCGGACAATAGTTATAGTGATTTTGTATATTCTACTAGATTGGTCATGCACTTGTGACACCGTATTTTGGAGGCTTCTAGTGGATGTTCACGGTTGTACATAATGTTATTATCACTTCGCTTTATATTTCATTCATACTCTGTGATTTTGTAAGGAAGAACGTATGATTTCTAAATTAAATTCCATTTAGTTAATGTAATTCCTGATTTTAAAA
This sequence comes from Nicotiana tomentosiformis, assembly GCF_000390325.3. Classification (NCBI taxonomy): domain Eukaryota; kingdom Viridiplantae; phylum Streptophyta; class Magnoliopsida; order Solanales; family Solanaceae; genus Nicotiana; species Nicotiana tomentosiformis. The sequence goes on along the minus strand of NC_090819.1, from coordinate 88,781,793 downwards.
GTTAAGGATGTATAATTAAGTTGGAGGTTCGCCATCACGGCCTATGGTGAGAATTAGATCGTAACATTATGGAAAAGTAATCAATACAGAGATTTTTACATAAAAAACCTCCTTACTCAATGGAGTAAAAACCACGACCTACCCAGTAGGATTTTCCTCAAATCTCCACTAACATGAAAGAGCAGTTTTAGGTTATCACTTTATAACTAAGGGGACTAACTATAGTACCCTAACCCCTACAATCAATCCAATTGTAGCAACCTGTTTCCAAACTAACTCTTAGCCTAGAACGCTTACATAATAATATTTCAACAATAACCTACTATTACACTTCTATGAAAGTAGCTAGGTTATAATTCATAATACAAGACTCAACCTAACAACTAAAGAACACGAGCACTTTCATCTTCAAGAAGTAGTTCTTTAGTTGATTGAGTTGAATCTTCAGAAGTACCTTTTTATTTTGCTTGCTATTGGCAGAAGTATTCTCACGATTTCTCTCAATAGAAGTATCATGAAGTATGGCAAAAGGTCTTCTTTTATAGGTACAATGTTGGCCGAAAGTCTTCTTCAATTAATGCTCCAAAACTTAGAGTATTTCGGTTAAGAAAAGTCTCTCCTATTTAGACTTGGTTTCCTTAATTGTTTCTAACCTTTCAATCTTCTTTTTTCCTACAAGTATTTCCCATAAACACATATTCCTTTTAATACATGAAGTCCACCAAAATGCGTATTCCTTTTAAGACACGGATAGGATGTTCTGGGAATCCCTACTCGCATGGAAATTCTAGCCTTTCGCGTCTGACTTGCTTTCTTTTGTTGGCCTGCTACAAACCTGGTTCACTTGAACTTCATCTTTTTTATCTGCACAGCAGTCTAGCAGCACACAAAAACTGGAACATAAAACATGATTCTCATATAAGGTTTGTTAATCATCAAAATATAATACATACTCAGCTCAACAAATTCTCCTTTTTGATAATGACAAATCCATGTACAAATTAGTCAACTGCTTGCCCAATTTTCATCAATCTTCAGCATAAGAACCAGTTTCATTCATAATACTCTTCTTCAGTTTGTCCATGTTTGCACAAGTGTAAAGGACTCGCATTTCATTCATCGCAACTCTGGATATGGCTAGGCATAATTCATTCTAAAACCTACAAACAGACAACTCAAGAGTATTTTCCTTTATTAGTCCAAGTGTCATTCAAGAACCAGGTTATATTAAGCACAAACCTAACTTTCCTCGTTTGACTTTATCGAAAAAACAATAAGTCAGTGTGGTCAATGAGATAATGTAGTAATGTAAAAGTCATGGCCGCTAGGGCTACACTAACATATATATTTCATCAGGAGCATAAATGAGTAATCAAGTAAAAATTAGCCTATAAACATAATTTTGCCAAAAGTCAGAAAATTTTATTTATTTGTCATTTTGTCATGCCATGTACCACATTAAGCCTAAAAGAGCCCATACCAAAAAATGGTTAAACAAACCCGTCAAACTGACAACAACATTAAAACATACAAAAAAAACAAATCCAGACATTGGTCATAGAGGGGGTTGCATGACAAGGGACTGGCTAACGGTAAACTAAGGGACCTAAGAGGACTAAGGACCAGGTTCTTTGCTGGAAGAGGGTTCTCTTTGAATAAGCCCCAGAAGTCTGTCAATTCTAGCAGCATAGGCTTTTTGCTCCTTCTTCTTCTCCTCCTTCAGCCTCCTATTTTCCTCCTTTAGTGAGGCAATTTCTCCGTTTGGCTTCTCTTTTTTCCTCATTACCAGCAGTCAATTCCTCTAGTAGGTTAGTGACAATGCTCTTACTTTTGGTTCCAGGTGGTCGAGCAACACAATCACATTCCCTCAGGGTATCCTCATCAAACATTTTCTTCTTTGTTTCCTTTTTAGGACCTCTGAGAGGAACCTTAAAGTGCTCAAATACCCTAGTCAATCGTAATTCATATGGTAGAGCATGAGTACCATTTTTCTTATCAACAGCCCTTTCCCTATGTTTCAACATTATAGATAGGATGTTGATTGGCCTGTTCTTATCAAGGACCTCCATCACTGCCAAATCTAAGTAGGCCGCCTCATGCTTCCTTTCAGAACAAGGCATCAACCATTTGTTCACAAGCTCAAATAACAGCTTGTGAACTAGTTCCATCTCCCCTTTTCTTACCTTCCTAGTTGTCGACTTCTCCTTTTTCTGAGTGTACTTGTTGGTCAAGTACATGGAATCTTCCTTTTCCCCTAACTTAGTCCTCTCATGCTTCACGTAAGTGTCAAAACTTTCTACTGGCACATTCAGAATTTTGTAACGACCCGGCCGGTCGTTTTGAGTATTACAACCCTGTTTTCCCATTTACTTCTCAAATTATACTTTACAGTTATTGTGTGAATTGCCGGGGTAATTGGTTCGTGTCCAGTAAGGTTTTTGAAGGAATTGGAATATTTAGTTCCAAGATTTAAAGCTTAAGTTAAAATAGTGACCGGATGTGGACTTATGTGTAAACGACCTTGGATTCGAATTTTGATGATTCCAATAGCTCCGTATGGTGATTTTGGATTTAGGAGCATGTCCGGCAAATTATTTGGAGGTCTATAGTAGAATTTGGCATGAATTGCCGAAAGTTAAATTTTTGGGAAGTTTGACCGGAGGTTTGACTTTTTGATATCGGGGTCGAAATCCAATTCTGGAAATTTGAATAGGTCTGTAATGTGAAATGTGATTTTTGTGCAAAATTTGAGGTCAATCGGGCGTGATTTGATAGGTTTCGACGTCGTTTGTAGAATTTGAAAATTTATTAGGCTTAAATCCGTGTGTAGTTCGTATTTTTGAGGTTGTTAGGTATGATTTGAGTCCTCGAGTAGGTTCGTGTTATATTATGAAACTTGTTGGTATGTTCGTATGAGGACCCGAGGGCCTCGGGTGAGTTTCGTATGGTTAACGGATTGATTTTTGAATTTGGAAGACTGTTGGAATTGAAGCCTTCTAGTGTAATCGCACCTGCGAAAAAGTAGTCACAGGTGCGAGCTCGCAAGTGCGAGCAGGGGTGCGCTGAAGCAAGGTATTCAGGTGCAGAAGATGCTTCGCAGGTGCGGAATCGCACCTGCACGAGAAGGAGCGCATATGCGGGCAGAGGGCTGTGAGGCATTGGTCGCAGGTGCGAGGGAAAATTCCGCACCTGCGTGAGCGCAGATGCGGACGGATGGGCGCAGAAGCGAAAACTGGGCAGGCGAGTGGAGTCCGCAAATGCGACGTTTTGCTAGCACAAGCGGATGCGCAGGTGCACAAATCTTGTCCGCAGATGCGGAAATCGCTGGGGCAGAACCTTAAATTCGAGGGTTCAACATTTTCACCCATTTTCGGATTTTGGAGCTCGGGTTGGGCGATTTTGGAGAGGAAATTTTCCACAGAATTTGGGGTAGGTGTTCTTAACTCCCTTATGATTATATTTTATTAATTAATCTTCATTTTTGGTGTAAGATTATTGAATCTTCAAGAGAAATAGAAGGAAATTTCTATAATGTCATAAAATGAATTTTTTAAGTTTGAATACCGGTTTAGAGTCGGATTTGATTGAAATTAGTATGGTTGGACTTGTAATTGGATGGGTTTTCGTATTTTATGAGTTTCATCGGATTTCGAGATATGGGTCCCACAGGTGATGTTTGGGGCGCAATTTCGAATTTTTGAAAAATATTAGTATTTTAATATGGAATTAATTTCTATAATTTTTGTGGGCTGAATCAAATTATTGTGACTAGATTCAAGCCATTTGGAAGTTGATACGCGCAGAATGGAATTTCTGGAGTATTGCTTAGCTTGCTCGACATTGGATTTGGCCTGTTCGAGGTAAGTAACTCTTCTAATCTTGGAATTGAGGGTATGAACCCTGAATATATATATTTTTTTGTGAATTATTTTTAGGTGACGCACATGCTAAGTGACGGGCGTGTGGGCGTGCACTATAGAAATTGTGACATAATTGTTCTATGGAATTTTATAGTTAAATAATCTTGGTATTTTCCCGGCGGTTTTATGTGTTAAAGAAATTGAGCTGAAAAGAATATCAAAAAATCATGTTGAGGCTATGTGCCAGTATTATTGGGACCCACAAAGGGCATATTACTGTAAATTATTATGTTAAATTGAAAATTCATACTCAGTCATATTCATTGCATTGCATATCATATCTCAGTCTCTGTTGTTATTTATTGATACTTCACATCATCATTTTGGGGCTATTTTTCATGACATTGTGAGCCCGAGAGACTGGAGAGATTGATGACTGAGTGAGGCCGAGGGCCTGATTGTGAATATGAGTGTGGATCGGGGCTGCCCGCCTGCAGCATACTTTATTATTAAAGCACGTGAGTTGTCCGTGCAGCACGTGAGTTGTTCGTACAGATTATAGCACTTGGGCTGAAGGAGCCTCTACGGAGTCCGTACACATACCCCAGTGCCTACCTACTGAGTGCGAGTGTCGAGTGCCGAGTGCCGAGTGCTGAGTGACTGGGAGGCATGAGTAATTGTGAGGTATGCCTGAGTGGCAAGAGTGATTGTGAGGTATGCCCGAGTGGCACGAGTGACTGTGAGGTTTGCCCGAGGGGCTGTATATGAGTGATGTTCTACCCGAGGGGCTGTTTATGATTTTATCACTGAGTTGCATCGCATTGACATGCACACATGACATACAGGCATAAAGATATATTTTTTCTCATGTTGTACAACATCACATCATTCATGATTTCTCACACATTTTGACAGATGGGCATAGTAATGCATTTGTTTTACAAGGGTTACCCGAAAGGAAAATGAAACATATTATTTATTATTGAAAAGATTTTTGGAGAAATTTATTGTTTTCAAATTATGCATATTATTGGCAACTTCGGCAAACGATTTGGGTTTTCACTGATGTATTTGAAAGAAAGAACTACTATTTTTGAAATTATTATTTGGTTGAGTATTTTGTCCATGAGTTACTTCGGGTATTATTTGCTTTATATTGTTATGGATTGTTGTGGACTATTGGTTTTGTACCCGACCTTGGTGGAAGATCATCACTACTTTCAATCTACGGCTAGGTTTGTTACTTACTCAGTACATAGGGTCGGTTGTACTTATACTACACTTCTGCACATTGCATGCAAATGTTGGCTGTTGTTGTTGCTGTGCTTGATGGTTGCAGGATTTGAAGATGTATCTGCATTCCTGTTATAGCTGCCTCTTGTTCAGGGTAGCCTTAGATTTATAAAAGCTCTGATACCACCTTGTCACGACCCAAAATCCAACTAGTCGTGATGACACTTAACTCATCCCGTTAGGTAAGCCAATTTCCAACTAACCAATTTCAATAATAATTATTAAAGTAATTTAATTGTATAAGATCAAGATCTTTATTCACTTAAATTGCTTTAATAATTATTATTATTAAAATTGGTTAGTTGGAAATTGGCTTACCTAACGGGATAGGTTAGGTGCCATCACGACTAGTTGGATTTTGGGTCGTGACAAATTTCTCTCAGTATCTTAGCATCAAAAACTAGGTCTATTCCTCTGACTTCAGTACTCACTGTATCATTCTCCAGCACTTTAAAGTTCATGTAAACATAAAGCATTATTTCACTATACATGATTGGGAGTGGGCAAAGGAACAAGTTCATCCACCCTCGGACCTCCAACTTCTCCAGTAACTCCTTCATTCCAAACATTGTCACCACAGCAGGGTCAATTACTTTACCCTTTAGCATTATCAACCCAGCAAACCACTCTTCTCTTCCAACAATGGTAATTTTTCTCTGAGTCTTTTTCCTGTGTTTGAAACTGGTTCCTTTCACTTCTAGTTCAAACACTGTAGCCTTTCTCTTTTTGGCAGATTTTTCCTTGGGAGTGGCTGAAGATGATTCAGCCTTCTTATTCCCTTTTCTTTGAAGAGTGACTTCCCCTTTCTCTTCTTCTTCTTCATCATCTTCTCTGCTCACCTCTTTCTTTCTTTCTTTCTTATTTTTCTTGCTCTTTTCCATGGCTTTCTCAAGTGATGTCTTACTTTTCCCTCTTGGGGAAAAGGATGAAGCTTATATTCATAATTAACCAAACATCACTTGCAAATTAGCCAGACAAATAGCAAATTAAATAGTAGGTTTTTAACTTGGAAATGACCATGTAAACAGCACAGACTTAAAGCCAAGCTCCCTAAGCATTCCGATATTCCTGTCCTAAAGCAAGGACTTATCAGATAGATTTTAAAACACTATTGTGGAATTCAGGAAAGAGAAAATGAGGCATATTCCATAATTTGGCAAAGAAGATTATACCACCGTCAGACTCCTCATTGGAGAACAATAACCTTTTCAGTCTTAAGAGTTCAACACAAGGAATGGTTCCTTTTGATCTAGGAAGAGAGTCGATCAATCGATCAACAACATGTCTATCCCAAAGTAGTTGGAGTCGACTATACGAATCTGCTCCATCCATTCTGCTCTAGTCATTCATCATAGTTGTATACTATTTTTATAGACTATCAACATACCACAATCCTCCTCTTTTATGCCCCAGAGAGCTAATGGCGCACAGTACAAAACTTGGTGGATAATGTGTCCACTTCTCTACAGGTATTCTTCCCCCAAAATTGACAGATGCAGGAGGCAAGGCTGCTTTCTTTGCAATAGCCTTTACCCTCTTGGGGATGGTTTTCTCCTCACCTTGCTTCCTCATCCTCATGCTAGCAATTAAATTTACCAGTGTCTCATCATCAGTGTCATCACTACTCTCTTTTCCAACTATTGCTTCTACTTACTTTTCCTCTTCTTCTTCAGTGTCAGTCCAGTCATAGGACTCATATTTTTCTGGGTCAGCGTTCAAAGAATCAGGTTCTTGAACCTGACTTGCCTATTGCCTTGTCACTACTTCAACATCTCCTACTGCAACAAGTTCTCTCTCACCAGCAACAGAAGAACCTGGTTATTGTTCAAGAGCTTCTGGTGTTTCTACTCTAGCATTAACGCTCTCCCTGGGTTCTCCCACTATCTCTTCTGGTTTCTCCTTACTCACATCATCAGCAATTTCTTCACCCTCTTTTTCTGCCACTAACTTACTAGACTCCACTATATTTTCCTGAATCCCAACACCCCCCCCTCCCCCATTCAAGTTTTCATTAGCAGCTTCGTCTGCTTGTACAGTACCAACCTCTTATTCACATTCAATGTTTGCTTTCCCCTAAATTTGTGGCTCCTCCACAACTCGGTTTTCACTCTCAGATCATTCACTCTCCTCTTCATCAGAGTAATTAACCAATCCAATGAAAGACTTTGGGGCTTTTGGTGGGGAGGATGGTTCTTAGGCAGATTCGACTTGGGTAGTTGTGGAAACAATTGCAGTAGGGTTAAGGTTAGGACTTTCGATAGGAATTTTAGAGGGAACTTTGCTAGGTGAGTTCGTCATTGCAGTGTGTTCTGTGATTCTGAAAGAAGAAGAGAACTATGGTTTTCTTTTTGTTCAAAATTGGGAATTTCTTCGACAGGTTTTGATCATATTAGAGGGAAATGGAGAGAGGAGAGGGTTTTTTAGCGGATGATTTTTGACAGTTTTTAGCCTTGATATTTCCTTTTAATTAATCCTAATATGGCTCTAAATGGGAGAGAAGGGGTAACTGTCATATTTTGAAATTTGAATAATGGCGGTTAGGTGATTTAATTGGGCGGTAGATATGTGTGCAGGGAAGTTTAGGAAACTGGTCCTAGTTACATGCGAACTTGAGTCAATCATGATTACCCTATGACTTGACGGTTTTGGAACATGATCCACCTTTAATTTCCTAGGGTTAGAGAGATTGGTTCATGGAGTACAAGCAAAAGGATGGGAACCTGGTTTAAATGATGTGGCAGTTTAACAGTTAAGTATAACAATTAATTGGAGAAGGGGTACATACCTGGGTGTCAAACAACCAGGTTATTTGACTCATTTCCTCAATCTTGGCTGGGAAACCTTTTCTTGTCCGGACTTTTTCAATCAAATTACTCACCATACCTTAGAGTTAATGTCATACATGCATACTTGTTACAATCTAAGACTAAGTTAGACATTATTCAACACATTTATTCAATGAACAGATTATTAAAACATAGCCAATCATTAAGGGAAGTCAAGAATCTTTTAATCCATCTTGATTAAACCAAGCGGTTTCTTTCAAAGTGATCCCTGATCAAAGCTTTGGTAAATATGTCAGCAATTTGATCTTCTGTCTTGCAAAACTCCATAGAGATATGACCTTTCTCAACATTATCTCTCAAGAAGTGGTGCCTCACATCAATATGTTTGGTTCTCTTATGGTGGACCGGGTTCTTGGCTATATTCATAACACTTGTATTGTCACAAAATATGGGGACTTTTTCAAACATCACCCCATAGTCTTCTAGTTGTTTCTTGATTCATAGCAGCTGAACACAATATGATGCAGCAGCTACATACTCAGCTTCAGCAGTAGATAGGGCCACTGAATTTTGTTTCTTAGATGCCCATGAGATTAAGCATGACCCAAGATAGTGGGCCTTTTTTGACCTGCTTTTCCTATCCACCAAGTACCTAGCATAGTCAACATCTGCATATCCAATCAATTCCAAGGGTTCTCCAGTTGGGTACCAGAGAACCAGGTCTTGAGTACCCTTAAGGTATCTCAAAATTCTTTTAACAACCTTCAAGTTTGATTCTTTTGGATTGGACTAGAATATTGCATACAACCTCACACTTTATACAATATCAGGCCTACTTGCAGTCAAATAGAGCAAGGACCCAATCATATCCCTATACTTCTTTTCATCAACAAGTGTACCAGGTTCATCCATATCCAAGCTGATTGCAGTAGCAATGGGAGTGTCATTATTTTAGCATTGTCCATGTCGAACCTTTTAAGTAACTCCTTGATGTTCTTCTGCTGGTGTATCATGATTCCCTTTTCTGTCTACTTGACTTTGAAGCCCAAGAAAGAAGTTTAATTCTCCCATCTTGCTCCTTTCAAATTCACTTGCCATTTCTTCAGCGAATGCATTACATATGGATTCGTTTGTGGCTCCAAAAATGATGGCATCCATATATATTTACACTATCAGTAGGTTCTTGTCACTTTTTAATTGGAACAGTGTGTTGTCAATTTTTTCTCGTGAGAACCCATTCTCTAGGAGAAACTTTAACAGTATTTCATACCATGCCCTTAGAGCATGTTTTAAACCATAAAAATCCTGGAGGTTGTCGTACAAATACTTTCTCTTTCAAGTACCCATTTAGGAAGATACTCTTCACATCCATTTGATATAGTTTGAAACCTTTGTATGATGCTAAGGTAATGACCATGCGAATTACCTTCATTCTTGCCACAGGAGCAAACATTTCATTGTAGTCAAGCCCTTCTTCTTGATTGTAACCTTGTACAACCAATCTTACCTTATTTTTGGTAATATTTTCTTGATCATTCAGCTTATTCCGAAACACCTACCTAGTCCCAATGACTATTCTGTCTTTTAGGCTGGGAACTAGGTGCCAGATTTTGTTTCTTTCAAGCTGATTTAGCTCCTCCTGCATGCCCACTATCCAGTCTACATCTCCAAGAGCTTCTTTGATGTTCTTAGACTCCACCATAGATATGTAAGATGATAAAGCAATCATATTTCTAAATTTTGATCTTGTCACCATTCTGGAGTCAACTAGTGTAAGCACATTTGTCAAAGGGTAGGAACTTTGGTGTTTCCATCCCCTTGTATGAGAACCTTGAATCCCAGTGTTTCCTTCATGCTCAGCAGAGGAACCAGGTGCTATACTTTCTTCTTGATTTTCTTGGATTGTTCCCCATATCTTTGATATATCCTGAACAATCTCTATAGGACATGGTTTTTGCTTCTGTTCTGCAGCAGCCTTTAGGAGTTCATGGTTTGTTTGTTCCTCATTATTTTCAACCGTCCCAAACTCACCATCATCAGCAACTTGTGTATCTTTCTCACCCAAAAGGTTAGATTCATCAAAGATTACATGAATACTTTCCTCAATACATTTTGTTCTTTTATTGTACACTTTATAAGCTTTACTATGTGGTAGTAACCCAGAAAGATACTCTTATCACTTTTAGCATTAAACTTTCCAAGAGCCTTTTTGTCTTTATTGTGCACAAAACACTTGCTTCCAAAGGCTCTTAGGTAGGTTACATTTGATTTTTAGCCCTTAAGTAATTCATAGGGGGTCTTATCAATTATTGACTTAATCATATATTTATTTATGATGTAGCATGCAGTGTTCACAGCTTCATCTCAAAAGGTCTTAGGAAGACCACTGCTGATTAACATAATTCTATCCATGGCCTCTATAGTTCTTTTTTTTCTTTCTACAATACCATTTTGTTATGGTGTCCTAAGAGTATATAAATTATGATATATACCATATCTACCACAGAACTCAAGGAAGTTAACATTTTCAAATTCAGTTCTATGGCTAGATCTCTTGCTTGCTACATGACTGTTTATTTTTCTTTGTTGTTTCTTCACAAAAGTTACAAACATATCAAATATTCCATCCTTTGTTGCTAAAAATATAGTTCATGTAAATTTAGAATAATCATTAACAGTTACAAACACATACCTTTTTCCACATCTACTCTGAACCCTTATTGTTCCACATAAGTCATGTGAAGTAGTTTCAGAGGTCGAGAGGTACTTACCACTTTCTTGGATTTGAATGATAATCTGACCTGCTTACCTTTAACACAAGTATTATAAACTTTATCTTCTCTGAATTTTGACTTTATAGCCCGAAGACCAGGTCCTTGGAAATTGATTTGTTCAACATAGAAAAACTAATATGCCCCAGTCTTTTGTGGCACAAAAAAGAGTCAGTATCAAGTGCACTAAGACGTGAGAGTTCATTTTCAGGTGAAGATATAATGTCAGCCTTGGAAACATTTTTGTGTCTTTTCCTTTGAGAACAAAGTTTTCAGAGTTTTCATTTGTAACCATACAGTTCTTAGAGGAAAAGAGAACCTGGTTCCCTTTGTCACATATTTGAGACACACTCGGAAACTTGTGCTTCAATCCTTTGACATAATACACAATATTAATAGCATGATATTAAAACTTACCAACCTTATCTATGCCGATTATATTTCCCTTTTTGCCATTTCCAGAGCCCACACTCCCTCCTTGATAGGCTCTTAGTGAGAGACAATTGCCTTTATTTTCGGTTATGTGGCGAGAGCAAGCACTGTCAACGTACCACCAATTTTTGCTTTCTCTCAACTTAGCCTGCAAAAATATTCATGGGTTAGTTTTAGGAACTAGACAAACTTGGGTCCCTTTCTCTGAGTAAAAGGATGAATAATATTCTTGTTAGTCCACCTTGATTGTTTATTATTCTTCAGTCATGGCCCAAATTTCATTATTTTTTTTTCTTAATATATGCAACATTTTTAGGCCTGCTTGGATTCTGGATGAGCATATTTCTTTAAAGTGTCCATTATTTTCATAGTGAGTGCAAAGACGATTGTCAGGAATGTCTGTATACTTGCTATGTGGATTGTATGGAGTCTTAGCCTTAGTATGTCCTAGACCTTTTTTATTATTACTATGGTTTTCATGCATTTTGATTATTATCTGGGAAGACCTGGTCCATTTCAAGTTATTTTCTAATTCAAAATTGGTCTTATCTAGGTTTTCTTGAAGTATCCTATCCTTTTCAGATTCAACTAGAAGTTTGTTGTTAGCTTCTTTTAGTTCACTTTCTAATTTCTCATGTATGTCAGTGGCTAGGTCCTTACCTATATTTGGAGCATAGAGAAATTTATTATTCTCAGTTTCTAAGCCACTCTTTTCATCCTCTAACACAAAAATCTGGTCCTTGAGATGTACTACGAAGACCTCAAGATTTTCTCTACTTATTTCTAGGTCATTGTGTTCAAGTCTCAGTAATGCATAGTCATTCATTAATTGTTCCTTTTCATCAGAAATCTTTAGGTATGCATCAATCAAGACACCTAACAAAGAAATCAATTTATTTTTAGAGTAGGTGTGAATTTTGTCCTTGATATCTTGAAAGCTTACCTCAAGTTCTTCTTCCTTATCAACATTAAAGTCTGGATTTTCCATCAATGCCAGGAGATCTTCTGATTCAGTGTCACTATCCTCTTTGGCCATCAATGGTTGATCTTCATCTTCACTTCTATCATCATTATCAGACTCGTCATTTGATGATTGCATGGCAGCCATAGCTCTTTTTATAATTTTATCCATTGCCTTATTTGTCACTCTTCGTCTAGGAACCCGATCTTTCTTCTGTTGCTTTCCCTTATCAGAACTATTCTTCTTCCACTCAAGTTCCCACAAGGAACAATATTTTATGAAGTGATATTTCTTTTCATATTTGTACCATCCATATGTGTTGTTATTATTATTTTTCTCCACGATCTTGGATTTTGATGAACTACCTTTCTTCAAGAAACCCCATTTCCTTATTGCCTCCTGGAAACATCTAGTGAGTAATGCCATATCATCTTATTTACTATCATGTTTATGGGTGGTCTTGAGCAGCAGGTTCTTGGTCTTGCAAGGTTCAGAAGTTTGTCGAACTAGGAGATTTTGATTGAGCTTTAACTTATAAGTCTCCAAGTTTCCAATAAGGTCATCAAGGGTCATTGTATTCAGGTTTCTAGCTTCAGTGATTACATTCACCTTGTTGTCCCATGATAGTGGTAGTGTGCTCAGAATTTTTCTCATAATTTTGTTACGAGGAATAACTTCTCCAAGAGATATTAATTCATTGATAATTGAAGTGAGCATAGTATGCATCTCCAGGATAGTTTTTCCCTCTTTCATCTTAAACAGTTCATATTGCCTAGTTAGCATATTAATCTTTGATTGCTTCACTTGAGAGGTACCTTCATGGGGACATTGTAGGGTATTCCATATGGCCTTTGCATCTCTACAAGCAGAGATTCTGTTATATTCATCCGGACTAATTCCAGATATCAGAATCTTCTTAGCTTTGGCATTCTTTTGAACTCCTTTAACATCTTCTTCAGAATATTTTTCTCTTGACTTTGGTCCAATGGGGACACCCTTATCATCAAACAACATGAGAATCTTTGGTCCCTTCTCAACAATGTCCCATAGTTCCAGGTCTTCTCCTTCCAAGAAATCACGCATCATTTCCTTCCAACATTCGTAGTATTTTCCATTAAACAATGGTGGCCTGCCAGTTGATTGTCCTTTTTGAGCATCAGGTGGTGCAGCCATTGTGAATCCTTTCGAGGTGTTAGCCTCTTATGAAAGAACTTGTTCTGATACCAATTACTATTTTATACTACACTTAGACATAAAAAGGCGGGTTGAATTGTATCTTGCGTGATTTTTTGCGTTTAAAAAGAACCTGGTTCTTTGAACTTTTCGAACAGACACAAACAAAAATAATTGTGAAAAAGTAATCAACACATAGATTTTTATGTGAAAAACCTCCTTACTCAAGGGAATAAAAACCACGACCTACCTAGTAGGATTTTTCTCAAATTTCTACTAACTTCAAAGAGCAGTTTTAGGTTACAACTCTATAACCAAGGGGACTAACTCTAGTACCCTAACTCCTACAATCAACCCAATTATAGCAACCTTTTCCCAGACTAAATCTAGTCTAGAAAGCTTACAAAATAATATTTCAATAATAACCTACTATTTACACTTCCATGAAAGTAAATAAGTTACAATTCATACTACTAGACTCAACCTAATAATTAAAGAATTCAAGAAGCTTCATATTCAAGAATTTGTTCTTCAATTGATTGAGTTGAATCTTTAGAAGTACCTTTTTGCTTTGCTTGCTATTGTCAGAAGTATTCTCACGATTTCTCTCAATAGCAGTAGTCTTGAAGTATGGCAAAAGGTCATCTTTTAGAGGTGCAAGGTTGGCATAAATTCTTCTTCAATTAATGCTCCAGAACTTAGAATATTTTGGTTAAGGAAAATCTCTCCTATTTAGACTTAGTTTCCTTAATTGTTTCCAACTTTGCAACCTTCTTTTTTCCCACGAGTATTTTCCATAAATACATATTATTTTTAATACACGAAGTCCACCAAAACGTGTATTCCTTTTAAGATACAGATAGGATCTTCTGGGAATCCCTACTCGTATGAGAATGCTGACCTTTCATGTCTGACTTGCTTTCTTTCGCTGGCCTGCTGCAAATCTGGTTCACTTGACCTTCATCTTTCTTATCTGCACAACAGTCTAGCAGCACACAAAAACTGGAACATGAAACCTAGTTCTCATATAAGGTTTATTAACCATCAAAACATAATACATGCTCAGCTCAACAGGTATGATAATACTAAGTGGAGAAACATTTTATTTATGTAATCTCTGCGAACATATATAATCTAAACGTGTTGAAACAAATAAGGGTGTGTAGTATATACTAAAATGTACGTCTGTGTATATGTAGGTGCATATAGATACACAAACATACTACGTGCTACTTTCTCTTAAAAAAATTTACGCTGAAAAAATCACTATTCAAAAATCCCCAAATTATCAATTATTTCCTAAAACAAATAGTGAACTAGAGAAAGCAAAGTTGAACTATTACTAGGTTTCTAAAGCTGTATGCGTGATGTATAAACTTAGCCATATCAAACTAAAAGAGACTAAGACTTCAATTTACTATTTTACAGTTTAAGAAAGTAGGTGTGTATATATCGTGGCTCACATATACAATTAGATGGACAACAATAACAATTAAACCAATTCTGTTAAACAGCTGATCGAGCAATGCTATAGTTGAAAAGAAGCACTCTTTTATTCCAAAATAAATACTACTCCTAGTATTTCACGTACAAGCTGGATTAAATTTGAAAATTTGTACTTAAATTTGGGCATCAATTGTTAAGATGTTTAAGAATCATGATAAAATATCATTCAACTCTCGGAACAATAATATCACTTAAGATGAAATAAAAAGTAGTCAGTATTAATGCAAGTGTTGTCATTTGGTTGTATCATTATAACCCATCTTCCCTGGAGTTCAGAGATTCATCAAAAACCAGGCTCTTTCCCGTAAGTACAAAATATTAACAGAAAGGTTGTCTACCACATGGTGTGGTTATGACTAAACACCAAAGTCATTTTGATCATTTGAAAATTGGTGTGATTTTCATTTGAAAAGTCTTTTGATGCTTTACCTCCTTAACTTCATGTAACTTCGTGGGGCCCTAGTGTTGCGTCCAATTCTTTCAATAAATATGCTATCCCATAAACTTGGGATCTTTATACAAATAGTCGGCTATCTTTATTATTTAATTTTTTCGGTCATATATATAATTTATATATTGATTATACATAATTATACATAAATTATGTATATATTATACCTTCACCGCCTATTTTTAATTTAAGCGGTTGGATATGCTGTTATTTAGTTTAATTCTTCCATAAAGTTTCTCCCTAAGCCCATGTCCACTGAGTCCCGTCTCATGTTCGGGTTAAGTGCATCCGTAGCCACTTTAATTCAAGGGCGATACACGCTCGATGTGTCGAACTGAATTCACGCGATCTGAATTCCCTTCTTAGTCTCAACACTAACAAGCTCACTACCATCTTCAAAGCTTTGTTTCCCAAGATCATGTTTAACACTTGTTGAGTTGAAATTTGAAATTTCTTTTTTAGAATCCTCAAACTCATTACAGCTAGACGAGTGTATATGGAAAACCGAACCCATGGGATGTCTCGGTTTCCGATGAAGTAAACGGAGCGGGAGACATGACGGTAAGGAACCAGAGTCGAAGCAAAGAGCCCCTTGAGCAGGGGTCCGGACAAAACGCCTGACCTAGGGAGTATCGGGACCATGGCCCCCAGGTTCGAATCCCAAAGGCCTCGGAAAGCATTATCAAATAATCGAGCACGACCAACAAAAGACCGTGATATCCGTGACCAGCCGGATGTCACGGAGTGAATCTCGGCACGTATCGGCAGAGAACCGATGATTAGTTCAACAGAAGAGTTTTACCTTTTATGGAATTGTACTTAGGGTAAAACTCCCCTACTATATAAATGGGGGTCTGATTATTCATTAGCGACGTTGTAACAGGCACACCAAGGCAATATACTCTTATTTTCTCTGTTATTCAAAGTTCTTATTTTTGTTCATCAAATCACCAGTAACGTGAGCCCGGGATCGAAGGCAGACATTTCATTAGGCTGTTACTAAGTCTGGGATCACTCCTCTTAATTGGTTTGATAATTTATTACATCATTTATCTGTTTAATCTAATATAATTTATCGTTTGTATTGAATTAAACCACGTATCCTTAAAATCACTTACAAATTTAATTATTATCCATTTTTTAGGGTAAACAGTTTGACGCCCACCATGGGGCTAAGGATAATAGTGACAATTTTATACAAATTTTGATAACACACTCTATTTTACACTTGTTCTTTGAGCTTTTAATTTCAGGTCAGATTAAAAATGTCGAACTCCCAATCGCCCATTTGAACGTGGATGCTGAGTCCGACCACCATGGCGAAAACAATAACGTGGTACCCAGCAACGAGGTACCCCCTGCTGACCCTAATAGAGTCACAATCGCTGATCTGATCGATGCTCACTCACACGTGGCTATAGAAGCAAACTTGCCAATTGACCTCGAAAACAGCATTCGCGTGAGAGCCTGTTCGATAGCCCAAAATACACACGACGACGAAGGTAATGGGATCAACTTGCGCGTGATCTTTGAAATGTTATAGGCTCAACAGGCAGCGATAGCCTAGTTGCAGAACCAAAGCTGAGCCCCCGGCAGAGTTGAGCTTGAACCGTCCCGGGAAAATGCCCGTAGAAATAAACCGTCCACAGAAAGGCCGGGTGAAGCAGAACCCGGGACCAATCCCGAGATCATAAAGATGCTTGAGAAACTGACAAAATGGGTGGAATCGGGAGAAAAGAAAATCGAAGCCAACAACAAAAAAGTGGAGACCTATAACTCCAGGGTCGACCAAATCCCGGGAGCCCCACCGATACTGAAGGGCCTGGATTCCAAAAACTTTGTCCAAAAGCCTTTCCCTCTGAGCGCAGCTCCAAAGCCAATCCCAAAGAAGTTACGTATGCCCGAAATTCCGAAGTATAATGGGACAACCGATCCCAACGAATATGTGACCTCTTATACATGCGCCATCAAAGGAAATGACTTGGAAGATGATGAAATCGAATCCGTTCTGCTGAAAACGTTCGGAGAGACCTTGTCGAAAGGAGCTATGATATGGTATCACAACTTTTTCCTTAATTCTATTGACTCGTTTGCTATGCTTGTAGATACCTTTGTAAAAGCGCATGCCGGGGCCATCAAGGTCGTGACCAGGAAATCAGACATTTTCAAGGTAAAGCAAAGAGATAACGAGATGCTCAGGGAATTTGTATCGAGGTTTCAAATGGAACGGATGGACCTGCCTCCGGTCGCAGATGATTGGGCCGTTCACGCCTTCACTTAAGGACTCAATCCCTAAAGCTCATTGGCTTCACAACAGTTGAAGCAAAATCTAATAGAATACTCGGTAGTAACTTGGGCCGATGTCAATAACTGGTACCAATCAAAAATCAGGGTCGAAGACGACCAACTCGAGGCCCCTTACGGTTCCGTTATCACGTCAGAGCTGGTGACAGATCCAAAAGAGACATTGATCGTGAACCAAGATCGAATAGAGACCGGTATCAACCATACCATGGAGATCGAAGGGGTAATGGGTCTGGACGCAACACTGTGAGAAGTGAAAGAAGGAGCGACCGAGGTCAGAATAACTGGGGACTCATGAGCAAAAACAGTTTTGACAGACCCATCGGGTCTAAGAAAGCACCAAGGTTATCGGAGTACAACTTCAACGTCGACGATACCGCTATCGTATCAGCCATCAGACGCATCAAAGATACTAAGTGGCATCGACCATTGCAATCACATCCTGCCCAAAGGGACCTCAACCTAATGTGTAAATATCATGGCACTCACGGCCACAGAATCGAAGACTGCCGAAAACTGAGTGAGGAAATAGCTCGGGTATTCAACAACGAACACCACCGAGAGTTTCTAAGTGATCGAGCCAAAAATCACTTCAGAAATAGGGACTCCAACAAGCAGATCGAACAAGAGGAACCTCAGCACGTCATTAATATGATCATTGGTGAGGTTAACGACCCCTAGGGGCCGATGTTAAAGCGCACTAAAGTGTCCATTACAAGAGAAAAATAAACTCGAGATTATGTACCAGAGGGAACCGTATCTTTCAACAATGAGGATGATGAAGGCATCGTGCAACCACACAATAATGCATTGGTTATATCTGTACTCATAAATAAATTTCGAGTTAAGTGTGTATTTATTGATCCAGG
Source organism: Nicotiana tomentosiformis (assembly GCF_000390325.3). Taxonomy (NCBI): domain Eukaryota; kingdom Viridiplantae; phylum Streptophyta; class Magnoliopsida; order Solanales; family Solanaceae; genus Nicotiana; species Nicotiana tomentosiformis. The sequence goes on along the minus strand of NC_090819.1, from coordinate 88,763,387 downwards.
TAGCTCGGCCAATATCATCAGATCGAGGGTCGTGGAACAGCTGGGTCTACAAGACCAAAGTGTGCCTACTGTTCGAGTTTTAAATGGATTTAACATGGCATGTGAGACCACTAAAGGGGAGATAACCCTATCGGTAAACACTGCTGGAACCATTCAAGAAACAAAGTTCTACGTGATCGAAGGAGATGTGAGATACAACGCTCTATTCGGGAGGCCTTGGATTCACAACATGAGGGCAGTACCCTCAACGCTACATGAGGCGTTGAAATTCCCCACACCGGGAGGGATCAAAATGGTTTACGGAGAGCAATCGGCTGCAAAAGTGATGTTCGCAGTCGATGAGGAGGTCCCGATATCTACACTCTCAACCTCGAAGAACCCGAGTTCGGTCACCAAGGAAGAAGCCAAATAGCAATCACCGGTACCAGCCTCGACCGAACCAGAAAAGCAAGGGATAGGCGAGGAGGACGATTACGGAGTCCCCAGGTCTTTCATAGCCCCTGACGATTCTGATGCCACCAAGTTGACGGTTGAGGAGTTGGACCAAGTCATATTGATCGAGCACCTGCCCGATCAGAAGGTATACCTGGGCACGGGGCTTATTCCCGAGCTCAGGAAAAAACTCATTAAATTTCTTATAGCTAACGTGGATTTATTCGCTTGGTCCCATCTTGACATGACAGGGATCCCGCCGTAAATAACTACTCACAAGTTGAGCTTAGATCCGAGGTTTCACCCGGTTAAACAGAAGAGGAGGCCTCAGTCCGAAGTCAAGCACGCATTCATCCAAGACGAGGTATCTAAACTTCTTAAAATAGGTTCCATTCGGGATGTTAAGTACCCGGACTGGTTAGTAAACATAGTGGTAGTGCCTAAAAATGGAAATAAATTAAGAATGTGTGTAGACTACAAAGACTTGAACAAGGCATGCCCTAAGGACTCTTGTGAGTCGAGTCTTAGTCAGGGAAGAAGAAGGTATGTAATTCCCTATATATTATGTTAGCAGGACTCCAGGCGAGGCCGAAATGAGGTATCCTCACCTAGAGAAATTGGCGCTCGCTTTGCTAAGTGCCTCTAGGAAGTTAAAGCCATATTTTCAATGCCATCCCATATGTGTCGTGACCGCTTACCCATTAAGGAACATAATGCACAAACCCAAGCTCTCGGGACGATTGGCCAAATGGGTCGTGGAAATTAGTGGGTACGATATTGAATACCGACCACGAACTGCAATCAAATCTCATATTTTGGCAGACTCCGTGGCCGATTTCATGCCGGCCTTAATACCCGAATTTAAAAAGGAATTGTTTTTAACCTCGAGGACCTCCTCGGGGATCTGGGCCTTCTTTATGGATGGTGCTTCGAACGCAAAAGTGTTCGGACTTGTCATAGTGTTAAAGCTACCCACAGGTAACGTAATTAGGAAATCTATTAGAATTGTGAAATTGACCAACAATGAGGCCGAGTATGAGGCAATGACTGCAAGTATCAAACTGGCTAAAAGCCTAAGGGCCAAGGTGATCGAGGCCAAATGTGATTCCCTCCTTGTGGTGAATCAAGTCAATGGGACGTTCGAAGTGAAAGAGGAATGAATGCGAAGATACCTGGATAAGCTACATGTAACACTGCATCGATTCATGGAGTGGACCCTAAAACATATACCCCGAGATCAAAACAACGAAGTCGATGCTCTAGCTAACTTGGGGTCGTCGGTTGATGACGATGAATTTATCTCGGGAATGGTCGTACAACTCATGAAATTGGTAGTGGAAGAAGGCCACGCCGAGATAAACTCGACAAGCTTAACTTGGGACTAGAGAAACAAGTATATAGATTACCTGAAGACCGGAAAGCTGCCCTTGGATCCTAAAGAATTGAGAGCTCTATGCACGAAGGCGGCCAGGTTCAGTCTGTCTAAAGATAACACCCTATTCAAAAGAATATTTGATGGCCCACTCGCCATATGTCTAGGATCGGAAGACACCGAATACGTTTTGAGAGAACTTCATGAAGGCACCTGCGGGAACCACTCGAGGGCCAAATCGTTGGTTTGTAAGATAATTAGATTTGGCTATTACTAGATCGACATGGAGAAAGATGCGAAGGAGTTCGTACGTAAATGCGACGACTGTTAGAGGCACGCACCGATGATCCATTAACCCGGGGAGCTAGTGCATTCGGTCTTTTCACCCTGGCCATTTATGAAATGAGGAATGGACATCGTCGGTCCCCTGCCATGGGCACCCGTTAAGGCTCAATTTATATTACTTATGACTGGCTATTTTTCTAAATGGGCTGAAGCTCAAGCATTCGAGAAAGTCAGAGAAAAAGAAGTCATTGATTTTATTTAGGACCACATAATATGTCGGTTCAAAATACCGGCCGAGATCGTATGCGACAACGGGAAGCAGTTCATCGACAATAGGGTAAGCAAATTTTTTGAGGATCATAAGATCAAAAGGATCCTGTCAACACCCTATCACCCTAGTGGGAACGGGTAGGCGGAGTCTTCAAACAAGACCATACTCCAAAACCTTAAGAACAGATTGACCGATGCCAAAGGAAAATGGAAGGCAATTTTGTCCGAAGTCCTGTGGGCACACCGTATGACTTCAAAGTCTAGTACCGGGGCCACCCCATTTTCGTTGGTCTATGGTGCCGAAGCGCTAATACCGATCGAGGTAGGAGAACCAAGTTACAGGTTCCGATATATGACCGAAGAGTCAAATGGTGAGGCCATGAGCACGAGCCTGGAACTATTGGATGAAAGGCATGAGGCCATTCTCGTCCGGCTGGCCGCCCAAAAACAACGGATCTAAAGGTATTACAACCGGAGAGCCAATCTCTGACACTTTAATATCGGGGACTTGGTGTTAAGAAAGGTGATACTGAACACCCAAAAACCTAATGCAGGGAAGCTGAGACCGAATTGGGAAGGTTCATATCAAAATATTGAGATTACCGATAAAGGTTCATACAAACTCGAAGCGGAAAATGGTGAGCTGCTACCGAACAATTGGAACATAACCCACCTAAAATGATACTACTGCTAAGGTACGACCCCATTCATTTTTTTTATTATTATTACATATATTGCGAATGCGACTAACACTTGCAGGCAACAGCCATAGGAAGGTGTAGTTGGTAGGCCTGAAAGCACGCATTGCACTCTTTTTTCCTTGAACCAGTTTTGTCCCAAATGGGTTTTCCAACAAGGTTTTTAATGAGGCAACAGTGGGTCATGCTAACTTAGAATCAAAGGACAGATAGAAACACGATTCGATGGTCATATCAACAGTATCTAAGCCCTCTCAATGATCGATCTCGAATATTGGGGGACATCACCCTCAGGTAATGATTCTAGGAAGGAAGGAAACTTTGTGCTTAGAAAGTCTGGGCTCGGTGAATAGGACTAATTGTAAGGGTCAAACGGTCAAATAAATCATGCTTGCGTAGATCACCTAAGCCATAACACGAAGCTTGTACACACTTACAATCCTGTATATTACGCAAAGGAATGAATGAAAGTTTCTACATTGCAGATACATATTTTGTCCCTTAAGACTATTACATTTTGTTCCTTAAGGATATCGAGCGTAAAGGCAGTCTCTATCCAGATCTAATAGACCACCCCCACTCAGGGACTGCCGTCCAATGCAAGCTCAGACGGCTCGAGCTAGTGAAGCTTGGAGGCAAAAAAGCCTATTAGGCAGTGCCTAAACTTAAAAGTCTACGACTAACCCTACTCGGGACTATCGTTCATGGCAAGCTCGGACAACTCGGGATATCGAAGCTCGGAGGCACAAAAGCCTATTAGGTAGTACCTACACTTAAAAGTCTACGACCACCCCCACTCGGGGACTGTTGTCTAAGGAAAGCTCGGATGGCTCGGGTTATCGAAGCCCAGAGGTACAAAGCCTATTAGGCAGTACCTGAACTTAGAAGGCTACAACCACTCTAGAAATGGCTCGGAGACATCAGAAGTCCGTAATCAAAACATAAGGCCTTCAAAATTTCAAACTGACTCAAAAGTTACCCTCGGCAAATTTAAAGTCTAAAAAATCTGAACAAACACTTTTTGGGAAAGCTTCCGGTTATATCGACCTCCTACAAGTTTCAAATGAAACTTACATAAAAAATAAGTCTTGTTCGGACCTCCGAACAAACAACTTATTACTGCATTTTATCCCGTGCTAAGGCATTTGAAATCTTTACAATTGTTAAAAGAATGCTGAAGGTAATAGACTTGGAAATTGCCAAGAGGAAAAAGAACCTTGTATATACACATCCCAAAATGTCTTTACAAAGGCCAATGGAAGCACCCTCAACAAAATAAAAATACAAAATGCAAAACAAAGGCAAAAATTCCTAAGGCACCTATGCCTGACCTCTACCGGAACCCGCCTCATCATCAGAGCTGTCGGGGTCTTCTCCATCTTCGGGTTTACTGGAGCCCTCGGAGCCTTCTTCACCCTCAGGCTCGGCCAGCTTCTTGGCCTCTACCTCGAGCCTCGAGTCTCTTCGATCTCCGCTGACAAGTCAAAACCTTGGGCATGAATCTCTTCGAGGGTCTCCTTTTGAGACATCCAATTCACGTACTCAATGGTAACTTTCAGGTGGGCCTCGGCCACCTCAGCATCAGCCCTGTACTGGCCATCGTCTCTTCATCATCAGCCCTGGATATTTCTGACTCAGACCTCGTTATTTCGAGGTCCTTGCCAAGGGCATCCCGTTCAGCAATAATCGAGCCCAGTTGAGCTTGGAGGTCCTCGATTAGCTGAGCCCGTGTATCGACCTTCTCTTTCGCCACTTGAAGTTAGACCTCTACTGATGTTCGGCATATTTCGATATGTGTTGCTGTTACTTTGCCCATATTTTAACCGCTTCTTGTTGTTATTTGATCTTTAAAATGCCCAACATGGTTTAATTATTGGTTTTATGACTAATTAAGTTATAGTGTGACGATTTAAGGTGTTTGGAGTGCAAAAATATGAAGAAAAGGTGGTCTAGCCAGAGGAAGAAGGGTTGGATGCGTCGCATCCAACCTAGAAAAAAAAAATATCATCTTTCGTGCATCCTTAGCAGTGAAGTCGGCCCATAGCGTCCGCCATAGCATCCGTAACTGGGAAGTAGAAGAGAAGGGTGGATGCGTCGCATCCACCCTCGCATGCAAAACTGGGAAGTAGAAGAGAAGGTGGATGCGTCGCGTCCACCCTCACATGCAAAGTTAAGAAATGGAGGACGAGGTGGATGCGTCGCATCCACCTTAGCATCAACCCCTGAAGCCGATTTGGACTAGGGTTAGGAGAACTCTAGCCCACGACTTTTGGACGCAATATATAAGCTTAAAAAACGTTTTTTTAGGGGTGGATAGATTGGAGAAGGAAAAGAAGCTATAACCAAGTTCTAAAACCACGGAATTCGTCTTGAGTTCTTATTCTCTCTTTCTTTTATTGATTCTTATGCACTCTTATGAAATTTTGGATGATTGCCTGAATATGAGTGGCTAAGAACCCTATTGTTCTAGGGTCATGGGTATACATGAATGTTGATGTTTGAAGTTTAATTTGACGACGTTGGGTTTATCATATTGGGTTGTTTATTTAATTCTGTTTTTAATTATTTTGCTGAGTAGCTAACAGTGAAATACTATCTACGAATCTAGAGTTGAACTCGAAAGTGGGAACCCTAGATTGCATATAGAAGTAAATAGAGTAAATTCTCAAACCCGGGCATCGGGGAACGGATTCGCGATTAGGATAGACATATACCTAATTGCCTTACTCGGTTGCAATACAGGAATTGTAAATGCGTTCTTGTTAAACTTAATTCCATAGACATATAGGTATTAAGTTAACTTGAATAGGCGAGTAAGAACTCGACAGATTCTTACGAGTGAAATTAACCCTGTGAATCAACAATTCAGATAAATCATTTAGTTATTTTAAACTAAGAATGCAACATGAATGTTAGATGACCCGTGACCCTGGAATATTATATCCTATTGATTGTTATTCAAAACTATTTAAGTGTTGTGTTTAATTCTTAGCAAATTATTATTTGATAGTCTTTAGGTAGTAATTTAGAAAATTATATATTTTGTCAGAAATATTTTGAATCAATAAGCTATTCGAGTTTGAATTAGTCAAAAGTTAATCATAAGTCTTCGTGGGAACGATACTTTATTCACTACTTTATTACTTGATGACCACGTATACTTGCGTGAGTGTGTTTGGACCCGACAAGTTTTTGGCGCCGTTGCCGGGGACTTAGAAATTAGCTACGTGACTAAGTTAAGCTTTTATTAGATATTTGTTCAAGTTTTAATTTTCAGTTTGCCTTGTTTGTATCAACGCAGGATCTTCTCTCGAATGCAGAGGAGTAGAAGTGCAAACAACCTCATTCCTCTTGATCCAGAAATCGAACGAACACTACATAGAGTGAGAAGGGAACTCGAAGCTAGAACGAGAATAGAAAGAGAGTTGGACATCGTAGTTCAACCACAGCCAATAGAGATGGCAGGCAATGAAGAGCGTCCGGTGATTGAAGCCGCAAGGCCCAATCTTGCGAATATGACTCAGGCTATTGTGAAGCCTGATATCACTGGGCATTTTGAACTCAAACAGTACATGGTACAGCTGATTCAGTCCACAGGACAATATGTGGGTCTATCTCATGAGGACCCGCAGAGGCATATTCAGAACTTCTTGGAAATTACGGACACTTACAATTATCCGAACGTTTCCAAGGACTATGTCAGGCTGACACTATTTCCTTTTTCACTGTTGGGGGAAGCTAAGGAATGGTTGCAAAAGGAGCCCGCGAACTCTATCCACACTTGGGATGATCTAGCAATGAAATTCCTGATCAAGTTTTTCCCAACTAAGAAGACAAAGTCGCTGAGGAGCCAAATTCTTGGGTTCCAACAACGGGATGGCGAGACACTTCGTCAAGCTTGGGAAAGATACAAGAAGCTACTCAGAGACTGCCCGCATCATTGTCAAACTGATGAGGTATTGGGTCACACTTTTGTTGATGGGTTAGATGAAGCATCAAAGATGAATCTTGACTCAGCTTGTGGGGGTAGTTGCATGGCAAGGCCGTATAGTGAAATACAACTCTTGCTAAATAACTTCACTGCTAATGACCATAATTGGCAAGGAGAGGGGGATTCAAGAAGGGGAATTAAACAGAAGGCAGCCGGGTTGATTGAGCTTGATGACTTTTCCGCCATGAGAGCCGATATAGCAAAATTGGCAAATCAGATGAATAGAATGACAACACAACAAATGCAACATGTACAGCAGATGTCTATTTGTTGCGAACTATGCGGAGACAGTCATATGATTGACATGTGCCCCACGAATCCTGAATCTATATACTATGTGGGGCAACAAAACAGAGGTTCTATGAATCAACATGCACAATATGGGAACACTTACAACCCAAACTGGAGGAATCATCCTAACTTCTCATGGGGCGGAAATCAACAGAATCAGAATCAGTATAGGCCTCAAGGAAATTTTACTCAACCTCAGAAGCCACCCCAACAAATGGAAGAAAGTACGAATGACTTGCTGAAAAAGTTGTTGCTAGACAATCAACAGCTCAGGACCGATTTCAGAAATCTTGAGAGGCAAATGGGGCAGTTAGCAGCAAACCAAAATACTAGACCTACAGGCTCACTTCCCAGTGATACAGAGAAGAACCCTCAAGTTAATGCAGTTACACTTAGAAACGGGAGGGAACTAGAGGAAGTGCCAAAGAAGATAAAGGAAAAACCTATACCTGAGGGGGAGCTGACACCTAAGGCAATACAAGAGTCAAAGGAAAATGATGCAAGTTCAGAGCGAATAGAGGTTACAAGGCCACCACCACCTTTCCCCCAAAGATTGCAGAAAAAGAATGACGATCGCATGTTCAACAAATTTCTCTCTATGTTGAGTCAGGTTCAATTAAATATTCCATTAATGGATGTACTTCGTGAAATTCCAAAGTATGCTAAGTACATAAAAGACATAGTGGCTCACAAGAGGAAATTGACTGAGTTCGAGACGGTTGCACTTACTGAGGAGTGCACATCAAGGGTCCAAAACAAACTTCCCCAAAAGCTTAAGGATCCTGGCAGCTTCACCATTCCAGTGCGAATCGGTAATATTGACGTGGGACGTGCTCGTTGTGATTTAGGTGCAAGCATAAATCTGATGCCTTTATCCTTGTTTAAGCAATTGGGTCTGGGAGCTCCGAGACCAACCACTGTGATGTTGCAATTAGCTGATAGGTCCATAGCCTACCCCAAAGGAGTGATTGAAGATGTGCTGCTGCAAATTGGAAAATTTATCTTCCCAGCTGACTTCATTATTCTAGACTTCGAGGCTGATGAACAAGTTCCAATCATATTGGGACGACCTCTCTTGGTTACTGGTGATGCAATAATTAAAGTGAGCGAAGGGAAAATGATTATGAGGGTGGACAACGAGGAAGCAGTCTTCAATGTCTACAAAGCAATCCAACTTCCCCGCCACTATGAGGAGCTCTCTATGATATCTGTTGTGGAGGTGGATGAGAAACTTCTTGACACGAGTGTATATCTAGACGATTCTCTAGAAAAAGCAATCATGATGTTTGATAGCTTGGAGATGGATGATGAGGTTGAGGAGATGATGCATATCCTAGATGCATCATGTGCTTACATGCAAGGAATAATCCCGTTTGAGCCCCTGAATAGGCCAAGTGGCCCCCCATCAAAGCCGTCAATTGAAGAAGCTCCAAAATTAGAACTTAAACCCCTACCCCCTCACCTTCAATATGCTTATTTGGGAAGTTCTGACACTTTACCTGTTATTATTTCTTCTCACTTGTCTAAACTACAGGAAGAAAAGCTATTAAGGGTGCTACGTGAGCACAAGCGAGCAATTGGGTGGACAATGTCTGACATTAAAGGCATTAGTCCAGCTTTCTGCATGCACAAAATCCTCATGGAGGACGGACACAAGCCAAGTGTAGAGCACCAACGCCGATTAAATCCAATCATGAAAGAAGTGGTAAGAAAAGAAGTGATTAAGTGGCTTGATGCAGGTAATGTATTTCCAATCTCTGATAGTAAATGGGTAAGCCCCGTTCAATGTGTGCCGAAGAAAGGGGGATAACCGTAGTAGTTAATGAAAATAATGACTTAATTCCTACAAGAACTGTCACTGGATGGAGAATTTGCATAGATTATAGAAAACTGAACAATGCCACCCGGAAAGACCACTTTCCCCTTCCTTTTATTGACCAAATGCTTGATAGATTAGCTGGCCAGGAATACTACTGTTTCCTGGACGGTTATTCGGGGTATAATCAGATTGCTATAGCCCCAGAAGACCAAGAGAAAACTACATTTACATGTCCTTATGGCACGTATGCGTTCAAGAGAATGCCCTTCGGTCTTTGTAATGCACCTGCGACTTTTCAAAGGTGTATGATGGCTATTTTTACTGACATGGTTGAAAGATTTGTAGAAGTATTCATGGACGATTTTTCTGTGTTTGGATGTTCTTTTGATAGTTGTTTGATGAACCTTGATAAAGTGCTTGCTAGGTGTGAAGAGACGAACTTGGTGCTATACTGGGAAAAGTGTCATTTCATGGTACGTGAAGGTATAGTTTTGGGGCACAAGGTTTCAAAAGATGGTCTACAGGTGGATAAAGCAAAGGTGGAGACGATTGAAAAATTGCCCCCACCGACATCCATTAAAGGCATTCGCAGTTTCTTGGGTCATGCAGGTTTTTATCGTCGTTTCATTAAAGATTTTTCGAAAATTTCTTCTTCTTTGTGTAGTTTTCTAGAGAAAGATGTTACCTTCAAGTTTGATAATGCATGTCTGAAAGCATTTGAGGAGCTGAAGGGAAGATTGGTGACTGCACCAATTATCATTGGCCCCGATTGGGCACAACCATTTGAGTTGATGTGCGATGCAAGTGACATAGCAATCGGAGCAGTGTTGGGGCAAAGGAGGGATAAAATCTTTCACTCCATTTATTATGCGAGCAAAACTATGAATCCAGCTCAGATGAATTATACAGTTACTGAAAAGGAGTTGCTTGCAGTGGTGTGGGCGTTTGACAAGTTCAGATCCTATCTAGTGGGAACCAAAGTCATCGTCTACACAGATCATTCAGCTATCAGATACTTATTTGAAAAGAAAGACGCCAAGCCGAGGCTGATTCGTTGGGTCCTCCTCTTGCAAGAATTTGACTTAGAGATCCGAGATCGAAAAGGGACAGAAAATCAAGTGGCCGATCATTTGTCCAGATTAGAAAGTCGGGACCATGTAGCTGAAGGAGGGTCAATCAAAGAAACATTTCCGGATGAGCAAATATTAGCAGTCACCTCAGGTGAAGCCCCATGGTATGCAGATTATGTAAATTTTATTGCAAGTGGGGTGACGCCACTAGAATGGACACCTGACAATAGAAGAAGATTCTTACATGATGTAAGGTTCTACATGTGGGATGAGCCATTCTTATATAGGCAGTGTGCAGATCAGTTGGTGAGAAGGTGTGTTCCTGAGGAAGAGATGAAGGCTATACTGCATGACTGCCATGCTTCGCCATATGGAGGTCATCACGGCGGGGATAGAACCGCCCAAAAAGTGCTACAATCAGGTTTCTATTGGCCAAAATTGTTTAAGGATGCACATGCCATCGTTAAAAATTGTGATAGATGCCAAAGAACCGGAACTATCACGAGGAAGCACGAGATGCCCTTGCAAAATATTCTGGCAGTAGAACTTTTTGATGTTTGGGGGATTGATTTCATGGGACCATTCCCATATTCTAACGGGCACAGATACATCTTGGTGGCGGTCGACTATGTTTCTAAGTGGGTGGAGGCCATTGCTCTTCCTACTAATGACACAAAGGTAGTGGTAAGCTTTGTAAAGAAGCACATCTTCACACGTTTTGGGACTCCAAGAGTGTTGATAAGCGACGGGGGAACTCACTTTTGTAACAAATTGCTGAATAATATTCTTGCAAAATACGGAGTTAAGCACAAAGTTTCCACTACCTATCATCCCCAAACGAGTGGTCAAGTAGAAGTTTCCAACAGAGAGGTAAAGCAGATTTTGGAAAAGACAGTAAGTATGAATAGAAAGGACTGGGCCGGGAAGCTGGATGACGCATTATGGGCATATCGCACTGCATACAAGACCCCAATAGGTACTTCTCCGTACAGGTTGGTTTATGGGAAGGCCTGCCATCTGCCCGTCGAGCTTGAACACAAAGCATATTGGGCGATTAAAAAGCTAAATATGGAGATGGACTTGGCCGGTGAGAAGAGATTGCTACAACTCAACGAGCTTGATGAGTTTCGATTGCATGCGTATGAAAATGCCAAATTGTATAAAGAAAAGACCAAAAGATGGCATGATAAGCATATCCAACATCGTGAGTTTGAACCAGGTCAAGAAGTTCTACTGTTTAATTCAAGGCTAAAGCTTTTTCCAGGAAAGCTTAAATCTCGATGGTCGGGTCCGTTTGAAGTGGTTAGTGTGAAACCTCATGGTGCGATAGAATTGTGTGATAAGGGGTCCAATGCGACATTCTTGGTAAATGGCCAAAGAGTAAAACACTATTGGGGTGGTGACATTGCACGTCACAAGAACACGATGGATTTGGTGGAGGCATGAAGAACATGTTGCGTCGTGCCGCGACGTTAAATCGGGCGCTTCTTGGGAGGCCACCCAAGTTAGTTAGTTCATTGTTTTGTAGGAATTAGATCTTGTATGTATAAAATAAAATAAAAATTAAAAAAGAAAAAAAATTATATATAAATAATTTGGAATAAATATAGATGAATAAATTATTGTCTTGTTCTTGTTAGTGGGTATGAATTAAAGTAGTGCTTAAAGAAAGAGGAAATATTGTTGAGGGTGATATTATTTGTGAAATTGAAGTGGGGTTGAAGAATTTGCGCTTAAGTTATTTGGTGATGTGTTAAAGTGCTTAGGAGGTTGAGTCACTATTCCTAAAATATATCCTACCCGTTCCTTAGCCCACATTACAACCATGAAAAAGTCCTAATTGATTTTAGATCGAGCGAGCTTACATTAGTAGAGATTTACATTAAGGGCAAGCTTATGGTACCAATTACATGCATGTGACTTCTTTTGTGAGAGTGAGCGATTTTCGTTGATATATAAGCATGAGATTCGAATGTGTGGATTGATTTTACTTTCTTTATTTTTGTGAGGGCACATGGTTTCAAAAGGGATAGGTAACATTATTAGACTTTTCTAGGATGTTGGGTGTTCAAGCCACGAGTACATTGTGACAATGAGTCGGTTTTTGAGGCTAGGATTGTTATGAGCATGTTGACTTGTTTGAATATTTTTGAAGAAGGGCATAAGCAAAGGGAAGGATATGTGATGCATAGTCTAGAGCCTAATTGTTGCAAATAACCATGGTCATAGGTGCAGTGTACTTTGAATGATAAGAGCTTAATTTTGTTTCGTCTACTATAAGATGGTTTGTTCGAGGACGAACAAAGGTTTAAGTGTGGGGTAGTGATGTTCGGCATATTTCGATATGTGTTGCTGTTACTTTGCCCATATTTTAACCGTTTCTTGTTGTTATTTGATCTTTAAAATGCCCGACATGGTTTAATTATTGGTTTTATGACTAATTAAGTTATGTGTGACGATTTAAGGTGTTTGGAGTGCAAAATATGAAGAAAAGGTGGTCTAGCCAGAGGAAGAAGGGTTGGATGCGTCGCATCCAACCTAGAAAAAAACATCATCTTTCGTGCATCCTTAGCAGTGAAGTCGGCCCATAGCGTCCGCCATAGCATCCGTAACTGGGAAGTAGAAGAGAAGGGTGGATGCGCCGCATCCACCCTCGCATGCAAAACTGGGAAGTAGAAGAGAAGGTGGATGCGTTGCGTCCACCCTCACATGCAAAGTTAAGAAATGGAGGACGAGGTGAATGCGTCGCATCCACCTTAACATCAACCCCTGAAGCCGATTTGGACTAGGGTTAGGAGAACTCTAGCCCATGACTTTTGGACGCAATATATAAGCTTAAAAAACGTTTTTTTTAGGGGCGGATAGATTAGAGAAGGAAAAGAAGCTATAACCAAGTTCTAAAACCACGGAATTTGTCTTGAGTTCTTATTCTCTCTTTCTTTTATTGATTCTTATGCACTCTTATGAAATTTTGGATGATTGCCTGAATATGAGTGGCTAAGAACCCTATTGTTCTAGGGTCATGGGTATACATGAATGTTGATGTTTGAAGTTTAATTTGACGACGTTGGGTTTATCATATTGGGTTGTTTATTTAATTCTGTTTTTAATTATTTTGCTGAGTAGCTAACAGTGAAATACTATCTACGAATCTAGAGTTGAACTCGAAAGTGGGAACCCTAGATTGCATATAGAAGTAAATAGAGTAAATTCTCAAACCCGGGCATCGGGGAACGGATTCGCGATTAGGATAGACATATACCTAATTGCCTTACTCGGTTGCAATACAGGAATTGTAAATGCGTTCTTGTTAAACTTAATTCCATAGACATATAGGTATTAAGTTAACTTGAATAGGCGAGTAAGAACTCGACAGATTCTTACGAGTGAAATTAACCCTGTGAATCAACAATTCAGATAAATCATTTAGTTATTTTAAACTAAGAATGCAACATGAATGTTAGATGACCCGTGACCCTGGAATATTATATCCTATTGATTGTTATTCAAAACTATTTAAGTGTTGTGTTTAATTCTTAGCAAATTATTATTTGATAGTCTTTAGGTAGTAATTTAGAAAATTATATATTTTGTCAGAAATATTTTGAATCAATAAGCTATTCGAGTTTGAATTAGTCAAAAGTTAATCATAAGTCTTCGTGGGAACGATACTTTATTCACTACTTTATTACTTGACGACCACGTATACCTGCGTGAGTGTGTTTGGACCCGACAAGACCTCTATATTCACTGGATTAATGGCATATAATAGCCCGTGTATCGACCTTCTCTTTCGCCACTTGAAGTTAGACCTCTACTGATGCCACTTGCTCCTGGGCGGTCTCCTTCTCCAAAGCCAGTCGGTCCGTTTTTCCCTTCCAGACATCGGTCAAGGCCTGGACATCGTTCATTTCAGCCAGGAGCTGGTCGATCCGATCAATATTCTACTGGACCTGCGATGTTTGGTCATTAGTCGCTATGGCTAAGTCATCATTGCTAACTTCGAAAAGCTTTACTTGTTCCACCAAGTTGGCATGCTCCTTCTGAACCGCCTCCAACTCGCCCCGAAGACTCTAGACGACACCCTCTTGTTGCTCACTGAGAAGCTCATACGTGTTGCTCTTCTCGGCAAGCTCCCTGGCCTCAGCCTCGAGCTGGTTAACCTCGGCCTGGTACCATAGGAAACTTTCATGATGGAGTACCAAAGCCTTCAAAAAGATAAAAAAACAGAAGACGTGAGAAATATCAAAAACTAACTCAGGAGATGGAAGAACATAACGATACCTTACCCGATTCAGTGCCTGATGTGCTTCGTTAAAAAATCACGGCACATATATCTCACTCATTTCCGCCTGATCTTCTTCGGTTACCAGGCACTGGAGGTATCTCGCCACTCCAACTGGGACAGAAAGAACCCGTACATCCTCTAGGACAGTGATGATTATTGACCTCTTACTGCCAGAATCTATGCTCGGGGCGGGAAACTGGTTGATCAACTTTGGGCTCAAATTCAGCCCACCGATTTCTGAAGACGTCTGCCTCCTCGGCACCTCCAGGTCGCCCAACCCGGTGAAATCTTCCAAAGCGGCCGAGTCTACACCCTCGAAAAAAGAACAAAGGGGGTCATCTGCACCATGAGCCCCTTCGTTGGATCGCTCCTTCACCGCTCGAGCCTCTTCAAGCATGGACGCGGTATAAGAAGGCGATCGTGAAATATCTATTACACTAGGTGCCTCCTTCAGGGCATGGCTGGCATCCCGAGAAGTCTCGGCCCTGGTCTCTTCATCGACCTCCCTAATCTGAGGGAGATCGGCCTCATGAATCTACCGTTCAACATCCACCCACTCTTCGAGGGAGATTGGTTTACATGTCACATGAATATCATCCTCCTCGGGCTCATCCCTAAGCCGATAAAGCGAGTCCAAGTCGGGTGCTCGAGAGCCAGAACTCTCCTTTGGCTTGCGGGCCAACCTTCTCCTTGGCTTCTTCTTCTCCGAGCTTGGGGAACTCGGAGCCTTTCTTTTCTTCTTATCTCCTACAGCAGCCCCAAGTTGTCCCGAGATGGAGGGATCAAAGGACAAGTCCCCATCCCTACTGGAGGCCTAAGCTCAATGGTCTTAGGCAGGCCTGCGAAAGAACATTAAGGAAATGAGAATGTGATGCTAAAAAGGGGGAGCCTAATGTTACTTATTCGAGAAAAGAGATCTTACCGTGAGAACGAACCTCCCAACGGCCCTTCGAGAGCTCGCGCCATGAGCACTCCGAGTAAGGCATTTGCGAACTATACCCTCGATCCACTCCTTTAGCCGAGGAATGGCATTTGGGACTCGAGCAACAATTGTACCACCGTAAAGACTGGTAAGGAAAAAGGAGATGAACGTAAAATTGACATTTAAAGGAAAGTTGTGCTTACGTGACACATTCCACTTCTCGGGGAATGGCCTAAATTCGGAAGGGATCAAGTCTCAGGTCCTCACCCGGACGAAGCATCCCTGCCAGCCCCGGTCCTGGTCCTCATCTATACTTGAGAATGGGGCTTTGCTAGCCCGGCGTACGAGCTTTATCAGTCCCCATCGGAAGATTCGAGGACTATACAGGTAGAGTAGATGATCGATGGTGAATCGACAAGAGTTAGTTTTATTCACGAAGTATCGAAGGAGGATTATGATCCTCTGCAGCGACGGGTGGATCTAACCGAGGCATAATTCATACCTCTTACAGAAGTCCAGAATGACTGGATCCATCGCGCCCAGTGTGAAGAGATAAGTGTAAACACTCAGATACCCCTCCACATGGGTAGTGATGGCTTCCTCGGGCCCGGGGATTACTATGTCCTTATCGGCCCAACTGCATTCCTTTCGAACCGCAGGAAGGACTTCTTCGGTGATGGAGCAAATGTACCTAGATACCACCTCGCATCGGCCTTGCACCGACGAGGGCTTTTCAACCTTAAAAGCATCCGCGATCGAGCACCCCCGGGGATGAAAATTTTCAAGGGAAGATCGGGAGCCGGTTCATCGGTAGCCACGCCCGGAGTGGTTCTCTCGAGGATGACCACATCGGGAGTGGCCTCGTCAACTTCGATGGTCAGCTGCGAAGAAGAAGCAGCAACATTTTAGGGAACCGTTTTGGAAGTTTTCGCCATTATTATCTGGAAAAAGTTTGAAAAATATGAAGAAAGGTTGGAGATGACAGGTAAAAGCTTTGCTGAGAAAGTTAAGTGCACTAGTTTGGGTAGAAAATAAGTAAAAGCTTGCAATTTACTGAGAAATCTTGAAGAAATGAGGTAAAAAGGTTGGGCAGTAATATCCTGAAGATTCGAAGGTAGAAACTTGGTCAAAAGGTAAAAAATGAACGAATGAGGGGAGTATTTATAGAGCCTTAGCACCATTTTGCATCCAGGGATGGCCTATTGATGGTTGACACGCGCTTGAAGTCATTATGACGCGACTGGCGGGACGTTCCGAATTCTTTATCGTTTCTGTCACGGCGTGTTGAAGAAGGGATCGAAGTGCACATGTTGTTTCTCGTCGTTTTCGTAAACATACTCTCCGAGAAACGAGGGGACTATCTGTATACGGGCAAAACTGAACTCATGGGATACCTCGGTTTCCGATGAAGTAAACGGAGCGGGAGACATGACGGTAAGGAACCGGAGTCGAAGAAAAGAGCCCCTTGAGCCGGGATCAGGACAAAATGCTTGACCTCGGGATTATCGGGACCATGACCCCCAGGTTCGAATCCCAAAGGCCTCTGAGAGCATTACCACATAATCGAGCACGACCAACAAAAGATCGTGATATCCGTGACCAGCCGGATGTCACGGCGTGAATCTCGGCACGTATCGGCAGAGAACCGGTGATTAGTTCAACATAAGATTTTTATCTTTTATGGAATTGTACTTAGGGTAAAACTCTCCTACTATATAAAGAGAGGTCTGATTATTCATTAGCGATATTGTAACAGGCACGCCAAGGCAATATACTCTTATTTTCTCCGTTATTCAAAGTTCTTATTTTTGTTCATCAAATCACCAGTAACGTGAGCCCGGTATCGAAGGCATGCATTTCATTAGGCAGTTACTAAGTCCGCGATCACTCATCTTGATTGGTTTGACAATTTATTACATCCTTTATCTAATTAATCTAACGCAATTTATCGTTTGTATTGAATTAATCCACATATCCTTAAAACCACTTACAAATTTAATTGTTATCCGTTTTTAGGTAAACAACGAGTTTTCTATTTTAGCAAGTTTTTCAGTAACTCTGCTAGTATGTTTGCATATTCAAAGTACTGATATTTTTAACTTAATTGTCAAATTCCATCTCTGACATTTCAAAGCAAGAGTCCAGATGGTCTAAAGCATATTTTTTCTCTTTGGGATGGGGAATTGACTATTGCACAAGCTTAAACTTCATTAGACACTAGTCTCAATATGTTAACAAACTTCCCTCATTTGTGCCACAATGTTAGTGAATCATTGACGTAACCACAAAGCTCGGCCATCTTCCTCAACTCCATCATATATATTAAGATCTATTGGTTTCACATTATCAAAATAGTCTACCATACCTCCAACATTGTGTTTAGTTGGCTTATGTTTCATCAAACCCCCCATGATATACTTTAATCGTAACATGACATTGTAAGTCAACCAAAAAATAACACATTTTATAAGGATTCCAAACTAAAATTATCGGAAAGTTAGAATAGAACCATTTAACTTATATCTAATAAATAAAATATTTTATACTAACATAATCTAACGCAAGCAGAAACAGAATATAAAGGCAAAATAGTCCAACAACATTAAGTTTTCATAATACAGAGCTGTTGGAATCATCAAAATTCTATTCCGATTTTATTTGCACATAATTCGACATCCGGTCACTATTTGAACTTAAACTTTAAATGTTTCATCAAAATTCCATATCTCGGGCTAGGGACCTCGAAATTTGATTTCGGGCATGCGCCCAAGTCCCAATTCACGATACGGACCTATCGGAACTGTCAAAACACTGATCCGAGTCCGTTTACTCAAAATATTGATCAAAGTTAACTCAGTTATGTTTTAAACATCTAATTCACATTTTAATCCATTTTTCATCTGAAAACTTTCCGAAAAATTTTTACGGACTGCACACGCAAGTCAAGTAATGGTAAATAGTGCTTAGATCACGTAATTAATCATTAAACTTAAAGGTGACATTTTGGGTCATCACATTCTCCACCTCTAAAACAAACGTTCGTCCTCAAACAGAGTTAGAAAAAGTACCTGAGCTGGTGAATAAGTGTGGATAACAGCTGCGTATATCATGCTCGGCCTCCCAAGTCGCCTCCTCGACCGGATGACCCCTCCACTGAACCTTCACAGAAATAATGTTCTTTGACCTTAGCTTTCGAACCTGCCTATCTAAAATAGCCATTGGTTCCTCAACATAAGATAGATCCTTGTCTAACTGAACCGAACTGAAGTCTAACACATGAGACGGATCATCGTGATATTTCCGAAGCATAGAAACATAGAAAACCGGATGAACCGCAGAAAGACTAGGTGGTAGTGCAAGTCTGTAAGCCACCTCTCCAACTCTCTCAAGAATCTCAAAAGTCCCAATATACCTAGGCTCAACTTGCCCTTCTTCCCGACCAAAATCAGAAACAAAATAGTGTGTCGGCCTGCTCTATTACTAACAACATAAAGATAAAAAGCAAAAATTCTCTAAACCTTTTGGAATCTTGAACAAACAATATAAATTAAATTCTCAATATAACAAAGGTTTTGTTCTGTTCCCCTAATCCTTTTGATAAATATTGTTGTTGATTAAAGAATGTGATTGCCAAGTCTTTGCCTCTAGAAGAACATTTTGGCACCAAAATAAAGAAGAAATTAGGGATTTTTTAATGCTTACACCAATGATGGAAGAAGTTTAAGAAAAAAGGCTTTTCTTCGTCTTCTGTCCCTTAAGGTCTTGTTTGGTACGAGGGATAATGGATAATTAATCTTGTAATTAAATTTGAGATGAGTCTATTCAATATTAGGTTGAGATAAAATAACTAATTCCGAAATTAGTTATCCTCGAATTGTAGTGTTCTTTTTATCCCTATGAAAGGGTGGGATAACTTATTTCCCAACAAAATGACCCCTAATTGTACGTATATTGCCGTTAACTTTTTTTAAGTTGTTGTTAGTATATAAACTCTATTAGAAGCAAAGACTAATTTGTCCACTTTTGGATACTTTAAGGGGTATTTTATACCATAGAGTATAAGATAGGGATAAAATAATGTTAATACTAAGATTTGAGAGAGATTGAAGATTCCATGGTTAGGGTTAAGAGAACTCGGAGAAAAATTGGGACTTTCTTATTACTTGTAAGAATGAAAATAATCGTCTGGTCTACAACATACATGTGCCTCTCTATATATACGGACTGGTCTGGCCCAAACTATTAAATTTAATTAACTTCTAAACTACTACACATTTGAATAAATACAAAGTGGGCTTCGAGGCCCAATACAAAGAATGAACTAATACTAACTAAAATACTACTAACCACAAGATGTTATGTAATACTATTTACACTAATCTCAAAACCCCCCGGCAAGTTGGAGGATGAGATAACCCCATCTTGTGAAGATGGACATGATGAACAGCACATGTCAAGGGCTTAGTGAACATATCAGCAAATTGAGTGGCACTAGAGGTATGAGACAGCTGAATCAATCATTCAGTGAGTTTGCTCTTGACAAATTGGCAATCAAGTTCGATATGCTTAGTGCGCTTGTGAAAGACTGGTTCTTGGCAATGTGTATAGATTCTTGATTATCACAGAAAAGCTGAATTGGAGAAGAAACATGAATATCAAGATCATAAAGGAGCCGGAAAACCCATGTAATTTCAGCAGTAGCTTTGCTCATCGACCTGTACTCAACCTCTGCAAAGGATAAAGAAACTACAGACTGTTCTCATTACACTTCCTCCCAACAAGATACAAGACCCAGACACAGACTTCCTGCTACCTGGACAGACCTCCCAATCACTGTCACAGTAAACACTCAAAGAAAAATCAGGAGAATCATTTAGAAATATACCAAAATCAGAGGTACCTTTAAGGTATCTAACTGAGTGCAGAGTTGCTTGCATGTGAGGAAGGCATGGATGCTACATAAACTGACTTAAGTATTGTACTGCAAAGGAGATGCCAGGCTTGGTGTGAATAAGAAAGTTTAGCTTCCCAATCGAATATATGTATCTCTCAGGGTTAGGCAACACATCACCTTCAGTAGCCTTTAGCTTTTCATGCATCTCAAGAAGGCATACAACAGATGAACAATCAGAAGAATGGAACTCCTTGAGAAGATTATGAATGAATTTCTTTTGATGAAGTAAAACCCCAGATTCAGTGTGCAGCACTTCAATCCCCAAGAAGTAATTGAGGTTGCCTAAATCCTTAATTTTAAACTGGTCATAGAAAAAGGCTTTCACAACAAATACTTCAGCTAGATCAGTCCCAGTGATGATTATATCATCCACATACACCACCAAAATGACAAAAGACTCTCCAGAACTCCAAGTAAAGAGAGAGTAATCATTCAAGGAATGCACATAGCCCCTAGAATACAAAGCGTTTGACAACTTGGCATACAATTATCTAGAAGCTTTCCTTAGCCCATATAAGGATTTTTCGAGCTTGCAAACTAGAGGAGCTGAAGTAGACAAAGAAGAAAAAGAAGAATAAGAAACAGATAACCCAGGTGGAAGTTTCATAAAGACTTCCTCATCCAAATACCCATGTAGAAAAGTATTATTGACATCTAATTGAAATAAAGGCCATTTCTTTTTGACAGCCACAACAATTAAAGTTTTAACAGTAGACATCTTTACAATAGGTGAACAAGTATCATGAAAATCTATCCCTTCAACCTGAGTGTCCCCCTAACTACAAATCTAGCCTTGAATCTTTTTATGGTCCCATCATCTTTGTATTTGACTTTATATACCCACTTACAACCAATAGACTTCTTACCTAAGGGTAGCTTAATAATATCCCAAGTGTTATTAGCCTCCAAGGCCTCAAATTCCTTTTTCATGGCATCCTTCCACTCAGGACTGGATGTTGCTTGTGAGTTAGTGTTAGGCTCAAAAATATTATTTTCAGTAAAAGTAAAAATAGAAGTGGAGTTAGCAGATTTAGGTCCTTGGGAAGGAAGGTGGCAAACATAGTTTTAGAGATAGGAAGGAGGATTATGAGGTTTGGAATACCTTCTGACTACAGGAACTGCTTCACTAGAAATAGGGGAAGAGGTGGACTGAGGTGGCAAGGAAGGAGAATAGGAAGACAAGGTAGAACTGAGGAAAACAGAAGGAGAGGGGCTAAATTCTTGGCAGGAAACAGTAGTAGATGGGGATGAATTAGGAGAAGTATGGTATGATGATGTAGGCTCAGAATAATCGGGGTGAGAAGAATGGTTAAAACAAGTAGAAAGAGGTATATTACACATAGGAGAATGCTTTGATTTTGTTTGAATAAAGGGGAATATGTGTTCATGAAAAATAACATCTCTGGAAATAAAATAAGTTTTGTGTTCCAAATCATACAATTTTTATCCCTTCTTAGCAAAGGGATATCCTAAGAAGATACAAGGAATTGCCCTTGGTTGAAGTTTGTCTCTATGAGACTTTGGAACAGTAGAATAACATAGACATCCAAAAGCTCTAAGATTGGAGTAAATAGAAAGTTTGTTGTAGAGGATTTCATAGGGACTTTTATCTTTTAACAAACTGGAAGGGAACCTATTTATCAAATAGGTGGAAGTGAGCATGAAGTCTCCCCAGAATTTAATGGGGAATCCAGACTGAAAGAGAAGGGCCCTAGCAGTTTCTAAGAGATGTATGTACTTTCTTTCTACAACCCCATTCTATTGTGGGGTGTGAGGGCATGATGTTTGATGCATGATTTTTTTTTCAGAGAATTGTGTAGAACCAACAATGCTTGAGCCCAAACTCTAGAGCATTATCACTTCTTACAGTTTGAACCTTTAATTGGAAGTGTGTTTCAGTCATGGCTATGAAAGCCTTTAAGAGATCAAATGTATTACACTTGGCACCCATTAAGTGGGTCCAAGTGGCTATGGAGAAATCATCTACAATGATCAAAAAATACTTTGACCCATTATAAGTGGGGGAATGATAAGGACCCCAGGTATCAATGTATATTAACTGAAAAGGCTTTGTAGTCTGTATGCTGCTATCAGGAAATGACAGTCTAGTTTGCCTTGCTAAGGGACAAATTGGGCAAGAAAAGGACTGTTTATGAGAAAAGTGTAGGGAAAGTGTAGGAATATATTTCATTATAGAAAATGGAATTTGCCGAAGTCTATAGTGCCAAATGATGGTAGGCTATAATGTCGTATTTTAGTCGCTTATTGCACTTTAATTCACTGCACTTTACTTGTGTTTGAGCTTTAATTGATAGATTTTTGCACTTATTATGTATTTTATGCCTTGTAGGAGTGATTCTGAGCTATATAGATGTTATAGAATGAATTCGAGCGATTTGGAGCTTTAAAGTTTGAGTAAATGCCCAAGGGATTATGTTGGGATCGTGTTCGGGGCTCGAGGACCAAGTCTGGACGTCAAAAATTGAAGTTTGAGTCGTACTATGAGTAAGCCCCACTGCCGCGGTGCATGGCGCGGCGCGGCGCGTGGGACACCGCGGCTGCCCAAATCCTGCTGCCTGTCAAATTGTTAGCTCTCTGGAAATCCCCACTAATGCCTCGCATGGTGCGTCGCCCCATGTGGCGCGCCTGTGTAATTTTTACAGAGTGAAAATCCTATTTCGGCTAGGAGAAGGTTTCATCTGGGCCCGACCCTACTTGGTATAAATACATGGGAAAATATTATTTTCTAGACTTTTGACAGATATTTGATCTAAGGAGGCTAAGGAGTAACGAGGGAAAAATACCACTTAAATTATGATCACTAGTCAAAGATAGTATAGTATAATATCGTATCCACAAGAATTGGAGTTAAACAGTATTTTCATAGTTTCTAGCTTAATTGCTATCTAGGAGAATCAACAATCGAGATTTATATGATCAATAACTAAAATTAACTAAGAATCTAAAGCTATTGACTAATGATTATCGAACCAAGGAAAAAGAAGGTTATCAATGGGAGAAGATAGGGTTTTGATAGGAAGGTGCAAGATAATTGTTTGAGATCTAGCTCTAGATAATTCACTTCTAATATTCAAGCTAGTCTCTCGAATTCACTCAATTATTAGTTCAAACGTTCAGCAAAAACTCCTCTCTCGATTAAGTTTTAACCTCACAAGATGAGCCAAATTAGGCACGTGAAGATATGCAAGAATGCATAGTGGATTGGTCTTTAGAAAAACCTCTTTAGATTATTCTCCTAACTAGGTTTAATCAATAATTCAACTAGCCTCTTTCGATTACTTAGAAGAATTAATGAACTCAACCAACAATATAATACAAAGATATCACAAGTTATGCCTCTCTCGATTACATGAATTAGTGAATATAGATGCAACAATTAAATCACCCAAAACGCTTCAATACATAAAACTAGAGTTATAATCCACAAACAATCATCAATACACCATTTCTATCAAACCCTAAAGGGAACTACTCCATAGATATGGAGCAATTCATCACAAATATGTTTAAAGTAAAGAAAAACATAAAACAATCCAAACTCGGGTCTTGAGTGAGGATTGAATGACGAACTCCTTCTGCTTTTGCTTCTCCAACTCCTCCTTAGCCTCCTTAGGTCTCCAATGTGTCAAAAGTCCAGAAAATAACGTTTTTCCATGTATTTATACCAAGTAGGGTCGGGTCCAGACGAAACCACATTTTTCTAGCTGAAATAGGAAAATAACTCTGTAAAAAATATACAAACGCGCCACAAGGGGCATTAGTGGAGAAATCCAGAGAGTTGAAATCTATCAGGCAGCCGAAAAATAGACACGTGTGGTGCCCCACGCGCTGCAGCAGTGGGGATTTCTCAGAGTACGGATTTATTCGTGCGTTTTGACATCCAAACTTGGTCCTCGACCCCCAAACACGATCCCGGCTTAATCCCTTGGGCTTTTACTCAGACGTCAAAGCTCCAAATCACTCGAATTAGCTCCATAACATCTACATAGCTCGGAATCACTCCTACAAAGCATAAACACACAATAAGTACAAAACACTATCAATTAAAGCTCAAACATCAATAAAGTGCAGTAAATTAGAGTGCAATAAGCGACTAAAATATGATATTATAGCCTACCATCAACACCCCACACTTAAACCATTGCTCGTCCTCGAGCAATCAAACTACACTTCATATAGACACGACCTTTTTAAACAACTCTCTTAACTCATCATACCAAGAATATTTAAAACAGATTAAGTACAATACCGTAACATCCTAGCCTCAAGATTCGACAAAATCACTATGCATTATTTATAACCCGCTCACTTGCTCTAACATAGAGGTCAACGATATTACCTTTCCTTCATGAATCAAATACCCTCACACAATAATAGAGAGTAGTTCCACACACAATGTAATTAAGAATAATTAGGAACTCAAGATAAAAAGAATTCACTCACTCTCAGAAACAACTTTCATATGACACAAAAGATTCACCATAGGCTTTCCCGTAGTATACTACTCTACTAATTGAGCTCATTCAGTCAAGGATCAAGTAGGACTTTAACTGGTTGTAAAGTAGGCCGCGGGATGGGTAAGATACATTTAGATATAAGAATGACTACACCTTCCTAAGCACTTTTAATACATATAATTAACAATTCAAAACCTCACACTTATGTCAAACCATAACTCCACCTTCGCATCAATATACATTAACTTCTTACTTCTTTAAACACAAGTACATCAAGGGTCACCGCTATCAAAGAATATTTTTTTACAACAATACAACTGTTTTTCTTTTTCTTTTCTTTTCTTTTCTAATTCAAGTGACTCTTACTTTTTCAAAATATTGCACCTTTCTCCTTATTTCAATAGTTCCACTCAAAAGCCAAACCAACCACCCCACACTTCAACTTTTACAAAGTTCATAATAATTCAAGTGTTCACAAGAGGTAAAAGGTTCTAATAGATGATCAATTCAAATAATTGGGTAAGGCTTGTAATGTGGTTGCCAAAGGAACGTGATTACAGGCTCAAAGGGGTTAACTACGATACATAACAATCATGAGGATAAAAGCATATCATTGACTCAACAAAGAAATGTTTGTATCACTTTCAAGACTGAATAAAACTACTATTTCGCTTTGCAAACACACGGGGCAAGTTCTAGACATCAAATTCAATGCACAGAATAACATAAAACTCACACACATATGACACATAACTCACTCAGGATTGGACTCATCAAGACACTCCTATCAAAACAGTTAAGCAAAGTTAGGGTCATACAATTTAAGGTACTTATACAAGAGTCAAAAATAGAGCCTAAGCGTCACACTAAAGCACTCACTATTCTCAAGGTATAATAAAGTTAAGAGATATTCCTTTCCATTCAATTCATAGCACAAGGTTTTCTACTCCTAAAAAAATAAAAACTAACTACACCCGGTTCAAACAAAACTCTTGGAAAAGAATCGCGTCACAAAGAAAAACCAAGGGGGAATTAATACACCACCTAACAAAAGAAAATCTTTTTTTGTCTTTTTCTTTCGACTTTTATCCCTCAAGAAACTCATCGAATGATATCTATCATCGGGAAAAATCAAAAAATCTTCAATTTTTATGGTTTTTCAAATTTTTTATCTCTAACTACTAAAACAAAAACTAAACTAACACATATACATACAATATACAACATACAACATATCTCTCACCCCACACTTTAAGTTGTAGCATGTCCCCATAACACACAATTAAAAAGCATAAGGTAAAGAAAACTTCCCTGAACATCTAGTCGGGGTCTGAGTCGAAGTCGGGCTCCATTCCTCGCCTTCGAACTAATACGCACATCCATGCCGATAACTTCTTCTCAGTATTTTTGGGTGCACCCTATACTTATCTTTTTCACTCACCGCAGCCTTCTCGTTTGAGCCCTTCACTTTCCACTCAATATCTGCAGCTGGCTTCTCCTTTTTCACCCCCATTTCTACATTCATCTCGAAAGTCACAGTCTCCTCACCCACTCTAAGCATGAGCTTTCTCTCGTGTATATCTAATATTACTCTACCCATTACTAAGAATGGTCTTCCTAGGATGAGGGGGGACCTCCTTGTTCTCCTCCATATTCACCACTATAAAGTCTACAGGAAATACGAACTTATTTACATGAACTAAGACATCTTCCACTATCCCCTTGGGTATCAGAGTTGTTTGGTCTGCCGGCTGCAAAGATATTGGCACTGACCTTATCCTTCCAATCTCCTTCTCCAGTTTCCTATAAATAGATAGAGGCATTAAGTTAATTGAGGCACCAAAATCACATAAAGATTTATCAAAATTAATAGAGCCTAAAGAGCAAGGTATAGTAAAAGTCCCTGGATCTCCACATATTTGTGAGAGTTTGTTTTGCAATATCGCATTGCAATGCTCTGTGAGCTTGACCACTGATGTATCTTCTATCTTTCTCTTCTTTGTCAGGATCTCCTTCAAGAATTTAGCATAAGCTGGCATTTGGGAGAGCACTTCTGTGAATGGAAAATTTACATTAACCTGTTTCAGCATATATAGAAATCTCTCAAAATGCTTGTCCAACTTTTCTCTATATAGATTTTGAGGAAAAGGTAGAGCATGCATATGCTCGCTCTCATTAGATTCATCCCTTCTCGAAGTTTCCTCCTTCTTTTTTTTGTCAGCTCCCTTCTTACCTTTCTTCTTCTTATCAATATCATTCTCTAATTGCTCCTTATTTTCATTTTCAAGTACCACCTCTTTTTGGATTGGAGTGGTATCTTTCAACACTTGTCCGCTTCTCAAGTTCACAACATTCACTGTTTCTTTGGGATTTCTCTCAGTATCAGCTGGCAGAGTACCTGGGACTCTCTCAGATAATATTATTGCAATTTGTCCCACTTGCCTCTCTAATATTCGAAAACCAGTGCCTAATTCTTTGATAGTTGCTCCATGTTCCCGTATAGTTGTGCTATGAGTTTCAAGTCTCTCATCAGTTTTTAAAATGAAAAAATTCATGAGATCTTCTATGCCAGACTGAATGGGCCGTTGAGACTGAAATTGTTGCCTCTGCTGATTTTGGAATGCTAGAGCTCCTTGTCCCTGGGGTCTAGAGTTATTTTGTTGCCATGCATTTGCGGTACCCCCAGGTGAACTCCATGAAAAATTGGGGTGCCTCTGATCCATTGCATTAAAATTGTAGTTTCCCACAGTATTCACCTCCTCACTTGAGGCTTGACACTTATAAGTAGGGTGTCCTTTTCCACATATATCAGAAGCTGCATAAGGCTCATTTTGTATCGAGGCTAAGGTCAGCTTCCTTATTTCCTTATCCATAGCATTAAGTTGTACCTGCACAGATATGTTAGCACTAACCTGGTGAACACCAGTTGATCTTCTTCTTTTTGCACTTTCAGAGGTCCATTGATTAGCATCTTTAGATAACTCATCAAGAATTGTGATTATCTCCTCCGGAGTCTTCTTCATCAATGGGCCTCCAGCTGCATTGCTCAATTTTTTACATGAGGCCGGTGTCAATCCATCCCAAAAGTCCTGGAGTTGCATCAAGAGTTCAATTCAACTATGTTGATACTTTCGAACAATCTACTTAAACCTCTCACATGCTTCAAAAATAGTTTCATTCTCTTTGTGGCAGAAGTTATGGATTTCTCTTCTAAACTTACATGTTTTAGCTGATGAGAAATATTTATCAAAAAATTTTCTGGTCATCTCATCCCATGTTCGAATCGATCCATTAGGTAAGCTTTGAAGCCACCGCTTTGCATAATCTTTGAGTGTGAAGGGGAATGACCTTAAGTAAACTGCATCCTGTGATACACCATTGTATTGAAATGTGTTTATAATCTCCTCGAAGTCCATTAGACGTGTGTTTGGATTTTCGTTCATCTTCCCTCTGAAGACACAACAGTTTTGAAGAGTTTGAAGCAACCCTTGCTTCAATTCAAAGTTGTTTGTTGCAATTAGAGGTGGTCTAACACTGGATAATCCTTAATTGTAGACCGGTCTAGCATAATCACCAAGTGGTCTCCCAGGCAAGGGTTGATGTTGATTAAGTCTGAAATCGCTCTCCTCTTCATAAATGTTTTGCCCATCTCTAATAGCTTCTTCCTCAGCATCTCGTGCAGCTTGTTCTCTTCGTTGGGCTGCTTCTCTTGCAACCAAATCCACATTATCTTCACCGTTTCCAGCCATAAGTTCTTTGGTTGAGGATTGCCCAACCTTTTCTGTTGTCTCTGTGAGATTTTTTTCCTTCTTCAGTTGTCATAGTTGTTTCTCAATTTCTGGCTCGTATGGTAGCACTTCCTTTGCAGAAGTTCTAGTCATGCACCACTTTGAACCTGTAACCTGCGCAGAGTCAAAGAACACCAAACGTAAAAAGGAAAAAATAAAATAAAATAAAAAGAAAAATACCTGAATTAGCACTACAAACTATTTCAAACACTATTGATTGTCAATCTCCGGCAACGGCGCCAAAATTTGATGAGGGCAAAACACCACTTTAATTATGCTCGCTAGTCAAAGATAGTATAGTATAATATCGTATCCACAAGGATTGGAGTTAAACAGTATTTTCGTAGTTTCTAGCTTAATTGCTATCTGGGAGAATCAACAATCGAGATTTATATGATCAATAAGAATCTACAGCTATTGACTAATGATTATCGAACCAAGGAAAAAGAAGGTTATCAATGGGAGAAGATAGGGTTTTGATAGGAAGGAGCAAGATAATTGTTCGAGATCTAACTCTAGATAACTCACTTCTAATGTTCAAGCTAGTCTCTCGAATTCACTCAATTATTAGTTCAAACGTTCGCAAAAACTCCTCTCTCGATTAAGTTTTAACCTCACAAGATGAGCCAAATTAAGCACGTGAAGATATGCAAGAATGCGTAGTGGATTGGTCTTTAAAAAAACCTCTTTCGATTATTCTCCTAACTAGGTTTAATCAATGATTCAACTAGCCTCTTTCGATTACTTAGAAGAATTAATGAACTCAACCAATAATATAATACAAAGATATCACAAGTCATGCCTCTCTCGATTACATGAACTAGTGAATATAGATGCAATAATTAAATTACCCAAAATGCTTCAATACATAAAACTAGAGTTATAATCCACAAACAATCATCAATACACCATTTCTATCAAACCCTAAAGGGAACTACTCCATAGATATGGAGCAATTCATCACAAATATGTTTAAAGTAAAGAAAAAGATTAAATGATCCAAACTCGGGTCTTGAGTGAGGATTGAATGACGAACTCCTTCTGCTTTTGCTTCTCCAAATCCTCCTTAGCCTCCTTAGGTCTCCAATTTGTCAAAAGTCCAGAAAATAACATTTTTTCATGTATTTATACCAAGTAGGGTCGGGCCCAAAAGAAACCACCTTTTTCTAGCTGAAATAGGAAAATAACTCTGTAAAAAATATACAAACGTGCCACATGGGGCGACGCGCCATGTGGGGCATTAGTGGAGAAATCCAGAGAGTTAAAATCTATTAGGCAATAGAAAAATACACACGCGCGGCACCCCACGCACTGCAGCAACAGGGATTTCTTAATGTACGGATTTATTCGTGCGTTTTGACATCCAGACTTGGTCCTCGACCCCCAAACACAATCCTGGCTAAATCCCTTGGGCTTTTACTCAGACTACAAAGCTCCAAATCACTCGAATTAGCTCCATAACATCTACATAGTTCGGAATCACTCCTACAAAGCATAAACACACAATAAGTGTAAAACACTATCAATTAAGGCTCAAACATGAATAAAGTGCAGTAAATTATAGTGCAATAAGAGACTAAAATATGATATTATAGCCTACCATCAAGGAGGAGTTGGAAGAACACAAGCACAAGGATTTCATCATTCCTTCCTCACTCAAGACCCAAGTTTGGATTGAATTTATGTTTTCCTATACTTTAATTTTATTTGTGATGAATTTCTCCATACTTATGGAGTAGTTCTCTTTAGGGTTTGTTGGATTTGGTGTATTGATGATTGTTTGTGGATTATAATTCTAGTTTTATGTAACAAATCATTTTTGGATGAATTAATTGTTGCTTCTATACTCACTAGTTCATGTAATCGAGAGAGGCATAACTTTTGATATCTTTGCATTATATTATTGGTTGAGTTCATAGATTCTGCAAAGTAATCAAAAGAGGCTAGTTGAATCATTGATTAAACCTAGGTAGGAGAATAATCGAAAGAGGTTTTCCGAAATACCAATCCACTACGCATTTTTGCATATCTTCACGTGCTTAAATTTGTTCATCTTGTGAGGTTAAGACTTAATCAAGAGAGTTTTGCCTAACATTTGAACTAATAATTGAGTAAATTTGAGAGACTCACTTGAACATTAGAAGTGAATTATCTAGAGTTAGATCCTAAATAATTATCTTGCACCTATCCTATCAAAACCCTATATTCTCCCATTGATAACCTTCTTTGCTTATTCCTTGTTTCTATTATCATTATTCAATAGCTTTAGATTCTTATTTAATTTTAGTTAGACATCTTATAAATCTCAACTGTTGATCATCTTGGATAGCTATCAAGCTAGAAACTACGAGAATACTATTTAAATCCAATCCATGTGGATACGATATTATACTATACTATATTTGATTAGCGAGCAGAGTTTAAGTATGTGTTTTGCGCTCATCAATTTTTGGCGTCGTTTTCGGGGATTGGCAATCAATAATGTTTGAAATAGTTTGTAGTGCTAATTCAAGAATTTTTTTTTCTTTTTTTAATTTTATTTGTTCCTTTTTAAGTTTGGTGGTGTTAACTGTGCGCAGATTATTGGTTTAGATTGGTGCATGACTCGAGCTTCTGCGAAAGAAGTGATACCATACAAGCCAGAGATAGCAAAACAACTACGACATCTGAGGAAGGAAAGAAATCTCACTGAGACGTTAGAAAAGGCTGGGCAATCCTTACCAAAGAACTTATGGCTGGAAACAGTTATGATAATATAGATTTGGCTGCAAGAGAGGCAGCCCAACAATGAGAAAAAGCTGCATGGGATGCTGAGGAAGCAGCTATTAGAGATGCACAAATTATCTATAAGGAAGAGAGGGGTCGGAGAATTGCTCAAAATCAACCATTGGCTGCAGACCAGTTCAGAAATATAGCTCTCATGCCTGGGAGATCATTGGGCGATGATGCTAGACCGGTCTACAATCAATGCTTATCATGTATGAGACCACCTCCAATTGCAGCTAACAATTTCGGGTTGAAGCAAGGGTTGCTTCAAACCCTTCAGAATTGTTGTGTCTTCAGAGGGAAGATGAACGAAGATCCAAATACACATCTAATGGATTTTGAGGAGATTATGACCACCTTTCAAGATAATGGTGTGTCACAAGATGCAGTGTACTTAAGGGCATTCCCCTTTACACTCAAAGATGATGCAAATGAGTATCTTCGAAGCTTACCCATGGGATCTATTAGAATAAGGGAGGAGATGACTAGAAAATTTCTTGATAAATATTTCTCCTCAGCTAAGACGGCAAGTTTAGGAGAGAAATCCATAACTTTTTCCAGAAAGAGACTGAAACTGTTTTTAAAGCATGGGAGAGGTTTAAGGAGATTGTTAGAAAGTGTCAACATAGTGGAATTGAACTCTGGATGCAGCTCTAGGACTTTTGAGATGGATTGACATCGGCCTCACGTAGAACATTGAGCAATGCAGTTGGAGGCCCTTTGATGAAGAAGACTCCAGAGGAGATAGTTACAATTCTTGATGAGTTATCTGAAGATGCAAACTGGTGGCCCTCTAAGAGTGCTGAAAGAAGAAGATCAACTGGTGTTCACCAAGTTGATGCTAATACATTTGTGCAGGTACAACTTGATGCTATGGCCAAAGAAATAAGGAAGCTGACCTTGGTTACAATACAAAGTGAGCCTCATGCAGCGTGTGATATATGTGAAAGAGGACACCCTACTTATTAATGTCAAAACTCAATTGAGGAAGTGAATGATGTGGGAAATTATAATTTTAATGCAATGGGTCAGAAGCGCCCCGGTTTTTCATGGAATTCACCTGGGGGTACCACAAATGGATGGCAACAAAACAACCCTAGATTTTAGGAAAAGGAGCTCCTAGTTTTATGAATCAACCGAGGCAGCAGTTTTAGCCTCAACAGCCCAATCAACCTAGTCTAGAAGATCTCATGAAGGCCTTCATTGTGAAAATTGATGAAAGATTTGAAGTACAAGGGGCAGCAATTCAAAATTTAGAGAAGCAAGTGGGACAGATTGCAACAATATTATCTGAGAGTGTTCCAGGCACTCTCCCTGCTGATACTGAGAGAAATCCCAAGAAAACAATGAATGTTGTAACCTTGAGAAGTGGGCAAGTATTGAAAGATCCCACCTCGATCCAAAAAGATGTGAGACTTGAAAAAGAATGTGGGGAGCAGCTGAAAAGTGATGATGACAAGAAGAAGAAAGGCCCAATGAATACTGAGAAACAGAAAAAGGAAGAAAA
Source organism: Nicotiana tomentosiformis (assembly GCF_000390325.3). NCBI lineage: Eukaryota > Viridiplantae > Streptophyta > Magnoliopsida > Solanales > Solanaceae > Nicotiana > Nicotiana tomentosiformis. Next base: position 88,730,456 of record NC_090819.1, on the reverse strand, counting down.
ATTGAGAAGGGAGGAACATGATGAGAGAAAGCATATGTCGGTGCTACCTTTCCCTCAAAAGCTATATAGAGAAAAGTGACGAGCACAAAACACACCCTTAAATTGTGCTCGCTAGTCAAAGATAGTATAGTATAATTATCGTGTCCTCAGGGATTAGATTTAAACAGTATTCTCATAGTTCATAGCTCGTTTGCTATCCAGAAGGATCGACAATTGAGATTTATATAATTAATAATCTAAAATCCACAGCTATTAACTAATGACAATCGTAACAAAGGTTAAGTAAGGAAGTTATCAATAGAAGAAAATAGGGTTTGACAGAATAAGTGCAAGATAATTGTTTGAGATTTTACTCTAGATAATTCACTTCTAATGTTCAAGTGAGTCTCTCGAATTCACTTAATTATCAGTACAAATGTTTAGTAGAAACTCCTCTCTCGATTAAGCTTCAACCTCACAATATGAACCAATTTAGCTCTGTGAAGATATGCAAGAATGCGTAATGGATTGGTCTTTAGGAGAACCTCTCTCGATTATCCTCCTAACTAGGTTTAATTAAGGATTCGACTAGTTTTTTTTGATTACTTAGAAGAATCTATGAACTCAACCAATAATATAGTGCAAATATATCACAACTTGTGCCTCTCTCGATTACAAGAACAAGTGAACATAGATGCAATAATTAAATCATCCAATACGATTCAAATACATAAAACTAGAGTTATAATTCACAAACAATTATCAATACACCAAATCCATCAAAACCCAGTTGGATCTACTCCATAGACATGGAGAAGTTCTTCACAAATAAAATAAAAGTATAGAAAAACATAAATACAATCCAAACCTGGATCTTGAGTGAGGAAGGAAGAATGAAATCCTTGTTCTCTTGCTTCTTCTCCTTCTCCTTAGCTTCCTTAGGTCTAAGGTATGTCAAAAGTCTTAGTAATGGTATTTTCTCATGTATTTAACTATCCCCCAAATAACCCTGGATGCAAATGCCCTTTTTAGCAGAAATGGAAAGATACTCTAAGAATTTTGCACTACCGCGCCGCACCATGCGACGCGTTGTGAGGAATTCCAGAACGTGTTGCAAATCCGTTTCTGGGCATAGTTTTTTATAGAGTAATTCGTTTTTTCAGTTTTTGACATCCGGACTTGGTACTCTACCCCCGAATGCGATCCCGGTTTAATCCCTTGGGATTCTACACCCCACACTTTTCTTTCTTACTCACTACAGCCTTTTCTTTCTCACCCTTCACTTTTCACACAACACTAGCAGCTAGCTTCTCCCTTTTTACCCCCGTTTCTACATCCATCTCAAAAGTCACAGTCTCCTCGCCCACTCTAAGCATGAGTTTTCTCTCATGTATATCTAATATTTCTCTATCTGTTGCTAGGAATGATCTTCCTAGAATGAGGGGGACATCTTTGTTTTCTTCCATATTTACCACAATGAAATCTACAGGAAATACAAACTTATCTACCCGAACTAAGACATCTTCAACTATTCCCTAGGGTATTAGAGTTGTTTGGTCTGACAGCTGCAAGGATATTGGTGCAGATCATATCTCTCCAATCTCCTTCTCCAGTTTCCTGTAAATATATAGAGGCATTAAATTAATTGAGGCACCAGAATCACATAGAGACTTATCAAAATTAGTAGTGCCTAAAGAGCAAGGTATGGTAAAACTCCATGGATCTACACACTTTAGTGGGAGTTTGTTTTACAATATTGCACTGCAATGCTCTGTGAGTTTGACCACTGAGGTCTCTTCTATTTTCCTCTTCTTTGTCAGGATCCCTTCAAGAACTTGGCATAAGTCGGCATTTGTAAGAGCACTTCTGTGAACGGTAGGTTTACATGAACCTGTTTAAGAACATCTAGAAATCTATCGAACTGCTTGTCCAGCTTTTCTCTATTTAGCTTTTGGGGAAAAGGAAGTGCAGGTATATGCTTGCTCGCCTTAGGTTCCTCCCTTCTCGAGTTTTCTTCCTTCTTCTTTTCGACACCACTTTTCAGCTGCTCCCCTCTTTCCTTTTCATATCTCATATCTTTATGGATTGGGGTGAGATCTTTCAATACTTGCCCACTTCTCAAAGTTACAACATTCACTGTTTCTTTGGGATTTCTTTCTGTATCAGTCGGACGTGTTCCTGGGCTCTCTCTGGGCTCTCTCAGACATTAGAGTAGCTAAGTGCCCAACCTGTCTTTCCAGGCTTCGAAAAGATGTACCCAATTCTTTGATAGCTGCATCATAGGCATCAAGCCTTTTATCCGTCTTGATAATGAAGGTCTTCATAAGATCTTCTATGCTGGGTTGATTCGACTGTGGAGGTTGATACTGTTACCTATGCTGATTTTGAAAACCTGGAGCTCCTTGTTCCTTGAATCTGGGGTTGTTTTGTTTTCATGTATTTGTAATACCCCCAGGTAACTCCATGAAAAATCGGGGTGCCTCTGACCCATTGCATTGAAATTATAGTTTCCTACAGCATTTACTTCCTCAGTTGAGGCTTGACACTCATGAGTAGGGTGTCCTCTTCCATATAGATCATAAGTTGCGTGGTGTACATTTTTCATCGAAGCTACAGTTAGCTTTCGTATTTCTTTAGCCATAACATCAAGTTGTACTTGCGCAGATGTAGTAGCATCAACTTGGTGAACACCAGTTGATTTTCTTCTTTCCACACTATCAGAGAGCCACTGATTAGCATCTTCGGATAATTCATCAAGAATTGTAACTATCTCCTCTGGAGTCTTCTTCATAAAGGGGCCTCCAACTGCATTGCTCAATGTTCTACGCGAGGTCGGTGTTAATCCATCCCAAAAATCCTGGAGTTGCATCCAGAGTTTAATTCTGCTATGTTTACACCTCCTAACTATCTCCTTAAACCTCTCTCTTGCTTCAAAAACAGTTTCTCTCTTTCTGGCAGAAGTTATGGATTTCTCTTCTAATTTAGGTGAGGAGAAATATTTATCAAGAAATTTTCTGGTCATTTCCTCCCATGTTCTAATTGATCCATTTGGCAAGCTTCGAAGCCACTGCTTTGCATCATCTTTAAGTGAAAAGGGGAATGCCCTTAAATACACTACATCTTGTGACACCCCATTGTATTGAAAGGTGTTCATAATCTCCTCGAAGTCCATCAGGTGCGTGTTTGGATCTTCGTTCATCTTTCCTATGAAAATGCAATTGTTTTGGATGGTTTGAAGCAAACCTTGCTTCAACTTGAAAGTTTTGGCTACAATAGGAGGTGGTCTAACACTTGATAATCCTCGATTGTAGACTGGTTTGGCGTAGTCACCCAATGCTCTACCAAGACTTGGTACCGTATTCTCAAACTGGTCTTCAATCAAGGGTCGATTTAGATTAAATCTCCGACCCCTATTGTCTTCGACAGTTACCTCAGCAGCTCTATGGGCTGCCTCAGCAACTATCCTTGCAGTTGTCTCTACCTCATCGTCATCGTTATTAGCTATGTGTTCTTGGGTTAAAGCTTGGACCAAGAACCTTACGGTGAACTCTTTCTCCTTCCTCAGTTGCTGCAGGTGTTTTTCCAATTCTGGGTTATAAGGTATTACTTCTTTACAACAAGATCGTGTCATACACTACGGACTTAACATGTTGCCCTGCACACGGAGGAAAAACTCATGAAGAACAAAATCCATAAAAATAAAAATAAATTCCTGATTTAGCATTACAAACTATTTCAAACACTATTGATTGCCAATCAATAGTGTAGAGAAAAGTGACGAGCACAAAACACATGCTTAAATTGTGCTTGCTAGTCAAAGATAGTATAGTATAATTATCGTATCCACAGAGATTGAATTTAAATAGTATTCTCGTAGTTCATAGCTCGATTGCTATCTAGGAGGATCAATAGTTGAGATTTATATAATTAATAATCTAAAATCTACAGGTATTGACTAATGACAATCGCAATAAAGGTAAGTAAGGAAGTTATCAATGGGAGAAAATAGGGTTTGACAGGATAAGTGCAAGATAATTGTTTGGGATTTAACTCTAGATAATTCACTTCTAATGTTCGAGTGAGTCTCTCGAATTCACTTAATTATCAGTACAAATGTTTAGTAGAAACTCCTATCTCGATTAAGTTTCAACCTCACAATATGAACCAATTTAAGCTCTGTGAAGATATGCAAGAATGCGTAATGGATGGGTCTTTAGGAGAACCTCTCTCGATTATCCTCCTAACTAGGTTTAATCAAGGATTCAACTAGCCTCTTTTGATTACTTAGAAGAATCTATGAACTCAACCAATAATATAGTGCAAATATATAACAACTTATGCCTCTCTCGATTACAAGAACAAGTGAACATAGATGAAACAATTAAATCATTCAAAACGATTCAAATACATAAAAATAGAGTTATAATCCACAAACAATCATCAATACACCAAATCCATCAAAACCCAATTAGATCTACTCCATATACATGGAGAAGTTCTTCACAAATGAAATAAAAGTATAGGAAAACATAAATACAATCCAAACCCGAATCTTGAAGGAGGAAGGAAGAATGAAATCCTTGTGCTCTTGTTTCTCCTCCTCCCTCTTAGCTTCCTTAGGTGTAAGGTATGTCAAAAGTCCTGGTAATGGTGTTTTCCCGTGTATTTAACTATCCCCCAAATAACCCCGAACAAAAATACCCTTTTTAGCGGAAATGGGAAGATACTCTAAGAATTTTGCACTACCGCGCCGCACCATGCGACGCGCTTGTGAGGAATTCCAGAACGAGTTGCAAATCCATTTCTGGGCATAGGTTTTTATAGAGTAATTCATTTTTTTCAGTTTTTGACATCCGGACTTGGTACTCTACCCCCGAGCGCGATCCCGGTTTAATCTTTTGGGCTTCTACTCAGACTTCAAAGCTCCATTTAGCTCAAATTTTCTTCGTAATATCTAAATAACTCGAAATCACTCCTACACGACATAAAACACATAATAAGTGCAAAGCACTACTAATTAAAGCTCAACATAAGTAAAATACAATGAATTAGAGTGCAATAAGTGACTAAAATATAGGATTATAGCCTACCATCAAAAAGCTGAACAAGCAGTTTGAGAGATTTCTAGATATGCTGAAACATGTTCATGTGAACTTACCATTCACAGAAGTGCTCTCACAAATGCATGCTTATGCCAAATTCTTGAAGGAGATCCTTACAAAGAAGAGGAATATAGAAGAGACCTCAGTGGTCAAGCTCATAGAGCATATCAGTGCGATATTACAAAATAAAATCCCACAAAAGTGTGGAGATCCAGGGAGTTTTACTATACCTTGCTCTATAGGAACTATTCATTTTGATAAATCATTATGTGATTCTGGTGCCTTAATTAATTTAATGCCTCTATTTATTTACAGGAAACTAGATAAGGAGATCAGAAAGTCTGCACCAATATCTTTGCAGGTGGCAGACCAAACGACTCTAATAGCCGAGGGGATAGTGGAAGATATGTTAGTTCGGGTGGATAAGTTTGTGTTTCCTGTGGATTTTATAGTGGTTAAAATGGAGGAAAACAAGGAGGCCCCCTTATCCTAGGAAGGCCATTCTTAGCATCGGGTAGAGCGATATTAGATATACACGAGAGATAACTCATGCTTAAAGTGGGTGAGGAAACTGTGACTTTTGAGATGAATGTAGCAAAGGGGGCACAAAAGGACAAACCTGCTGCGAGTGTTGAGTGGAAAGTGAAGGGCCCGAAAGAGAAGGTTGCGGTGAGTGAGAAAGATAAGTGTGGGGTGTACCCCAAAAAGGCTGAGAAGAAGTTGTCTACATGGATGTGTGCATTAGTTCGGGCATGGGAAATGGAGCCTGTCTTCGACTCAAACCCTAAGTAGATGTTCAAGGAAGTCTCTCTACCTTATGCTTTTTAATTGTGTGTCATGGGGACATGCCACAACTTAAAGTATGGGGTGGGGGATATTTATATGTATGTATGTATATTAATTGTCTTTTTGTTAGTTGTAGTAGTTAGAGATAGAAAAAAAATTGAAAAAAACATAAAAAATTTTAAAACTTTCGATTTTTCCCGATGATGGATATCATCGACAGGTTTCTTGAGGGATTAAAGTCGAAATAAAAAGGCAAAAAAAGATTTTTATTTGTAGGTGGTGTAATAATTCCCCCTTGGTTTTTTTTTTGTGTCGCAGTTCTTTTCCAAGGGTTTTGTTTGAACCAGGTGAGTTAGTTTTTATTTTTTTTAGGAGTAGGAAATGTTGTGATATAATTTGAATTGAAGGCAATATCTCATGACTTTATTATACCTTGAGAATAGTGAGTGCTTTAGTTGTGATGCTTAGGCTCAGTTTTTGACTCTTGTATAAGTACCTTAAATTGTATGATCTTAACTTTGCTTAACTGCTTTGACGAGGGTGTCTTGATAGTCCAATCCTGACTGAGTTATGTGCCATGTGCGTGTGAGGTTTTGTGTTATTTTGTGCATTGCATTTGATGTCTAGAACTTGCCCCGTGTGTTTCCAAAGCGAAATAGTAGTTTTAGTCAGTCTTGAAAGTGATATAGGCATTTCTTTATTGAGCCAGATATACGTTCACCCAACTAATTGCTATGTATCTTAGTTAACCCCTTTGATCTTGTAATCCTGTCTCTTTGGCAACCACATTACAAGCCTTACCCATTTGTTTGAATTGATCATCTATTTGAACCTTTTACCTCTCGTGAGCACTTGAATTTGTCATGAACTTTGTAAAAGTTGAAGTATGGGGTGGTTGAGTTGGTTTTTGAGTGGAGCTATTGAAATAAGGAGAAAGGTGCAATGTTTTGAAAAAAAAAATAAGAGCCACTTGAATTGAAAAAGAAAGAAAAAAAATTAAGTGAAGAAAAAAAATTAAGTGTATGATTGTGAAAAATATTCCTTGATAGTGGTAACTCTTGATGTAATTGTGCTTAAAGAAGTAAGGAGTTAATATATATTGATGTGAAGGTGGAGTTTGGTTTGACATAAGTGTGGGGTTTCGAATGGTTAATTGTATGTATTAAAGTGATTAGGGAGGTGTAGTCCCTCTTATATCCAAATGTATCCTACACATCCCGCAGCCTACATTACAATCAATTAAAGTCCTACGTATTCCTTGACTGAATGAGCTCAATTAGTAGAGTAGTACACTACGGGTAAGCCAACGGTACGTCTTTGCGGCATATGAATGTTGTTTCTGAGAGTGAGTGAATTCTTTCTATCTTGAGTTCCTAATTGTTCTTAAATTTTATTGTGTGTGGAACTACTCTCTATGGTTGTGTGAGGGCACTTGATTCATGAAGGAAAGGTAATGTCGTTGACCTCTGTGTTAGAGTAAGTGAGCGGGTTATAAAAATAGATGATGCTTTTGATTCAAATCTTGAGGCAAGGATGTTACGGTATTGTGCTTAATCTGTTTTAAATATTCTTGGTATGATGAGTTATAAGAGTTGTTGAAAAAGGTCGTGTCTATATGAAGTGTAGTTCGATTGCTCGAGGACGAGCAATGGTTTAAGTGTGGGGTGTTGAAGGTAGGCTATAATCTCGTGTTTTAGTCACTTATTGCACTCTAATTCATTGCACTTTACTTGTGTTTGAGCTTTAATTGATAGTGTTTTGCACTTATTGTGTGTTTTATGCCTTGTAGGAGTGATTCGGAGCTATGTAGATGTTATGGAATGAATTGGAGCGATTTGGAGCTTTGAAGTCTGAGTAAAAGCCCAAAGGATTAAGCCGGGATCGTGTTCGGGGGTCGAGGACCAATTCTGGACGTCAAAAATCAAAATTTGATCTGTACTCTAAGAATACCCTATTGTCGCGATGCGTGGGGCGGCGCGTCTGCCCAAACCCCGTTGCTTGTCAAATTGTTAGCTCTCTGGAAATCCCCACTAATGCCTCGCATGGCGCGTCGCCCCATGCGGTGCGCCTATGCAAATTTTACAGAGTGAAAATCCTATTTTGACTAGGAGAAGGTGGTTTTGTCTGGGCCGGACCCTACTTGGTATAAATACATGGAAAAACGTTATTTTCTGGACCTTTGACATATATTCAACCTAAGGAGTCTAAGGAGGAGTTAGAAGAACACAAGCACAAGGATTTCATCATTCCTTCCTCACTCAAGACCCGAATTTGGATTAAATTTATGTTTTCCTATACTTCAATTTTATTTGTGATGAATTGCTCCATAACTATGGAGTAGTTCTCTTTAGGGTTTGATGGATTTGGTATATTGATGATTGTTTGTAGATTATAACTCTAGTTTTATTTATCAAATCATTTTTGGATGAATTAATTATTACTTCTATACTCACTAGTTCATGTAATCGAGAGAGGCATAACTTGTGATATCTTTGCATTATATTGTTGGTTAAGTTCATAGATTCTTCTAGGTAATCGAAAGAGGCTAGTTGAATCATTGATTAAACCTAGTTAGGAGAATAATCGAAAGAGGTTTTCCTAAAGACCAATCCACGACGCATTCTTGCATATCTTCACGTGCTTAAATTGGTTCATCTTGTGAGGTTAAGACTTAATCGAGAGAGGAGTTTTGCCTAACGTTTGAACTAATTGAGTGAATTCGAGAGACTCGCTTGAACATTAGAAGTGAATTATCTAGAGTTAGATCCCAAATAATTATCTTGCACCTATCCTATCAAAACCCTATATTCTCCCATTGATAACCTTATTTGCTTATTCCTTATTTCGATTGTCATTAGTCAATAGCTTTAGATTCTTAGTTAATTTTAGTTAGACATCTTATAAATCTCAACTGTTGATCATCTTTGATAGCAATCAAGCTAGAAACTACGAGAATACTGTTTAAATCCAATCCCTGTGAATACGATATTATACTATACTATATTTGATTAGCGAGCAAAATTTAAGTGTGTGTTTTGCGCTCGTCACCAAACCACATCCATCTTATTAAAATTGTTCAAATTTGCATCAGTATGTACATGTCTCTTATCAGAACCAACAAATAGTTACATTTGCACTAATCTCATAAGCAAAAACATAGACATCATGTATAACAAGAGAAGAAGCAGAAGAAGTGGGAATGACTGAAGAAGCAACAAGGGGTAGAAGGAGCTTGTAGAGATTGTGATCCAGTTTACCAAGAACCGGAGGCATCTTCAGTGAAGGGGCATGTATAACACAAAGAGTTCTGGTAACAGAACAATCCCATTGAATTGATCTAACAACTTATGTACAGAAATTAAATTGTATTGGAAAGAAGGGAGATAGAGTACATGATGAATTATGAAGTTATGAAATAAAGTCAAAGATACTACAAGGTGAACTTTGACCTTATAACCATTAGGTAAGGATACAAGACAAAGGATTGGTAAGGGTTGTAAGTTGAAAAGTAAGTCTTTGTGGGAGGTCATGTGATCAAAGGCTCCAGAATCTATGATCCAAATAAAACTATCTACTTGAGAAAGCATACAAGATTTGAGCAAACCACTCTCAGAGAGCAGCTTACAAGCAAAATTGGCAGAAGCCATGAGATTTGGAGTGGACGATGAATTAGAGATGTGAGTTTGTTGAAGCAACATCATCATTTGTGAATATTGATCCTTAGTGAGACCAGGCACCACTAAGTCAGAGACAACCTCAGAAGAAGTATCAAACTGAGACCCCATACCAGGAACAACAGCATTGGCAGAGGAACCATGCTCCAACTCAACATGTGCAACAATTTTCCTTGGAGCAGTCCCCTTAGTAAACTTAAAGTTGGGAGGATACCTATGTAACTTATAGCATTTGTCAATGGTATGACCTGGTTTCTTGCAGTACTTACAGGTTGGGGGTTTAGAGGAATCAAATTTGACAAAGGTAGACTTGTTTGGATACACCAGCATTAAATGAAGCAGAGCTAGGAAGAAACTGAGGAGAAATGGAAAGTTGTCTCTGTTTCTCATCTGAGAGTAAGATGATGTAAACAATGCTAACAGAGGGAAATGGTTTAATCATGAAAATGTTGATCCTGGTTTGTATGTAGGTATCATTTAAACCCATCAGAAACTGGTAGACCTTTTGGACATCCTCTTCCTTCTAATAATCAGACTTAGCACCATAATTTTTACAAGTCCTAACTCTAGTGACTAATAAAGCAGCAAGCTCATCCCAGAGTTGCTTGATTTTACTGAAATAGGATGCAATGTCAAGAGACCCTTGTGAGATATGGGCTAACTCCTTTTTGAGTTCAAAAATTCTGGCAGCATCATCCTGACCATATCTCTCTTCCAACTCCTCCCCAAATGTCCTTGGCAAGCTCAGAATACTCAACACTACGAGCTATATCCTTAGACAAGGAATTGGTTAACCATGAAATCACCAAATCATTGCATCTCTGCCACTGTCTTGCCAGGGGAGAAGTATAAGGAGGTTTAACAGAGACTCCATTGACAAAGTCGAGTTTGTTTCTGACAGAGAGGGCTACTAAAATAGTGCGTCTCCAACTCCCATACCCAGTACCATCAAATGGCACCGAGACTAAAGAGGTTCCTAGTACATCAGAAGGATGGACATACAGGGGATGACAAGGATAGGTATAGTCATCTTCATGGAAGGCAGAACGAGAAGATGCAGGTCTACAAGTAGTCAGGATAGGGGAAGAGGAATTGTCTTTTGGCATTTCTCAAAATATAAGGAAATGAATATCAACAGATATTATGCATGCAATCTATAGATAAGGAAAGTTACCAATTTCCTTCACGAACTAGAAGGAACAACGTCCTTGTTTATTGAAGAAAACTTGGTAAGCCGCAGATGAAAGGACGACCACCAAACCCTAGCTTTGGCTTGAATTTGACGAAAACCAAAATCAGCTGAGGAAACCCAGTGTGTTCGATGAAATAATGCAGAACGTGAGAGGAATCAGCAATAAAATACAAAATTTGACGGAAAATCTGGAAAATTCCATCAAAAAATGGTCAACCACAGGAAGAGAATCGGGAACGAAAACTTCAACGAAAAACCTCGAGGGTAACATCGAACGAGAGAAAATCACGAGCCCTCTCTGGATCTTAGCTCTGATACCATGTTAATACTAAGATTTGAGAGAGAGATTGAAGATTCCATGGTTAAGATTAAAAGAACTTAGATAGAAATTGGGGCTTCCTTATTACTTGTAAGAATGAAAATAATCATCCGGTGTACAACATACATGCGCCTCTCTTTATATATGGACCCGTCTGGCCCGAACTATTAAACTCAATTAACCTCTAAAGTCTAAACTACTACACATCTGAAAAAAATTACAAAGTGAGCTTCGAGCCCCAATACAAAGAATGAACTAATACTAACTAAAATACTACTACCCAACAGATGTAATACCATTTGCACTAATCTCTAACAAATAATTCCTTCAGCCATAATTAAGGGACCATTCAAGTTTTCTCCTCTTTTATCCACACCCATACGTATAAATCAGCCAAATAAAGTTAGGATAAAGGTTGATAGATAGAGAGGACAGAGGTGTTACAGTTGATTCCAGACAAACAAATGGCTTTACAAATATTTTCTCCTAAAATTCAACAGCCATTGAACTCCATTTTTCCTTCTTCTACTTCTTCAAGTAATGGGTGCAGTGTCTTTGTGCCTTGTGCTTACAGTTCATCTCGTCGTATTGCTTTATTTCAATTCAGTACAGGTTCTTGCATTTCATTCTTCTTATGCAGTTCTTATGAATAAATTATTGCTACGTGATTTTTCTACATTATTGGATAACTAACTGAAAAAAGAATGGCCTTTTATTCTTATCTCATCCAACTTCAATTCAAATAACAAACTGACTATAAGAAAAAGATGATATGAGAAAAAGAAAACAGACAAATTTACTTGAATATCTAAATCCCAAATGAAAAAAAGAAATGAAAGAAAGGGTCTTAGTGTCTTACTGCTCAAAGCTAGATTTAGCTTTAAAGGTTTTTTAATGCCGAGCTCATAAACCTAAGATTACACTTTGTTAATATCACCTGAATTAAAAATTATTTTGACTAATGGGTTTTCTTGAAGATCTTTCAACTCTTAGAACATCAAAGATGTAGCATATATCATTGCATTTCTTTTTTAGAAAAAAATTGGAGGTAGGGGAAGGGGAAATAGGAGAGGGGATTACAAGGTAGGGAATCGAACCCTCACCAACAAGGTGAAAAGTTTAAGTAGCCAACTGAGCTACTAATAATTCACATTTCATTGAATTGATGAATTATTCTAAGTAGCTGTAACTGATCAACTAATAATCACATGATATATGATGTCGAGCGAGGGGTAGTGGAAGAATATGGGAATAGAACTAGTAGAGCAAAAACCAAGCTCACATAAAGCCTATTGCACAGTTTAGACCATACCCCAAATCAAGGTAGGAGGCATCGGTTAATGAACATAAAATTCTTTGTTACATTCGCTGCTTAAGAAACTCTGACCAAGGGACTTTACAGCAGTTGAGCTATTAGATGTAACCATAACTTTAGTTTAAGTAGAAATAAAAAACTGAAGAATTAGTAAAGGACTTAACTGAAGTTCATTATTTTTTCAGCTATCACTCAGTCACAGTTATTCAATGGAAAAGCACCTGAATCCGTTAGCGCCGAAGGGAAAGTGATCGAAAGTGGAACTATTGCTGATCTGGCGCAGTCAAATATTGCCCTAAGTGATGAAAATGCATCAGAGTGGATCAAGAAGGACAAAAGAAGAATGCTCCATGTTGTTTATCGTGTTGGGAATTTGGACAAGACGATCAAGTATGTTTACTTTTTAACAGAAAAGAAAAACTTGAAGCTTCAGTGCTATGTTTCATATTCCCAACTAGTTATCAGAGACGTTCTTGTGATACAGGTTCTATACTGAATGCTTGGGAATGAAGCTGTTAAGAAAACGAGACATACCAGAGGAGGGTTATTCAAATGCTTTTCTTGGTTATGGACCTGAAGAAACAAATTTCGCTGTTGAACTTACTTACAGTAAGGCTCCTCATAGTTTGCAGTTGCCACTATACTTTGTTCGACAGTCGGCTATTATATTTTAGGGTGTTGCAGTCATTGTACTTCCCTTTTGCTTTCAGACTATGGAGTTGACAAGTATGACATTGGAACTGGTTTTGGTCATTTTGGAATTTCAGTTGAGGATGTAAGTTGTTCATAAGATGAAAAATTCAATCAGTTCAATTTATACTTCTTTGATATCATGCAATCAAGTAAACTGCGATCACGAGCTTTACAGGTCTTTAGAGCAGTTGCCTTTGAATTGATTAGTTTTTACCTTTGTCCTTGTTGGATTGGTCTTGGTTTTAAAAGTTACTCTACTGCTCATTACTTGCTGGTGACTTTCATACATCTTGCCATGAAAAGTACCAGCATTTCAGTTAGACACCTTTAGAAAAGCTCTTCTAATAGTAATTCTTTGTCTTCTTTTTTTCTCCCTATAATTATTTATAGAAGTTCACATATATTTACCGGGACATAATTTTCGAATTTTCCATATAGGTTGCTAAAACGGTAGACCTAGTAAAAGCTAAAGGAGGGACCTGGAACCTGGTCCAATCAGAGGTTGGAGGAACTATAATTGCCCTCGTGGAAGATCCTGATGGCTACAATTTTGAGCTTTTACAGAGAAAGCCTACTCCTGAACCTTTCCGTCAAGTAATGCTTCGTGTAGGAGATCTTGACCAGTCCATTAATTTCTATAAGAAGGTAAACTGCAACATTTGCTAGATGAAAGTTCTCTGTCTTCAAAACTTAAACTGCTCTTTACATACTTGTCCTCTTAGATTGCAATAAATACTAAATCCTCATTGTGATTAATTTTTCAAGGCATTTGGCATGGAGCTTCTTCGTAAAAGAGATAATCCGGATAACAAAGTGAGTTTATAGGTTATTTTGCGAAATATTGTCCTATTGTGGTTATAGTTGTACGTTTTCCTGTTCGTATGCTTATGCAATCCTCTTGTTGTTGGAAAGTGCACTGAGTTATATATTGTCTCACATTGGCTATTAAAGGGCTTCCAAAGGGGTTTGTAAAGATCATAAGGTCACTCTAATTGTTGTTTTATGTTTTTGGTTGAGTACTCTAATTCTTTCATATGTTAAATTGTGTGAACCACCTCATGTAAAAGTTTATTTATTTGGTTTATGGCTGCAACATCTTTAATAAAACAACTTGTCGTTTGTGTTTCCTTTTGCTCTTGATTCTCTGTCCATTGGTTTTTCAAACATACTTTAAGTTCAAGGTGGTACACAATTCCTGTCATGCTAGATTGGGTCTTTACACTAGGATGGTGTCTCTTCTTATATTCTCCTTTAGATTTTATTAAAATAATGCTCCCTATACATCATATATTGTTTTTTTTACTTGGACATTTCCTAATGCTTATCTATGATTTTGTCTCTCTTCTGTTTATTAATTAACACGTTCTCAGAACACAATAGCCGTCATGGGTTATGGACCTGAAGACAAAAATGCTGTTCTGGAATTGACATATAACTATGGTGTCAAAAGCTATGATAAAGGAAATGGTTATGCTCAGGTAACGCCATTCTTTGTAATATATTGTTACAAATTAGGTGAACTTATTACTGTTCAGTATATTGTGTAAGACAAGTAAAATTTAACAAACTAATTTGAAGTTAATTGATCATCGGTTCTTTCCAAGACTTGCAAAAATTCTGTAGGTCTCAGCTTGTAAGTGACGTTATATATCTTTGCAGATTGCAGTCGGAACAAATGATGTCTACAAGACTGCAGAAGCTATAAAACTGTATGGAGGGGAAATTGTGCTTGAACCTGGACCGTTGCCGGGCATCAACACCAAGATCATGGCATGCCTTGATCCTGATGGTTGGAAGACAGTAAGTCTTCAACAGTTATGATTATCTTTGGTATGAACTGGTAGTTTCCTTTCCAGCATTAGAGAATGCACCTATACTTGTTTCTAGACATCCCATGCTTTATTTTGTCAGACTACTAGTTTAAAAGTATCTAGTTTAAATTTGAAGACAGTTATATCCCTTGAAATCATTAGAATATCTTCTAGCTTTATTTGAAGAAAGGACAAAACCAAAGTTATACAAAGATCAATCACTGAAAACTTCTCTTCGCAGACCCTCACTCCATTGGCTAGGACTACCGTAGAATAAGCAATAACTCTAGTCACTTCTAACCATACAGGGAGACACTGAGTGAGAGAGATAAGTGGTGTTTCAAATCTGCTGTAGATACATTATTTCTTTCAATATGTGAAGAGCAGACGGCACTCTATTTCCTAAATTGATATGTTAATTTCACCGACTAAGTTTTTGGTGTAGAATCGCTGTATGCAGCACCTGTTGAATTTAGGAAAAACTGATGTTATTTCTGGATTGGATTCCAAATTTAATTTGATGACCAAAACATTATTTCTGCAATCGTAAAGCTGAAGTATATTGGATAATATCTAGGTCTGTTCAATTGAGACACAAGATGTATCAGTAAATGGCAAAAGAATACACCACTATAAGGTTGGCGATTGATGTAAGGTTTCTGGCTTGTGAAATGATGTCATGTGTAATCTAGTTAGGGAAGACTAATTCAAACCATGTGTCTGAGTTGGAATAATATGTTCAGCTTCAGTTAGAGCACTAGTTCTTCCACTTGTGGTAGGTATCAGAATAGGAAGGATAAAAGGTTTTTCCTTATTTGCTTTCCATCTTAGTTCTATAATTTTTTCATCTTGCAGGTTTTTGTTGATAATGCTGATTTTATGAAGGAATTAGAGTGAACATATACAGTATCACCTCAAACATCTCAATCCCGCACTATGCTTCTGAAGAAATAGTCACAATTTGTCCAGTGATATCATTCAGATCATCTATTCCATCATTAACCAAGGATAGATCATTGCAGTGCCTTTTTCAATATGTAATTTATCCCTGTATATAGATGTAACAGCTGAAATAAATCCATTACTTCTCTGGTTTGATGCCTTATTTTAGAGTTTGAAAGTCACACTAAAAGCTACTACATCGATTCTCTTTTGAAATGTTCATCCAAAGTCATGTCATGGTCATGCGGCAGCACAACATTTGTTGAATTCCATCCACCCACATTTGTTTCTCCCCTTTGTTTCTGCATTCGAATTCAATCATCCTGTCTGCAGTTTGTATCCCGAAGTAGCACTTCTGCTCGTCACCTTCCTCTTCTCGTCCAAGCCATGCTGCTATGTCACAATAGACTCCAGAGACCTCAGCTGAGCACGCATCAAGCAGCAATTTAGATGAAAGTATAAAGGAACACATAGACAATTTGATACTAGAGTGAGTGTTTCTTTGGGCTTACATTTCTTTTTCTTTGTGAATGTTCCTGCCATGTGCTTGCTTTTCATTTTAGCTATGACCTGCTACCATGAATCATATACGCTTTTTATTGTTTTGATGATATAGGGGAGAATGAGATAACAACCATGTGAGCTGCACAAGTAAACTTTGTTGCTCTCCGTCTAACAACTTATTTGAGGATTTTAGAATGTAAGTTGAGCAGATATAACATTACCATTGATCTGAAACTCAGTTCATTTGTCTAATAGTACTCTCATATATTACCTGCCAATCAGAATTTATGCTGAAAGAGACTTGTTTCCAATGGAGATCTCCTGCATGAACAGAAATATTATTGGCAAAACTGCAGTATCTCTTGCAAGGTAAGTGTAGTTCCTCAATTCATAGTACCTTTTCTTGTACGTTTGAGTAGTTCTCCCCCTTTGGCAACAAAGCTCAGAGCTGCTGTAACAGTTGATTCTTTGTTACCTTCGACACGCTCGTCAGCTAGAACAACAGCTGCAGCTCCATTTCCTTTCTGTAGCCTCGCCCTTAGAATCGCAGCACCTCTCAATGCTGTAACGGTGAATGCCAATGAGATAGATTATTGTTACCTGTTTAAGCTTCCTTATAGTATGAAACAGTTGACGAGAATTGTTTGCATCTCTATAACGGTTGACCAGTTGGATTGATACCTGTAGCAGCTCCAGCAGTTAAGGTCATGATGTCTCCACTAGTTCTTGCATTAATAGCTGAATTTACAGCCGATAAGATTTGTTCCTGTTCAGCACCCATGTCCTCTGCAATTTCAATACAGTGAGATGCAACTAAAGCTGCTGCAGAGGCAATTACAGTCGACATCTTTGAAGATGTTTTGTGTTGGGTTGTGGACTTCTCTGGAGAAGTTACTGATGCGGTTGCAAGAGCGGCCACTGCAGCTGCAACCCCTGCTACTGAAACTGCTGCGTGCACTTGGGCACTGTGAGTTCTAAGCTCTTGTTTTTTCTTTTCTTTTTGATCTTTTAGCCATCGACCCATTGTCTTACCACGCATCACGGTCCTGTAGAGCTGCATTATGCCAGTTTTGGTCATGTGGGTTCAGATGCATTAGTAAAATATTTCCAAAATAAATGTATACCCCAGCTTTCATCAAATGTTGACTAGAGAGGAAATCTGGATTGAGTGCCTGATGTAATAAAAACAATTCCTGCACACATCAATACAGTTAGTTCTGATTATGGTTATTCAAAGTGAAAGACAGAGAGAGATAAGGGTAATTTTAGGACCAAGAAAGAAAGTGTAATTCCATCAACCTAGAGTCCATGTACTTAATTAGATTCACAAAATAATGATGACTTCATGGTTATTCTTTCGACCAAATGCATGACTCATTGTTGTACTGCCTAGTTTGTGTAATTGTGTTCAATATAATTCAGTAAAAATGGTACACCACTACTGTTAATCCTCTAGCCTAATTATAATTCAACTCTTCAAGTGCAGGTTTTCATAGGACAGTCAATTTCCTCTTTCTTTTAGTGCATGTGCATTTCATACACTTTACTAGTTACTACCCTTACATGCCTTTTGTGCTCTTGAGAAATACGAATAACGGAACATGATAAATTGTTTTTACGAAGTATAATGGTGTAGTTATCCTTGTATAATTTCAAAGAAGGATGTAAATATCCAAAAGATTTAGTTGCATGCATGCATGTGCAAGAATAGATAGGAACCCCCTTCCCCTTCTTGCTTCTCTCTTTGGTTTACCTTTGTATTGTCACTTCCCTTTGGAGAAACTGGAGGGCTATCTGAGTTAGATGGTGGTTGTTCTTGCTGCAATATAAAGACAACAAGAGAAACTTGTAAGCAATAAATGAAAGTAAAGCATTTCCATAACTGGAAGTAAATGAACAAAAGCACAAGCTTTAACTAAGAGAGGCTTACAGGTTCCTTCATAATCGATGTTTTTCCAAGTTGACTTTGCAACGAAGAGAATGACATCTTCTCGTCTAGACAACTTGTTGATTTTGTGTGAGAAAGCGCTTTAGAGAGTTCCATAGCTGACAAACTCCATGATCTTGCAAGGAACTCCATAGACTCAGTAGGAGTTTCTGGCGGAGGGAATGCCAATGGTTGCCAATTTGCTGCACTGTCTTCATTTATCCCTTCCAACTTATTTGACTTGCATTTAACAACACAAGATCTCACTGTCTCCATTACAACCATTGAAAAGGAGAAGATCAGTGAGTTACTAACAAGTAAAAACTTTGTTCTACGTGAAACTTTTGAATGTTTTTAACTTCAATAACACTTACTTTTGCCTATATCTATCTGTTGATACCAAAGAAAGTTAACATAGTATGCAAGGTGAAGCACAATGGAAAAAAGAGGAAGGAAACAGTGTGATATATAACAGTGTAGGACTCAGTAACTTGTGAGTAAAAAATTCAAAAGTCCCTTCAAAAAGAAGGAATGAAGTGGAAGACTGTATTCTAACATTGGATATTGACAGGTCCCAGTTTAAAAGTTCACTTAAACTTTATTTTCAACTTGTCTCTGTCTTTCTACTCTTATTTCTTCTTTATACATAAAGATTAGTTCTTGAACGGCAGGCTTCATCATGAAAATTAAAGAATAGGGACCCTCCATTACATGCATATATTTTCAGAGCTGTAATAAAAGCTACAGCAGAAGATGATATAAACTTATACAAATATGATGTTTCACAGTTACGATACTATTTTTCAAGTCCAAAAAACTGCTGAAATTATGGTGTGCAGCAGCAGCACAAATGATAAAAGGGCATTTACTTTTCTTAAACATTTAAGCCAAATGGTGAAGTATATATGGAATTGAATGCCTTATCCATTTGTTCAAAGTGGCTTTTTTCCCCTTACTTTTGGTTTTCCATCAACTGTGAAAACGAACGATACAACGACTAGAATGAATCATCGGCCTCTGTTGCGATATGTAAGAATTTTAAGAACAAAAAACGAAATAATACTTTACCCAAAATGATTTTATTTTAATTAATTTAACTATGATGTATCCTTTGATATGTCTAAAGAAATTGTTTTGACATGAAACAAGCGCTAAGCGGCATGGTTAACCAACTGATTTTAACTACTTTTTATATACAGTTAATTTGAATAATATTGTCCATTATTATTTATTTGATTAATCAATTTTCTTTGTTTTCTTGGTTGGGGTGAGGAAACGAAATAAAAGAAAAACTACATGAGGACCTTTGCTTATATTTCAGTTGTTGACCACTTTCTATTGGGGAAGGTATTGTCTTTTGCAGTCAAAAGAAAAAAACAAAGAAAATAATGTGTTAAGGTACAAAAAGCTTTTCCGCAGCCTAAAACACTATTTACACCAAATCGAGAAATTTAACCTTAGCAATTAAAAATTAAAGTGAAGACGTAGCGCTTAATCATGATTAAATGATAAATGTGTGGATGAAAGACCTATTTTGCATGCATTGATTTGCATAAACACATATACAGGTAAGTTTTTATCATCCTTTATTCATGTTTTCTCATACTTTGTAAAGTAACTTTCACTAAAAATTGGGGCAAACCACTACTTTTTATTATAACATAAGCGAGGGCTAATGGTACATGATATGAAACTCGGTGGATAATTAGCTCGATGTGTTCTTACCTACCGCTAGATTAGACTCCAGAGCCCTGGACATAGCTTGCTAACTCGGGAAATATAACACTTCTTATGGTTAGTTATCTAAGCATTAGCAAAAGCAATGATGATTAAACACCCGCTTTCCCGCACGGAAGAAAGAGGAGAGAAAGAAAATAGATAAGTATCTACCTTAAAATGGGGTTTTATGACTCCAACGCAATCAACAAAGTAGGAAAAAAAGAAAGAAGAGAAAGCATCTCTTTTTAATTGACCCTTTAATCATTGCTATGTGTCTAATCATGTCTTAAGAGATAGCAAATGGAGCACTAAGTCCTTTCAAGGTCCCAACTCCTCCTTCATTATCACTTTAACATAAATTTAGGAAGGACCATTTGCTTACGAAATCACCAAAATTTGGAAATTTTGGTTTAGTAGAAATATTTTACGTGTGGAAGATGGAGAATTTGGTGATTATTAAAAATGTATTGCCTTTTAAAATTTTGGCTATTGCATCAAAGGTCCTCAACTCTTGTTATAACGAATATACTTTTATACCTTAGAGGGTACTTGCATGCAACTGTATATATTACTCATTTTGACACTCGCATGTAATTTCTTTCGCTCTAAATATCTAAAAATAACATTAGGATTTAGGAGGTTTCGTTCTCATTTTCCAACTTGACTATAATCCTCCTTTACGTTGTATATTTTCTCTTCTAATAACAGACGGTAGATGGCAGATCAGCCTTCACCATTTTTACCCTTTGCATGTTTCCCTTGTATTTGGCGTTTGCAGTAGAAGAATTCAATATGTGATTCCACTGTCCTTGTCACAGTTTGAATAGGTTCTTGTAAAATTAGCTTTTATTATACAAGTATCAGTTTAAGAATTCATTGAGATAAATATAGTTTCAAACATTTGGTGGAGGAGAGGAATGCAAGATGTTTTGAAGATGCAAGTAGCACGCTACAAAGGATTAAAATGCATTGTATTCTTCTTTACTCTGGGGGGGTAAATCTAAATACATAGAAATTCTAGATGTCTAAGTTCCTTGAAAGAAGAATAAGTCATATATATATGTATCAAAAAATATGAAGCGCCAATTAATTTCTTCCAATTGTAACAGTGAATGCTAAGTATTTCAATTATCAGTCTGAATGTGGAAAAGACAACAGGTTTTTGCGGTACTTGCCAGAGTACAGTTAGTTTGGCGTAAGAACTCAATAAGGATAAATTTTTACCCATTTTACATTTCATAATAACTTCATTTTGAATACTTAAATTGTAACCTTTATAGTGATGGCGCGTTTGAGAGAAAACAGCAGATGGGAAGCTATGCAGTAAAGATTCCCAATTAGTGGCGGACGGACGATTAGTTTTGGTATGTTCAGCAACATAACTCTAGACCTACACCGCTACACTGTATTTGCAGGTAAAAGAGCACTTGAACATTGAATAAACCAGTGCCCTGAGGTTCACAAGCCTTGTACCACATCAAGAACTAGACGAACAAACTTGTGTTCTATTCATTTAAATTCAGCACAAAATTTTCAGACTTGTGATTGGTCTTTGTGAGTTTCAATCCAGAATACCACCTGTCCGACTTAGGATCTTGTCTTGCAACGCTAATAATAATATTCCGTGTTCTTTTTTCTCTGAATTTCACCATTGTTGAATATCATCTGGTGCTGAAGATGAAGATGAAAATGAAGATACAAATAAACCCCCCCAACCAACCAAAATAACCAACAAACAAAAAATTACGACTGGGGTATGATACGTGTCAAATAATGTAACATGAAGCTAATGGAAAAGATTGAAACTTCTCGGTCCAAACTTATTGGTGTATCTAAATAGTGTTCTGCCAAAAAGTTCAACAAACTAGCCTCTTGACAGAACATTACCAAAACTACGATAACTTCTTTGTCCCATGCACTACTTGAAAGAGCAGAAATACAGAGAGAGAAATAAGATATTATTGAGCTAAATACATGAAAAGCCTTATTTGAAGCGAAAATGGCCACCATGAAGTGGTATGAAGACTGTTTTTAGATAAGATTAGATAAACATAAAGGAGCAGAAAAGCTAAGGCTCTAATTCCGGATTGATTACCTGCTACTTCAGCTGATAGAAGTTCCATCATCTCCGAAGCAAGTATAGGATTATAAACAAAGGCAAGGTTGATTTATTAAGAGCCACGATGACGCCCCATTGGAACTTCAACACCAAAGGCAGGCTTCATCATCAAAATTCATGACATATAGATGTCTGAATTTCATGAAAATTAAGCAAATAAGCTACATTATACACAACTAACAAAGAGAGTGAGAACCTGAACACCAACCAAAATATGTTTGATATACCTGAAATGCTCTATACTGGATTCGAACTTTCAGGGACTTGAGCACCTAGGTTTAAAACTGATTCACGTAAACATCAATGCTTTTGCAAAGAAACTAAAGAAATAAAATTCAGATAAGAGTGCCATAAAGCAAACAAACATTTGAATGTCACTTTTATACGCAATTAGAAAATGAATGAAAGAAACACTTTACACATCATTTAATAGTGAACTGTAGCTGGCTTAATGTCCCATTATTCAAGACAAAGAAAAATAAAAAAGACAACCAAGCTTTGATAGGCCATCTTTCAGCAACATCCAATGCTTTATACTTCATAGTCACCTCGAGATAGGTACATTAGTGGTACACAGGGCTCAAGTGAATTCAACTTCACGAAGTAGACATTAGATGACTTCTGCACTTCTAGCCGCGTCAAATAACTATCATCCCTATTTTTTTCCAAAGAAAGGAGAAAGAATAGCCTTATTAATCCATGGCCTGTAAAAGGAAAAATGCAGCTGTGTATGATGCAACTTAAAAGAAAGAGAAACAATTTGAGATTCCCCTACCAGTTCACTTGGCTGAAGAAATCCTGCTTAAGAAATGCAGCTTGCTGCTTGAAGCACCAGTTTTTCCACTGTGTGCATGACCTACATTTCCAGATTCAATTGAATCTTCGTGTTTTGTGAATCTCTTGAAAGCATCAGCCAACGATGTAGAAGGAACAGAAGCATCGGTTGTTATCTGTAACAAATAAAAAAAAAATAGAGCAATAGTATGCAGCATGCATATACAGCAAACAAGACCACTAAATGAAACAAGAAGAATCTTTTGATGGTAAAATGCCACTCTATATTGAAGTTTGATATAATTAAAATCGGATAGATAAAATCAACAAGAATCTCCAGCTTACATTGAACTTACATTTTTTCCAGTACGATTATCGGGTTTCAGATAGGTTGCTGATCCATCACCACGAGCAAAATTACCGGATACCTTCTGCTTTGTAGCGTCAGCTAAGTGCGTGGCATTATTAAATCCTAAATGAAGATTAAAACCAGTTAAATATCAGTAAACTCTCAAACAAAAAATATAATTTGAGATTTACTCCTCTCTTCTCTATATGGCAGATATTAAAGGGAATCGATGATTGCCAAAACTATAACAAGGTTAAGGTCAGCTAAATGGAGCAAAAGTAGTCATACTTAAGGAAAGTTCATATGAATTGTGATAATTCAAACAGCTAGATCCGAGGTTTTAATCTGATAAAATGGAGTCATCTGGAAAGTTCAAAATCAAACTTCCTGCAGATTGCAAAAAGAGGAATTACTTCACACACACACACCCACCCTAATAAGTTCTGTCTATACAGCAGCTCCAAAAATTGACAGAATCACAATACTACAAATTGCTTTCGCTATTCTACAGAAACGGCTGTCATATTTGGAGATCGAAATCAGCAGATCAAAGAGCTAATTTGCAGCCGGAAGACAAGTTACCTTGCTTATTTAAAACCTTTGGCAATGCTCCAGTGCCCGTCGTTACAGAAAGTGGATGCAGGCTCTGCAATTTCCAAATGACAGAGAAAAGAACATAAAATCAAATTTATTTTTTATAAAGATGATATATAATACCAGATGTCTTCATACACGAGAAAAAAATATTTAAAGCCAATGAAAACAGCACTTTGGCCGACAAACAAAGTGATGAAAGTACTAACTGGTAGTTCTAGCTGCGACCTTGAGCTCTGCGTCTGCTGATATTTCAAGATGGTCCAATCAAACACATAATCCAATTTATACCCTGATGGGATAGAGAACAGTAGTCACCACAATCCAATATTCAGAAAAAAACTTCAATAAAATAACTCTAAATCCTGCAAGAATGCAGGTATGTTGGGAACTCTGCCTAAGAAAGATCAAGCCTATTTGCAAGAAACTTATAAAAGTACTGAATACCTCTTTCTGGGCAGATAATCCAATTAAGCTAGACACCTTAGGTTAACCCTCTATAATTATGGACACAGAATTAATGATGTTTTTGACGTTCCTAATCTTATATGTCCTAATTACACACACATTTTTCAGATTTCTATCTTTGTTTTTGGTTCTCATGTGAGACCCGAAAATATCATATCCAGAAGTCAGAGTACAGTAAGAAATGCAGCAACAATACAAGTTCATTTTGCTTGTGCTAGAATCTGAATTTAAAATCGGTACCTTCACGTGTAAATAAGTCACGAAACAAGCGCTTCAGGAATCCATAATCAGGGCGCTGGTCAAATGTTAAAGAGTGACAATAATGCAAGTATGAAGCAAACTCCACTGGAAGAGATTTGCATAAAACCTATAGCGAGAAAATTGAACGTCAGTTGATTATCCATAAAACGCAATGAAATGAAAGTCACTGTGTATGTCTTAACCTAATAATGTTTTAATTGTAGCACCCATTAGCCATTACCACAATAATAGTTTGAAATACATCATCATATGTGTTGCTCGGAGTCTCCAAAAATTTTGCCTCGCCCGTGTCGGATCCTCCAAAAATGCACTACTTAGGGAGGACCTGACACGCATCCGGCGGCATTTTTGAAGAGTCCAAGTAAGATAGATTATCATTTATTTTTCTGGTTTTGATTCAGCACGGACAAAGCCCAAGCTTGGAATATGCCAGTTGATACTCAAGGAAGCTTTAGATTTCAAATGGCCATAGTACAGGTCATTTCCAAATTCTCATTTTGGATGAGAATTAATACAACAACAACAACCTCAAACCCAGTGTAATCCCACAAGTGGGGTCTGGAGAGGGTAGTGTGTACGCAGAGCTTACCCGTAGAGAAGCTGTTTCCGGACCCTCGGCTCAAGATTGGATGAGAGTTAATCTAAAGTTATAAAACAATCTATTTAGGCCCCTTCTAGTCTAACCCATTAAAAATGCACCAACTCAAAGCAAAAAGAAGAAGAATCTAGTCATCCGCCCCCAAAGGGATGGTTTACAGGTCAAAGAGCTGAAGTGACATTCTTGGCAACCAAGGTGTCCAAACAGAGGCGACGTCAATTCTTTCCACTTACTTAAGTCTTGATAGGCAAGTTACACAGTACCTATACTGGAGGGATGTAGTAGGCACTCTGTGAATCAGCCAACGCGCAAGCAAGTTGGCCGGGATGTCACCTTTATATTATACTCCTTCCGTTTCAATTTAGATGATGTAGTTTGACTTGGCACAAAGTTTAAGAAAAAACAGAAGACTTTTGAAACATGTGGTCCTAAAAACTTAAGGGTAAAAGCTTTGTGGGGCCATGATATTTTGTGTGGCTGTAAAAGCTTCGCATTAAGGATAAAGTGGGTAAAATGAAAAGTTTAAAATTAAATTGTTTCTAAATATAGAAACGTATCATTCTTTTTGGAACGGACTAATAAGAAAAATGTGTCATTTAAACTGAAACGGAGGGAGTATATATGTTTAAAAAAAAAAAAAAAAAGAATCTAGCCATCCAACTTCCTAAAACATACCTCAATTGGTGTTGATACTTTTTTCTCGCGGATCTTGTCATATTTTTGCTTCTTGGTATCAGCTTTTAGACCCTGCCATGGAAGGCTACATGAGAAAGTCAAGCCATTAATTTTCTCAATAACAGAAAAGAACAAAAAACAAACCAAAGAAAAATCAACAATAGTAAATGAGAAATAGCATTGAGGAAAAGTGGCCACACCTGCCTCTCAAGAAGTATAAAAGAACGTAGCCAAGAGATTCCAGATCATCCCTCCGGCTTTGCTCTAAAGATTTTGAAAAGGGGATATTTTAGTACAATGTCCAATCTCAGAGATAAGAAACCAAGATACAACAGAATTTTACCTATCCCCAAATGTGTATTGCAACTGGCATACCTTGCTGTCCCTGTCAAGTTTTTGTTCTCTCTGTAACAGTACAGGAGGCAGAAGAGTAACTCAGCACCAAGAAGTGGCAAGAACCACTGTTCAAGTAATTGGAAAGACAAAAATAATTTAAACTGGGGAAGAAACAGAAAACCAGCAAAAGTGGTTTCTTTCTTAGGCCGTGAAGCCTACTGGGATTCTTCTATAAATAAATAGGATATGCCTTTTCAATTTTGACAAATTTCAAGCAATACACAGTTTTCAATCATCAACTCCTTAATGATAGCAAAGAACCAAGTATCACATAAACAAAATAATAACAATCAATAAAATGCAAGTGTAGTGATCAAATTTTCACTTAAAATGAAGTTCTGTTACTGAAAGAGCAGGGCAAAAAGGAATATACTGAACAGCGAATGTCATATGCTTCCAGAGGGAAGTTGCATAAAACCAAATATAGGCACACCTGTAAGGAATATGACGGTTTGTGGCGGGGTCACGATATCTTTTTGCAAGTCCAAAATCAATAATGTACACCTGCTCCATCAATAGGGACAACAAGAATACAAAGCCAAAGGTAAAACAGAATATTAGAGGAAAACCAATGATTGGTTAAATGACATGACCGTGAAGCTTATCTAACAAGATCATCACCTGATTTGCCTTCCTGCCAAGACCCATGAGAAAGTTATCTGGTTTTATGTCTCTGTGTAGAAATCCTTTTGAATGCAAATACTCTATTCTCGTGATCTGGGTTGTCACAGAAAAGAATCCCCAGTAGTTATGAACTCCATTATTCATAATTCCATGATAGACGTCATGGGACAAAGGCAATAACAAAGAGAAACAGAGGTATGTAATATTTTGATTACCATCTGATCAGCCAACATTAGGACAGTTTTCAGTGAGAATTTCCTCCCACAGTGTACAACGAGGTCTTCAAGACTGGGACCAAGCAGGTCAATAATGAGGACGCTATCATTCCCATCGACCCCACGCCATTTTATATTAGGAATACCACCTGAAATCAAAACAAACAAGTAATAACTAATAATGAATAACAAAGATAACAAACATTAAACATAAAGATAAAGGAAGACATACTTCCTCCCTGAAGTATAGTGTACAGCTTTGCCTCATAAAGCAACTGAGGATGTCTTGTCTGCCTATTTTCCTGCAATCACAGAGAGCAGAGTCAAATGACTGATTCAGCCTTTCTAGCAACCACAACTAAGATTTCTAACTCAAATGTTGCTTAAAACTAGATATCCTCACATCCTCCATCCATGTCATTGATGTTTGGGCATCTTATGTAAGTATTTTTTTGAATAATCCATTCTAAAGAAGATTATTTGTTGGGATTAAACCAGGAAATACATCATGCTATAGAAATGGAAGAGGTAGGATAATTATGGGATTCAAATTAATCTACAAACTACATTGGTCAATCAGTATTACGTGTTTACATATGGAGGAACACAAATCAAATATAATCCTTAGGAAGACTTATCACTTTAGTCTTGAAAGTGTTTTTGTGAGCACAAGGATGGCTTCTATTTAAAATTTACATACAGATGACAGAACGAGTAGCTAATTACATAATGCAAAAGAAGTGACTCAACTATTAACTCAAAGCAGCCATAGACAAATGAGCATACCAAATCCCACTACAGAAAGAAACCCCATGATATTGGAACTTGGGACTAAATTGGAACTAGAGCTCAGAGGAGTAAACCACATCTGTCCAAACAACTAAGTACACTAACAATGATGATGACGATGAAAGATTTGCACAAGAGGAGAATGCTTTATGGAAGCAAATGTTGCAAATAGATAAAAGAACAAATATTATTTGGAATGGAGGAAGTTCTTTATTTCCATTCAGTGAGGGATACACCATCTGAAGGTTGCCCACCTTCAAGATGGCACTACTAGGAAAATGGTTATGCATAACTCCTCAGATGATTATTAGATGCTGGACGACTAGCAGAGGGTGAAACTCTTATTGAGTGAGCTAGTGAAGTGAATTATAGAGGGAATGGAAAAGTACTCGAGATGCATTGGCTGTAATGAGGATAATGATACTAGAGTACATCTCTCAAAAGATGTATGGTACAAGGGATAGCATAGGAGAATGTTATTCGTAGGTATATGATTTGGTGATGGTCAGGTGAATGTCATAGAAGTTACAGAAGCCAATTACTTGAATTCTGATGGTCGGTGGACCGTGAGATATAAGTTTTAGGAGGGCATCTAATGTTGGGAATGCGACGAGGTTGAGGAATTTCTCCACTAAAATGCACGATTATTCAGTGGGGGGAGGGAGGAGATAAGATTATATCTAAGTGGCAGAGACGAAATCCTTTACAATTTAATCATATTGGTTGGAGTTGGCATGGAGGGGGCGTAAAAGGGAAGGAGAAAAGTTTGGAAATCACAAAGCAGTGTACAATATGGATATCATTTTTTTAGAGAAAATTATGGGATGTCATTTTAACAGTGGACAACTTAAGAAAGAGCATGAGGATCTTCTAAAATGGTGTTAAGCCACATGCTCACTTTGTATAATAAATTTCACATCATTTTGGTGTTTTATAATGAAAATGTTAATTGATCAAAATACAAGGTACACTTAACAATCAACAATGAAATTTTAAAGTTGTAGTACATGATTAACATAGCTAGATGAATAACAACAGCAACTGCCAAACAACTTCTTAAACCAAATAAAGAGAGGGAGAGATAAAATCTAGGCAAGAAAGCTTACAATTTTAACAGCAACAATCTCAAAGGTTTCGATGTGGGTAGCTGAAAATTTAGCAGAAAACCATAAAAGACCATCAGATTCTATAAAATATAATAGCAGACTTAATTTCCAAAAAAAAAAAAAAAAAAGAAAGAAAAAGAGAAGAAGGGGCAGACCCAGATATATAACGCCAAAAGAGCCGCTTCCAATCTTCCTACCTAACTTGTACTTCTCCCCAATTATTCTCTCCATATAGATTTATTACCCCTCCCCCTAGTTTGTTCTTGATTCAATCAACAGTAGATTTTGTGAATTGAAAACCAAGAAGTAATACAATGAAATGGAGGCAGGATTGAACTCCGGCGGGGGAGAAGAATACAAGTACTAGACTTGACTTTTCCTCCCTAGGACGGGATTTTTGTCCACATAACCATTATGGTCGTTTGGTGAGTTTTTGACCAAATAGTCCCTCAAATTTAAGAATTAGTCTAATTTCATCCTTTTAAAATATAACTCTCAGCATAAATAGTCCTCTAAGCTTTTATTTTGCTGCAATTTTGATCTCGAACAAACGGGATAATAAGTGGTGTGTCTGGTTGACTGCTCAAAAATAACAATTTAGAACTCTTGGCCGAGTTTTCCTCAAAATATTCCATTTCACTACAAAAAATTTAATCGGAATTGTACTTGATAGCTAATTTTTACACTGCTATTATTTAACTTGTAGTGCAAATTTCTGACAAAAATCTATCTAAAATTTTCAAATTATTTAATTTATAAGTGTTGACAATTGACAAACTTCATACAAAAACCTATTCTTCTCCTCCTTTATTGTTATAAATATAAAACCAAAGTTTGATGTTATAGATCCTTGCCCCATCTTAAGAGAAGTAGGTTTAATTTGACATTACAATGTCAAATCCGTATTGGTACTAGAAATATTTCGTTAAATAGCATCAAGTATCTCTAATAGCATAATTAAGTATGAAGATTGACCATTAGAATATGTTTTGCATCCATATTGGTACTTGGGATGATTTGCTGCAAGTCCTCAAATTCTCCATGTTTTAAGAAAAGCACGGTTCAATTTCACATATTCATTAATATATAGAGATGTTCAGGGATGGAGATTAACTAATTTCAATTCAACGATGGAATTTTTCTATTACTAATTTTATCCTAATCGAAGGAAAAAAAAAATGCAGTGGAACTTATTAAAAGGTGCATAGACGGGGGTCTGAAGTTTAGTTTGTATTTCAAATTCAAACTTCAGACTTGGGATTGCTAAACCAAATTTCAGATAAATTTGCACAAGAAATATGCCAAATTGTTTGAAGTTAGGCTTTGGCAAATTCAATAACAACCTTACAAAAGTAATAGAGAAAACTATCATTTATAGCCCCTCTAAATTTTAATAGCCCATGTTTTTTTTCACTTACACGAAATGACCCTTCGACCCAAACATATTACATCTAATAGCCCGAAATATCTATTTTGTATATTTTTTGTATAGTGACAGTCTATTTTGTATATATTTTATATACTGACAGTCTATTTAGTATATTTTTTATATAGTTAGTTTATTTTGTATATTTTTTGTATAGTGACAGTCTATTTAGTATATTTTTTATATAGTAACAGTCTATTTTGTATATATTTTATATAGTGACAGTCTATTTAGTATATATTTTTTTTAAAAAAAATTATTTATGAATTAAACTAAGTTCACTAGCTATGCAGGGTTTAAGTTAATACCTGATTTTTTCTCTGCAATTTCACATCACGCCTTGAGGGGAAAAAAAGAGTATTTCTTAAGGTGCAGAATTCCTCAAAGGCACAGAATTCCGCAAAGGCACAGAATCAGCCTCCAATCGTTTCTGAAAGAGAAAAATCAAGACCTCTCGGAGTGATAATAGGATCTACTCTTGCAGCTTTCTTTGGGATAATTTTAAGTATCAGTACCTGCTTTGTCCTTATCAATAAGAGGAGATATGAGTCCAGCAAGGCTGAGGTTTTTCTGGATTTAGAGCCAATCTTACCGGAAATTATGCTAACTCGAATCACTTACAACGAGTTGAAAATAATTACAGAAGATTTCAGCTTTGATTTCCAGTAATGTGCGGTGAGGGACCGGAGGAGCAGAAAGAAAAATAGCCCTTATTATTGTTTTTAGGCTATGACTTGTATGAGGTCATTTTATGGTTACCGGGTAATATAAGTTCTGGTCGAGTGGCTACAAATGAATTTTGCTCTAATATGCCAACTTATTTTAAGTTAGGCTTTCGTAAGCCCAACTTCATATGTCTAAAAGATTTTAACTTCAAACTCACGAGTTTGAAGTTTTTTGACGCAGTTAAACTTACAAAATTTTATGAACTTCGGTTTTGCTTAAACCGGGTCCTAAAATTAGTTGTTTGTGCACTTCCCCAAAACCTACATCCCTAATAATTTGAATTAACACCGCCTAAGGCCCATTAAAGTGTAAAGCGCTCTTTAACAAAAATATTTTATTTCAGAGGTTCGAACTCAAAGCTTCTAGTTAAAGGTAAATGTATCCTATTCACCCCCACCATAACCTTTGATGGTGAAATTATATGTCTTAAAGACCAAATAATAAAGCTTAGAAGCCTTTCTCTTTATATACTTTTCTCCGCATAGAAGGTTGTTAGAATTCATCCATGGAGGTTAGCTGGAAGCGTGAAGAAGACAAGTGTTTTGGAAATTTTCTCTTTCTATTATTAACAACCATAACCGCCCACATATATACAAAGTGGTTAAGAGAGAAACTAAAATAATAATAAGGACCTCAAACTTCTAGTAATTATATTTTGACCCCAATAAATTATAATAAACTCACTAACTTCCTATACTCCCCCTCAAGCTAGAGGGTGGAGAATGTTCAACACACCCAGCTTGCCAAGCAAAAAATGATGGTGTCCTGATGTTAAACCTTTGGTGAGAAGATCTGTTTGTTGATCTTTAATTGAGACATACTGAGTAGTCAATAGACCTTTTTTAATGCGTTCTCGAATAAAATGGCAATATATCTCGATGTGTTTGGTGAGCTCGTGAAAAATGGGATTTGCGGCTATTTGCATTGCTGCCTTACTATCGCAGAATAATGTCACTGGTTTAACAATGAAAACTCCCAACTCTGAAAACAGTCCCAGTAACCACACTATCTCAAAAACTGATGAAGCCATGTTGTGATATTCTAGTTCAACACTGCTCCTTAAAACAACGTGTTGCTTCTTTGATTTCCATGAAATCAATGATTCGCCAAGTTTGACTGTATAACCATTAACAGACCTCCTTATTATTGTCATGCTGCCCGGTCAGAGTCACAAAGCCAGTCGACGTATCAACAGGTCCTCGCTTCATCAACACACCCATTCCTGGTGCAGATTTCAAGTATCTGACTACTCTAATTGCAGCATCTATATGTGACTTCCTAGGTAGTTGCATAAATTGGCTAAAACTCTGTAATGCATAGCTAATATCAGGTCGAGTAACTACAAGATTGATGACGTCCACAACACACCTCAACAAGAGATATGATACGGTCGTATGCAATAATAATTACCCAACTATGAGTCGGGGTCGAATCCACTAGGATTTATAAGGGGTGTCAGGAGTATATATTTGAAGCAAGTGAATGGACTACCTAAATTTGCACTTCCACAATAGAGTTTTGATTTCTACTTCTACTATAACTCTAATGATTGTAAGCTAAGGGAAGTAAACTAGAGATAAATATTTTTGATATTTTTCCAAATAGTTTAAAGGTCTGGGGTTGTGACCATGACCTAGGTGTTTGCCTAATGGGATAAAGATGTTAACACTTATTTTGTTGATTGGGTGTATTATAACTCTCAACTCTACGTTACCCACTCAATACCTCTCGGTCAGAGAGTAATTTTGCCCAATTTGACTTTCTTAAGTCCAAATGGGTATCAAACAAAATAGTTGATATGAGCTCAAGTCGGGTTCTTACTATCTCTAGTTTGAACCCTTTAATTAGGCTAATCAACCTCTCAATTAACCCAATTACTTGTTAGCCAAGTTATCCTAGACTAAGTCTCTCTTTCTCAAGTAGAGACTAAGTCAAATAGGCATGAATCAATATTTGCAACCATTAATTCTAAAATTGAAGCATGAACTAAGCTAAATAATTAACACCCAATCATAAACAAGCATTAAAATTAATCACCCATAAGGTTTACACACTAGGGTTGGATCACAACCCCAGTAAAAATCTAGCTACTCATAATGGGTATTGAAGAGAATAAAGAAGATAAGCTAATTAAACCCATAATTAAAGATTAAAATGATGAAATCTAATGTTAATTCACCAAAATAATGTAAAACTTCCTAAAGTAGTAAAAAGAAACGGCTACAGCAACTTTTAGTGTTCAAACTTGACCTAATTTTGTGAAACTCGTCTATTTATACGGGGCAAAAAATCATAGACAAAAATGTCCCTCGGGAGGTTCTGTGGCCGCACAATTCCATGTGCAGTCCGCATATTTATTCAGCTTGCAGAACTTCTGCGGCTGCACAATTCTTGTGCGGTCCGCACCTCACAAAGGCTCCAAGACTTGCTCTTCTTGTATATTCTCTGAACTTTGCATCTTTGTTAGTAAAAGCCCAGTTCTGCTGCCGCACAATTCATGTGCGGTCCGCATATTGCTGAAAGTCTTGTTGGGTTTTTCTTCTTGGTTTGCGGCCATAGATGGAATTCTGCGGTCCGCAATTTCTTCTGCGGACTACATATTTGTGCTTCTGCACTCTTTATTTCCTTGTGCTTCAGAACACTCCTTTTTTAGTCGGATTTCATCTCCAGAGACCGAACTTCTAGCATTCCTACAATTTGCACAATTTCATTAGTTTCGGAAACACAATTTAATACTTTCGGAACAAAACAAAAGCTAAAAGGTGCTAATAAGCAGTCAAAATCCTCACTTATCAACTCCCCCAAACTTAAGTTTTTACTTTTCCTCAAGCAAACAAATTAGTTCCCGCCTCCAAAAATTAAGGGTCATTTCAGCGAGTCAAAGGTGAGCCATTCACACATCAATTGGGACCAATAATTACCCACACTACTCATGCATTATTAACAAGGCGACAAGTTAAACATTCATGCACATATAGTTCTAATGTGACAATTGAGCTTCAAGAATTGACTATACTCATCAAGGACCCTTGCTCTATCATGTAGGCCATGGTGGACTCCAAACTCTTCCTCCTGCTACTTTCTATTTTCCAAGCTCACTTAAGAAATTTAGCAATCAATCCAAAGATTTATGAAAGTTTCACTCATCTCTCTCAAGAGAATGTCACAAGTACGGCTTCAAGTACCATAGGCTTGCCCCTCATATAGATCGCCACTAATGTAAGCTCACTTGGTTTGAAATCAAGTAGGACTTCTTTCGGGATGTAATGAAAGCTTTTGGGTTATGATAGAATACCGTATGTGTAAGTGGTTACACCTTTCCTTAAACACTCCGTCTTTCATTTCTCGGCTCACACTTTGCCAATTCTTAGAGGCCACTTTCTTTTCATTGGGAACTAGAGAGACTTAGCATCACTCTTTCTTGATCATTTCATTCTTTTTCTTCTTTTTTTGATTTCTCCATGTTTGGGATCATTACCTCTTTTTGAATCCATTCAACCCTTCCACTTATTCACTTGTTGCATTTTTCTTTTTGTTCTTTTCTTTTCTTGCCTTCTCTTCTTATAGAGATCATTTCTTTTCTCTTTTTGTGCCTTGATACTTTTTTCAAGTTCCTCATCTTACCCCCAAAACTTACGTTTTAAGCAATTTGTTTCATAAGAGTGTTAAGGAAAGCTTGTGTGCCAAGAGGGTCACGACAAAACAGGTAAAAACTTGTAACATGATTATCAAATGAGAAAGGCTAGAGGCTGAAATGGGTTGACTAGGGATAATGACATTAGTTGGCAATAGAAAAACTCAAACAGGCCAAGGAGATCCTACAATCACATCTCAAACCCAACAACACTTAGGATTTCGCCTTGAAACATATTTGGGGCAAGTTTTAGACCCTTTGCACGAATACTTGGACTAGCAACAATTCATTTCATCCCTCACGCAACCAGATTGTAAAAGAGGACAGGGTTGAGGGCCCACTACGACCACATTCAAGTTTAAAGATCACTATGATCCAATTAAACCACTCGATGATTGCTAAAGTTAACAAAAAGTCACTAACTATAGTTATTTCTTTCAAAAAATATGTCTCTAACCATAAGCACGTAGTTAAGTGTGTTGATGCCAATTGAAGCATGGTTGACAATTCAAGCATGACTTGATTAGGTCTTTTTATTCATTACTACTACTATTATTATCTAAACTCCAAAAATGGACTCATTCCCTTAAGAAGGTTTTCACACCTTCATCGTTGGGACGAGTCACCCGATTCACACTAAAACAACCTTTGGAAAGAACCGTGGCATTAAGAAAACCAAAGGCGTATTATCTACTAATATATAAAAAGAAGCTACTAAGCAAAACAAAAGCTAATACACTACTAAAATATAAAAAGAAGCTAATAAGCAAAAACAAAGATAAAAAAGCTAATGAACAAAACTACTAAGGATAAAATGAATCTATATAGTAAGAGAGAGAGAAGGTATATACATACAAATAAGAAAAGAGAGAATATCATCAAATTATTACTGGCCAAATGTATCAAAGTACCAAATGTATCAAATAAACTCCCCCCCCCCCCCCCCCGAATAAAAGTAAGCATTGTCCCCAATGCTTAGCAAAATAAGAGTAAAAGAGGGAAGAGTAAAGAAAACTCCCTATGGCTCCTTGGACATCTCTGTGTCCCTAACAATGTTATCGCCCTCAGGATCAGCCAACTGAATCTCATCATCCTCAACTCTAGGTGTCGCTGGGTTGGCGAACATCTGACGCACTTCCTCAGCAGTGTCGGCAATAAGGTCTGGCTCTTCAGACTGGCTAGCTGGTGCCACCGGTGCAGATGGTGTTGTAGGATCTGGGACTAAGTGGTGTGGGTCAAGTATCATGTCAAAGGGGAGATCTCCGGCTGTAGCAAGCCTGGTCACCTATCTCCAGAGCTTGTCCACTGACTTCTTGCTGGCCTGGGACTTTCTCATCTTCTTTACTTCCTTTTCCAGCTCTTCAATCACTAACCCATATTGCACCAAGGTGTCCATAATAGCCTTCTGGTTCTCCAGAATTTTCTTCAATGTCTCCTCAATGTCAGAGGGAATCTGTGATGCTTGTGAGGTGGACTGTGCTGCAATAGTATTGGACAAGTCAGTCAACTTTACAGTGATTGTCTGCATCCAATTATTGAGACTCGCCAATGTCCGGGAGACTTGTAATGCAGATAGTGGATGAGGAGGCACAAGCACTGGCTTCAAAACCGAGGTGGGAGATGTGGTAGGAGCTACAGTAGGGCCTGTAGAGGAAGGTGGAGGCATAGCTGCGGCACTGGAGGAAGGCTCGACTGAAGTGGATGGAACATCAACTGCCTCAGGAGCTACCATAACTGACTCATCATACTGGCGTGCGGTGGTAGGAGGCTGAACTTTCTTCTTCGGATTGTTCGCATCCATTAGGGAATACCAAGTAAAAGGCTTCTTCGACTTCACCTTTGTGTCATAATCTCTCGACTCTACCCTTGCATCCATGAGATATTCTGTAATAGTGTTGGGATACGGGTACGACGAGTCATCTTGCCGAGCAATCACTGAGATGTTAGCCGACATCATGACACCCACATTGATAGGGTACCAGGCCATAAAAGAAGCAAGCAAAACTGCCCGAGGAATCGGAAGGTGAGTATCATTTTGGCTCGGGTCCAGTCTGCTGCAGACAAAGGTTTGCCACCCCTTCGCCTTGAAACTCAGAGTGCTCCGGTGCATAGGAACCCAAGCGGAAATCCATGGTGGTGGTGGCCCTGGTACTGCTAGAATCTCCGCTAACCAAGGTCGGATTGCGTCTCTCAATGCACACTTCTCCAAATACTCCTTCGGCTCAATATCTTCGAAGCCCAAGTACGTGTTAAGTGTATGCCTATCATACCTTACTTTGAGGTTATGCACTTTGGTCACCTTTGTCCCTTTTTTGATATTTGCCACATTGGCGTAGAATTCTCGGACAAGGTTCTCTTTGGCATCTACTACACTCTCAGTGAACCACACCCACCACTTGCGTTCCCTGAACTGCCTCAAAATGGCTGGATTATACCTCTCTAAATCTTTTAATAGAAACTGTCGCTCAAGTATTAGCAACCTCGCTGGACACCATGTACGAAAGCTGGTGAAGGCAGCCAAGCTAACAAATCGGTTCTCCCAAACCTCTTTCTTCTTCGATCTTTCAAGACCGTCAGTTGTAGCATCTCCCCATCTACCATCATCGGGGGTATTTTGAACTGGTGTATTCTGTGCCTCAGGGACTGGTATAGCCGATGGCTCTGAATCCTGACTAGCACTCTCTGATTCCTCAGAAGTGTTATGATATGAGAACAGCTCGTCCCTGAGTTGGTATCTCCCTTGCATCCTTGACTTTACGGTTGACTGCTCCTGAACAGAGGCTGAGTTGCCCTCTGATGCTTCCCTAGACGGGACATATGAGTTCGCCTCGAAGAGATCTGCACCTCTCCCTCTGCCGGCTGTAGCTTTCTTTGTAATTTTCTTTTGTTGGCCAAGGGGTAAGGCACTCTTGCCTCGACCCCGAGAAGGTTCACCTCTTCCTTTAGATATGTCGCCACATCCTCTAGATCGAATCATTATCTGTATCAAGCAAAGGTGATTGTTAGTTGCAATTCTATGTTTAGACATACATGGGAGATATGCAAGTAAGCTATAAACTAGAAGACACAGTGAGGGTACATAGTTAGAACATGCTTGCAGGGAAATGATCTGCGGTCCACACAATGTTTCTCGCGGCCGCAGATGAGGACTTGTGGACCGCACAATTTTGTTGTGCGGCCGCAAAAGTGAAGTTCGGTCCGCACAATTTCACTTGCAGCCGCACCTGTGAAACCCAAAAGATGCCAACTCTCTAATAGTAGAGAAATGGCTGATGTGCGGCCGCAACATGATTTCTGCGGTCCGCACAATTAGACATGTGACCACATATTGGAGTCAAATAGTATAGACTCTCTGATGATAGTAAAAATGATATTCTGTGGCCGCGGTAGGAATTCAGCGGCCCGCACATTTTATCTTGCGGCCACAGATTCCTTCTTCACTAATTTTGTCCTAAAATCAATTTATACGAACCGCACAATTTCAGGTGCGGCCGCAGAATTCAAAAATTACGAATAGTTCAGTTTTTTCTATCTAGTTTTTTTTCAATTTCGTGCACAATTTGACATGGCAACATCATAGAGGCATGAAAATATGTTGACCTATTCCCCATAGAGCATTTATTAGTTAATACATTACAGATTTACCCACATATGGATCCACAATTGAATACTGACAAATGGCCTAAAAAGAACTAAAAATCTATAAATTAAAAGAAAAAGATTAACAAGAAATTGAAGCATACCAGATGAATGAGTATACTGAGTGACTGATCAAAGATGTTGTGTGTGTGGACAGATGAAATCACCAAGAAGTTTCATAAGGGCACTATTCTTTTGTTCAGAGAGTGAAAAAATGTAACGGTGGCCCTAATCCTCTATTTATATGATTTGGTTTGCTAAGGGAAAGAAGGGCAAGTGCGGCCGCACATTTTCATGTGCGGTCCGCACTCTGTTACCTGAAGACATCCTCCTATCATTTCATCTGCGGTCCGCACAATTTTGTGTGTGGTCACAGATTTCATGTTGCTTACGCAGATTTCATGTGCAGTCACACATCAGACTTTTCTCTGACAGACTAAACTCCAGAGAGTTGACATTTTTAACCTCTCATTTGTGCGGTCCGGAAGGTAATTGTGCGGCCTCAATGTTCTTTTGCTGCAATACCCAAAATATGCGGTCCGCACAAATCAACCGCGGTCCACAATTCTTGCAACACTTAGCCAGATTTTTGTTCATAATTCCTTTAAGTCACACTCAGCCCTGTAGCACACTTCAAATCAAGTTAGAATGAAAATAATACCTAACCACAAAAGAGAAAAAAAAAGAAGAAAAGAAACATGGGCTGCCTCCCAAGAAGCGTATGATTTAACGTCGCAGCACGACTCAGAATACCATCAATTGAAATAAATAACCACCACGACGTGGCTTTCTCCAACCTTCCCCAAATAGTGCTTCACCCGGTGACCATTGACTCAGAATTCTTCATTGTTTTTGTTCTTCAAGTCTAATGCACCAAAAGGTGTCACACCCACAAATTCAAAAGGACCACTTCATTTAGACGTTAGTTTCCTCGGGAAAGATCCTCAACCTTGTATTAAACAACAATAAAAGATAGCCTACCTCAAACTCTTTGTTCCAAATATATTTGTCATGAAGATATTTCATCTTTTCTTTGCACAATGATGTACTTGCATAAGCATGGTACGAGAACTCATCCAATTCATTTAAATGTGTAACCCTCAAGTTAGAGGTTACATCCCAATCAAGATTCAACTTCTTTAGAGCCCACATGGCCTTGTGCTCTAGTTCCACCAGAAGATGACAAGCTTTTCTGAACACCAACCGGTATGGCGATATTCCGATAGGTGTTTTGTAAGCCGTCCGATAAGCCCATAATGCATTATCAAGCTTCTTGGACCATTCCCTTCGATTAGCATTCACTGTTTTGGACAAGATACTCTTTATCTACCGAGTGGAGACTTCCACTTGCCCACTAGCTTGTGGGTGATAAGGAGTCGTGACTTTGTGAGTAACACCATACTTGCTAAGCAAAGTATCGAAAGTGTTGTTGCAAAAATGTGACCCCCCATCACTTATAATAGCACGTGGAGTACCAAACATTGTGAAAATATTCTTTTTCAAGAAAGCCACCACACTTCTCGCCTCATTGTTAGGTAAAGCAATGACTTCAACCCATTTGGACACATAATCAACTGCGACCAAGATGTAGGTATTTCCACAAGAACTCACAAAAGGGACATGAAGTCAATACCCCACACATCGAAAAGTATGAATCTCCAAAATGGTTGTGAGAGGCATTTCATTCTTTTTTGAGATTCCACCGGCCCGTTGACATTCATCACATCTTTTCACTAGCTCACCCGCATCCTTGTAAAGAGTGGGCCAATAGAAGCCACAACTAAGCACTTTGGCCACGTTCTTGCTCCACCATGATGATCACCATATGGCGAAGAATGACAAGCCCCAAGAATTTTACCTTGCTCTTCTTCCGATACACATCTTCTAATCACCCCATCCGTACAAATTCGGAAAAGGTATGGTTCATCCAATAATAATCTTGACAATCCTGTTTGAGATTCTTTCTTTGGTTTGAAGAGAACTCATCCAGAATGATTCCACACACAAGAAAATTTGCTAGATCAGCGAACCATGGAACCTCTTTCATTAAAATAGCCAAGAGTTGCTCATCGGGGAAGGAGTCATTAATTTCAAGGCCATTATGCGGCCTCCCTCCTCCTCCAAACGAGACAAGTGATTCGCCACTTGGTTTTCACTCCCTTTTCTATCTTAGATGTCAATATCAAACTCTTGCAACAAAAGCACCCATCTCATCAACCGAGCTTCGGAGTCCTTCTTGCTCGAAGATACCGAAGCGCCGCATGATCTGTGTGGACGATGACTTTTGCACCCATCAAGTATGGGCATAACTTCATAATTGCAAACACAATGGCAATGAGCTCTTTCTCCATAACGGTATAGTTGAATTGGGTACTATTCATGGTCTTACTAGCATAGTAGACTGGGTGAAATTTTTTGTTGATGCATTTCCCCAAACCTGCCCTAACCGCTACGTCACTTGCATCACACATGAGTTCAAAAGGGACACTCCAATTTGGAGCAGTGATGATGGGAGTAGTTGACAACATAAACTTTAAAAATTCAAAATCCCTCATGCAATCATCATTAAAGTTTAACTTAGCATCCTTCTCAAGAAGCTTGCACAACGTGTTCACCACCTTAGAGAAATCTTTGATGAAACTGTAACGACCCGACCGATCGTTTTGAGCTCTAGCATGTCGTTTGGTGGTTTGAGGCCATGAGCAGCTTCACTTTAGGTGTTATGACTTATGCGTGTGGTCAGAATTGAATTTCGGAAAGTTCGGAGTTGATTTGGAAAGAAATATTCTAATTTCGGAAGCTTTAAGTTGGAAGAATTGACTACGTTTTGATTTTTGCATAAACGACCTCAGAATCGGGATTGGAAGGTTCCAACATGTTCGTATGATGATTTTGGACTTGGGCGACTGTCCGGATCGGGGTTGGATAACCCGGGAGCATTTCGGCGCCTATTGTGGAAGGTTGACATTTTGGAAGAATTTCATAAATTTGGGTTGGAGTGCATTTCAATGTTATTGATGTCCGTTTGGGATTTCAAGTTTGGGAATAGCTCTATAAGGTGATTCTGGTATAGGGAGCGCATCCGGATGTAGATTTGGAGGTTCGTAGGTCATTTTGGGGTCATTTGGCGAAAGTTAGAAATTTGAAGGTTTTGAGAAGTTTGACCAGGAGTGGACGTTTTTGGATACTGGGGTCAGATTTTGATTCCGGAAGTTGGAGTAGGTCCGTAATGTCGAATGTGACTTGCGTGCGAAATTTGAGGTCAATCGGACGTGATTTGATAGGTTTCAGCATCGATTGTAGAAGTTTGAAGTTTCAAAGTTCATTAAGTTTGAATTGGAGGGTGATTCATGTTTTAGCATTGTTTGATGTGATTTAAAGGCTCGACTAAGTTCATATGATATTTTAGGACTTGTTGGTATATTTGGTTAGGGCCCTGGGGGCCTCGGGTGGATTCCGGACGGTTAACGGATCGAGTTGTGTTTGGGGGAAATGTTGAGGCTGCTTTCTTCAGG
This sequence comes from Nicotiana tomentosiformis, assembly GCF_000390325.3. NCBI lineage: Eukaryota > Viridiplantae > Streptophyta > Magnoliopsida > Solanales > Solanaceae > Nicotiana > Nicotiana tomentosiformis. The sequence goes on along the minus strand of NC_090819.1, from coordinate 88,688,585 downwards.
TGTAACCGCACCTGCGACGTTAGGGCCACAGGTGCAGAGCCGCAGAAGCGTCCATGGGGGTCACATAAGCGGAGGATGGCCAAAAGGCCTAGGGCCGCAGAAGCGGGCACAAACACGCAGGTGCGTGAGCTCAGATACGCATGAAGATCATGGAAGCGGAAGCGCAGATGCGCTGCATGGGGCGCAGTTGCGAGGACTATTGAGCCGAGCTTCAAACGCACCTGCGATGGAATTTTTGCAGGTGCAGAGCCGCAGGAACGGCTATTGGACAGCAGAAGCGGAAATCGTGGCTGGCAGTGAGGGTTCTTTAAGAACGGGGTTTTGGCACATTTTCTTCCATTCTTTCTTGGTTGGGCGATTTTTGGAGAGCTTCAAGCGGGGGGGTTTTCATCATCTATGCCGAGGTAAGTTATTCCCATCCATTGAAAGATAAATACAAGATTTATACATGGATTCAAACATGAAAATTTGTAGAATTTTGGGATTTTGAAGAAAAATCTAAAAATTGGTATTCTTGGATTTTGATCACGAATTTGGGCATGAAATTGTGAATAAATTATATAATTGAGTTCGTAGTGCTATGGTTAGTGTTTGTCTTCGAAAATATTCGAAATCCGAGCACGTGGGCCCGAGGGTGATTTTTATCGACTTTTCGAGCGGAGTTGAAAATTATTGTAAATTGATTTATAATGAGTATTACAGTATATATTTATGGACTTACACTTTTATTGGCTAGTTTTGTAGCGATGGGCATCGGTTTGAGTTGTTGGAAGGGCTTTGGAGCCGGTTATAGATTTTCGGAGCGAGGTAAGTCTCCTTTCTAACCTTGTAAGAGGGAATTAACCCCATAGGTGAATCAAATATATTGTGCTTCTATTTGTGGGGGCTACGTATGCACGAGGTGACGAGAGTCCGTGCGTAGCTACTATTATGTTTCTGTCCGGGTAGTCTAGAATCCATATCATGTTGTACTTGTGATGTCTATGCCCTACTTGTTAATTTAATCATTTAAAATATTTAGAAACTCTATAGAGGACTTGTAAAAAGATTAAACTTCATTTACTTGACCGTTAAATGAAATTTTGTAAATTCTTGGAATATTTGCCCCTTAATAAATCTTGAATTGGTTGTTTAATGTGTTTTCTCTTTTGTGGAGCGGGCCGAACGCCTCGATAGCAGATAGATACATCTATGGTTCATGCCGTTCGACCCTTGACAGTGCACAATTTAAATATTATGTTTGATCGGGCCTTATGACCTCAGCATAATTTGCGCATGATAAATATTTGGAATCAATTATAATTGATATTGCTTCTTTGGCTTGAGATATAAATTGTTAAATGACGAAAATAAATTTGGAAAGTTCCTATTAACAAAAGAATTGTTTACTTACTTCATGTTATTGAGTTTACAACCATTCTATACAATCCACGCATAATTATAATATCAGTATTTTATTGTTAGCCCTTAGTAAGTGTCGGAGTCGACCCCTCGTCACTACTTCTTCGGGGTTAGGCGGGATACTTACTGGGTACGCATTGATTTACGTACTCATACTACACTTACTGCACATTTTTGTGCAGGTACATATATGTCTAGTGGCCTTGTGGGCACGGAGGTGCGATTATTGCGGGGACTTAGGTGAGCTGTATTCTATTCTACGATCCGCAACCAGCAAAGTCTCCTCCAGAGTATTTATATTTTTCCTGTCCAATTTTTATTCCGGATAGATGTTGTATTTTATTTTACATTCCTAGTTGAGGCTCATGCACTTATGACACGGGGTTTTGGGGTGATTATGCGTTGTCCTGTATTTAAATTGTTAAAGATATTATTATTTACTCTGTAAATTCCATATTTTACTATTTAATTGAAGAAAAATATGACTTCAAAATATTAAAATGAGAACCAAATTAAGTATTTATTTTTTTGGCTTGCCTGACAGCGGTGTCCGGCGCCATCACGACCTTAAATGGATTTTGGGTCGTGACAACATGGTATGAGAGCACTAGGTTCACTTAGGTCTCACGAGTCATGAGCGAGTCAAGTAGAGTCTTGCGGATCGGTACGGAGACGTCTGTACTTATCTTCGAAAGGCTACATGATTGTTAGGAGCACTTCCCTTCTTGATTCCTCATCGTGCGATTTGATTCTTTTGAGGCTTATGCTTTCATTTCCTTCCTACTCAATCTTATACGACGTGAAGCGCTTGTTATAAATTTGGAATCGAGGAATTTTAATGGCACTACTGATATAGATCAGGATGTTTCTCCCTGCGTATTCGATTGGGCTAATGTCGTCGCCTTATGGAAGGATGTTTTGTCATCTCAGCTCAGTAGCTGTATTTTTGATAGTTTTGGGGATATGCACCAATTGCTATGATGTTCATGAGTTGTTATCGCACAGTATTAAGGTAATGGTAGGATACTTGTCTACGTGTAGGGCCAATGAATGAATTGGAAGGAGGTTTTTTTTCTCAGTGCATGATTAAGAGGTTCAGTATTTTAATTCCAGTGGAGGAAATGCAATCTAACTATGAGTGTTCACGTTTGGGTTGATGGAGTAACGAGACTTGGTATTCTCGAGCGTGGTGGAATTTTCATCTGTGATGTGATGTCATCGTCCTTGATTGAATGTGTTAAGTTTGCCAGTGTTATGGTCTTCTTCAATTCACTTGTGGGGCAGGGTATTGTGAAATAGTACCGGGGAAGCGGCTATCAGAGATCGCGGTGTGTAGTGGTTCATGATTCGAGAAGGATGATCTTCGGAAAGGTTTAAAGTTGGTAGCGATCGATTGGTTTAAGTACTACAGAGATAGATTTTGATTTAAGACAACAACTGGGCAGCGAAAGATGAGGAAGGACATGTGGGAGGTGTCTTGTCGCGGTTAAGTTTCTAGAAGGCCAAGTCTGAGAAGCAGAAGTCGAGTAGTTGCTTAAAGAAGAGGGTTTGACCAAAGTGGGAGAGTGGCAGAGTATCATATGGGTTCTGTGGTAGGATAGCTACACGTGTTGAGGAAAGTTTAGAGTGATTTGCAACTCATAGTGGGCAGTGACTAAGTCTACGAACTTAATTTGGAATATTGGCTGCTATACGGAGAAGGGTTGGATACGACGGAAAGGAGTTACATGGTATGAAGAAGGATACAACCTGACTTTGGATTGGAATGTATCGTCACACCTTTAGTTGATGCCAATGGGGAATGAATGGACTTGTACACCTAGTGAATGAGCACGAGCTCGGGGTGGTTTATTGTTTTCTTAGTAATTGTACTCGATGCAGCATTGTTGGAAGATGTTGGCATGGAATTTCCATAGGTGGGTTATTTCTGGTGAGCAGGTTAGCGGTTGCATGGTGTTGACGAAGCCTCTACGAAGGATTTTACTGGATATCCAGAAAAAGGTCGAATATGTGAATGTGGCTAGTGATTTAGAATGTTCATGAAATGTTTAACATAAGGATTTCGAGGAATTTGATGGGTTGATTGTGCAAAATCATGTCAATGGGGGATAAGGAGTCTCGGTGGGTTCCAGAGTTATGCAATGGTAGCTTCAAGCTAAGTGGGAGAGCTCCACCGTCTATGATTGGATTGCATGGTTATCTACTTGTGAGGTTTCCGGTTATTGACATATTGGTGGGTTATTACGACTAAAGAAAGAGAACATCAGTGGTAATTTGAGCAAAGGATTTGAGGGATGTGTGCTATAATTGGCCTTATCTATTCATGTTCAGGCTTTGGGAGGACTCAGAGTTTATGCTTCGTGTAGATGTGAAGTACAAGGAAAGTGATCCAGCCGAGTGCTTCTTTGAGAAGGTGTTCATGTGCTAGCAAGGCCTTGGAGTTTGATCATAATTGGGAACAATCCAGAGTGGGTGACTCTCAACAATGGTTCTAGTGGGTTCAAAGATTCAAAGTGCGGTGCCTAAGGATTTCGAGCCAGTAGTATGGTTAAGTATTAATCTTTTGCAGTGGATTATGAAAAGTGGCTTGGAGTGTTCTACGTTATCTTCGGTCTGCAGTGTGGCATTGGAGGAATGGGAGAAAATAACTTCGGATTCATAGAGGGATTTTTAGAATGGGTGTACCAGTTGAAGATGCGAATATGCGCATAAGGAGGGTATGAGATGGTTCGTGGGTTTTGGAGACAGTGTGGTCTCATGAAATAAGGTCACTTGGGATGAGTGTGGATTTGGGTTCATGATGTTTTGAATGGAGCTATTATTATTTCTAGAGTAACTCCCGAGTAAATTAGAAGAAGTGTCTCGGTTGGTAATGGTTGAATCAACACAATTATAGCAGTGACCAGTTTCTCTAGCGTGAAATTATACATGTGATTTGTGGCGGTACGTGCGAGGCTCGATGACCGCTATAATTGATTTTCATTTGGAGGCATTCGAGTATTATGGCTTGTCATGTGTAGATGGGTCCCATTAGAGTTATGGTGGTTTAGACCACTACTTGAGGATTGTATTTTCTGTGGTTATGGGAATTGAGTCGTGTGTTGCAATGGTTCTCCTTAAATGAGTTAAGTAAAAGGTTGCTATGTGATGGAGTGATTATTCTATTAGTGGATCAGGAGTTGTGATGGAATTCTTGTACTCTCACGTATTGGTATGTTAGGTGTAGTGAGCGGCATGGGAATTGAAAGTTGAGGATCAAGGTTGTAGTTGATGTCGACAAGAATGTCAAGAGTTCGGATGAACGGGGAAGAATTTAGATGCTTAGAGTAAGCTGGTATTTTCTTTAGAGTCACCTGAGATCGGTGTCCTATGTAAGAGGCTTTGTGTACTAATATGCGGCTTCTTGATTTGTTTTACAACATTATTGTCGCCGGTAGTATGGAGGTGCAGACTTGCTACCTGAGAGGAATGGTCGTGGGAGCATGCCCCACAGGGTGATTTGTATAAGTGTGACATGTAAGTCACTTGATTGTTAAAGAATAAGACCGAATATGGAGGTCATAGTAATATCGCAAGTGCGAGAGTTTATGCCTGAGAGGCATTCTATTCCTTGGGTTGTTCTTATGTGTCGTGAATAGGTCATTGTGGGCCCTTGAGGGGCTATTTAGCCAAACATGGTATGATCAGAATCGGTTTGAGGTCCGTGGATGGATCTAAATGTGAATGTGGGCCCAATATCAGGGCGATGTGTTCATTTCAGCATAACATTGTTTTCGGAAGAGTCTTCGGGCCTTGGATGTTATTTATGTCATCAACTATTCCGTGTAATCTATATTATGCTAGATGGGTTGTGAGGTGGTTTGATTATTTGCACTCGTATTGAGATCCCGGGAAATTTGTGGTGTTGTGAGAGCAGGAAGGCTCTCAAGATACAAGTCATTTATTGCACCTTAATTGTGCTTAAGTTTCGCAACGTATGGCGCTATCCGTCTCCCCAGGATTGTATTATGCACTTGGCATGCTGGTGGTTGATATTCGGGTATATTATGTGTGGATCGGGGTGGCACGCTGCCACAGATATGTTGTTTGGATCAAGTGGCACGCTGCCATGGGTATCATGGTTGGATCTGGTTGCACGCCGCAACGGTATCATGTGTGGATCAGGTTGCATGCCGCAACAGTATGATATTGAGTAAAGTTTCCCATATCTATTCTTGTGTGTTTTGTTTCTCGTTTCTGAGGAAGGTTCATAACATCCTTTCGGTGTTTTAATTAGTTACGTGGGTTGAGTAGTTCTTTCCAGAGTTCATTTTTCCTTATGTATCACATTCGAGTTTGTAGCTTGTTGGTGTACTGTGGCATTATATGAAACTTTTGGCAATGTCTGAGGTGGCTTATTGCCTGAGCAGCTTGTACTGGGTGAGACGAGATTATTGGACTTGGGATCAGTGCGATCAGATTTATATGAAGCATATTAAAGAGTAAATATTGTTATTCAGTCTAGAATGAGGTAATAGTTCTTGTCGGGAGGAGAGAATCCATAAATTATGATTCGGCAGGTGGTTATGAGTTCTACACATCTTCTCTATCATGGCAGTATTGCGAGAGTTAAAGCAAGGCTTAATTAGTCATGAGGTACACTACGGGCTTCGGTTAGTGGAAATTTTAGTTGTTGTGCTTTGGAAAGATTGCATTGGGCAAATGAGTTACGCGGTGCATGGTAAGAATTCAGTAAGGGTATACAATCGTGTTTGGTGCAGTGTGTAGCGATTGATACGGTACTCGTATGTTGGAAACAGGTCTGGTGGAGAATTCCGGATGTTGGAATTTGGCACTAAGGCTTATTTGACTAAATAAAAGAGAGAATCTTCAGATTTGCTCGAGCTAATGTGCTCAACTGAGTTGTGGTAGCAAGGGTAGGTGCACGAGGTGTTAAAACAGTAATTTCAGACAACTTCAAGGTAGTTCTTAGCACGTTCGAGGACGAACGTATGTTTAAGTGGGAGAGAATGTAACGACACGACCGGTCATTTTGAGCTCTAGCGCGTCGTTTGGTGGTTTGAGGCCATGAGCAGCTTCACTTAAGGTATTATGACTTGAGCGTGTGGTCAGAATTGAATTTAGGGAAGTTCAAAGTTGATTTGGAAAGAAAGATTCTAATTTTGGAAGCTTTAAGTTGGAAGAATTGACTAAGGTTTGATTTTTGAGTAAACGACCTCGGAATAGGGATTGGAAGGTTCCAACAGGTTCGTATGATGCTTTTGGACTTGGGCGTATGTGCGAATCGGGTTTTGGATGACCAAGGGAGCGTTTCGGCGCCTATTGTGGAAGGTTGGCGTTTTGGAAGAATTTCATAAATTTTGGTTGAAGTGCATTTCAATGTTATTGATGTCCGTTTGGGATTCCGAGTTTGGGAATAGCTCCGTAAGATGATTCTGGTATTGGGAGCGCGTCCGGATGTGGATTTGGAGGTTCGTAGGTCATTTTGGGGTCATTTGGCGAAAGTTAGAAATTTGAAGGTTTTGAGAAGTTTGACCGGGAGTGGACTTTTTTGGATAACGGGGTCGGATTCCGATTCCGGAAGTTGGAGTAGGTCTGTAATGTCGAATGTTACTTGTGTGCGAAATTTGAGATGAATCGGACGTGATTTGATAGGTTTCAGCATCGATTGTAGAAGTTTGAAGTTTTAACATTCATTAAGTTTGAATTGGAGGGTGATTCGTGTTTATAGCATTGTTTGATATGATTTAAAGGCTTGACTAAGTTCGTATGATGTCTTAGGACTTGTTGGAATATTTGGGTGAAATTCTGAGGCTGTTGTCTTATGGTGTAACCGCACCTGCGAGGTTAGGGCCGCAGGTGCGGAGCCGTAGAAGCGGCCATGAGGGTCGTAGAAGCAGAGGCTGGCCAAAGGGCCTAGGGCCGCAGAAGCGGGCACAAACACGCAGGTGTGCGAGCGCAGATGCAATGCATGGGGCACAGATGCGAGGACTGTTGGGCCGAGCTTGAACCACACCCGCAATGGAATTTTCGTAGGTGCAGAGCCGCAGGAGCGGCTATTGGACCGCAGAAACAGAAATCGTGGCTGGGAGTGAGGGTTCTTTAAGAACGGGGTTTTGGCCCATTTTCTTCCATTCTCTCTTGGTTGGGCGATTTTTAGAGAGCTTCAAGTGGGGATTTTTCATCATCTATTCCAAGGTAAGTTATTCCCATCCATTGCAAGTTAAATACAAGATTTATATATGGATTCAAGCATGAAAATTTATAGAAATTTGGGTTTTTTAAGAAAAATGTAGAAATTGGTATTCTTGGATTTTGATCACGAATTTGGGCATGAAATTGTGAATAAATTATATAATTGAGTTCGTAGTGCTATGGGTAGTGTTTGTCTTCGAAAATTTTCGGAATTTTTATTGACTTTTCGAGTGGAGTTGGAAATTATTGTAAATTGATTTATAATGAGTATTAGAGTATATATTTATAGATTTGCACCTTTATTGACTAGTTTTGGAGCGATGTGCATCGGTTTGAGTTGTTGGAAGTGCTTGGGAGCCGGTTATGGAATTTCGGAGCGAGGTAAGTCTCCGTTCTAAACTTGTAAGAGGGAATTAACCCTATAGGTGAATCAAATATTTTGTGCTTCTATTTGTGGGGGCTACGTACGCACGAGGTGACGAGAGTTCGTGCGTAGCTACTATTATGCTTATATCCGGGTAGTCTAGGACCCATATCATATTGTACTTGCGATGTCTGCGCCCTACTTATTAATTTAATTGTTTAAAATATTTAGAAACTCGATAGAGGAATTATAAAAAGGTTAAACTTCATTTACTTGACCATTAAATGAGAATTTGTAAATTCTTGGAATATTTGCCCCTTAATAAATCTTGAATTGGTTGTTTAATGTGTTTTCTCTTTTGTGGAGCGGGCCAAATGCCTCAGTAGTAGATAGATGCATTTATGGTTCTTGCCGTTCGAACCTCGGCAGTGTACAGTTTAAATATTATGTTGGATCGGGCCGTACGACCTCAACATAATTTGTGCATGATAAATCTTTGGAACCAATTATAATTGATATTGCTTCTTTGGCTTGAGATATAAATTGTTAAATGACGAAAATAAATTTGGAAAGTTCCTATTAACAAAAGAATTGTTTACTTACTTCACGTTATGGAGTTTACAACCATTCTATACAATCCACGCATAATTATAGTATCAGTATTTTATTGTTAGCCCTTAGTAAGTGTCGGAGTCGACCCCTCGTCACTACTTCTTCGGGGTTAGGCGAGATACTTATTGGGTATGCGTTGATTTACGTACTCATACTACACTTGCTGCACATTTTTGTGTAGGTACATATATGTCTAGTGGCCTTGTGGGCGCGGAGGCGCGGTTATTGCAGGGACTTAGGTGAGTTGCATTCTATTCTATGATTCGCAGCCAGCAGAGTCTCCTTCAGAGTATTTATATTTTTCCTGTCCAATTTGTATTCCGGACAGATATTGTATTTTATTTTACATTCGTAGTTGAGGCTCATTCACTTGTGACACCGGGTTTTGGGGTGATTATGGGTTATCCTGTATTAAAATTGTTAAAAATATTATTATTTACTGTGTAAATTCCATCTTTTACTATTTAATTTAAGGAAAATATGACTTTAAAATATTAAAATGAGAACCAAAATTAAGTATTTATTTTTTTGTCTTGCCTGACAGCGGTGCCCGACGCCATCACAACCTTTAATGGATTTTGGGTCGTGACAAAAACGTCGGTAAACCCCCCCGTAGCCTAAGAAACTCCTCACACCCTTCACCGAAGTTGGAGGTGGAAGTTTAGAAATCACCTCAATTTTTGCGTTGTCAACTTCAATTCCATGCTTTGAGATTTTGTGGCCAAGGACAATGCCTTCCTCGACCATGAAATGACATTTCTCGCAATTAAGCACCAAATTTGTTTCTTCACATCTAGCCAACACGTTATCCAAATTTGCAAGACAATCATCAAAGAATCCCCAACCACCTATAAGTCATCCATGAAAACTTCAAGGTAGTCCTCCACTATGTCCTTAAAGATAGCCATCATACACCTTTGAAAAGTTATTGGTGAATTGCACAAACCAAATGGCATCCGCTTGAAGGCAAAAGTACTGAGGGACATGTAAAAGTTTTTTTCTCTTGATCTTCCGGAACAATAAGAATTTGGCCGTAGCTCGAATACCCATCAAGAAAGCAATAGAAAGCATGACCGCCCAATCTATCGAGCATTTGATCTAAGAAAGGAAGTGGAAAGTGATCCTTCATTGTGACTTTGTTGAGCTTGCGATAGTCCATACTCACCCTCCATCCGGTCACCGTTCTTGTAGGAATAAACTAATTCTTGTCATTGGTGACCACCATCATGCCCCATTTCTTTGGGACTCATTGAACCAGAGAAGTCCACAAACTATCGGAGATAGGGTAGACCACTCCGACATCCAACCACTTGATAATCTCCTTCTTGACAACTTATTGCATAACCTCATTGAGTCTCATTTGATGTTCAATAGATGGTTTGGCACCATCCTCCAACTTGATCTTATGCATGCAAAAGGCAGGGCTTATCCCCCAAATATCCGCCAATGTCCACCCAATAGCCTTCTTCCTCTTTTGTAGCACCGCCAATGTGGAATCTACCTGCACGTTAGTCAAATAAGAGGAAACAATAACCCGTAAAGTAGAACAAGGGCCAAGAAATTCATACCGAAGATATGGAGGCAATGACTTCAACTCCAAGGTCGGGGGCTCTTCAATAGAAGGCTTTGTAGGAGGAGTTGTCATATTTTCAAGATCCAAAGATAATTTTCGGGGTGCATAGTTGTATAACCCCATTCCTTGCAAAGAGTTCACACATTCCATGAAGCCATCCATCTCGTCATCATCAAAGTTGAGCAAGACGGCCTCCAACATATCACCAACATTGATTGTAGCACTTGTATCATCAATAATAACATCGGTCACCAAGTCCACAAACGAACACACCTCATTGCTATTTGGTTGCCGCATGGACTTGCACACATGGAATATAAATTTTTCATCACCAACCCGGAATGTAAGCTCTCCGGCTTCAACATCACAAAGAGCCTTTCCCGTAGCAAGGAAAGGTCTCCTAAGAATAATCGGTATTTCATAATCAACCTCACAATCTAGAATGACAAAATCAGCCGGAAGAATGAATTTATCAGCATAAACCAAGACATCTCCAACCACTCCCAAAGGTCTCTTCATAGTTCGATCGTCCATTTACAATCTCATAGAGGTCGGTCTTGGTTGCCCAATCCCCAAAGTTTTGAAAACTGAATAGGGAATCAAATGGTACTTGCCCCAAGATCACAAAGAGCTTTAGCAAACTCGACACTTCTAATTGTACAAGGAATCGTGAAAGCACCGGGATCCTCCAACTTAGGAGCCATTGAATGCACAATTGCACTCACTTGATGAGTGACTTTGATAGTTTCAAAATTCATTGACTGCTTCTTTGTCACGAGATCCTTCATAAACTTGGCATAACCATGCATTTGTTTCAAAGCTTCAACTAATGGCACATTGATTGAAAGACTCTTTATCATTTGAATGAACTTCTTAAATTGATTCTCACCATTTTGCTTGGCAAGTCTTTGAGGGTATGGAGGTGGAGGCTTAGGCAATGGTGCCTTAACCTTTTGCACTACCGGCCGCGGTATGTCAATAATGTGATTCCTAAACGGGTTCACCTCCTCTTGAGTCTCTTCCACACTATCATCAATATCGATCCGAACTTCATCATTAGGTCGCACCACATTGTTCAGGATCTCTTCATCTTGTACCACTTGCTCATCATCCACAAGTTGCTTTTGACTTGAAGTGTGTGCATTCCCACCTCTTTCACTTCTTGTAGTAACGACCATGGCATGCCCCATGTTATTTCCACCCTTTGGGTTTACTACTGTGTCACTTGGTAGTGCCCCCTTAGGACGAGAATTTAGAGCTTGAGAGATTTGCCCCATTTGAACTTCTAGGTTGCAAATTGATGTGTTGTATGAGGCAAGTTGGGCATCCGAATCGGTAGTCTTTTCCGTCATTTGTTTGAACAAATTTTCAATACGCCCCATCTCGTTGTTTGAAGAACTTGAACCATGGGAAGGATAAGGAGGCGGGTTGCTCGGTTGTTGATACATCGGGGGCCTTTGAAAACCCGACCCTCGGTTGCCTTGATTGTTACCCCCTCTCTCCCCCCCCAATTTCCTTGATTAGTTCCACTCTAATTTCCTTGATTATTATTGTTATGCCAATTCCCTTGATTGTTGTTTCCGCTTCAATTGCCTTGATTGTTAGAATTCCAATTGCCTTGATTCTTTTAAGGTCGCCATTGTTGTTGGTTTGGCCCTTGAAAGTTGTTTCTTTGTCCTTGAAAGTTGTTCACATATTGCACTTCCTCTTTTTGTTCATTATAGGAATTATCTTGCTCAAAACCATTATCTCTCTTGCACATAATTCTCCACTAGATTTTGCACTTGTGGACCCTTGGTCCTCCTCTGTTCATCATCATGTTCACTCCCTCCATGGAATTGACTTGCTTAGGATTTTGCACTTGATTTAGTTGGGCCTTTGCTAGTTGCATCATGGTGGTTGTCAACTCGGCAATGGCTTGCCTATGGTCTTGCAACTCTTTGTGAAGGTGGATCATGTTTGGGTCACCTTGTGGAACATTGACCCTAGATTGCCAAGCCGATGACGTTTCCGTCATCTCATCCAAAATCTCACACGCCTCCTCATAAGATGTAATCATGAAGTTCCCACCGGTAAGTTGATTCACTACACATTGGTTGGTTGTGTTAATTCCACGATAGAAAGTTTGTTGAATCATGTTCTCTGCCATATCGTTGTTGGGACATTCCTTAACCATTGTTCTATAACATTCCCATATCTCGTGTAGTGGTTCATTCGGCTCTTGCTTGAATGCCAAAATTGCATTCCGCCAACTCATTCCAAGTGTGAATGGAATGGTCCGGCAAACGTTCCAACCAATCTAAAGCTTTCTCCCGTAGAGAGAAGGAAAAGCCTTAACCCTAATGCAGCCTCGGAGAAATTTGTTTGTTTTCTCCCCCAACAAGTATCCATAAACCCCTCCAAATGTTTGTACGTATTTTGAGTTCGAGCACCGGTGAAGAAACCCCGTTGCTCAAGCAAAGTTAGAATAACATTGATGCTTTAAAAGTTGCCCGCCCTAATACAGGGAGGGACTATTGCACTTTTATATCCTTCATTGGGTAATATCCGGTGTGGAGCCACTCGTGGTGGAGGTGGGGGTGGATTGGGGACATTGTCATGAGGCACTCAGCCTCTTTTATTGGCTTGAGGTTCAAGAGGAACCTCATCAACTTTCTCGTCCTCGACGTCCACATCCCCCAAAGGCGAATTTTCGAGCTCATTGTTTGCCATGATTATACCCATGATTTCTCATACAAGTTAGTAACACGGAAGGAAAAAAAGATATTCCAAAAACACACCCAAATATATAGCTAGCACCGTTTTAACTCCCCGGTAATGACGCCAAAAATGGATGAGTCCACAACACACCTCAACAAGAGATATGATACGATTGTATGCAATAATAATTACCCAACTATGAGTCGGGGTCGAATCCACTATAAGTTATAAGGGGTGTCAGGAGTATATATTTGAAGCAAGTGAATGGACTACCTAAATTTGCACTTCCACAACAAAGTTTTGATTTCTACTTCTACTATAACTCTAATGATTGTAAGCTAAGGTAAGTACACCAGAGATGAATGTTTTTGATGATTTTCCAAATAGTTTAAAGGCCTAGGGCTGTGACCATGACCTAGGTATTTGCCTGATGGGATAAAGACATTAACACTTATTTTGTTGATTGGGGTGTATTATAGCTCTCAACTCTATGTTACCTACTCAATACCTCTCGGTTAGAGAGTGATTTTGCCCAATTTGACTTTCTCAAGTCCAAATGGGTATCAAACAAAATAGTTGATATGAGCTCAAGTAGGGTTCTTACTATCTTTAGTTTGAACCCTTTAATTAGGCTAACCAATCTCTCAATTAACCCAATTCCTTATTGGCCAAGTTATCCTAGACTAGGTCTCTCTTTCTCAAGTAGAGACTAAGTCAAATAGGCATGAATCAATATTAGCAACCATTAATTCTAAAATTGAAGCATGGACTAAGCTAAATAATCAACACCCAATCATAAACAAGCATTAAATTAATCACCCATAAGGTTTATACACTAGGGTGGATCACAACCCTAATGAAAATCTAGTTATTCATAATGGGTATTGAAGAGAATAAAGAAGACTAGCTAATTAAAACCGTAATGAAAGATTAAAATGATGAAATCTAATGTTAATACACCAAAATAATGTAAAACTTCCTAAAGTAGTAAAAAGAAACGGCTACAACAACTTTTAGTGTTCAAACTTGACCTAATTTTGTGAAACTCGTCTATTTATACAGGGCCAAAAATCATAGACAAAAATGTCCCTCGGGAGGTTCTGCGGCCGCATAATTCCATGTGCAGTCCACATATTTATTCAGCTTGCAGGAAGGTGAGTTATGCGGTCACACATTTCTGAATTGCAGCCGCGCAACTTCTGCGGCTGCACAATTCTTTTGCGGTCCGCACCTCACAAAGGCTCCAGGACTTGTTCTTCTTGTATATTCTCTGAACTTTGCATCTTTATTAGTAAAAGCCCAATTCTGCGGCCGCACAATTCATGTGCGGTACGCACATTACTGAAAGTCCTGTTAGGTTTTGCTTCTTGGTTTGCGGCTGTAGATGGAATTCTTTGGTTCGCAATTTCTTCTGTGAACCGCACATTTATGCTTCTACGCCCTTTATTGCTTTATACTTTGCAACACTCCTTTTTGAGTCGGATTTTATTTAGGGAGACTAAACTTCCAGCATTCCTACAATTTGTACAATTTTATTATTTTCCGGAACATAATTCAATATATTCGGAACAAAACAAAATCTAAAAGGTGCTAATAAGCAGTCAAAATCCCTATTTATTAAAGATACAGAAGTTTTCCTATCAATTTTTGATAACTTGTAGCATTTATTAGTGGCTCAGTAACCTCAGCTCCAATAACTTTTGTCAAATTCGACTATTGTGAGATTCTGATTGACTTCAATAGGTGTCAATGTTGGTTTGGCACCACTCAAGCCCAACTCAAGTATGAGTTCCAAAGTATATTTTATTTGGTTGAGTAAGTCCCATGCTTAGACCTCAATACTTCAATGCCTAAAAAATACCTTAGTTCTCCTAAGTCTTTCAGCTTGAAATGTTGGTGTAAAGCCTTTGCTTCATCAATAAGCTCTTTTTTACTTCCAGTCAACAATAGATCAGGATAATCACAATGTCTCTACCTAACTTCTTGGTGAACATAGAATAATCAGAAGTACTCTGCATGAATCCTGCACCCCCCAAAGCTTCTGTAGGTTTTAAATTCCATTGCTTGGAGGCTTGTTTGAGGACATACAAGGATTTCAGCAACTTGCACACCTTTTGCTCCCCTGCCTTTGGAAACCCTGTGGCAAATCCATTTAGCCTTCCTCAAATAGGTCTCCTTGAAGTAAGGCATTAAACACATCCAATCCTTTGAGGCTGCTAAGGCTATCACATACCTGACTGTCACCATCTTTGTCACTGGTAAAGAAGTCTCATGATAGTCAAATCCCTCATGTTAATTATATCCCTTTGCCACAAGCCGAGCCTTGAATCTTTCTATCCCCCCATTAACTATGTATTTTATTTTGTAGACTCATTTAGAGCCAATAGAAACTTTTCCAGGTGGAAAGTCCACCACCTACCATATTTTATTCTCCTCTAATGCTTGTACCTCATGTTTCATAGCAGTGATCCACCTCTCATCCTTGACTGCTTCTTTGAAAGTGTGAGGTTCCTTAAGCACTAAGAAGACTGACATATAGCTTATGTACTTTGGAGACATATTATCATTGGATAGGAAGTTAGAGATTGGATAAGTACATTTTAAGGACTTCTGAGGTTGTACCATATAGTCTTTTTGCCATATAGGTGGATGTTTCACTCTAAGAAATTGTCTAGTAGGCACACTAGAACTAGGTTCAGTAAGATGCACGTCTCTTGCTGTATTCAATGTGTCATGATCATCATGTATCTCAGCTTTTTGTGCAACACCAGTGTCTTGAATACCTTAAACCACTGTGTCTCCTAAATATTCTGCAAACTTAGGTCTAACATTCCTAGACTCCTCATCTGCATCATGACTTGTCACTGCTGGTTCATCAGATTCTTCCATTACTGGTATAGGTTCCTCATCTACATCATAATTTCCCATTGCAGGTATATGCTCAACGGAATCTCCTCTTGGTTCCTCCCCTGTCTAAAGACCTTGTGAAGTCTCTTCAGGACCACACATATCTGGTAATGCGCCTTTCAAGAGCTGGTAACATTATCTGCAGAAAGCCAACTTCAAGGTCTTCTAGTGGAGAGGTGGACCTGTTGGTGAGTGAGTGTTGTTGCACCTCCTTGAATAAAAATTCACATTCCCTGAAAGATATATCCCTACTAATAGAAAAGGATTTAGTAGTCAAGTCATACAAACTATACCCCTTTTGTATGGTTGAGTATCCCATATGAACAACTTTTCTTGCTCTTGCAGCAAACTTGTCCCCTATCACTAAATTAGTAGCATAACACAAATACCCAATTACTCTTAGATGAGTTATGGATGATTCTCTACCTTATAGCATGGCAAATGGGCTCTTTCCATCTAAGATCCTCGAAGGTAACCTATTGATTATATAAACAGCAGTTTGCACATATTCTCCCAAAAGATGCTTAGTACATTACTCTGAAACTTTAAGGTCTTAGCAGTATTCAATATATGTCTATGTTTTCTTTCAACTACGCTATTCTGTTGAGGGGTATATACACGGCTACTTTGATGAATAACACCATGTGACAATAAGAATTCATTTCATTGCTTATTGAAAAATTCTTTTCCATTATCTGTACTCAACACTTTGACAAAAGCATCAAATTGAATTTTAACCATGCAAAAGAATTATTTCAAGAAAATGATAGTTTCATTCTTAAATTGCATCAAGAAAATTCAAGTTGCCCTAGAGAAGTCATCTACAACTGTAAGAAAATATTATTTCCTGTCATGAGTAGCCTTCTTATATGGCCCTCATACATCCATGTGTACTAGCTCAAATGGCCTAGTATTCCTTTTCCCACTATTAGGAAAACTTAGTCTAGTAGACATAACACTTATTTTGCACATCACTATATACTTTATTTTGCAAGAAGGAAACATGCTGCATTATAGGAATAGAAGCATGGCCTAGCCTTTTATGCCACATACATCTTGTATCCAGTTGAGTCTTTTATACCAACATGAGCTACTAGCTGTTTGACTCATTTTCCTTTCAGCACATACAGTCCCTCATCTTCCTTACTAATCTCCTTCACCATGACATTGTAAAGATCATGAAACACACAAAGTTCAGGTAAAAAAATTGGTAGCATAACTCAGATCTCTTGTTAACTTTGACACTGATATTAGATTAAATTTAAACTCAGCAACATGAAGCACATTTTTCAGTTTATCAACAAGTGACAAATATGAGCTTCCAACATGTTCAATTTTTGTACTACCACTATTTAACAGTGTCACCTTATCTCTTTCTATGTTATTCACCTTATTGACATCACTCATTAAGTCTAGTGTAGAGGATATATGATGTGTAGCCCCTGAGTCCACAATCCATCTATCATTTTTTATTCGAAACATGTACATTAGAAGATAATGCAGCAATTATACCTATAGAGTTTGCTTGACTTTGAGCCTAAGTATTACTTGGTGAATCTTTGTTGAGCAAGCCTTGAATCTGCTGGTATTGTGCTTCTGTAAAAAAGTAATCTAGTTTAGATTGTGATGCTACTTGTGGAATCTTAGCTATGAATCCTTCTACATGATTAGCTGCAGTAAGTACTCCCCTAGGTTGAAAGCCTTTCTTCCCTTTGAAGTCTTCAGGGTAACCAATAATCTTGTAGCAATTTTCTTTTGTGTGGCCTTTCATATGACAATGTTCACACTATAGAAACTATTTCTTTCCTCAAAAACATTGACCTTTCCCAGCTTGCATAGCTAGTGGATCTGCTCTCTCAGCCATAGATGCACTTCCCATGGACTGTTAACTCTTATCCCGTATTATTACTACATATGCTTGATTAAGAGTTGGTTCAATGGTCTTCATTAGGATTTGCCTATGAGCTTGGTCATAGGTGTCATTCAGTCCATCTGGAAACTGCATTACCCTTTGTTGATGCAAATGAGTCACATATTTTTTTGATTTTGCACAACCACAATTTGGAGACGACGCTAATACATCATACTCTACTCATAATTCTTTCAATTTGGTAAAGTATACAACCATAAAATCATATCCTTTTGATAATTGCGAAATTGCTTCGTGCAATTGGAAAATACGCACTCGATTCACTTTATCAAAACACTCCTTAAGGTCCTCCTAGACTGCATGTGCATCTGATGCATAGATGATCCAACTAAGCAATTCTTTCGAAATAGAGTTCATAACTAGGAATGTACTTGTAGACATGTAATTGTTGACCCTCTTCAAAATTTTATATATTTTAGTGTTTAAATATTTGTTTTAGGTCTAATATTGCTATTTTCACTAGTTTTAATCTTTTTCTTTATTTTTATCTTAAAACTGAAAACTACTAAAATATTTTCCTTTATTTTAGTTAATTGGTATTTTTTCTAGTTAATTTTAGTTATCTTCCTTTGGATAAAATTGAAAAATGACAAAATAGTAACATGATATTTAGAATATTAAGTTTTAATGTTGTTTAGTGATACTTTAATCTTTATCCCAAGAAAACAAAATTCTCAAGTTTAGGAATTGAACTATAGCTTTTAGTTAAGCATTTCCTCTAGGTTTATTATTATCTTAATTTTTTACATTTGATTAAAAAAAAGAAGGTAATAATAAGAACCAATGATGTTTTTGCCACATGGAAATATGTCATGTTATCATTCCTCATGTAATCCCCTACCCTCCCATAATTGCATATTTTTGTATTTTATCTAACTTTATTTTCTAGCAATTTTTAGTCACCTATATACCAATTTTTAGTTTTTGTCTTTACTCCTTAACAAACTCTCACACTTTTTGCTCTTAAAGAGTTTATTTATTTTTATTCTTATGTTCTCAATTGATGGCTGATCTCACTTCATATTTTGATTCCACTACTCCTCACTCCACGAATCCAACGCAACTAGGGGACTATACGGTTTATTCGCACAATTCTTTCTCCCCAAGCACAATTTTGAGGGACAACTTTTTCACTCTATTTCAATATATAAAACTCAGTCATTGGATATAGAAGAGGAGGGAGTGGAGGATGACCCGAGGGAAAAATAGAGGAAAGATTAAGAATAAAAACCTAGAAATTTCATTCATAGAGGCGGCGTGGCAACAAACCACACATAATCCATTTACCAGCACACACAGAGGAAAACTCATATTCATAAGATCTGTTCATCGTGTAATTGAAATTGTAGTTCCTCACCATTTTTCAACCCAGTGATTTCAACCATAAAAGACGTAAAACCTCCATCCATACACCCTTTACTCCACCTCAAATCCTCCATCAAAACAACGTGAAACAGCCCGAAACAACTCCAAATCACCAGTTACTGTCATGAAGTTAGTTGGTTTAATTTTTCCTGGTTTAGTTTGAGTTTTCTAGTGAGCTTCAAGGTCGTCTAAAGCCATCCAAAGTTTTCGATTAAGTTGCACGTCGGGGTACTGTCTTTGGTTTTCGGTTCGAGTTTTGTCCGGGGTTCTATCGTGTAACGACCCGACCGGTCATTTTGAGTATTTCAACTTCGCTCGGTAGTTTGAGGGTATGAGTATCTCCGTATGATATATTATAATTTGTGTGAATCGTCGGTTTTGGTTTTCAGCTTATTCGGAATCGATTTGGAAGAATGAATTTTATTGTTGACGCTTTAAGTTGGAAGAGTTGACCAAGTTTGACTTTTATGAATTTGACCCCAGAATATAGTTTTGATGGTTCCATTAGGTCCGGATGGTAATTTTGGACTTGGACATATGCTCGGATTTAAATTTAGATATTTCTAGAAGGATTCGACACTAATTGGCAAAAGTGAGAAATTTGAAGGTTTGAAAAGTTTATAAGTTTGACCAGGAGTTGACTTTGAAGTATCATAGTTCCTGGAATTAGAATAGTTTTCTTATGTTATTTGGGACTTGTATGCAAAAAATTGAGTTCATTCCGAGTTGATTTGATATGTTTCGGCATGAGATTTGGAAGTTGAAAGTTCAAAGTTCATTAATTTTGGATTTGAGATGCGATTCGTCGTTTAGATGATGTTATGCATGATTTGAGGCCTCAAGTAGGTTTGAGTTATGTTATTTGACTAGTTGGTATATTCGGACGGGGTCTTGAGTGGCTCGGAAGAGTTTCAGACGAGGTTCAAATCGTTTAGATCAATTTTGGCTAAGGCTGCAGGTGGCAGAATCTGGTGTGATCGCACTTGCGGCTGGTTTTGCATAGGTGCGATGGTCTCAGAAGCGAGGTGAGAGCTGGGTGAGAAAGATCGTAGAAACAGAGATTTGGGCGCAGGTGCGATGGGCTGGAGCGCAGTAGCAAGGTCTTGCGCAGGAGCGGATGGTGACTCGCACCTGCGATGTCGCAGAAGCGGATATTTTGTCCTCATATGCGAGGGTTAAGTTTTTCTCTGGTTCTATAGAAGCGGATGTACTGTTGTAGAATCGACGCCGCAGAAGCGGCTAATTCGCAAAAGCGAAGATGCATGGGCAGAAGCTATATATCAAGGGCTTGGCCATTTTATTCATATTTTGAGTTGGAGAGCTCGGATTTGAACGATTTTGGAGGCAAATTTCATCACAAGGATTGGGGTAAGTGTTTTATACTCGGTTTTGATTATATTTCATGAATCTATCTTTGTTTTTGGTAGTTGGATTATGAATTTTAAAGAGAACATTAGGGAGTTTTGTCTAAAGTTTCATAGAGTGAAATTTTGAGTTATGAACATCGATTTGGAGCCGCATTTATGTGAAACTAGTATAATGGGACTCGTAATTGGATGGGTAGTCGAATTTTATAAGTTTTGTCGGGCTCCGAGGTGCGGGCCCGGGTTTGACCTTTTGGTTGACTTTGGGATTTTGAGTAAAGATTCGACCTTTATCATTTTGAATTATCTTCTTAGGCTTTATTTGATGTATTTGAGTTGCTTTTGGCTAGTTTCGAGCCGTTAGGAGGTCGGTACGCGCGGGATGGTATTTTTGGAGCATCGTTTGACTTACTCGATATTGGATTTGGCTTGTTCAAGGTATGTAATACTTCTAAGCTTGGTGATGAGGGTATGAAACCCCGAATTACGTGCTATGTGGTTGATGTTGAGGTGACGTGCATGCTAGGTGACAGGCGTGTGGGCGTACACCATAGTAATTGTGATTTAGTCAATTCTATGGAATTGTTAAATAACTATCTTATCTGAACATTTTTATTGTACTCTATGTGTTCGAGCACTTGAGCTGTGATTTATGCTAGAAATCACGTTTAGGCTATATGCTGGTACTATTGGGATCCACATTGGTCGTTCTTTGTTGTTGAGTTATTTGCTTAAGTGCAGTTATGTGCTCAGTCGCATTTATCATACATATCATATCTCAGTCTCTGTTATTGTATATTTCCACATCTTGTATCATTGATTTGGGATGCTTAGCATGAGTATTATGAGCCAGAGAGACTGGAGAGATTGATGAATGAGTGAGGCCGATGGCCTGTTGTGAGTGATAATTATGGGATCGGGTTGCATGCCGCAGCAGGCTTTATTGATTCATGCCAGGATTTGGCTTATTATAGAGCTTGGGCTGGATCGGCCCCTCCGGAGTCTGCACATCCACAGTGGGCACAATTGCTAGTAATTATTTACATTTGGGCAGGATTTGCCCTAGTTCATTTGCATTGGGCTGGATCTTCCCTGGATTTATTATGTTTGTGCTGCGTATCGAGCATGGTGAGTGCGAATACGAGATAAAGAGATTGAGTACCCTGAGAGTGTGAGTACATGAGTTCATCACTGAGATGCATTATTTTTGACATGCGTACTTGAGATGCAGGCATAGAGATGCATTACCTCACGCTACCCAGTTTTGGTGACATTCATGATATCACCTGCATATTGACATGTAGGCATAGAGATGTACTTTCCTCATGCCATTTGAAAAATGAAACCTCTTATTTATTGTTGAAAGCTTTTTTTGGGAATAATACGGTTTTCAAACTTACTCATATATTTTGGGGTTTTCAGTGAAAGATTTGGGATTTACTGTTATACTTGAAAAGCATGCCTATTTTACATAACTGTGAACAAGTTGAATTATTTCTTGTACCATCTTTATTATATTGTTATGAATTGTTGCTGGTTATTGCAGTTGGACTCTGATCCTTGTCCTAGCTCGTTACTACTTTTAATCTAAGATTAGGTTTGTTACTTATTGAGTACATGGGATCGGTTGTACTCATACTATACTTTTGCACCTTGCGTGCAGATGTTGGATGTTGATATTGCTGCGTATGGCAGGAACTGGATTTGAAGATGTACATGCGTTCTAGTTATGGCTATCACTTGTCCTTGGTAGCATTAGATTCAAATTCTGTTCATTTATATTTCAAACAGATGTTGCACTTATTTCAATTTAGTTTTGTAAAAATCTAAATTTTAGAAGCTCATTATTTATACTACCAGTCCTTGAGAAATTCTTTGTATAAGAGCAGTTGTATTATCTTTTCCTCTCTTAATAAATCTCATTAAATTGAATAGTTGATTTTTGGTTTACCTAGCGGCTTGGGTTAGGTGCTATCACGACTAGTTGAATTTTGGGTCGTGACATATCGATTGTTAAGTTTAAGACGATCAAAGTTACATTCATTTGAGGTCCATTCTTTCCTCTATTTTTCTTTTTAGATTTATCGCACATTTGTTGCTTGTGTTTGGTTTGCAATTCATGGCTTAATTGTTATTTTATGAAAGGTTTGAAGTTTGTTTGTTTCTGATCTATTTGAATTAGAATTTTTAATTGACAAATAGTAGAAGAATGTTAAAATTTATAATTGTATTGGGTTGTGGGGTTAATTGATTAAAAATAATCCGAGTTTCAATCATGAACTTTGAATATAAATTGCGTTTAAAGACTATTTTGGGCTAAGTAACATTTTTAATTCGATCGAGATTTGGTTTAGAAAGTTTGATTTATTTGACTATTCTAATTTTGCGTTTATAATGATATTTTGGGAGCGCTAGGAGCATGCTGTCCTCACTTGGGTAGGCAAATAGTAGGACATTTTTTGATTTTAGTTTTGAGGCCAAAGGTTGTTTCCCTTAGTTTATTATTTTATCCGGGGAATGCCCCGAGGAACTTCTAAATATTTTCAGGGGAATGCTCCATAGTGAATGTAATTGGAGGCCATAATGGACATCGTGGAAGAAGCATTAGAATAAGCTAGCATAGGATTTTTAGAACTTTTCTTTTTTCTTTTTCTTTTCCTTTCTTTTAATTTTCTTTTATTAGGTGGAGACAACCTCGAATCTCTTTTGTGTCTATTTTTATTTGTTGTGTGTTTGCCTTAATTTGAGTATTCTTTAAAGGCAACTAGATCAAGTATGCAAACATGACTTTTACGGGATTTGGAGAATTCCTAATTCCTTCTCCCCGAGTAAAATAAATCCCATAATTACTTGAAATTTCTGGTGCAAACTAGTTTAGAGTCTAAATGAATTTTAGACGGAAAAATCATTTTTTAAAATGGTGATTTGGCGCACTAAAATTAAATGTCAAGTGACGACTCTAAAAAATCCTTTGAAACACAACTTTTGTCACTTTTAAAATTAGAAACCCTTTCGCTGTTAAAAATACTTTATCTTTTAAAGGGTAAGGTAAAAAAAGAGGTATGACAGCTTTGACGACTCTGCTGGAGAGTTACAGGATTGAGCTAATACTTGATGTTGTTGGCTTTTTAGGATACACGGTTGAGGCTTTTGTGTGTTTTTATTTATTTATTTTTGACTTTGTTGCTTAGTTGCTTATTTGTTTATTGCTTTTCTTATGTGCCTTACTGCTTTAAAAACTGTCATCATATGCATAACCTAATTTTCTTTCCGCAACAAGTCTTCCGGAGTACGTTTGAGCGTACACGGCCTTTTCATGAGTCACCCTTGTTTTTAGGGAGTGGCGTGGGAGCGTGGTGTGGGCGGACAGTAGAGCAGCTACCATCGACCACGTGCCACCCTGAATCCCAGTCTAGCCAAACACTTATCTTAGGTCATTCTTATTTGCATCTTGTTATTTAGACCTAGCAGGGCTCAATCCCAGGCATCGTGTCCCTTTGTAGGAGGCCTATGCTAATTATGTCAAAATGAACCGCGACCCAAAAAGATATTTAATCATCCCTATGTGTTATATTCTACATTCTTTAAGGGTAAAAGGGTTATTTGTTAGACCAATGTTTGTTGAGGACAAATGAGATAGAAAAGAGGGTTAGCTATAAAAGTGAAGCAAGTAGGGCCATTCTTTTGTTCCGAATGGTAATTTTGGACTCGGGCATATGCCCGAATTTGCATTTAGATATTTCTAGAAGGATTCGACACTAATTGGCGAAAGTGTGAAATTTGAAGGTTTGGAAAGTTCACAAGTTTGATCGGGAGTTGACTTTGACGGTATCAAATTCAAATTGTGGTTCCGGGAATTGGAATAGCTTAGTTATGTCATTTGGGACTTGTGTGCTGAAATTTGAGTTCATTCCGAGTTGATTTGATATGTTTCGGTGCGAGTTTTGGAAGTTGAAAGTTCAAAGTTCAATAATTTTGATTTGCGGTGCGATTCGTTGTTTCAATATTATTTTGCATGATTTGAGGCCTCGAGTAGGTTTGCGTTATGTTATTGGAGTAGGTGGTATATTCGGATGGGGTCCCGAGTGGCTCGGAAAAGTTTCGTACGAGGTTTTGATCGTTTGGATCAATTTTTGCTAAGGCTGTTGGTGGCAGGATCTGGTGTGATCGCACCTGCGGCTGGTTTTGCACAGGTGCGGTGATCACAAAAGTGACAAAGGAGTCGCAGACGCGAGGTGAGAGATGGGTGAGGAAGATCTCAGAAGCAGAGATTTGGGCACATGTGTGGATGCGCACGTGCGATGGGTAGGAGCGCAAGAGCAAGGTCTTGCGCAGGAGCGGATGGTGACTCGCACCTGTGATGTCGCAGAAGTGGATATTTTGTCCGTAGGTGCGAGTGTTGAGTTTTTAGCTAGTTCCGCAGAAGCGGATGTACTGTCGTAGAAGAGATGCCGTAGAAGTGGCTAATTTGTTCGCAAAAGCAAAGATGCCTGGGCAGAAGCTATATATCGAGGGCTTGGCCATTTATTCACATTTTGAGTTGGGGAGCTCTGATTTGAGCAATTTTAGAGGCAAATTTCATCTCAAGGATTGGGGTAAGTGTTCTATACTCGGTTTTTATTATATTTCGTGAATCTATCTTCATTTTGTGTAATTGGATAATGAACTTTAAAGAGAAAATTGGGGGGTTTTGTCTAAAGTTTCATAGAGTGAATTTTTGAGTTTTGACCATCGATTTGGAGTCGGATTTGAGTGAAACTAGTATGGTTGGACTCGTAATTGAATGGGTTGTTGGATTTTATAAGTTTTGTCGAATTCCGAGGCGTGAACCATGTTTGACGTTTTGGTTGACTTTGGGCTTTTGAGTAAAGATTTGACCTTTATAATTTGGAATTGTTTCCTTAGGCTTTATTTGATGTATTTGAGTTACTTTTGGCTAGTTTCGAGCCATTTGGAGGTCGGTACGCGTGAGATGGCATTTTTGGAGCATTATTTGGCTTACTCGATATTGGATTTGGATTGTTCAAGGTAAGTAACACTTCTAAACTTGGTGCTGAGGGTATGAAATCCCGAATTACATGCTATGTGATAGACGTTGAGGTGACGCGCATGCTAGGTGACAGGTGTGTGGGCGTGCACCATAGTAATTATGATTTAGTCAATTACATGGAACTATATAACTATCTTATCTAAACATTTTTACTGTACTCTATGTGTTAGAGCACTTGAGCTATGATTTATGCTAGAAATCATGTTTAGGCTATATGTTGGTACTATTGTGACCCATTGGTTGTTCTTTGCTGTTGAGTTATTTGCTTAAGTGCAGTTTTGTGCTCAGTCGCATTCATCATTACATATCATATCTCAATCTCTATTATTGTATATTGTCACATCTTGTATCATTGATTTGGGCTGCTTAGCATGAGTGTTGTGAGCCCGAGAGACTGGAGAGATTGATGAATGACTGAGGTCGAGAGCCTGTTGTGAGTGATAATTATGGGATCGGGCTGCACCCCGTAGCGGGCTTTATTGATTCATGCCAGGATTTGGCTTATTAAAGCGCTTGGGCTAGATCGGCCCCTCCGGAGTCTGCACATCCACGGTGGGCGCGATTGCTAGCAATTATTTACATTTGGGCTGGATCTGCCCTGGTTCATTTGCAATGGGCTGGATTTGCCCTGGATTTATTATGTTTGGGCTGGATTTGCCCTGTACAGTACAGAGTGACTGAGTGTGCTAAGTATCGAGCATGGTGAGTGAGAATACGAGACAAAGAGATTGAGTACCATGAGAGTGTGAGTACATGAGCTCATTACTGAGATGCATTATATTTGACATGCGTACTTGAGATACATGTATAGAGATGCATTACCTCACGCTACCTGATTTTGGTAACATTCATGATGTCACCTGCATATTTACAAGTAGGCATAGAGATGTAATTTCCTCAAGCCATTTGAAAAATGAAACCTCTTATTTATTGTTGGAAGTTTTTTTTTGGGAAAAACACGGTTTTCAAACTTACTCATATATTTTGGGGTTTTCGATGAAAGATTTAGGATTTACTAATATACTTGAAAAGCATGCCTATTTTCCGTAATTGTGAACGAGCGGAGTTATTTCTTGTACCATATTTATTATATTGTTATGAATTGTTGCTGGTTATTGGAGTTGGACTCTGACCCTTGTCCCAACTCATCACTAATTTCAACCTAAGGTTAGATTTGTTACTTATTGCGTACATGGGGTCGGTACTCATATTATACTTTTGCACCTTGCGTGCAGATGTTGGATGTTGATGTTGCTGCGTACGGCGGGAACTGGATTTGAAGATGTACCTGTGTTCCAGTTATGGCTATCACTTGTCCTTCGTAGCATTAGATTCGAATTGTGTTCATTTATATTTCAAAGAGATTTTGCACTTATTTCAATTTAGTTTTGTAAAAATCTAAATCTTAGAAGCTCATGATTTGTACTACCAGTCCTTGGAAAATTCTTTGTATAAGAGCAATTGTATTATCTTTTCTTCTCTTAATAAATCTCATTAAATTGGATAGTTGGTTATTGGCTTACCTAGCGGGTTGGGTTAGGTGCCATCACGACTAGTTGAATTTTGGGTCATGACAAGTTGGTATCAGAGCTCTAGGTTCATAGGTTCTATAAGTCATGACCAAGTGTCTAGTAGAGTCTTACAGATCGGTATGATGACATCCATACCTATCTTTGAGACGCTACAGGGCATTTTGGATAATATTCCCATCTTTCTTTCCTTAACGTGCGGCATTGATTCAGCTTGAAGCGTAACTCTTTTAATTCCTTCCACGCATTCGTATGCGTATGTGATTTTTGTGTGCTAATGATGGGCTAGTCTGGAGGACTTGAGGTCGGGTTTTGACTGTAGGTTGAGCACGGGGATTTTAGTTGTGTGAGCACGTGATTTTTGACTTATAAGTCCGGTAGTGTCCGTATTAGTGGAATTGGTGGCTCGAGGAGTGGCTGGATGGCTATATGATGAGTATGATGTGACTGCGGGATGTGTGCAGACGGATTGAATGTGACGAGAAGAGTTTTCTTGAGATGTAAAAAGGACTATTGGGTGCTTGAATGCTTTCTTGATATGATGTATAGTCTCGAGTTATGAGTGTATTAAAGGATCTTTTCATGTTGCTTAATTGTGGAACGAAGTAGATTTTCATGTCTTGTTGATGGGTACAAACTCAGGAAGATTAAGTGATGGCGTAGTAGTTGTGGCTGTGAAAGGGTATAAAGAAATGTCAGTTTGAGGCTAAGTAGGTGAGTTATAACCTGTGGGGTAATCTACGGATGTGTGATCCTTATGAGGTTGTGTTGGGGCTTTCTTTTCTACCAGGGGTTATAGTTGTACGATTTGAGTTTGGATCGGTTGTAATAGTTGACCTGACCATCACGAGGATGAATGCGAGATTTGCAGATGATTTGAGGTATTAGATGGTTTGTG
The DNA here is from genome assembly GCF_000390325.3 of Nicotiana tomentosiformis. Classification (NCBI taxonomy): domain Eukaryota; kingdom Viridiplantae; phylum Streptophyta; class Magnoliopsida; order Solanales; family Solanaceae; genus Nicotiana; species Nicotiana tomentosiformis. The sequence continues at coordinate 88,660,697 of NC_090819.1, read as the reverse complement.
TTACATGAGCGAAGGATTGAGTTGAATTTCGGTGGGGGATTATGGCAGTAATAGAGCGTGGGCATTGTGAGTTATCAAGTGTTCTGGTCTATGGCTTCAAGCCAAGTGGGGGAGTCTACTATCGACAATTTAATCGCATAGTTATGTGTTGTGTTTATTTCGGTTTGAGGTATACTGTGAATCAGTTATGACTTGCAGAGGCTGGTTTTGAGGATGACTTAAGCAAGATTTCTTTTGGATATGGTTTATATTACACTTTATGGGTATATGGAAATCATGTAATGATTTGATTTGTTATTCGTGATGGATGTAGTGCGCATGGTGTAGAAATTTTCTCGATTGCGCTAAGTGGGGTTACTTCTTTGGGGTGTGGTCGTGCTAATTGAGCGTAGGTTGTTTGACCCATTGGGTGGTGCAGTTGAGATTTGAGCAGAGTGGATGACTCTCTAGAAGGCTCTAAAGAGTTTAAGATTCATATGTGGCATTTGAGGATTTTCTGGACTTATATATAATTAATATCTGAGATTTGTGTTGGTTGGTGTCGGGACTCATGGTATCTCTATATCATTATGGATTCTACAATTTAGCATCAAGAAGGTGAAGGAAACGATTTTGGATTCACACAAGGTCACTTCAGAGTGGGTGTCTCGGTTGTGGTACTCTTTGAGTGCTTAAGATGGAATGCAATGGCTTATAAGCCTTAGGGCGGTGTGGTCTTATGCTAGAATCGTTTGTGGTGAGTTGTGGGTAAGGATCGTGATGTTCTGGCAAGGAGAATGTTACACCCTATATTTTCGTACGTAAAAGTGCGTCATAAGCAAACTAATGTAGGACCAAAAATGAGATCATCTTTGAAAGTATATAAAGTAAGTTAATCATGTTACCTCGAAGGTTACAAATATTGAAGATCATGAACAACAAGTACCAAGAGGGTTGGAAGGTTCAGAAGCTAAAGGAATTGAAGGAAATAATGTTTCGTCAAAAGTCGACAAGTTGGAAATGTTATAACATATACTTTTGGGGTGAGACTAGGGTGCTTAACATGATAAGGAAGTTATGTTATAAGTTATGTTAGTCGTATTATAGTCGTGTGTTATGTTTTTAAGTCAAGCGAGTTGTGAAACAAAACTCGATGAAAGTCAGCACAAGTTACGTTCATAAGTTTTACTCAAATTTGGGTCAACTGTAACTGCGATTTTCTCCCAATATACTTATAGTTATGGGGTGTTACACCCATAAAATTGAATATCTATGAGTCTATTTTCTAAATCATTAAACATTTTGTCAATACAACATCGGAGTAGAGAGATATATGCATTTTTCTTAGACTGTGCAAGCTGCAAGGTGACAAGTAGGTGTGTCATCTACTTGCTTAAATGAGAGTTCGAAAATGGGCCAGTTTGGGTCGTCCAAAGAGACATTTTAAAGGCCTATTTATTTCATATAATAAACTGATAAGGGGGCATAATAACCAGACTTAAACCCCTGCAAACATCCTCCCAAATATTACACACAAACCCTAATTGAATTTCTCTCTTTTTCAAGTTCTAGTTGGAGGTAAAACCTAGAGTTTGAAGAACCGAGATAGGAGCTGAGTTATTCAACAAATAAGGTAAATTTAATGCTCTCTTTTATCCATTTATTTCTGCAGGATATGTATGGAAAGTCATTCTATAAGTGTAAGAATTCACGGGACGGTGATAAGAAGTTGTGAGTTCGAGTTATTCACCTGTAGCAGACTGTTTTGTGGACTGTTTTGAGTTGCTGTTGGATTGCATGTTTTACTACTATTTTATGGAGATTTTGAGGAGTAAGTGTGTGGATACATACCACATAAATCTAGGGTGGTGGGTTGGTCGTTCGTCATAACATTTTCGGGTTGTTTGACCCTACTACGGTAGTCGTTTTGTGTATGAAGAGATTGGGGTGTGTTGGGCTGTTTTGTAGTATTTTGTGTTGTACATAAGATTGGAAAATAATGTATATATGTTGATATTGTTGTGTTCTTGTGTTGTTGGTGTTATCTTGAATTTGGAGGAAGTAAGGATTATAGGGGAGATGCTTCCCGTTTCAATACAAAATAAGCTTGTCGTTCGTTGTGCGATAGTTGTACCTTTCGTAACTTAATGATAGTATTATTATCATTGTTGTAGATTACAGTGTGAAGAGGCAAGTTCAACTTGGTGATTGGAAAGATTGTGATAAGGTATGTTAAGGATAAACCTTTCTTCATTTTGGCATGATCCCGTAACTACATGAGTTTGATAACGAGGTATAAAGAGAAGTTCGTATTCCTGAACTTATGTACATTATCCTAGTCTCATAAGTTACAGTATTCTCATATGTACAATATCGGGACTTATATATTCGGTTAAGTATTGTCTTCTTCCAGTCAAGAGAGAAAAAGGCTATATATATATATATATATATATATATATATATATATATATATATATATATATATATATATATATCGAGCTATAATCGATGGGCAGGCCCCTATTGGGCAACCTCTGATCAGATTGTAATTTATTTACCGAGCCTACTGTGGCCGAGCGCCTCTGAGCGAGCCCAGAATAGCCGAGATACCTAGCTTAGTATGGCCATGCACCTATGAGCGATCCTACTATGGCCGAGCAGTTACACGTACCGAGACTTATAGGGCTAGACATTTATTTTACTTACTATATTGAGAGAGACTAGTTAGTATCAGCACGTAAGTATATCTCCAGATCATCTTTGACTCCTAGTTACTTTCAGTTATTATATTATCAGTTCAGTTTCCGCTTTAAGTTATTTTATTGTCTTACATACTCAGTACATTATTTTGTACTGACGTCCCTTTTCTGGGGACGTTGCATTTCATGCATGCAGGTTCAGATAGACAGACGGGTAGACCTCCTCAATAGGTGTTGCCCGATTTCAGCTTGATCGGTAAGCTCCACGTCCTTCGGAGTTGCTGGATCTAGGGTTTTGTGTATATATGTATATATGTTATGGGTAGGTCGGGGCCCTGTTCCGATCACAGTATATCCATCAGTATAGGCTTGTAGGTATATCCTGTCAGTTAGCGCAATATGTTGGGCTTGTTGGCTTTGTATGTATATTTTGTTGGGTTGTCAGCTGTAGTAGTTATGACAGTTTTGTCGGCCCAACTTTATATTAATGTTTAGTCAAAGCTAGTTTCTATTTTGTTTTATATTTTGCTTCGCAAATTATCTTGCAATGTGACCCCATGGCCAAAGTATGACATTGTATGTTCAGAGTCCCTCAGTCGCAAGTTAGTACGCTAGGTTAAGTGAGGCACCTGGTGCCGGTCTCTCCCCCAGGTTCGGGGCGTGACAAACTTGGTATCCGAGCAAATCTGTCCTAGGGAGTCTACAAGCCGTGTCTAGTAGGGTCTTGTTTATAGACGTGTTGTGCACCACATTATATAAGTAGGGAACTACACGATATTTAGGAGTTGGTTACCCTTCTTTCAAATCTAAATCGTGTTGTAGAACTGAGTTATAGGAAATTTGAGTTAAACTTACGTGTTGGTGTTTGCATACACAGATGATGATGACTAGGAAGATTATGGCTAGTCAGAGGAGAGACACATCAGTGGGTGAGGGGACCAGCAGGGTACCCCCAGTAGATGGGGCCTAGTCTGAGGCCTAGGGCGAGACCCCTACTCAGCCATTACCGGCTCCTCCACCACCCGAGGAGATTCCTAGGGATACCGCACATCTAGTTTCCCCTCCACTTCCATCAGATCAGGACTTGAGGAGTGCAGTGCATTTGTTGACATAGTTGGTAGCTACCCAGCAACATGCTATGGCATCTACTAGTGCAGATCTTCTGAGGGGTCTGGGAGTTCAAAGGTCCGAGAGTTTATTGCTTTGAATCCCCCAGAGTTCACAGGGACAGATCAGAGGGAGGACCCACAGGATTTCATAGATCAGCTTCACAGGATCTTTCGGGTATGCCTGCCACAAAGAAAGAGGCAGTTGAGCTAGCATCTTTTCGACTCCGAGATATAGCCATCCTTTGGTACGAGGTATGGGAGAGGTCCAAGGGACGTGATGCACTTCCAGCTATTTGGGAGAATTTTTCAGATGCCTTCCTTGACCAGTACTTACTGCGGGAGATCCGACAGGCTCGAGTTGATAAGATTCTAGTCCTCAAGTAGGTCAATATGAGTGTCCGAGATTATAGTTTCCATTTTGACTCATTAGCCAGATATGCACCATCCATAGTTGCTACTATGCGAGACATGATCCACATGTTTATAGTAGGGTTGGCCCCAGAGTTGACCAAGGCATGTGCTACCGCTGCATTGCAGAATAGTATAGATATCTCCCAGATTCAGGCATTCGCCCAGAATATAGAAAGGGGTAGGCGTCAGCAGTAGGGTATAAAGAGGACTGAGCAAGGGCAGCGTAAGAGGGTGAGATTTGCCAGGTCTCAAGAGCAGTCTCAGGGTAGTTATAGGCCCCGGTACTTCAAACGGCCACCTAGGCCTCCACCACCTCAGTTACAGGGTTACAGGTATGACCGCTATACTCAGTCAGGACCAGGTGAGAGCTCATAGGCATCGAGTTTGCAGCGACAATGAGGTTCAAGGCAGACATGGTCATTTTCGCCGCGATGTGACATATGTGGTAGAGGACACTTGGGCCAATACCGAGCAGGTTTTGATGCTTGTTATACATCTGGGCGTCCGGGGCATATGATGAGAGATTTCCCAAATAGAGATTCTAGGGGTATGGCACAACCATCGAGTTCAGCAACAGGATCATCTATGTCTGTGCATCCTTCAGGGCGCGAGTCTCAGTCTTTGGCTGGTAGAGGTCGAGGCAGAGGTAGAGATTCCAGCTCAGGTGGTAATTAGAACCGTATCTATGCTTTAGCGGGTCGACAAGACCAGGAGTCTTCACCAGACGTTGTGACAGGTATATTGACCATTTGATCTCATGATTCTTATGCCTTGATAGATCCAGGATCTACTTTATCATATATTACCCCATTTGTCGCGGGGAAATTTGGTATAGTTCCTAAAATACTAAGTGATCCTTTTGCGGTATCTACACCGGTCGGAGAACTGATTATTGCTAGACGGGTTTACCGAGGTTGTACGGTGATAGTTTGTAGTCGTCGGACCTTAGCCGACCTATGAGCTAGAGATGATGTATTTTGATACTATCATGGGCATGGACTGGTTGTCAGCTTGCTATGCCATAGTTTATTGCCGAGCAAAGGTAGCTAGATTTCATTTTCTGGGTGAGCTAGTCCTTGAATGGGTAGGTAATACAGCAACACCCAGAGGTAGGTTTATTTCCTATCTGACGGCGAGGAAAATGATCGCAAAAGAGTGTATTTATAACATTGTGCAAGTTAGAGATGCAAATGCTGAGATACCTACACTTCAGTCTATTCCAGTAGTCAAAGAGTACGCAGATGTGTTTCCAGATGAGCTTCCACGTATTCCTCCATAGCGAGAGATTGATTTTAGCATCGATTTGCTTCCGGGGAACTCAACCAATATCCATAGCTCCGTATAGAATGGCACCTACCGAATTGAATGAGTTGAAGGAGAAGTTAAAATATTTGCTGGAGAAAGGTTTCATCAGACCCAGTACCTCACATTAGGGTGCACCAGTACTATTTGTGCAGAAGAAAGAAAGCTCGCTGAGGATGTGTATCGATTATAGGCAGCCGAACAAGGTAACTATTAAGAATAAGTATCCACTTCCAAGGATCAATGACTTGTTTGATCAGTTGCAGGGGGATAGATGCTTTTCAAAGATAGATTTAAGGTCGGGTTACTACCAGGTCAGAGTTCGGGAGAAAGATATTCCGAAGACAGCTTTTAAGACCCGATATGACCACTTCGAGTTCCTTGTCATGTCCTTCCGGTTGACGAACGCATCCGCCGTATTTATGGACTTGATGAATAGCCCATTCCGACCATTTTTAGATATATTCGTGATAGTATTTATTGATGATATTCTGGTTTATTCATATTCAGAGGAGGAGCATGTGGACCACCTGCGAGCAGTGCTCCAAACCCTCCATGATTGTAAGTTGTATGCTAAAGTTTTCTAACTATGAGTTTTGGTCGAATTCTGTAGCATTCTTGGGGCATATTGTATCCGATGAAGGTATAAAGATAGACACTCAGAAGATTGAGGCCGTGAAATCCTGGCCTAGACCTACCACTCCGACAGAGGTTCGTAGCTTTCTAGGCTTAGCAGGATACTACCAGAGGTTTGTAGAGTGTTTTTCTTCCCTTTCGGCACCATTGACAAAGCTGACTCAGAAAGTAGCTAAGTTTCAGTGGACAGAGGCTTGCGAGTGGAGTTTCCAAGAGCTTAAGAACAGGTTGACCTCAGCGCCAGTTTTAGCACTTCTAGAGGGTCCAGAGGGTTATGCCGTGTATTTTGATGCCTTAGGTGTCGGGTTAGGATGTGTCCTGATGCAACATGGGAAGGTAATTGCGTATGATTCAAGGCAGTTAAGGAAACACGATAGGAATTATCCGACCCATGACATCGAGTTAGCTGTAGTTGTCCTTGCACTTAAGATATGACGAAATTATTTATATGGTGTTCATGTTGATGTATTTACAGATTATAAAAGCCTTCAATATATCTTCAAGCAAAAAGAGTTGAATTTGTGACAGAGGCGATATCTAGAGTTATTGAAAGATTACAATGTTAACATTCTCTATCATCCAGGGAAAGCTAATGTTGTAGCAGATGCCTTAAGTCGCTAATCTATGGGTAACTTAGCACATGTAAAGGCTGAGAATAGACAATTAGCTAGAGATATTCATCAATTGGCTTGTTTGTGGGTTCGGTTAGTAGATTCTGACGATTGTGGAGTTGTACTCCAAAACACTGCAAAATCATCTCTCATAGCTAAAGTCAAGGAAAGGCAGTACGAGGACCCAGAGTTGGTCGAGTTGAGAGAGCGAGTTCCACAGTAGAAGAAGCCATTGTTAGAGCTCAAGAGAGATAGGGTTCTCAGATATAGGGGTCGTCTGTGTGTTCCAGATGTAGCAGGTCTACGAGACATGATTATGTCATAGACACATTATTCGTGGTACTCCATTCATCCTGGGTCGAGGAAGATATATCATGACATTAAGGATGCGTACTGGTGGAATGATATGAAAAAGAACATTGATGAGTTTGTCACCCAGTGTTCTAGTTCCCAGCAGGTAAAGGTAGAGCACCAGAAGCCCGGAGGGCTAATGCAGACTATAGAGATCCCGACGTGGAAATTGGAGGCGATAAACATGGACTTCATCATAGGTTTGCCTAGTTTTCATTGTAAGTTCGATTCTATATGGGTGATAGACGATAGGCTCGCGAAATCAGCCCATTTCCTACCAGTCAGATCTACATATACAGCCGAAGATTATGCGAAGTTATATATTAATGAGATAGTGCGGCTACATGAAGAACAAGTATATATTATATCTGACCGTGGGACCCAGTTTACAACACGTTTTTGAAGGTCATTTCAGAGAGGTCTAGGGACTCAAGTGAATCTCAGCACAACTTTTCATCCACAGACTGATGGACAAGCTTAGCGCATAATTAAGACGCTCGAGGATATGTTACGAGCATGTGTGTTGGATTTTAAAAGAAGTTGGGATGAACATCTACCTCTTATCTAGTTTGCATATAATAACAGTTACCACTCTAGTATCCAGATGGCTCCGTACGAGGTTTTGTATGGGCATAAGTACAAATCTCCTATAAGGTGGTTTGATGTTGGAGAATCTAGGTTATATGGGCCAGACTTGATTCAGCAGGCCATAGAGAAGGTAAAGCTTATCCAGGAGCGACTGTTGATAGACCACAGTCGTCAGAAGTCATATTCTGACGTGCGGCGATGAGACTTAGAGTTTGGGGTTGAAGACTGGGTGTTCTTAAAAGTGTCGCCAATGAAGGGCATGATGAGGTTTGGCAAGAAAAGCAAGCTTAGCCCACGGTATATTGGGCCTTATAGGATTATTTAGAGAGTGGGCCAAGTAGCTTATGCATTAGAATTGCCCTCGGAATTAGAGTTTGTCCATCCGGGTTTTCACGTATCTATGCTACGGAAGTGCATTGGCGATCCTACCCGAGTGGTGCCCACTGATGATGTACAGATTACAGATGGCTTGTCATATAAGGAAGTTCCAGTTTCCATCCTAGACTGACAAATCCGCCAGCTACGAAATAAGGAGGTAGCCTCCGTGAAGGTTTTATGGAGAAGCAAGAATGTGGAAGAGATGACGTAGGAAGAAGAGGAAGAAATAAAGTCTAAATACCCCCACCTATTTCAAACTGAAGATATGGCTCGAGATGGGATACATCACCTCATCTCTATTCAGGCCAGTAGGTCATCATGTAAGCTCTTATTTTTTACTTTCAGTATTTATGATTGACGGCCGTGTGAGGCCAAGTGTTGCTATTTATAGACATAGGCCATGTGTGACATGTATAGTATATTTTCTAGCTACGTGCAGGTTGGTTTTAGTCTAGTGTACAGAGGAGACTCTGGCAAAATTTTTACAAAGTCTCTAAGAGTAAACATTCGAGGACGAATGTTCTGGCAAGGAAAATGTTATACCCTATATTTTCGTACGTAAAAGTACGTCGTAAGCAAACTAATGTTGGACCAAAAATGAGATCATATTTGAAAGTATATAAATTAAGTTAATCATGTTACCTCAGAGGTTACAAATATTGAAGATCATGAACAACAAGTACAAAGAGGGTTGGAAGGTTCAGAAGCTAAAGGAATTGAAGGAAATAATGTTTCGTCAAAAGTCGACAAGTTGGGAATGTTATAACATATACTTTTGGGGTGAGACTAGGGTGCTTAACATGATAAGGAAGTTATGTTATGATTTATCTTAGTCGTATTATAGTCGTGTGTTATATTTTTAAGTCAAGCGAGTTGTGAATCAAAACTCGATGAAAGTCAGCACAAGTTACGTTCATAAGTTTTACTGAAATTTGGGTCAACTGTAACTGCGATTTTCTCCAAATATACTTATAGTTACGGGGTGTTACACCTATAAAATTGAATATCTATGAGTCTATTTTTTATAGCATTAAATTGTTTGTCAATACGACATCGGAGTAGAGAGATATATGTATTTTTGCGAGACTGCGCAAGCTGCTAGGTGACAAGTAGGTGTGTCACCTACTTGCTTAAATGAGAGTCAAAAAATGGGTCAGTTTGGGTCTTCCAAAGAGATATTTTAAAGGCCTATTTCTTTCATATAATACACTGATAAGGGGGCATAATAACCAGACCTAAACCCCTACAACATCCTCCCAAATATTACACACAAACCCTAATTGAATTTCTCTTTTTTTCAAGTTCTAGTTGGAGGTAAAACCTAGAGTTTGAATAACCAAAATAGGAGTTGAGTTATTCAACAAATAAGGTAAGTTTACTGTTCTCTTTTATCCATTTTTTTCTTCTGGATATGTATGGAAAGTCGTTCTATAAGTGTAAGAATTCACGGGACGGTGATAGGAAGTCGTGAGTTCGAGTTATTCACCTGTAGCAAACTGTTTTGTGGACTGTTTTGTGTTGCTGTTGGATTGCATGTTTTACTACTATTTTATGGATTTTTGGAGGAGGAAGTGTGTGGAGAAACACCAAATAAATCCAGGGCGGTGGGCTGGTCGTTCGTCGTAACATTTACGGGTTGTTTGACCCTACTACGGTGGTCGTTTTGTGTATGAAGAGATTGGGGTGTGTTGGGCTATTTTCTAGTATTTTGTGGTGTAAATAAGATTGGAAAATAATGTATATATGTTGATATTGTTTTGTTCTTGTGTTTTTGGTGTTATCTTGAATTTGGAGGAAGTAAGGATTATAGGGGAGATGCTGCCCGTTTCAATACAAAATAAGCTCGTCGTTCGTTGTGCGATAGTTGTACCTTTCGTAACTTAATGATAGTATTATTATCGTTGTTGTAGATTACAGTGCGAAGAGGTGAGTTCAACTTGGTGATTGGAAAAATTGTGATAAGGTATGTTAAGGCTAAACCTTTCTTCATTTTGGCATGATCCCGTAACTACATGAGTTTGATAACGAGGAATAAAGAGAAGTTCGTATTCCTGAACTTATGTACATTATCCTAGTCTCATAAGTTACAGTATTCTCCCTTATCGGGACTTTATATTTGGTTAAGTATTATCTTCTTCCAGTTAAGAGAGCAGAGGGTCTTGATATATATATATATATATATATATATATATATATATATATATATATATATATAAAGTACTACAGTATTTTCACCATCATCGATTTATAATCAATGGGCATGCCCTATTGGGCAACCTCTGATCAGATGGTAATTTATTTACCGATCCTACTGTGGTCGAGCGCTTATGAGCGAGCCCAGAATGGACGAGATACCTAGCCTAGTATGGCCGAGCATCTTTGAGCGAGCCTACTATGGCCGAGCAGTTATACGTACCGAGCCTTATAGGGCCGGACATCTATTTTACTTACTATGTTGAGAGAGTTGAGTCAGTATCAGTAGGTAAGTATATCTCTAGATCATATTTGACTCCCAGTTACTTTCAGTTATTATATTATCAGTTTAGTTTCAGCTTTAAGTTATTTTCTTATATATTCGGTACATTATTTCGTACTGACGTCCCTTTTCTGGGGACGCTGCATTCCATGCGTATAGGTTCGGATAGATAGACGGGTAGACCTCCTTAGTAGGTGTTGCCCAAGTTCAACTTGATCGGTAAGCTCCATGTCCTTCGGAGTTTCCGGATCTAGGATTTTGTGTACATATTTTATATATATGTATATATGTTATGGGTAGGTCGGGTCCCTATTCCGATCATAGTACATCCATCTATAGAGTCTTGTAGACATATCCTGTTAGTTAGTGCGGCATATTAGGCTTGTCGGCTTTGTATGTATATTTTATTGGTTTGTCAGCTGTAGTAGTTATGACGGCCTTGTTGGCCCAGCTTTATATTAATGTTTAGTCAAAGCTAGTTTCTGTTCTGTTTTATATTTTTCTTCGCAAATTATCTTGGAATGTGGCCCCATGGCCAAAGTATGACATTGTATGTTCAGAGTCCCTCAGTCGCAAGTTGGTACGCTAGGTTAAGTGAGGCACCGGGTGCCGGTCACGCCCCCAGGTTCGGTTAGTGACAGAGAAGTATCAACTTGAGGGTAATTCAGAAGGAGCTCAGAGAAATAAGGCAGCTTGGTAGTAGGTTGAATCCATATGGTAATGGTATGCTCGGTTCTTTGGGTTCTCATGATGTGGTGAGTCTCTACAGGTGTTTTGTGACAGTACTATTAGGTTTGGCGACTCACGTGGCTTGGTTGATTTAGAGAGATTCAATTATGATGACTTGATTATGTGCAAATGGATTTCAATATGCTCTCGAGGATTTATACTACGGTTCAAGGTGTATATTTCCTACGGGCATAAGGAACACGTTACATGTTGTGATTTTCTCCTGGATGAGATCAAATGGAAGGTTCCTGGCTAATTGAGTATGTAGTTTGCTTGTGACTTAGAATTGATTATAAGATTCTCGTACTTTTCCTATGATGGCATGATAGATGTGGTGTGTTGTGTGGGATTCAGATTTTGCATGTGCAAGATCACAGGTCAGTTTTGAAGGGAAGATCATAAATTCTTAAACAATATGAACAGTTTCTGATGTTTAGATGAATGCTATAACTACTTGGTATTTCCTGAGAAGGGTGCACATATTAGAAGGCGCATTGAGTTTTGACTTACGGACACTTCATTGGTATTGCGATACTCGCCTAGTTGATCGACTGCTGATATTCATATTTTGCTATATGGTACGGAGGAATTATCGAAGTATTCCTCGTGGGATGATTGTGTATGAGAGAAGTGTTAGGCATCCAGGCATTGGAGTTGGGATCAGATATGGTGATTCGTGTGTTCTATGGATTTGGAGACCGAGAGTTCTCAGGAGCAGATTGTTTCGTGGTTGTGGACTATGAAAATATGGCAAAAGCTAGCTAGAGGATTTCATGTGTTATGGTTAGGTCATTGTGGACTTTTGGGGGGTTATTTATCTATTTGTGGATGACCAGAGTTGATTTGGGGCCCATTGGTAGGCCCAATGAGGATGTGTAAACTACACCATGTCGGATTGGTTGACTCCATACTTCTATTGTTGAGGGAGATGCCATCCGGTTAGAGTTGAGCTTATTTGTATTTTAATATATTCTATGAGTTACTCTTCTATACTACGAGGGGTGTGATACGTTGGTTATATGCACACTTGGTGCGGTTCTATTTTGAGCGAGAGAGGTATTAGGGTGTTGGATGATTGATTACGCATTGATTATGTTCTTTCCGGACTATGGTATTGAGTTATTTGCTTCTCAGTGGTTATGGTCATACACTTTTGGTACTAGAAGTCAAATTATGCGTGGTTGTTGATTTTGAACATTATGACTTGAGGTATTTCATGTGGACCAGAGTTTGGATAGGGTCGCGCATTGCAACGAGGTTATGTTGGGATATGATCCTTTATGTTAGATTCGTGTGTTTTGGTTCTACAGTGTGTGACGGATTCTTAGCGTTGTGTTGTGGTGGTACTTGTTGAGCTTGCAGGATAGTTCTCTCATCAAGGTCATTTTCTATGTTTGAGTAACTTGAATTGTTGCGTATTGGTGCACAGATTGCACGATTTTGTGGCTTAAGGTTGTATTATTATGGCATGTCAGAAGGGCAACTGTATTTAGCAAGATGAGGTCGTCAGACCTAGAATGGATGCTATCAGATCTGATTGCAGTGTATTTGGAAGGATAATATCATAACTCGGCTTAGAATTGGCTATAGTTCTGGTCGAAGGAGGGAGAGTTCCATGACTTGCTGATCTAATAACTGGTTACGAGTTTCTGCGTGTTTCTTTCATCATCGGCAATGTACGAAGGCCTTAGAATGGGGTTATGTTCAATGAGGTTTATTATCGGTATTGGGTTGTTTTGAGCAGCTACGGTGATCGGAAGTTATTGCTGTGAGTATTTAAGATATGTGGTACACTATGCAATTGTGTCTTGGGTTATGGTTATGGTTTGGTGCAACTTGTTCAGACTTATACAGTGTGTGGATACGAGATTCAGGTCTTATAAGAAATTCCAGATGTTGTAAATTGGATTCTAAGGTTTACGGGCTAAGGTCAAAGTAATGATCTTCAATTATGTTGTGTTGTCGGGCCCATATGGAATAGGGTGACGTGGGATCACCCCCGGGTATGTGCATGGTAAGGTTACACGATAATTTAATGGCGTTGGAACGACTTTCGGCACATTCGAGGATGAACGTATGTTTAAGTGGAGGAGGATGTAACGCCCGATCAGTCGTTTTTAGCAGTTGCACTTTTCTTGGTAGTTTGAGGACATGAGTAGCTCTGTATGATGTATTATGACTTATGTGAATCACCGGTTTTGGTTTTTAGGTTATTCGGGGTTGATTTGGAAGAATGAATTTCATTGTTGAAGCTTTAAGTTGGAAGAGTTGACCAAGTTTGACTTTTGTGAATTTGACCCCGGAACGGAGTTGTGATGGTTTCGTTAGGTCCGAATGATGATTTTGGACTCAGACATATGCCTGTATTTGCATTTGGATATTTCTAGAAGGATTCAGCACTAATTGGCGAAAGTGGGAAATTTGAAGGTTTGAAAAATTCACAAATTTGATCGGGAGTTGACTTTGATGGTATCGAATTCGGATTGTGGTTTCGGGAATTGGAATAGCTTCGTTATGTCATTTGGGACTTGTGTGCAAAAGTTTATGTTCATTCCGAGTTGATTTGATATGTTTCAGCGCGAGGTTTGGAAGTTGAAAGTTCAAAGTTAATTAATTTTGATTTGTGGTGTGAATCATTGTTTTGATGTTGTTATGCGTGATTTGAGGCCTCGAATATGTTCGCGTTATGTTATTGGACTAGGTGGTATATTCGGACGGGGTCCCGAGTGGCTCGGAAAAGTTTCAGACGAGGTTCAGATCGTTTGGATCAATTTTGGCTAAGGCTGCTGGTGGCAGGATCTGGTGTGATCGCACCTGCGGCTGGTTTTGCACAGGTGCGATGGTCGTAGAAGTGACAAAGGAGTCGCAAAAGCGAGGTGAGATCTGGGTGAGGAAAATCTCAGAAGCGGAGATTTGGGCGCATATGTGGATGTGCAAGTGCGATGGGCTGAAGCGCAGGAGCAAGGTCTTCCACAAGAGCGGATGGTGAATCGCACCTGCGATGTCGCAGAAGCGGATACTTATTCCGTAGGTGCGAGGGTTGAGTTTTTAGCTGGTTCCGCATAAGCGGATGTACTATCATAGAAGAGACGCCGCAGAAGTGGCTAATTTGTTCGCAAAAGCAAAGATGCCTGGGCAGAAGCTATATATCGAGGGCTTGGCCATTTTATTCACATTTTGAGTTGGGGAGCTCGGATTTGAGCGATTTTGGAGGCACATTTCATCACAAGGATTGGGATAACTGTTCTATACTCGGTTTTGATTATATTTCGTGAATCTATCTTCGTTTTTTGTAATTGGATTATGAATTTTAAAGAGAAAATTGGGGGGTTTTGTCTAAAGTTTCATAGAGTGAAATTTTGAGTTTTGTCCATCGATTTGGAGTCGGATTTGAGTGAAACTAGTATGGTTGGACTCGTAATTGGTGTTGAGGGTATGAAACCCTGAATTACGTGCTATGTGATTGACGTTAAGGTGACACGCATGCTAGGTGGTGGGCGTGTGTTGTTTTTTGTTGTTGAGTTATTTGCTTAAGTGCAGTTATGTGCTCGGTCGCATCCATCATTACATATCATATCTCAATCTCTATTATTGTCTATTATCACATCTTGTATCATTGATTTGGGTTGCTTAGCATGAGTGTTGTGAGCCCGAGAGACTGGAGAGATTGCTGGCTGAGTGAGGCTGAGATCCTGTTGTGAGTGATAATTATGGGATCGGGCTGCACCCCGCAACAGGCTTTATTAATTCATGCCAGGATTTGGCTTATTATAGCGCTTGGGCCGGATCGGCCCCTCCAGAGTATGCACATCTACGATGGGTGCGATTACTAGTAATTATTTACATTTGGGCTGGATCTGCCCTGGTTCATTTGCAATGGGTTGAATCTGCCATAGATTTATTATGTTTGGGCGGGATTTGCCTTGTACCGTACGGAGTGACTGAGTGTGGTGAGTATCGAGCATGGTGAGTGAGAATACGAGACAAAGAGATTGAGTACCCTGAGAGTGTGAGTACATGAGCTCATCACTGAGATGCATTATATTTGACATGCGTACTTGAGATACATGCATAGAGATACATTACCTCACGCTACTCAGTTTTAGTGACATTCATGATGTCACCTGCATATTGACACGTAGACATAGAGATGTACTTTCCTCATGCCATTTGAAAAATAAAACTTCTTATTTATTGTTGAAAGTTTTTTTTTGGGAAAAACACGGTTTTCAAACTTACTCATATATTTTGGGATTTTCGATGAAAGATTTGGGATTTACTGTTGTACTTGAAAAGCATGTCTATTTTCCGTAATTGTGAAAGAGCCGAGTTATTTCATGTACCATATTTATTATATTGTTATGAATTGTTGCTAGTTATTGGAGTTGGACTCTGACCCTTGTCCCAGCTCGTCACTACTTTCAACCTAAGGTTAGGTTTATTATTTATTGCGTACATGGGGTCTGTTATACTCATACTACACTTCTGCACCTTGCGTGCAGATACTGGATGTCGATGTTGCAGCGTACGGTGGGAACTGGATTTGAAGATGTACCTGCATTCCAGTTATGACTATCACTTGTCCTTGGTAGCATTAGATTCAAATTCTGTTCATTTATATTTCAAAGAGATGTTGCACTTATTTCAATTCAGTTTTGTAAAAATCTAAATCTTAGAAGCTCATGATTTGTACTACCAGTCCTTGGAAATTTTTTTGTATAAGAGCAGTTGTATTATCTTTTCTTATCTTAATAAAATCTCATTAAATTGGATAGTTGGTTATTGGCTTACCTAGCGGGTTGGGTTAGGTGCCATCAGACTAGTTGAATTTTGGGTCATGACATATCGGTTGTTAAGTTTCAGATGATCAAAGTTACATTCATTTAAGGTCCATTCTTTCCTCTATTTTTCTTTTTAGATTTATTGCACATTTATTACTTATGACTAGTAGAAGAATGTTAAAATTTATAATTTTATTAGGTTGTGGGGTTAATTGATTAAAAATGATCCGAGCTTTAATCATGAACTTTGAATATAAATTGGGTTTAAAGACGATTTTGGGCTAAGTAACATTTTTAATTCGATCGAGATTTGGTTTAGAAAGTTTGATTTATTTGACTATTCTAATTTTGCATTTATAATGATATTTTGGGACCGCTAGGAGCATGCTTAGACCGTCCTCACTTGGGTAGGCAAATAGTAGGATATTTTTTTATTTTAGTTTTGAGGCCAAAGGTTGTTTCTCTTAGTTTATTATTTTATCCGGGAATGCCCCGAGGAACTTGTAAATATTTTCAGGGGAATGCCCCGTAGTGAATGTAATTGGAGACTGTAATGGACATCGTGGAAGAAGCATTAGAATAAGCTAGATAGGACTTTTAGAACTTTTCTTTTTCCTTTTTATTTTTCTTTTTTTTATTAGGTGGAGAAAACCTCGAACCTCTTTTATGTCTATTTTCATTTGTTGTGTGTTTGCCTTAATTTGAGTATTCTTTAAAGCCAACTAGATCATGTATGCAAACATGACTTTCACGGGACTTGGGGAATTCCTAATTCATTCTCCTCGAGTAAAATAAATCCCATAATTACTTGAAATTTCTGGTGCAAACTAGTTTAGAGTCTAAATGTGTTTTAGAAGAAAAAATTATTTTTTAAAACGGTGATTTGGCACACCAAAATCAAATGTCAAATGGCGACTCTAAAAAATCCTTCGAAACGCAACTTTTGTCACTTTTTAAATTAGAAACTCTTTCGCTCTTAAAAATACTTTATCTTTTAAAGGGTAAAGTAAAAAAAGAGGTGTGATAGCTTTGGCGACTCTGCTGGAGAGTTGCGGGTTTGAGCTAATACTTGATCTTGTTGGCTTTTTAGGATACTCAGTTGAGGCTTTTTGTGTGTTTTTATTTATTTATTTTTGACTTTGTTGCTTAGTTGCTTATTTGTTTATTGCTTTTCTTACGTGCCTTACTGCTTTATATACTTTCATCATATGCATAACCCAATTTTCTTTCCGCAACAAGTCTTCTGGAGTATGTTTGAGTGTACACGGCCTTTTCGTGAGTCACCCGTGTCTTTAGGGAGTGGCGTGGGAGCGTGGAGTGGGCGGACAGTTAGAGCAGCCGCCATCGACCACGTGCCACCTCGAATCCCAGTCTAGTCAAACCCTTAGCTTAGGTCAATCTTTAGGTTATTCTTATTTGCATCTTGTCATTTAGACCTAGCAGGGCTCAATCCCAAGCACCGTGTCCCTTTGTAGGAGGCCTATCCAAATTATGTCAAAATGAACCGCGACCCAAAAAGATATTTAATCATTCCTATGTGCTATATTATGTATTTTTTAAGGTTAAAAGGGTCATTTGGTGGACCAATATTTGTGGAGGACAAATGTGATAGAAAAGAGGGTGAGCTATAAAAGTGAAGCAAGTAGGGCTATTTTTTTAATAAAATAAAAAGAAGAAGAAAAATCCAAAAATATTTTACACCTTTTTTACAAAAAGAAAAAATAAAAAACAACTCACTTTTCAAGTCCAATTGACCTTTTTTGCAAACCTTTCCAATTTTGACCAATCCTCACGTACTACGCGAGCCCGATTCTCGTCTTTTGAGACAAGATTCTTAGGCACCCACATAGGGTCCGATCTTTCCTCATCTTCCTAGTGAGTCTCAAGGTCTTGGTTTGGGGGTTGTAGGCAAGTCTTGCATGTGTAGCCACTTTGGCCATTTTGACTGTTTTTGCAAAATCTGATCATTTTTGCAGAAGTGACTAATTGAATCATATTTGGGAAGTCCTGAGTCCATAACAAGTTGTCTTCTTACTTTAAGGTCCGCCCTTGTTGAATCTGCGTCTCTAGCCACGTTTGGCCATATTGGTCATTTTTGCAAACATGTCATTTCTGCAAAGTAATTCTGAGGACTATGATTATTTTGAGTTTAAAGCCATGTAAGCCTTAGTGAGGTATTCCCATGACTTAGAGGTCACCCTTTTTGAGTTTGCACTTCTTGCCACCTTTTAGCCACATAGGTCATTTCGCAAAAATAGCCTCACTCGTGTCTTGCAGTAATGTTGCAGACCATCGTCAACACACTACTCACTACAACTACTGGAGTTCCAGTACTTCCATACTACACTAAAGAACCAAACAACAGGGGCTCAGTAGTTCACTGAAAGAAATAAAAAACCATGGCTTCTTAGCTCCTAATTCTCACAACAATGCTGCAGACCATCGCCAACACACTACTCACTGCAGCACCACCAAATGCAAACGGACATCAACAGTCCAATAACACTCACTCAACATTTTCTCACAACTACAGTTGCTGCAAAAGCATGCCATCAGAAGCATTCAGCTGTTTCAACCAAATCCCAACAACTTGCTCTTACCCTCCCGTGTCTTTACCATATACAGAACTCAAATCAGATGCAGCATCTACAGTATTCCTCCCTCACTCCCAACCCAATCTTCTTCAATGCTCTCAGAGCACACAAGAACCTAGGAGAAGAATCTTTCCTCCTAACTTGTTTGCTACATTTTGGAGGTTCCAGATATAGGCATAGATCACTAAGGCATCTTCATGGCTTAGTCAAACATCACCTGCAGGATCCCATTGACACTTTGATACGCTTTGTGGTTTCTCCAGCATATACATAAGTGTTCATTGACGCTAAAACTGCAAGTGTGCTTCTACGAATACATCAACAAACTCGCGTTTCACAACAAGATCAATGTGTACGGACTCCATACAACACCTTATTATTGTTAGGGTGATTTTGAAGGTATTTACTATTTGTTTGTTGTTGTATCAATTCCCAGTGGTATTAGCATGTTATCATGCTTGTTCTGGGGATTGTTCGACAACTTACAACACTAATACTTAAACAAGGTAGTTTACAATATACAACAGGGAGCTGCTGTACTTATTCTGGCACTTGGATAATCATTTATTTTAGTTGTCTTATGGCTTATGGAAATTCAATTGTACTTAGCTATTTGGTTGATGGAAATTAGCCACTACAAACTATGTCTCACGTAAAGGAAGCTCATACTTATGTTCTCTACACCAACTATGGCGCTGGAATTTCTGTTTTTCAGCACCAAAGTAAAGATATCCGAAATGCAACGCTTTACGACGTGTGAATTTATACATACCTACTCCTCCGGATTGCAAAATATGGCGCATGGTGAGAGATTTGTTGGTGCTACATGGAATTGTTTGCAATTGGTATGTCAATTTATTGTCGTCAACCACATCCAGATGCTTCAAATTATTAGCTTTGTACTTTCTATTCATCAGTATGTTACTTTTACATTGTATTTGGTAGCAGTAGCCATTTTCTTGCTTTGTTTTCATATTTTATTTTACTTGGACAGTTTGTACCTTTGATCTAGTTTGGGACTTATTATATATAACAACTATTAGGTGAATAACCTAGTAGTATATTTGCTAAAAAAAAGATATTTATTTTTTTAGTTTATTTTGTTCATCACTTTTTCAGAACTATGTTTGGTCTGATTCATGTTTAACATGATACGCAGGCAACCTATATCGGGTTCGATCGAATTATTTGCAAAAAAAAAAAAGAAGAAGAAGAAGTTATGGGATGTGAGAAATGGATAAAAAAGAGAGTGATCGGGAAAGAAAATGAGTAAAACCAAGGAGTGCTAGAGAGTAAAGCATAAAAGGAAGGCTGGAATGAGCATAAGTTGGATGATGCCAAATGACCTTGTGACCCTCAAAGTAATTCTAAAATAGTTAATTGTTGCTAGGTGTATTGTATGTAATATGATATTATTATCAGCTAAATGCTCTAACACTAACACGTTGGCTTTATTTTGCTCCTCTATGTTATTTTCATTATTATTATTCAGAAAGGTGGTTAGTTTGTGGTATTCCGACGAGTCATCCATACAATACCAGGTCAAAGAGCAAGGTAGCCATGGCTAGTAAGGAGTTGTACACAGGTGTTGTTGATCCATCAAAGGTGATTGTGAAGTCAGTGTGTGAGTTTAGAGAAGAGGTACTAAGGTTGAACCAACATATAGCCGAATTGTACCAAGCCTGGATTAATAGGCATCCTCCACCCTTATTTCCCACTAACTACACCGAAAACGCTGCTACCATCCTAGCACTTTCACAAGCCCAGATTCCCACTGCAGTTGATATTTTTCCACAATATGCACCAGGCTTTACTCCTTACCACAACTACCTGGTCAGTTCATCCCAATTATTTCACGCTCCACCAGCCAAAACTAACTCATATCCCGCTCCATTAACTACCTATATTTTCGTAGCTCCTCCACAAGCTACCGTCCCTTGATCCTTTAGTGAACCTGCATTCAAAGTCCCTGATGTGCATTACTATTCTCCAGAACCAACTCTCAAGGTCTCATATCCATATTTTTACACTCCTCATTTTGAGCCTCCCATTAAAACTAAAAAGCATGCTAAGACCATAGAGCAAGATGATATATCCAGGAAAGTGAAAAGCCTAGAGCAGTCTTTAAGGAACAAGCAAGGAATAAGGGGACAACTAAGCATGTCTTACAAAGACTTATGTTTGCTCCCTGATGTTCAACTGCCTGCTGAATTTAAGATACCAAAGTTTGATTTGTATGACAGACATGGAAACCCAGTGGCCTATCTGAGGGGTTATTGAAGTAATATGAGAGGTGTTGGTGGGAGAGATGATCTCTTGAATTCTTATTTCAGTTAGAGTTTGAGTAGGGCAATCCTAGAATGGTACACCCGGCAATATGCAAATAGGTGGTACACACGGGACGATATGGCTCAGGCTTTACCCGACGCTTTCAGTACAATATATACATTGTCCCAGATTATCTCTCCCTAGACAAGATAGAAAAGAAACCTCATGAAAGCTTTAGGGAATATGGGCTCAGATGGAGAGAGAAAGTTACTCGAGTCAATCCCCGATGGAATAAGATGAGATGGTTAAGTACTTTCTTCAAGCTCAAGAGCCTACTTACTTTGGGTATTTGATCTCGGCCAAGGGTAAGCCTTTTAATGACGTGGTGAAAATGGGAGAAATAGTAAAAGAAGGGCTTAAGTCAAGCAAGATCGTGAGATATTCTGCCTTAAAAGACACTACACAAGCAATTCAGAACGACACATGAAAAATGCTGGGTAGGAAGAAAAAGGATGATGCTGCCATGGTTTTCTCAGGACCACTACATGGCCCGAAAGGTCCACCTCACCAGTACACTCAGTCTCGACCCCAAATCCAAACCTACTCCTGAGTTTCACATAATCTACCCCCAATATTATTCTCCGTACAATGTCCAGTCCCAGTCGCCGAGTCACTTTCTATGGAGAGCGCCTATACCGCAAAAATTCTTGTTCTCCTTTACAACAATTTCAAGCACCCAATAATCCTAAAATATAGGGACATAGTGGGGAACAAAGTCAGAAAGATAATTTCACACCAATCGGGGAGTCCTACATAAGCTTTTTTGAAAAGTTAAAACATTCTAGCCTAATTGATCCGCTACTCAGCTATACTCCTGACCCATATGCAAAGGATTTTTATCCTACTATATGGTGCATGTACCACTCTAATATCCAAGGGCATAGCACGGAAGATTGTCATGCTTTGAAGAGGGAAATAGAAAGGATGATTCAAGAAGAGATAATTGTGGTCCAAGGTAGTAATACTCCAAGTGTCACACAGAATCCTCTACCAGCACATGATCACATTATTGGGATAATTTGGGACGACAAAGAATATGGGGATTCTTATAATTCCTTTGGTGAGTCATTTACTACAAAATCTCTCAGACGGCAAATTTTGAATATGACAGTCAGTACTGAGGAGGGGTTGGTCAAAGGAGTCAATAAGCCATTTGTGGAAGACAATATGATTGAAGTTGGTGAAGGTCCCAGTAATTTTGATGTGCAACTTAGTGGCTAAGATCTCGAGATTGGTAATTGGAAAGCACCTCCTTTACTCGCCGTGAGACAGCTGCATACCCTGGAGCCTGAGCGGTGGGGGTCTGTGCTCCCCTCTCCCGCCTGAGATGTGGCTAGGTCTGCTGGAAATAAACCAGCCTGAGTCATAGAATCCATGAACTGTAGCACACGGCCCATGACCTCTTGGAATCCCGGTGCAGACATGAAATCCACTGCGGCTAGCTCTGCTGCAAGAACTTCGCCCTGCTCCTCAATAATAGGATCCTCTATTGGATCCACTGGTGGAATAACTAGAGCAACACTAGGACATCCTCGTCCTCTACCACGAGCTGGTGCACTGCCTCAGCCTCTAGCGACGGGGGGAGCAGTTCCTCCATTATTGGGTACATCTGTTGCGCGCGTTCTCACCATCTGTGAGAGAATAAGAGAGAGATACTTAACACAACATCAACTGCATGATAGGAGATGAAGAAAGAGTAGTTTCCTTACACCCTATATCCTCTCGAAAATAAGTACGGACGTCTCCGCACCGATCTACAAGACTCTATGAGGCCTGCTCATAACTTGTGAGACCTACGTGAACCTAGTGCTCTGATACTATATTGTCACGGCCCAATTTTCTATAGGCCGTGATGGCGCCCAACGTCACCGCTAGGCAAGCCAACAGTGAACTAACCGTGTATCTACTCTTTTAACATTTTTGAAATAGTTGATTTTTAATTATTACATAAGTAAGAGATGAGATAATTTAATAAAATAGAATGCAACAAATTGTAATATCAAGTGTAGTGAAATAAATACTCAAAATTCATTAAGTGTCTGCTAGAAAATTTACAAGACCCGGTGTCATAAGTGTATGAGCTACTAGTAAACTACACAAAACACTAACCTGCTGTCTAAAATAAAGTAGACAGAAAGTAAATACAAAAGAAAGACTTCGGGTGCTGCAGAACGGCTCGGAAGGAAGCTCACAACTAAGTCTCATGTATCAGGAGTGCGCTCCGGGATGATGTATCAGGAGTGTAGCGTGAGTTCATAAACAATATGTACCCAGTAAGTATCTAGTCTAACCTCAAAGAAGTAGTGACGAGGGGTCGACTTCGATACTTACTATGGGCTAACAATAAAATATCGAAATTCTAAATAAGCACGAGTTATGTAAACAACCATAAATCTCCATAACAAGCGACAAACAAATATTTTTTTCACTAATCATAAATCCCAAGTCAATTTCCATCATTTAAATAATTGTAACCTCTCAAGCCAATAAAATCATAGCAAGAAGATTAGGCTCCAAGTATTATTACGCACGATTTATGCCGAGGTCGTATGACCCAATCCAAAATATATGTATATACTGTGTGCACTGCCGATGGTCGAATGGCACAAACCATAGATGTAACTATTAACCTGCCGAGGTGAATGACCCGCTCCCATGAGAGTAGATGAAATTTACCTCGCTCGCGAAAATACTTGCGACGCGAGTGAACATAGATTTCTCAAAGTTATTATAAAATTCTTCCATTTTTCCACCACACATAAGAAATTTAAACGGGAGACTTTAAATCTTAAAATCCTTACTCTCAGCTCTAATTAAGACAATTAATATGTATGACCAACATAATAGAGTGAACAAAGTATGATGTAAGCCTAAGACTACCCGGACATCACATAGAATATAACTACGCACAGACTCTCATCGCCTAGTGCGTATGTAGCTCCCCACACATATAATTCACAACAAAAATACGCCTAAGGGGATTAGTTCCCTCTTATAAGGTTAGGCAAGAGACTTACCTCATTCTCAAGCTCACTCCTGATCAAAAAATATGCTTTAAATCCTCAACTCATTGCCAAACTACCCGAAACTAGTCAAATGTTATATAAATTAATCAATACATGTTCAAAAGTTCATAATTTAATTATTAGAGTAATTACCCAACCAAAATGGGAAGAGTCCTAAAATTCACCCCTGACCCACGTGCCCAGATTTCAATAAATTTCGAAGAAAGTTGTTACCCATAACCTCACGTACTAAAATATATAGTTTTCACTCATTCCATAACCATTTTCATGGTGTGGTTAAATCTTATTTTTATCAAAATCTAGTTTTTTTATTTAAACCCATGATTTTTACAATATTTACATGTTAAAACCTACCCATAATCTATGTATTTAACTCATATTGTATAGAAATTACTTACCTCAAAGTGCTAAGTGAAAACCCCTCTCCAAGATCTCCAAAATCGCCCAAGAGATGAAATAAAGTGAGCCAAAATAGCCTAAGTCCCGCATTAAATGGAGCATTCTGCCTCCAGCGATTTCGCACCTGCGGTCACTGGGCCGTATCTGCGGTACCGCTTCTGTGGAACTAGGTCCCTTCTGCGGAATTCCCCAATCCAACACTGGCCGCTTCTACGGACGTGATCCCACTTCTACGGTCAGGGAACCGCATTTGCGGCCTTCTCGGCACATGCGACTCCTCATCACAGAAGCGAGTCCGCTTCTGCGCGCTCCCCTTCGCTTCTGTGGACCACTGGACAAATTTTCCCAAGCCACTTCTGCGGCCAAAATCACACACCTGCGGGCTCGCAGGGCACAGCAGAACTGGTGCACTAGCAGCCCTTTTTGAGTCCAAGTCCAATCCGTGCATCGCCCGGATTGCACCCGAGGCCCCCAAAGCCTCGCCCAAACATACCAACAAATCCGTAAACTTGATACGAACTTGCTCAAACCCTCAAAATGCGAAAAACAATATCAAAACTAAGAATCACACCCCAAACCAAATTGAATCAACTTATGAACTTCAAGTTCTTCCAACTTACTCCGAACGTGCCGAAACATACTTAAACTACTCGAAATGACTCCGAATTTTGTGTGCAAGTCTTAAATCACCATACGGAACTATTTCCAGGCTCGAAATACTAAACGAGCCTCGATAACACCAAAACCTACTCTAAACTAAATTTAAAGAACATTAAAACCTTCAAGGTGCCAACTATCAATATTAAGTGTCGAAACGCTCCCAGGTCATCCAAAACCCGATCCGGACATACGCCCAAGTCTAAAATTATCATACGAACCTATTAGAACTGTCAAATCCCAGTTACGAGGTTGTTTACTCAAAATGTTGACTCAAATAAAACTTAGCCATTTTTAGACAACCTTAAGGAACCAAGTATTTCGATTTTAACCCGAACCCTTCTAAATCCCGAACTAACCATCCCCGCAAGTCATAAAACAATAAAAGTACATACAAAGAGTCTTATTTAGGGAAATAGGGATCTAGAAAGTAAAACGACCGGTCGGGTTGTTACAGAAAAGATTCAGGCACTCTCGGGAGAGTGCTTGTTGAACAATGCCATACACAATGCCGCAGCGGTACATTCCTTTCTTCATTTGTTGTTTCTTCTATTTTTGCCTGAAAATATCCTGAGTTTTGACTTTCTTGCTTTGTAGACCAACTTTCTTGCTTTCGAGGGCCTTCAGAGGTTGATTCATGCGAAGGAAGAAATTACCTCCACACGGAATCAACTTTTGGCAGATCGGGAGCAAAGTGTCGCTCGTCTCTCAGAAATGGAAGCCAAAAACACTGAGGTCGTTGTATTGGAGGCTCGTTTGTAGGAAAACGGGAAAGAAGTGGAGACCCTTATCCAAGAGATTTCCCCACTAAGGGTTCAATTTGAAGAGGCTAAGGACAAATGGATTGAAGTTGATAACGTCGTTCTTGTTGCATCCGATCGTGAGTCTGCTTCCGCTGAAAGATTGACTAACTTAGGGCTAGTCTTGAACTCCAAAATTGAAGAACTTGCTATTGTAGGGGTGAAACATACCCAACTAGAAGAGAAGTAAAGGAAAACCATCGAGCATAATAGGCTCTTTGGTTCAACCGTCTGCGACCTTGATGTTAGCCTCAGATCCGTTAGATCCACCCGGGAAAGCCTTTCTACCGAGGTAACCTAACTCAAAGAAAATCTTAAGTGCCGAACGACTTCCCTCGTTGTTGAGAAAACTTACGCTATGTACATCATGAGGAGAAAAACCTTGGAAGAGGCCAAAGCTGGTATAATTGACTTTGATGCTGAAATTGCTAAGGCCCGTAAGCTTGAGTTGGCTGCTAAAAACGGTCTCCCGGCAGAGCCTGCTACTTCCGATTCTTCCAGTTCTGGTTCCAAAACTTTGGGAACTGAAGAGGAAACGGAAGACGAAGATGTTGAAGGTCGAACTGGCGAATGCCAAAATATTGAGCCATCGGCGGATCTATCCACTTCCCCTGGGGGTGCGGACACTTCTCTTCCTCTGGGTTCCGGAGATGCTGCAGTTTAGCTTTTCTTTTCTTTTTCCAATTCTTGTATCTATGCCATTTTGGCATGTTATTATAAATAAAAACATCTTTTTTCTCAAGTAGTGTTTGAGTCTTTCCTTCGTTTGAACATTTATGCAAGTTTTAATCTTCGCATTATCTTCTTTTTACTTAAGAGTTTTGCGCAAGTTTTATTGTTTGAGTCTTATTATGTGAAGCCTTGGGTGTATTTTTCCCGAAAGCATTTTGATTCCGGGCATGAGTTCTTCCAAAATCAACCCTTTAACGAGAGGGTTTTTATAAGAGATGGCCCTCTTATGTTTATGGTGATCTAGAAGAGGACGTCTCATGTTCATTACGGCACTAGCATTTGAAGTACTTGTTTAACTTTCAAATGACAAAGTTAATTTATCGTTCAGACAATAAACAAGATAAAAACAAAAGGACTTCATTTTATTCCTTCTATTTTCAAAAAGTACATAAGCTTTTGTTATGCTGAAAAATGAAATTGCCATTACTTGTGGCTAACTTGTACAACTTGTTTCTATGGCTGGTCGCGCAGTCCTCGATCCCGATGATACAACTATGTTTCCGGTTTTCGCTTCCTGGTCGACGTGGCATTCATTGTTGCCGTATCCTTATATCGTCCCCCCCCCCCCATCCAATGTTCAAATGCGAAGAATGCGAATTGGAACACTAGAAGCCTTGTGCCTTTGAGGATCCCACTAATGAATTGCTAGATAATCCTTAACTCGGTAACACACTTTACTTCCCCTCATGAATTCATTCTATCGAGCGAAGGACTATCTAACAACCTCCAGTGGTTTATACTTGTGAACGGTCGGGTAACATTTGCTCGATCGCAAATGTAGCTTCCCGGTGGGAATTTTGCTATAGAACAAAAAATTATCTAAACGTCCTAGAGTGGATCTTTTCTTTTGTGCCTTGCTATTAAATGTCTTATTGTTGCTGTTAGAGCTTTCTTCGTAGTATGCTTTCTGTTGATGCCTCGTTAAAAACCTTTCCAAAAAACCCAATTAGGACAAAAACTGGACGAAGGAAAAAGGAGTGCAGCACATACTTTCAGTTCAGGTGATGTTCATCAGCAATAATATTTTTTGAAGTGTGCCACGTTCCAGTTGTTGGGCAACTTTTCTCCATCTTGGTTTTCTAATTCATATGAACCATTCCTGGTGATAGCTGAAACCTGGTAGGGGCCTTCCCATGTTAGACCTAGCTTACCTGCGTTGAGCTCCCGGGTGCTTTGAGTTACTTTCCTTAAGACCAAGTCTCCTACTTTTAAATAACGGAGGTTAGTTCTTCGATTATAATACCACTCCATTCTCTGCTTTTGGGCTGCCATTCTTACATGCGCCAAGTCCCTGCGCTCATCGAGTATCTCCAAGTTGACTAACATTGCTTCATTATTTGATTCTTCATCTGCTTGGAAACATCTCAAGGTGGGTTCCCCTACTTCCACCGGGATTAAATCTTATGCCTCGTACACAAGAGAAAAGGGAGTTTCTCCTCTGCTCGATTTGGCCGTTGTTCGGTATGCCCATAAAACTCCGGGTAATACCTCGGGCCAATTACCTTTAGTCGCTTTCATCCTTTTCTTGAGGTTTTGTATAATCACTTTGTTCGTTGACTCCGCTTGACCATTTGCTCTCAGATGGTAGGGTGAAGATGTGATCCTTTTTATTTTTAAATATTCATGGAACTTTGTGATTTTTGCACCGATAAATTGTGGCCCATTATCGCATGCAATCTCTTTTGGTATTCCGAACCTGCAAATTATATTTTCCCATAAGAAATCCACAGCTCCGCGCTCGCCGATCTTTTGATAAGGACCTGCTTCCACCCACCTAGAAAACTAGTCAGTCAAAATCAAAAGAAATCTTACCTTTTCGAGGGCCGGCGGCAATGGCCCGACGATGTCCATCCCCCATTTTATGAACGGCCACGGGGACAGAACCGAATGCAACGGTTCTTCCGGTTGATGTACCAGTGGTGTGTAGCGTTGGCACTTATCACACTTTCGTACGAAGTCTTTGACATCTTGTTCTATGCGGGGCCAATAATATCCTGCCCTTACTAGTTTCAGCACTAAGGAATCTGCGCCCGAATGATTGCCGCATATCCCTTTATAGACTTCTCGCATAACATAGTTAGCTTCGGATTCCCCTAAGAATCCGACCAACAGGCCTTGGAAAGATTTTCTGTACAGTTGGCCTATCTTGAAGCTATATTGCGCTACTTTGGCGCGCAGCACTCGGGACACTTTGGAGTCTTTTGGCAACTTCCCGTGCTCGAGATAATCTATGATTTCATTCCTCCTGTCCCAGACCAAATTAGTCGCATTTACCTCATAGTAGCTATCTGTATCCAGGACCAAGTTCATCAGTTGTACTACCGTCCCAAACTCCAATCCCTTTATTTCTGTCAATGATCCAAG
The DNA here is from genome assembly GCF_000390325.3 of Nicotiana tomentosiformis. Classification (NCBI taxonomy): domain Eukaryota; kingdom Viridiplantae; phylum Streptophyta; class Magnoliopsida; order Solanales; family Solanaceae; genus Nicotiana; species Nicotiana tomentosiformis. The sequence continues at coordinate 88,631,747 of NC_090819.1, read as the reverse complement.
GTTAGCCAATGGGTACGCTTCTGTGTTATCTTCCCTCGGGATATGAGTAATCGACCACTCTTAAAATCGCGCCAACAGAGCTTAGACCTTTACCACATATTGTTTCATGCACTCCTCTTTGGTTTCGAATATCCCGTAGACCTTATTTATCACTAGTTGTGAGTCGCATTTGATTTCGATGACCTCAGAATCAAGTCCCCAGGCCAATTCGAGCCCCGCAATCAAAGACACATACTCTGCTTCATTGTTAGTTAAAGGGACCATTCTAATGGCTTGCCTTAGGGTTTCCCTCGAAGGCATGATTAATACTATATACCAAGCTTGGACACTTTTACGTTGGAATCTCCATCCGTAAATAAGGTTCAAACCCCCGATGTCGATTCCGACACCATTACTGCTTCTTTGGTTGCCAGAGGCAGTAATCCCGGACTAAAACCAGCCATATAGTCAGCCAAGACTTGTGACTTAATTACAGTCCTTGGTTTATATTCTATGCTGAAATCACTCATTTTGACGACCCATTTGTCCAATATTCCCGAGAGCTTGGGTTTGTGAAGGATGTTCCGCAAAGGGAAAGTGGTCACTACAACTATCGAGTGACATTGGAAGTAGGGTCTCAGCTTCCGAGCGGCGACTACGAGAGCTAAGGCCAGTTTCTCCAAGTGGGGGTAGCGAGTTTTCGCTCCCATTAAAATTTTACTTACGTAATAAATGGAAGATTGCATACCTTCGTCCTCACAGACTAAAACTGCACCTACTGTGACTTGCAAGACTACGAGGTAGACTAATAGTGTTTCACCTTCTTTTGGTTTCGAAATTGACGGAGTGCTTGACAAGTACTTTTTCAAATCTCTCAAAGCCTGCTGGCACTCTTGGGTCCATTCGAAATTATTTTTCTTTTTGATCAGTGCGAAGAAACGGTGACATTTTTCTGATGACTGGGAAATAAACTTGCTTAAAGCTGCCAATCTCCCCGTGAGCCTTTGTACTTCCTTCATGCTTGACAATTGGTCCGGGATGTCTTCGATGGCCTTGATCTTATCGGGGTTTACCTCAATTCCCCTTTGCGATACCAGAAATCCTAGAAACTTACCAGAGCTAACCCCAAACGCGCATTTCTCGGGGTTAAGTTTCATATTATGCTTCCTTAGGATGTCAAAAGTTTCTTGCAGATATTTAAGATCACCTACATTTAAATACTTAACTATCATATCGTCTATATAAACTTGCATAGTTTTTCCTATTTGTTTTCAAACATCTTATTCACGAGTCGTTGATAAGTGGCTCCGACGTTTTTAAATCTGAATGGCATCATATTATAGAAATATGTACCGAAATTCATTATAAACGAAGTCTTTTCCTGATCCTCTGGGTTTATCTTAATTTGATTGTACCCAGAATAAGCATCCACTAAACTCATTAACTCGTGCCCGGCCGTAGCATCAATCATTTGATCGATGTTTAGCAATGGGAACGAGTCTTTCGGGCATGCCTCATTCAAATCTTGATAATCTACACACATGCAAAATCTATTGTTCTTCTTAGGAACTACTACTACATTAGTTAGCCAGTCTGGACACTTTACCTTTCGGATCGAACCGATATTAAGTAAGCGAGTTACCTCTTCCTTGACAAATTTATTCCTGTCTTCGATAATAGGGCATTTCTTTTGTCTTACCGGAGGTACGTTGGGATCCAAACTTAACTTGTGTACGGCTTTCTCCGTCGGGATACCTGTCATATCCGCATGTGACCATGCAAAACAATCAGCATTATATTTAAGAAATTTAATAAAGCCAGACCTGAGCTAGGGATACAGTCTTGTCCCTAAGTGGAAATTCCTTTCTAAGAATTCTTTGAACAACGCAAATTGTTCAAGCTCTTTCGCTGTGGAATTTGTTGCATCCGTCTCTTCTGGAACCTAGAAATATCTTGGCACCTGATAAAATTCCGACATTTTTGCACCCGGGCTAACTTCATCTAGTTCGGGAGTGGACGTCGGTTCTTGTAATTGCTATGCCATATGTTCCTTTCCTTTGCTACTGGAGATCGAAATTGCATTCATCTCCCTTGTTGCCGGTTAGTCACACTTTATCTGTTTAACTCCTTCAGCATTGGAAACTTCAGCAATTGATAATATATTAATGGTACAACTTTTATTTCGTGTAACCATGGCCTTTCTAGAATAATGTTATATCCTATATCACCATCTACCACTTCGAAAAGAGTTGTTTTCATTACTCTTTCGGCATTTATGTGTAACAAAATTTCTCCTCGGGTTGTCATGTTCACGAGGTTGAACCAGTGCGCCGTTGTTCGGTAGCAGAAATCCATATGTGTCCTCCTCCGTGAAAGTGATATCGTCTTCGGTAACTTCTTGGAGCCTTTTGCAATGGGTTATTGATATTTTTGTCTTTTTGCTGCCGAAAAGGTGACCCCGTTGATCTCGTTCCCCCCGAAGATCATGTTGATCATTTGGCACGGGGGATCTTTTCCTGCTTTCGAGGGTTCTGCATTGTCCCGGTTACGACCATAATTGTTCTTGGCTCGGTCACTCAAGAATTCTCTGAGATGACCATTATTCAACAGTGTTGCCACTTCTTCCCGGAGGTGTCGGCACTACTCTGTTCAGTGGCCATTCGTCCCGTGGTATTCACACCATAAGTTGGAATCCCTCTGGTTGGGATCAGATCTCATTGGTTTCGGGAACCGTGCTTCTTTATTGTTTCTTATGGCTGAAACCAACTCCATTACACTAACGTTGAAATTGTATTCTGACACCTTGGGGTAGGAAAGATCTCGCGCCCCTAACGCTTCTTTATCCTGCAATGATCTATTGTTCCGACCGCGATTAGTCCTTTTATCGATGGTAAACTTGTCTGCTGACCAGAAACCTCTGTCGCGCCCTTCGGTCTGTTCGTAGGGCAAAAACCGGCCCCTCAAAGATTATTCGACCATGTCGAAGTCGTCTTTTGATTTTTCTCCATTATTTTCCCGTCCTTTTTTCGACGATGGAAAGCCAACCTGGTCATCTTCGATCCTTATCTTTGATTTGTACCGGTTGTGGACATCCGCCCAAGTCATTGCTTGAAACTCAGGCAGGCTTTCCTTCAATTTCTGGGAAGCGTCTGAACTTCTCGGATTCAGTCCCTTTGTGAATGCTTCGGCCGCCCATTCATCCGAAACATCCGGGACTAATATTCTCTCCTTCTGGAATCGGGTAACGAACTCTCGTAGCAACTCAGACTCTCATTGCGCAATCCTGAATTTGTCGGCCTTTAGAGCCTGTACTTTTCTAGCCCCGGTATGAGCCTTGATGAAAGAGTCCGCGAGCATCTCAAAGGAGTCTATGGAATGCTCGGGTAACAGTGAATACCACGTCAAGGTTCCCCTCATGAGAGTCTCTCTACATTTCTTCAGCAAAACAGATTCTATTTCGTGAGGAGTTAAATCATTTCCCTTCACTGCCGTTGTATAGGTGGTAATATGCTCATGAGGGTCCGATGTTCCGTCACACTTTGGCACATCAGGAATTTTAAACCACTTCGGGATTAATTCTGGTACCGCACTTGCCTTGTATGGAAATTGAGTATACTTCTTCGAGTCTGGAACTTTCAGCACTGGTGATGCATCCGGGATTTGGTCCATGTGGGCATTCACTTCCCTCATAAACCATAAGAGTTCATTCTTGAAGGGATCGTTTTCATTATTGGGGCCAGATCCGCTTCCCCCAGCCCCATTGGAGCCAACTTCGCCCCTCGGGGTGTTGTTGTCGACCCTTTGCGTTGTTTGATTCGCGGGAGCAATGGGAGGAACCAGACCTCGTCTATTCGCATTATTTGAAGCCCTTGACAATGCCTGCTTCAACTCCATCATAACCTTATCCTGTCGCATGAGGTAGCCTAGAATGATCATCTGTTATTCTTGTAGGACCCTTACCGCGTCAACGATATGTTCCTCCTCAGCAGCATCGGGAGTTTTCTCCCGAACATGTCGAGGATATTGCCTGTCATGCACCGGCATGGCATCATTCCCCTCATTGTGGGTGTCACTGATTGAATCCTCGAAATGAGGTCGATCCCCTCGAATCTTGGGATTGTGCATATTGTTAACACCGTTATCTGCCATTTCTTATGATTTCTTCTAAGACAAAATAATCAAAATACATTAGTAAAAACTGTAAGGATCAACTTAAAATATATACGTGGTTTCTAGACAAGTGGATTAATTTAATCCTGAAATAACAAGATAATTGAAGAAATATATCACATTTAGCCTTGATAGGAAGATGAAATGACAGAAATAAAGACTCCAATAGTGAAGCCTCCAGGCGCAATAGTAATAAGAACAAGAACAGAAAATAAGAAGGTAAAATTGCTTAAAGTTTTTAGTAGATTGTAGTATTAGTTTGCCAGAAAATTCATATCCTTACAATGATAACAGAGCTCAATATTTATAGCTATGTCTAGGAAAGGAGGTCCTAGGATCGTGCCCTTCTTTAATGTCAATTATGAGGACCATTGATGAAGATGTAACGGTGAGCACAAATACCAAATTTCTTGTAACGGGCAACATACTTAATGTTGTGAAATATTATCCATTAAATGCTACCGGGCGAAGAGTATTTATTGCATCCTTATGAGCGTTATTCTTTCCGGCGACAGACAGGACCGTTGCCTTAAGTTTTGGCTATCCCCCGTCTTAGGTTCCACGTGTCCCTCTTTTGGGCAGCCACGTAGCATAGCATATTTTACTCTATATAGTTTCCATTTCAGTCGCACGTCGAGGTACTATCGTTGGTTTCCGATTCGAGTTCCGTCCAGGGTTCTATCGGTTGTTAAGCTTCAGACGATCAAAGTTACATTCATTTGAGGTCCATTCTTTCCTCTGTTTCTTTTTAGATTTATCGCACATTTGGTACTTGTGTTTGGTTTGCAATTCATGCTTTAATTGTTATTTTATGAATGGTTTGCAATTTGTTTATTTCTGATCTGTTTGAGTTGGAATCTTTCATTGAGTGTCAAATAGTAGAAGAATGTTAAAATTTATAATTGTACTGGGTTGTGGGGTTAATTGATTAAAAATGATCTGAGCTTCAATCATGAACTTTGAATATAAATTTGGTTTAAAGACGATTTTGGGCTAATTAACATTTTTAATTCGATCGAGATTTGGTTTAGAAAGTTTGATTTATTTGACTATTTTGATTTTGCGTTTATAATGATATTTTGGGACCGCTAGGAGCATGCTTAGGCTGTCCTCACTTGGGTAGATAAATAGTAGGATATTTTCTTATTTTTAGTTTTAAGGCAAGAGGTTGTTTCCCTTAGTTTATTATTTTATCCGGAGAATGCCCCGAGGAACTTATAAATATTTTCAGGGGAATGCCCCGTAGTGAATGTAATTGGAGATCGTAATGGACATCGTGGAAGAAGCATTAGAATAAGCTAGCATATGACTTTTAGAACTTTTCTTTTTTCTTTTTCTTTTCTTTTCTTTTAATTTTCTTTTATTAGGTGGAGATAACCTCAAACCTCTTTTGTGTCTATTTTTATTTGTTGTGTGTTTACTTTAATTTGAGTATTCTTTAAAGCTAACTAGATCATGTATACAATCGTGACTTTCACGGGACTTGAGGAATGCCTAATACCTTCTCCCCGAGTCAAATGAACCCCCTTACTTGAAATTTTTGGTGCAAACTAGTTTGGAATCTAAATGTATTTTAGAAGGAAAAATCATTTTTAAAAACGGTTACTTAGCACATCAAAACCAAATGTCAAGTGGCGACTCTGAAAAATGCTTTGAAACACAACTTTTGTCACTTTTAAAATTAAAAAACCTTTGCTCTTAAAAATACTTTATCTTTTAAAGGGTAAGGTAAAACAAAAGGATGTGACTGTACTATTGCGTTGCAAGTTTCCCATTCCTCATGAAGAGAATCCTTGAACGATTCCTTAGCACACGTTCATGTAACAAACCCCAGATTTCGCTTAGCTTTGAGGGAATGTCACATCGATCTGCTCCACAATCCATTATATTCCGAACCGTTGAGCTAATTGGAATTAGAACCAAGCCAGACGTATCTGAAGGTTGAAAGAAAAGCATATGAATATGACCGATTTTCTCTGCCTCCATTGTCGCACAAATTCAAGCAAATGATCTTCATAATTGAAACAGAATTCTTTGAATTGAAGACTGGATAATCAAATTGAGTAAGAAATCAGTTGAGTTAGAATAGAAATCCTCATGAATCAGTCTCCATAGCTTTGATACCATGTTAGAATTCAACCATGGATGTCAGCTGGAAGCGTGAAGAAGACAAGTATTTTGGGAATTTTCTCTTCTGTTATTAACAACTATAATCACCCACATAAATACAAAATGGTTAAGAGAGAAACTAAAATAATAATAATAATAATAATAAGGACCGCTAACTTCTAGTAATTATATTTTAACCCCAATAACTGACTATGAACTAACTAACTTCCAATAAATGTAGAAATGATGTATGAGTTTTTAATGAATTTATATCTTTACGTTCATTTGGTCTGTTTTCCTCTGTATACCTTCTTCTTAAACTCTCACCACATTTTGTTTATTTTATAAATAGTCTAACATCGTTTCATTAATTTTTTACTAAATATGTTAGATAATAAGAAAAATAAAATATTGTATAAAATATAAAAATAATACTGCTTATCATTATAATTAATTTATTCATTTGATCAATTTTTCAAATGGTGATACCACTTACAAAATTTCATGCGTACACCACTGGTCTAACACAAGTCAACAGTGGCAATCCTTTTTGCGCTACTAATCATGATACCTATACTTCAATCTCCAATACTTGTATTAGTATTTTGAATTGAGTGGGATAAATAACACAATAACTAGGAGTGTGCTTTTTTCCACGTAGAAGGTAGAAATGATGTATGAGTTTCTGATGAATTTATTTCTTTATATTCATTTGCTCTGTGTTCCTCCATATACTTTCTCCTTGAACTCTCATCACATTTTGTTTCTTTTATAAAAATAGTCTAACACAAGTCAAAAATGTCAATCCTTTTGCACTATTGATCAAGTCAGCGTAATGTCTGTACTTCAATATCTAATACTTGCATTAGTATTTTGATTTGAGTAGAATAAATCTCATAATTACTAGGAACACGGTCTATAACTTTAGTTGTCAAGGTTGTAAAAGCTTAAACTCCACTATTTTGTATTGGGCTTGAAAAAGAGCGAAAAAGATGAAAAGTTGGGTCTCGGACACTTTTAAGGTTGGAAAAATTTATTTAAATATTACTTTCGCAAGAAAAAGTAGCTAAATTTTGATTACTTTTTGAATTGGGGTGATTTTCTGATTAGAACTCTATGAAATGGCTATTTTCGAATTTCATCCTAGAAACAAATCAAATTGAAGCCAAGATTATGAGGACTGAAAGCTAATTCATATTTGGTCTATTTCTCAGAGCACTATAAGCTTCAATCAATCTTATGATTTTATTGTTCATCTAGCCCAATAGAAAGATTCAAATTTGAGCCTAAGACTGTCTTCCTAAGCGGATTACAAATATTTATGGAAATGACACCAGGTAGTCATTTTTAAGTATACTGTTTAAAATATATTCATATTTTATAATATAGTTAAAGATTAGTCAATTTTTCTCAAACTTCAGGACACGACGTTCTAGAGTTTAAACTCAAAATTCAAACTTCAGGACATCGTATCCTAAAGTTTGAAAATTGTGTCTAGAAGTTCGAATCTTATGTCCTGAATTTTAAATTAGTAGTTCGAAAATTTAAGACACTTAGTCCTGAGTTTCAAATTAGCAGTTCAAAAATTCAGGACACTAAGTCCTGATTTTTCAAATTCAGAATACTTATTAGTCCTGAAGTTTGGGCGAATTGACTAATCTTTAAATATATTATAAATTGTGGATATATTTTAAATAGCAGGCTTAAAAGTGACTATTGCAGAACTTCGCCCTAAATATTTTATGTTCATAAATCATTTGGAATCGAAAAGTATTTATACATGTATTTTCTTAAAAATGATCTAATGTGAAAGTTTGACCTAATTGTAAAAGAAAATCTTATATGTGAACTTTCTATAGTATACTAACAATAAGATGTTAGATCTTTCCAACTACAAGGATCACTCTTTTAATGGGTCCCAAATATTTCATATTTATTATCGTGGAATATATCTTATCAAAACAAATTGATGCATGGCAGTTTTATAAAATTGGACATAATTATTAAAATCTTTGTACATGTAATTTTTTTTATATATATTATCGTATTGATATGTAGGTTTATGCAACTATACAACAACTGATCAGAATCATGTTGAGATAAAAAGGAAAAGGATTGAATAATTGTTTTAAGAAAAAAGTAAAGCAACAAAAACTGATCCTACGTCTTACTGATTTGAATATAAAATTTAGCAAATCGATATAATTAGTTTCAATTAAAAAATTAGGAAACGACTCAAACCAATAATAGAACCATCTCTACTAATAGCTAACGATTATTTATACACGTGAGCCATAGACACGTACAAAAGCTTTCACAAATACATTTGATTAGTTGATCCCAATATCAGCAGGAGAATATAAGGCCAATCCTTACTTATTAGAATAAAAGGATGACAGGATAAAGTTAGTACTCCATCCGTTTCAAATCTTTTCTTTTTAGTCGGTTCCAAATAAAAGATACGTTTCTAAATTTAAAAATAATTTAATTTTAAACTCTTCATTTTACCCAATTTATCCTTAATGAGAAGCTTTTATAACCACACAAATATCATGATCACACAAATATTTTACCCATTAAACTTTTAAGACCACAAATTTCAAGCTACCTCATCTAAATTGAAACGGATGGAGTAATTAATTTCAATTAAGAATATAATAAAAGCAAAGATTAATAATCTTGGTGACTTCAGGTTGCACTTTTAGAATTAATAACGACAAGAGGGGAAGTTCTGTATCCTATATTCATCTTCAAAAAATTTCTCGGTAAAGAAAAATTATTATATATAATTTTATATTGTAGAGTTACTACAATATAAGACTTTTCTTCTTAAGAATTTAATCCCATACCAACTAGGGACTCCTCTTGATTAATGTACCAACAATATATATTCATGCTAATTTGTGTAACGATCCGGCTGGTTTGTAGGAATTGACCGTAGGTTGATTTGTGTGAAGACGACTCCATGATGGAGTTATGACGGTTTCAATAGCACTGCAGGGTGATTGTGGTCTTAGGAGCGTGTCCGGATGTTGATTTGGAAGTTTGTAGGACATTTCGGCGTTAATTGGCGAAAGTTGGAAAATTGGATGATTTTAGGAAAGTTTGACCGGGAGTACTGGACTTTTTGATATCGGGGTCGGATTCCGATTCCGGAAGTTGGAGTAGGCACGTAATGTCAATTATGACATGTGTGTAAAATTTGAATTCAATCAAACTTGATTTGATAGGTTTCGGCATCGGATGTGGAAGTTTGAAGTTTTAAAGTTCATTAGGCTTGAATCGATGTGCAATTCATGTTGTCAGCATTGTTTGATGTGATTTAAAGGCTCGACTAAGTCCACATAATATTTTATGATTTATTGGTATATTCAAACGAGGTCCCGGGGGCCTCGGGATAGTTTCGAATGGTTAACAGATCGAGTTGAGGCTTACAGAATGGTTGAGGTGCACTAGTTCTAGTGCAGTCGCACCTGCGCAAGTTTGAACGCAGGTGCGAGCTCACAGAAGCGAGAGGGTGAACACAGATGCGGGGCTGGAGAAGGTGGCCAGTAGTCGCAGGTGCGACGAGGAGGTCGCAGAAGTGGTGTCGCTTCTATGGAAGGATGAGTGCAGAAACGGAAAGGCCAGGAAGGCCTAGTGATCACAAAAGCAGACTTGGTCCGCAGGAGAGCGTGTGCAGAAGCGGAAGCGCATATGCGCTTTTGGGTCCGCAGAAGCGGACATGTCTGGACTAAGTGAGAACCACACCTGCGATGGAGATTCCGCAGGTGTGGAGCCGCAGAAGCGGCTATGGGTTCGTAGGTGCAAATTCACTTGGCAGAAAAGACCTAAGTTCGAGAGTTTGAATTCATTCTCCACTTTTGGAACTAGAGAGCTCGTATGGAGGCGCAATTTCGAAGGTTTTTCAGATGAAACATTTGGGTAAGGATTTCTCACTTGTTTTTGATTAATTTTCACTAAGATATCATTTATTCTTCCTTTAATTAAGAATTTGGGTTGAGAAATTTGTGAAAAGGGTGGAAAAATCCTTAGGCCAAAATTTGAGGTTTTGATCGAGAATTTTGTATCGTATTTGACTAATTTTGGTATGGGTGAACTCGATATCGAATGGGTATTCGTATTTTGTGACTTTTACCTGATTCCGAGATGTGGACCTGGTCAATCTTTTGGGGTAATTTTTCGATTCGTTGCTAAAGTCGTAGATTTATTATTTAAATTAGTTTCTTATAGTTGTATTTATAGTATGTAGTTGCTTTTGGCTAGATTTGGGTCGTTCGGAGTCGTAAAGTCGAGGGAAAGGCAATCTTATAGATTGATTGAGCGAGATTTGAGGTAAGTGACTTGTCTAACCTTGCGTGTGGGAAACTCCCCTTAGGTTTTCGTACTGTTATGATATTTGAAATACGTGAAGGCCACGTACGCGAGGTGACGAGTGCATACTCGGGTTAAATGTTAAAATATCCGGTTCTTGCTGAGTAGTTTTCTTTTAATTCCTTAACTGAGTTGTTCTAGCCTGTGTAGTCATCATGTTTAGCCTAATGTCGCATGCATACGTATCTTAACTCTTACTTGCAACCTGTGCAACATGATTAGTTGAATTACTTGCTTCCTTGATCTTGTATTCAGTCCTTAACTGTATGATTCCTTGCTGTAAGTTCATTGTTCCATAGGTTATGAGGTGTGTATTTACTTTTGGGACTACGAGATGGTACCTCGGGAGCGCCCCTGTTGCATATTTTTACTTTTGGGACTATGAGGTGGTAGCTTGGGAGCTCCCCCTGTTATGTATTTACTTTTGGGACTATGAGACGATACATCGGGAGCTCCCCTGTTACATATTTACTTTTGGGACTATGAGGCGGTACCTCGGGAGTGCCCCTGCTGTTTACCTCTATTTGTTGTGTTGTACCTTTCGATAATTTCTCATTGTTCAATTCTCAGCCATTTCATTATATTATTATATCTTCCGCCTTGTTTTCTTTTTATTACAGTAGGGCCTTGACCTAACCTCGTCACTACTCTACCGAGATTAGGCTTGACACTTACTGGGTACCGTTGTGGTGTACTCATGCTACACTTCTGCACATCTTTTGTGTAGATTTAGGTACTGCTTACCAGACCGAGTATCAGTGAGCTAGCCGTACGTGAAGACTTCAAGGTACATTTGCCAGCGTCTGCAGACCTAGGAGTCTCCCTCTATCCTTACTATGTTATTTTCTTCTTTATTTTCCTTATACTCTAATGTATAGAGACACTTAATATTTCTCTTAGAACTTGTGACTTATTTCTACCGGATTTTGGGAGTTGTAATTATTTGAATCGTAATTTATATTTATATTTCATGTGTTGAGGTTTAAGTTCAGTTTATATTCTGTTATTCCATACAAACGTTAAGCTTACCTAGTCATAGAGACTAGGTGTCGTCACGACATCTTACAGAGGGAAATTTGGGTCGTGACAAGTTGGTATTAGAGCACTAGGTTCATAAGTGTTATGTGTCACAAGAAGGTTTAGTAGAGTCTTCGAGAGGCTATGGAACTGTTAGGAAAAGCTTCACTTATTTGATTCCTTATCGTGTGATATTTTGACTTCAGATTCTAAAGTTTTGTCTTTTTATTCTCTCACAGATTATGAGGACACGTATAGCGGGATCAGATGACTAGACACCCGCACTCCCTGCTAGAGCAGCGAGAGATCGGGGCTGGGGTAGAGGCCGAGGACGTCCTCGTGGTGCAGCCAGAGCACCCGCACGAGCTGAGATGCATGTTACTGCACCAGCCCTCTAGGAGACTCTCGCCCAGTTTCGGAGCATGTTCAGCACCTTGACTCAGGCAGGATTGATACCACTTGCTCCTGCCACATCTCAGGTCGGGGGAGGAGCACAGACTCCCACCGCCCGTACCCCAGAGCAGCGGGTCCAGGTCGAGCAGGTTCCTAAGGTCATACCGATGCAGCCGGTAGCTCTAGTTCAGCCCGAGGTTAGGGTAGCCGTTTCTGAGGGGGAGTGGCTTAGGCTCGAAAGGTACAAGAAGTACTACCCTCCTACTTTTAGGGGCTTGGCGTCAGAGGATGCCCAGGGTATTCATGAGAAGTGCCACCGTATCGTCCGTACTATGTGTGTTGCGGATTCTAGTGGGGTTTCTTTCACTACGTTCCAGCTTAGAGAAGTGGCCTATCAGTGGTGGCGAGCATATGATTTGGGTAGTCTGACCGAGGCAGCTTCACTCACTTGGGCTTAGTTCTCAGATATGTTATTGAGGGAGTATGTTCCCTAGAGTCTCAGAAATGCATGGCGCACAGAGTTTGACTAGTTGCGCCAGGGTTCTATGACCATGTCAGAGTATGCGGTCTGGTTCAGTGATTTGTCCAGGCATGCACCATCCTTGGTTGCTACTGTTCGGGAGCGGGTTCATCAATTTATTGAGAGGATCAACCCGAGTATCAGAATTAGCATAGCCCGAGAGTTAGATATGGACATCTCATACCAACAGGTGGTGGGGATCGCCAGGAGATTAGAGGGTATGTTGACTCGGAGAGAGAGGAGAGGGAGGCCAAGAGGTCTCGAGAGTCTGGCACTTATAGTGGTACTCGTTCCCCAGCTGCAACTCGTCAGAGTAGGGGCTATGTGGGTCGCCCTATTCATTCAACACTTCCAGTCGCCAGCGGTGCTCCGGCCACTCCTAGCCCCCAGGCTCCTTATTAAGAACCGCCATTATTTAGTGAACCTCTTGCATGGGGTGCTTTCAGCTGCTAGTCTAGCCGATCAGGCCTGAGCCAGTCGCAGTAGCCACGTCCTCCGAGAGCTTGTTTTGAGTGTGGTGACACTCGTCATGTGGTGAGGTATTGACCCAGATTCAGGAGGGGTGCACCTCCACATACCACTCAAGCACCGCGTACCCCACCGGGTCCGCAAGCTATGGTTACAACACCAGTTACCACTCCACCTACATAGCCAGCTCGAGGTGGAGGTCGCTCTAGAGGGGGAGGCCAGGCTGGATATTATGCCCTTCTTGCTAGGAAGGAGGCAGTTGCATCCGATTCTATCATCACATGTATTGTTCCAGTCTATCATAGAGATACATCAGTTTTATTTAATCCAGGATCCACTTATTCCGATGTGTCATCTTATTTTACCCCGTATTTAGGTGTATCTCGTGATTCTCTGAGTTCTCCTGTCTATGTGTCTACACCCTGGGTAATTCTATTGTTGTTGACCATGTATATCGTTCATGTTTGATTGATCTTAGTGGTTTTGAGACCAGAGCCGATTTATTATTACTCAGTATGGTGGATTTCAATGTTATTTTGGGCATGGACTAGTTATCGCCCTATCACACTATCCTTGATTGTCACTCCAAGATGGTGACGTTGGCTATGTCAGGTCTACCGTGGCTAGAGTGGAGAGGTACCTTAGATTATGGTCCTAGCAGATTTGTCTCATTTCTAAAGGCTCAGAGAATGGTTGAGAAGGTGTGTGATGCGTATATGGCATTTATGAGGGATGTTAGTGTTGATACTCCTACCGTCGAGTCAGTTCCGATAGTGAGGGACTATTCAGATGTATTTTCGACGGATCTTCCGGGCATACCGCCCGATAGGGATATTGATTTTGGCATTGATTTGTTATCGGGCACTCAGCCCATTTCTATTCCACCTTATCGTATGGCCCCAGTATAGTTGAAAGAATTATAGGAACAATTGCAAGAGTTCCTCGATAAGGGCTTCATTCGGCCCAGTGTCGCCTTGGGGTGCTCCTGTCTTATTTGTAAAGAAGAGTGATAGTTCTATGCGAATGTGTATTGATTATCGCCAGTTAAACAAGGTTATAGTGAACAAGTACCCATTGCCACGTATTGATGGCCTATTTGATCAACTTCAGGGTGCCAGAGTGTTCTCTAAGATCGACTTGCATTCAGGCTATCATCAGTTGAAGATTCAGGATCCAGATATCCTGAAGACTGCTTTCAGGACTCAGTATGGTCATTACGAGTTCCTTGTGATGCCTTTTGGGCTGACCAACGCCCCAACAACATTCATGCACTTGATGAACAGTGTATTTCAGCCCTATCTTGACTCTTTCGTCATTGTGTTTATTGACGACATTCTGGTGTACGCCTGGAGTCGGGAGAATCATGAGCAACACCTGAGGACTGTGCTTCAGACTTTGAGGGAAAAGAAGTTATATGTAAAATTTTCGAAGTGTGAATTCTAGCTAGAGTTAGTGGCATTTTTGGGTCATGTAGTATCGAGTGAGGGGATCAAGGTAGATCCGAAGAATATTAAAGCATTGCAGAGTTGGCCCAAACCGTCCGCAACTACAGAGATCTAGAGTTTTCTTGGCCTACCGTCGATTTATAGAGGGTTGCTCGTCTATTGATGCACCTATGACCAGATTGACCCAGAAGGGTGCTCCGTTTAGGTGGACCGAGGAGTGTGAGGGGAGCTTTCAAAAGCTCAAGACTGTTTTGACTACAGCCTAGTGTTAGTGTTGCCTACTGGATCGGGGTCCTATACGGTGTATTATGATGTGTCGCACTTTGGTCTCGGCGTGGTGTTAATGCATGACGGTAGGGTGATTACCTACGTGTCTAGACACCTGAAGGTGCATGAGAATAACTATCATGTCCACGACCTCGAGTTAGCAGCTATTGTTCATGACTTGAAGATCTGGCGGCACTATTTGTATGGTGTCCCTTGTAAGGTCTACACCGATCACCGGAGTCTACAACATCTGTTTAAACAGAAGGATCTTTACTTGCGGCAGCGGAGGTGGTTGGAATTGCTTAAGGATTATGATATCACCATCCTCTATCATCCCGGGAAACCCAATGTGGTGGCTGATGCCTTGAGTCGCAAGGCGGAGAGTTTGGGCAGTTTAGCATATCTACCAGTAGCGGAGAGGCCTTTAGCCTTAGATGTTCAGGCCTTGGCCAACCAGTTTGTCAGATTAGATATTTCCGAGCCGAGCATAGTTTTGGCTTGTGTGGTTTCTCAGTCCTCTCTTTATTATCATATCAGAGGGCGTTAATATGATGACCCCCATCTGCTTGTCCTTAAGGACATGGTTCAACACAGTGATGCGAAGGAGGTCACTATTGGAGATGACGGTGTATTACGGATGCATAGTAGGCTATGTGTGCCTAATGTAGATGGCTTGCATGAGTTGATTCTCCAGGAGGCTCACATTTTATGGTACTCTATTCATCCAAGTGCCGCGAAATGTATCAGGACCTGAGGCAACACTATTGGTGGAGGCAGATGAAGAAGGATATAGTGGAATATGTAGCTCGGTGCCTAAATTGTCAGCAGGTGAAGTATGAACATTAGCGACCAGGTGGATTGCTTCAGAAGCTAGAGATTCCGGAGTGGAAATGGTAGCGGTTCACTATGGATTTCGTTGTTGGGATCCCATAGACTCAGTGGAAGTTCGATGGAGTTTGGGTGATTGTGGATAGATTGACCAAGTCAACTCATTTCATTCTTGTGGTTACTACTTACTCTTAGGAGCAACTGGCTCAGGTTTACATTCGCGAGATTGTAAATCTGCATGGCGTACCGGTATCTATCATCTCTGATCAGGGTACGCAGTTTACATCGCGGTTCTGGAGAGCCGGTACATCATAAGTTGGGTACTCGGTTGGAGTTGAGCACAACATTTCACCCTCAGACGGACGAACAGTCTGAGCGCACTATTCAGATATTTGAGGATATACTTCGTGCGTGTGTGATGGATTTTGGGAGTGCTTGGGATTAGTTCTTGCCACTTACGGAGTTTGCCTATAACAACAGTAATCAGTCGAGCATTCAGATAGCACCGTATGAGGATTTTTATGGTAGGCGGTGTCGGTCTCCAGTGGGTTGGTTTGAGCCAGGTAAGGCTAGACTATTGGGTACAGATATGGTTCAAGATGCTTTAGAAAAGGTTAAATTGATTCAGGATCAACTTCGTACAGCTCAATCCAGGTAGAAGAGTTATACGAATCGGAAGGTTTGCAACGTTGCATTCATGGTTGAGGAGCGGGTCTTGCTCCGGGTTTCACCCATGAAGGGTGTTATGAGGTTCGGAAGGAAGGGCAAATTGAGCCCTAGGTATATCGGTCCTTTTGAGATTCTCAAGAGGGTTGGAGAGGTGGCTTACAGACTTGCAGTACCACCTAGCCTCTCTGTAGTTCATCCAATATTCCATGTTTCCATGCTCCGGAAGTATCACGAAGATCCGTCTCATGTGTTAGACTTCAGCTCAGTCTAGTTGGACAATGATCTATCTTATATTGAGGAGTCGGTGGCCATTTTGGACAGGCATGTCCGAAAGTTAAGGTTAAAGAACACCGCGTCAGTGAAGGTGCAGTGGAGGGGTGATCCTGTCGAGGAGGCGACTTGGGAGACCGATCATGATATGCGCATCCATTATCCTCATCTTTTAACCACTTAAGGTATGTCTCTATACCCGTTTGAGGATGAACATTTGTTTTAAGAGGGGGAGAATGTAACGACCCGACCAGTCTTTTTGAGAGTATAAGCCTTGAACCCCTATTTATTGCTCCCTCTATTGAATTATGTGGTTACATGACTCGCCAGGAGGTTTGATTTTTGGTTTCAGAGTGAAATGGGACATATAGTTCCTAAAATGGAACTTTAAGTTGTAGGAATTGACTGTAGATTGATTTGTATGAAGACGACTCCAGAATAGAGTTTTGATGGCTCCAATAGCTCCGTAGGATAATTTTGGTCTTAGGAGCCTATCTGGATGTTTATTTGGAGGTCCGTAGGTCATTTCGGCGTTAATTGGCGAAAGTTGAAAAATTGGATAATTTTTGGAAAGTTTGATCGGGAGTGAACCTTTTGATATCGGGGTTGGATTTTGATTCCGAAAGTTGGAGTGGGTCCGTAATATCACTTATGTCTTGTGTGAAAATTTGAGGTCAATCGGATTTGATTTGATAGATTTCGGCATCAGATGTTGAAGTTTGAAGTTTTAAAGTTCATTAGGCTTGAATTGATGTGCAAATTCGTGTTGGTAGCGTTGTTTGATGTGATTTAATGACTCAACTAAGTCCGTATAATATTTTAGGACTTGTTGGTATATTCGGACGCGGTTCCGGGAGCCTCGGGGTGGTTTCGGATAGTTAAAGGATCGAGTTGAGGCTTAGAGAATGGCTGAGGTGCACCAGTTCTGGTGCAATCGCACCTGCGGAAGTTTGACCGCAGGTGCGAGCTCGTAGAAGCGAGAGGGTGAACGCAGATGTGGGGATGGAGAAGGTGGCCAGTGAACGCAGTTGCGACAAGGAGGTCGCAGAAGCGGTGTCGCTTCTGCGGAAGGATGAGCACAGAAGCGGAAAGGCCAGGAAGGCCTGGTGATCGTAGAAGCCGACTTGGTCCGTAGGAGAATGTGCGCAGAAGCGCTCCTTGTCCGTAAGAGCGGAAGCGAAGATGCGCATTTGGGTCCGTAGAAGCGTACGTGTCTGGACTAAGTGAGAATCTCACATGCGATGGAAATTTAGGTGCGGAACTGCAGAAGTGGTTGTGGGTTCGCAGGTGCGAATTCACTGGGAAGAAAAGGACTAAGTTCGAGTGTTTGATTTCATTCTCCGCTTTTGGACCTACAGAGCTCGGATTGAGACAAAATTTTGAGGGTTTTTCAGCGGAAACATTTGGGTAAGGATTTCTCACTTGTTTTTGATTAATTTCTACTAAGATATCATTTATTCTTCCTTTAATTAAGAATTTGGGTTGAGAAATTTGTGAAAAGGGTGGAAAATTCCTTAGGCCGAATTTTGAGGTTTTGACTGAGAATTTTGTATCGGATTTGAGTAATTTTAGTATGGGTGAACTCGATATCGAATGTGTGTTCGTATTTTGTGATTTTTACCCGATTCTGAGATGTGGGCCTAGGTCAACGTTTTGGGGAGATTTTTCGATTCTTTGCTAAAGTCGTAGATTTATTATTTAAATTAGTTTCTTGTAGTTGTATTTATAGTATGTAATTATTTTTGGCTATATTTGGGCCGCTCGGAGTCGGAAAGTCGAGGGAAAGGCATTCTTATCGATGATTGAGCGAGATTTGAGGTACTTGACTTGTCTAACCTTGTGTGGGAAAAACTCCCCTTATAGGTTTTGGTACTGCTATGATACTTGAAATACGTGAAGGTCGCGTGCGCGAGGTGACGAGTGCGTACTCGGGTTAAATGTTGAAAAATCCGGTTCTTGCTGAATAGTTTTCTTTTAATTCCTTAACTGAGTTGCTCTAGCCTGTGTAGTCATCATGTTTAGCCTAATGTCGCATGCCTACGTGTCTTAACTCTTACTTGCAACTTGTGCAATATGCTTAGTTGAATTATTTGCTTCTTTGATCATGTATTCAGTCCTTAACTGTAGGATTCCTTGCTCTAAACTCGTTGTTCCATAGGTTATGAGTTGTGTATTTACTTTTGGGACTACGAGGCGGTACCTCGGGAGCGTTCCTATTGCATATTTACTTTTGGGACTACGAGGTGGTACCTCGGGAGAGTCCCCTGTTGTATATTTACTTTTGGGACTACAAGGCGGTAACTCGGGAGCTTCTCTTGTTGCATATTTACTTTTGGGACTACGTTGCGGTACCTCGAGAGCTTCCCCCGTTGTGTATTTACATTTGGAACTACAAAGCGGTACCTCGGGAGTGCCCCTGTTGTTTACATCTATTTGTTGTGTTGTACCTTTTCCGTAATTTCTCATTGTTCAATTCTCACTCATTTGATTATATTATTATATCTTTTACCTTGTTTCCTTTTTATTCCTGTAGGGCCCTAACCTTACCTCGTCACTACTCTACCATGGTTCGGCTTGGCACCTACTGGGTACCGTTGTGGTGTACTTATGTTATACTTTTGCACATCTTTTTATGCAGATCCAGGTACTGCTTACTAGACCGGGTACCAGTGAGCTAGCCGTACGTGGAGACTTCAAGGTACATCTACCAGTGTCCGCAGACCTCGGAGTCCCCCTCTATCGTTACTATGTTGTTTTCTTCCTTATTTTCCTTAGACTCTAATGTATAGAGACACTTAGTATTTCTTTTAGAGCTTGTGACTTATTTCTACCGGGTTTTGGGAGTTGTAATTATTTGAATCCACTACAACATTATGCATTTATAGCTACAGATTCTTAGCTACGAATTTAAAAAAAAGTGGCAAATTATCGAATATTAGCCACAAAAATTATAATTTGGTAGCTATTCACAATTTCATAAAATTTCTTAGCTACAAAAGTTAAACTGACAAAGCTAATTTTTTATTTTTGCTATAGTGTCTAACTTTCGTGGCAATAGCTGTCAAAATAGCTACAATAGCTATAAATTTATTGCTACACTAAAGATTTGTAGCTAATTGTTAGTTTTTGCCATGTGTTTGAAGTTGTTATAGCAACAAAGTATCTTTTGCCACAATAATTTATGTCAATCAAAATCTTGTAGCTAAATGAACATTTTTGCTTCAATTTATAAAATCTGTGGCAGCAGTTAGCTCAATAGCTACAACTAACTATAGTGACAAAATGATAAAGCCACGAATTTAAATAGCTAAAATAAGTGGTGTAGCTAATTCTAAGCTTTAACTATGAATTTAAAATCACTGTAGCAATTGTAACTTTTTAGCCATGATACATGTGTTTGAACATAATTTTATAGCTAAAAGAATGATGTTGCTTTAAAATGATATAACTACCAACTTTGAGACAAAAAAACTTTAGTAGAAAAGTATAAATTTTATCATGCACTTGCAGTAACTATAAAAATAGTACTAACATAACTAAAGTTTCATAGTTGGATGAATAATTGTGGCAATATTCATGTATATATGCTTCCCAAAAGATTTCTACTTTCATCAAATCAATACGGAACTTGTTTCGATAGTCTATTGATCTAACAAAAAAGAAATATAAGTTTCTCATAGATTTGGTTGAAACTTGAAAAATGAGTTTTTGAAATTCTATTGAAAAATAATTTGTGAAAGTTGAAATTGTATCTAGACATGCATTTTACTTAAAAATAATATTAAAGTTTTGTAAGTGGAGAAAAGTTCCACACAAAAATTGGTCAAAACTAGTTTTTGGAACTTTTCCTTCAATTCTTTTTTTCAAAAATTAATTAAATTTCATGAACAAATAATATTTTTAATTTTTTTTTGAAAAAGATTAATTATAATCTATGAAAACGAGAGTCTAATATTTAGAATGAAAATAAAATTTTCTGGTGATGCAGAAGTAGAAAAAGAAAGGAAATCACAATAACCAATTGTGTTGACTATGAAGAAGAAAGAAGTGTAAGGACAAGAGAGTGCACTCCTTCCCATTTCTCACGCGAAAAGTGTGCAGTTGTCGAATTATTTAGAGTATAAAATAATGGCCGTATACGGCCGAATTAACTGAGCGACAGTTTGGTTGCAAGGGAACACTCTAGGTCAAGTTTTCTCTCTTTTTTATCTCTATTCACCTCCCCAATCCTATTAAAAGATTTTCTAATAAGAAGCTATATAATGTAGAAAATACTGTTGAATGATGTTATCTCTCCGCTTATTAAGAGCACTCTTCCTAATAATACTTCATAAATAGTAGCGTATCACCATAATTTCATCAACCTTGTAAGTTGTAACTAGATAATCCATCAACATACACCCTATAGAAGAGAACATTTGAACTCATTCAAACTATAATTATCAACATAACACTATTAAATACTAATTCATATTCAATCAAAATAATTCAGTATATTGACGTAATTCATAAATTTAGTAAAATAATAAAGAATTAAACATCATCTCTTAAGTAAATAAGTAAGAGTTTTAACATTAACTGAGTATAAACAAATATGCATATAAGACTTCTAAATATTTAGAGTAACAAATCTTCATCATCAGTTTCAGGTTCTGATTCGATGTCTTCAATAATATCATCAGCTAAGGTAACATCAGTGCCGATAACACCAAGATCATTTCTTCTCCAATACATAAAGTCTTCATCTTCCTCAAATGTACAGGAGAAATCTTGAGCATCTTGTTGAAACATTTCTTCATTGACAGTACCATCAGTAAAATAAGCCGAATGACCATTCAAGACAACTGACCAATTGGAATGAAGATTATCCTTGACATAAAAAACTTGTTCTGCTTGAGATGCAAGCACAAATGGCTCATTTGTTGCTAACTTTCGGTTAGTATTGACACTAACAAAGTCATGCTTGTCTATTTTTACTCCTTTTCCAATGTGATCAACATCCCACCAATCACATTTAAATAATACAATTTGTTTACCTTCGAAGTATTGAAGTTCTACTATTTCGGTTAGAACACCATAGTAATTTGTATTTTGACCATTCGTTACTCCTCTTACTAAAGCACCACTATTTTGCCTCACCCTATTACCTTCGAGTTGTTTAGTATGAAATCGAAAACCATTTATTTCATACCCCTTGAATCTTTGAATTCCATCAAAAGGACCTCTAGCCAAAGAATACAACCCGCAACTTGCATGTAAATTTCCTTCCTTGTGCATTTGCATGATCTATACAAAAATAAATAATTAAATAATCTAATGATGCTAAAGTGGGATAGAGAAGATAACAAGAGGGATAATTTTGGCAAAGAACTTCCTAAAACTGACGGATTCAGTAACAAACACAACACTTAATATTAATAGGATAGTTTGGACTATGTAATGCAATGCCCATACAACTAAAGAAATGAGACTAGAGACAATCCAACATTAACGAAAAATTACCAATTTGATTCAGGTTATCACATAAAACAGTTAGGACTACAAAGATGGGAAGAACAATAAAATTCTTGCAGCAGCACCCACCATACAACCATAAACACTCAAAAGATAAACTAAATTAAATTATAAGTATGACAAATTGAATAAAGAATACAATAAAAACTTACTCGATGAAAAAACCAATCATCAAAGTTCATGTCACTATTACTCTGCTCGTACTCCCTGTTTAAAAATTAAAATAATAATTGAGAAAAAGCTAACAAAATCAAATTGCTATATACAATACCATAAGAAAGTATACCATAAAAATGGTTGAACTTCTTCACAATTTCTCAAAACATAAAGATGAGACTGTTTTTGCTCAAGCTCTTCAAGATTTCTAGATGTATCTCTTAACAAAGGGCCACCTTTTTGTTCAAATATTGACAATCCACAGTATGACTCAACATGATCATCTTCATCATTCTTTTCCACTCGATTATACCATTTTCCACTTTCATGTAAATATCTTGAACAAAATATTAGACTTTCTTCAATAATATACCCTTCTGCAATAGATCCTTCAGGTCGACTTCTATTGCGAACATAACATTTCAGTTTCCGCAAGAATCTACATAATATAACATTCAGTTAAATGCTTAGCATGAAAAATTAACAAGCCACATAAAATTAAATTGAAATTATAAAATACAAAAACATACCGCTTTATTAGGTACATCTATCTGTATTGTACAGGTCCAGCAAGCTTAGCCTCTCTTGAAAGATGAATGACCAAGTGCACCACAATATCAAAAAATGTTGGCAAAAATATTTTTTCTATTTTGCTCAACGTAATTGGAATTTGAGTTGCAAGTTGATCTAACACATCAACTCTTACAGATTTTGAACATAACTCTCTGAAGAAAATACTTAACTCGGTAATAGCATCATAGTCATGGTTCGGCAGGACTCCGCGGATTGCAAAAGGGAGCAGTTGTTCCAAAAGAACATGAGAGTCATGACTCTTTATTCCATAAATTTTACGATCCTCTAACTTTACACACCGTGATAAATTGGAAGAATATCTATCTGGAACCTTAATAGTTTTCAAGAACTTGCATACTTTAGACTTCTCATCTGGTGATAAAGTATAGCGTGCTGCTGGATAATACCACTTTCTATCTCTTTGAGTTGGATGCAAATCTTTTCTTATACCCATTTCCCTCAAATCACGACGAGCATTCAAATTATCTTTCATTTTTCCTTCCATATCTAATAACGTCCCAATAATATTGTCACACACATTTTTTTCAATATGCATGATGTCTAAATTGTGGCGTATTAGATTATTTTTCCAATAAGGAAGTTTGAAAAAGATGCTTTTCTTCCTCCAATTATGAATGTCTTTACTTTTTTTGTGTCTTTTTCTCTTTTGGGTCTTACCAAATTTATTATCTTCCAAGCTATCCAACTGGTTTAAAATATCATCTCCAGAGAGAATTTTTGGAGTAGGTCTTCTTTCTACTTCCCCATTAAAATTACGTTTATTTTCCCGCCACTTATGATTAGACGATAAAAACCTACGAGCACCCATGTAAGAGAACTTACGGCCATACTTTAATCGAGTAGACGGAGTCTCTTTGTTGCATGAAGGGCAAGCCAAAGCTCCATTTGTGCTCCATCCAGACAAGTAGGCATAGGCAGAAAAATCATTTAAAGTCCATAAGAGTGCTGCCCGCATACAGAAGTTCTCCTTTCTCGATGCATCATATGTATTGACTCCATTATACCACAATTCTTGCAACTCATCAACCAAAGGTTCTAAGTATACATCGATATCATTTCCAGGAGCTTTAGGACCAGGTATCAACAAAGACAAGAAGCAATATGGTTGTTTCATGCACATCCAAGGGGGTAGGTTATACACAGTAATAATTACTGGCCATGTGCTATAAGAAACACTTAAATTGCCGAAAGGATTTATCCCATCAGATTCTAATCCAAGTCTAACATTATGAGGATCTCTGGCAAAGCCCGGATTACATGTATCAAAATATTTCCATGCATCTGAGTCGGCTGGATGTCTAAGAACCCCATCTTTCAAACGTTGATCATGATGCCATGTCATGTCTGAAGCTATTCCAAATGACGTAAACAACCTTTGCAATCTTGGTTTCAAAGGAAAGTAACATAAAACTTTCCGAGGAATTTTGCTCCCACTCTTTTCTGTATTAGCCCCATTAGCTTTTTGACCTTCTCTTAATTTCCACCTAGACTCGCCACAAACCAAGCAAGATTCAGCTTTTGCATTATGTTTCCAAAATAGGCGGGCAACCCGGATCCACACTCATCCTCACAAATCAGGCAATCGGCCTCACTCAGCCATAAATATACTGCAAGCGAGCAGCCCCGATCCACACTCATCCTCACAAATAAGGCCCTCGGCTTCACTCAGTCATAAATCTCTCAAGCCACTCGGGCATTTCAGTAAAATAGGGCATTCAGTCCAAAATATTTATATGCATCAAAATAGAGTCATAAAACTGAGTTATGCGGTAAACAAGTATAAACATGACTGAGTATAGATTTTCAATCAAAAATAATGAGAGGATGGCAAGAAATAACCCCTAAGGGTCCAAACAGCATTGGTGCAAGGCCCAAACATGGCATTCAGCCCAATTTAAAGAAATTCTTTCTAAAATATATAAGTATCAAATGGTTTCAACAAAGTATGAAACTTTACAGTTGCTACGGGGCAGACCAAGTCATAATTTTCTAACAGTGCACTCCCACACGCCCGTCACCTAGCATGTGCGTCACTAAAAATAGTAGAATGATACAAAATCCGGGGTTTCATACCCTCAGGACCAGATTTACAATCGTTACTTACCTCAAAACGTGAAACTTTTTACTCTGCTATGCCTTTGCCTCGCAAATCAGCCTCTGAATGCCTCGAATCTAGTCACAAATAATTCGTTTCAGTCAATAAAATTTATTGAAAGTAATTCCATAAGAAAATATTAATTTTTCATAAAAATCCAAAATTTAGCTCAAAAATTGCCCGTGGGGCCCATATCTCGGAACCCGACGAAATTTATAAAATCCGAAAGCCCATTCAACCACGAGTCTAGCCATATCAATTTTACCAAAATCTGACCTCAACTCGACCCTCAAATCTACAAATCTTATTTCCAAATTTCTTAGTTCCAATCTCTGATTTACACCTCAAAATCATGTAATCTAGTCGGATTATTCGATGATAATTCAATATTATGGAGTATAAATGATCATAAGGGACTTACCTCAAGTTTTTCCTTGAAAATATATCAAAAATCGCCTCTCCTCAAGCTCCAATTTGTCAAAAATGGCAAATGGGACGAAGTCCCTGTTTTTATAATTCTGCCTAGACAACCTCGGTTCTACCTCGATCTTGGCCTTCGATCCTGGCCCTCGATCGAGGTCCTCGATCCTGGTCCTCGATCTTAGGCTTCGATCCTGGCCCTCGATCTTAGGCCTTCGATCCTGATTCTCGATCCTAGGCCTTCGATCCTGGCCCTCGATCCTGGTTCTCGATCCTAGGTCTTCGATCCTGGCCCTCGATCCTAGGCCTTCGATCATGTCTTTGACCCGGCCTTCGACCGTGACCCTCGACCCTGGGCTCGATCATGGCTTCGATCATGGTCCTCGACTCTGGCTCGATCATGGCTTCGATCGTGGCCCTCGACTCTGGGTTCGATTCTAAGAGATTTCTGGGCTCGAATCTGGCAGAAGAAATTTCCAACAGAAGGAAATTGCAGCAGCTGTTGTAGTTCAATTTTTGATCCGTTAACCATCCGAAACTCACCCGAGGCCCTCGGGACCTCAACCAAATATACCAACAAGTCCTAAAACATCATACGAACTTAGTCGAATCCTCAAATCATCTCAAACAATGCTAATACCATGAATTACGCCTCAATTCAAGCCTAATGAACTTTGAAATTTCTAATTTCTACAAACAACTCCGGAACCTATCAAATCACGTCCGATTGACCTCAAATTTTGTACACAAGTCCTAAATGACATAACAGAGGTATTTCAATTTTCAGAATAAGATTCTGACCCCGATATCAAAAAGTCAACCCCCCGGTCAAACTTCTCAAAAATAAAACTTTCGTCATTTCAAGCCTAATTCCTCTACGGACTTCCAAATAATATTCCGGACACGCATGTGCGTCACCTCAAAACCAATCATATAACACATAATTCAGGGTTTCATACCCTCAGGACCAAATTTAGAACTGTTACTTACCTCAACCCGTGTAATTCTTTATTCCGCTATGCCCTTGCCACGAGAATTGGTATCCGAAAGCCTCATGTCTAGCCACAATTAATTTGATTCAGTCATTACCAATTATTGTAATTAATTCCATAAGAAAATACAAATTATTTTCCAATAAAATCCAAAATTTAACTAAAAAATCGCATGTGGACCCCACATCTCGGAACCTGACAAAATTACAAAATATGAACTCCCATCCCACCACGAGTCCAATCATATAAATTTCACCAAAATTCGACATCAACTCGACCCTCAAATCTTCAATTAAAATCTTTGAAAATTTATACCATTTTCAACCAAATATTTACCCATTTGAACTCATAAATTTTTTCACAAACCTTATTGGTACAATAATATATAATTAATACTCTTACACCCAAGAATCATACTCATAATCAACCATCTTCTACCCAAATCCGAAATTGAAAAACTAGGGTATGAAACCTTACCTCTTAGATGAAGAACTTGAGAGATTTCTTGTTGGATTTCAAGGCTTGAGCAAGATTTGATGAACAAGACACTTGAGTTTCTTCCTCTCTCTAGAACACTCTCACTTCTCTCTAAAAATATTAGGTTTTAGCTCAAAAATAATTTAACCCCTCTCTCTACCCGGCCTTGGGGTATTAAATAAGCTCCTACGTGCGCGACCGCGCACCCGGGCAAGTGGCCGCACATCCGGCCACGCACACAAGGCAGAAACTCCCAAATATGCACGGCCGCACATCTGGGAGCGCATATGACATAGGTCCAGTAAAATGGCCATAACTTTCTGTATACATATCCAAATGACAAACGGCTTGATGCGTTGAAAACTAGACTCAAAGTTATTTAATTTGATAGGTTATACACCATATGATCATCTCTAGTTAATATTTATTAACTCCTATATCGAATTTAAATAAAACTTCTCTAAGTATCACTCAAGATTTATCCTGACAAATGCTCCGAGAATAGTTATTTTACTCGGACCTTTTATTTTATTTTATAAAAATAATACCTTTTAGCGTAATTAGAGGTGTTCATCATTCTATTCGGCTTAATTTCGCAGGAGCTTAATAACTTATTAGTAAATTTCACATATAACTAAAATAAATAGGGTGATCATTTCTAATTAATATTGATTAACTAATCTACCAAATTTTAATAAAACTTCACTAAGTATCTGTCACGACCCGAAATTCCCTCCTTCGGACCATGATGGCGCCTAACATTTCACTTGCTAGACAAGCCAACGTTAGAATAATATTAACCAATTTTTAAATAACTTTTAAATTATTAATAATCAAGGAAACAAAAGCGGAAGCAAAGTTTGAAATATAGTGAAATAATATATTAAAAAAAAACAGTGTCTAAATACAAATAGCATGTAACAATTAATGCAGAAATTCAATAATTAATATTTGACAAAGAATATGAGAGAAACAATTATTATAATAATTAATTTATGATTTAAAATAATTTATGATTTTTCAAGTAAGCATGCAAACAATTAATTTCACGACGTATAAACAATCGTCACCTCGCCTATACGTCGTTCACATGCTTTTTACATAACAAATAATTTAAGAGTTCTATTCCCTCAAGTCAAGGTTAACCACGACACTTACCTTGCTTTGCAAATTCCAATCAATTATTCAACTACAACTTTTTCTTTTAATTTTATCTCCGAAAGCTTCAAATCTATTCACAAACAATTTGATATATTTAATACTAATCATAGGAATTAATTTCATATGAATTTACAAATTTTCTGGATAAAAATCTGAAATTCATTAAAATATTTGACAGTGGAACCCACATCTCAAATCCTGAAAAAACTCGTGAAATCCGAATACCCGTTCCGATACGAGTTCAACCATACAAAAATTATCCAATTCCGATATCAAATGGACCTTCAAATCTTAATTTTTCGTTTTTGGAAGAATTTATAAAAATCTGATTTTTCTTTCATAAATTCACGGATTCATGATATAAATGAGTATGAAATCATGAAATATAATCAATATAGGATAAGGAACACTTATCCCAATATTTTTCCGTGAAAATTGCCCAAGAATCGCCTTACCCGAGCTCAAAAATGGAAAAGAGTTAAAAATGGGTCGAAACCCCATTTCCAGAACTTAAGTTCTGTTTCTGGGATTTTTACTCATCGCGATCGCGGAAATTCATTTGCGATCGCGTAGAACAACTTTTGCCCAGGTTCATTTTACTCTTCGTGATCGCGGGAATGGCTTCGCGATCGCGAAGCACATTTTGGCTGCCCAGACTTTTAACTTTACGCGATCGCGGAGTACATTTTTCCAGCCTTACGCGATCGCGTAAATGCTCATGCGATCGCGGGGCACAATTGACGTGCCTAGCTCTTGCCTTCCTTCCTTCCACGCGATCGCATCTGGTCCCTTGAGTTCGCAGTGCACTAGGAGTTTACCTTCCGCGATCGCGTGCCTATCTTCGCAAACGCGAAGGGTAAAACTCACTACTTACAATTTACTCTTCGCGATCGCAGGAATAGCTTTGCGATCGCGGAGCACAATGCACTAGATGACAACAGAAGCTCAAAAATCAGATTTTCTAAGTTCAAAATTATCCCGTAGCCTATCCGAAACTCACCCGAGCCTTCGGGGATCCAAACCAAACATGTACACAAGTCCTAAAATATCATACGAACTTGCTCGCGCAATCAAATCACCAAAATAACACCTAGAACTACGAATCGAACACCAAATCAAAGAAAATTTTTAAGAAAACTTTAAAACTTATATTTTTACAGTCGGACGTCCGAATCACGTCAAATCAACTCCGATTCACACTAAATTCGGCAGACAAGTCATAAATATTATAGTGGACCTATACCGGGCTCCTGAACCAAAATACGGACCCGAGGTCAATAAATCCAACATCAGTAATTTCTTAAAAATCATTAAGTTTTCAAGCTTTTAATTTTTCATCAAAATTCTATATCTCGGGCTAGGGACCTCGGAATTTGATTCCGGGCATACGCCCAAGTCCCAAATCATAATACGGACCTACCGAAATTGTCAAAACACTGATCCGGGTCCGTTTGGTAAAAATATTGACCAAAGTCAACTCAATTGAGTTTTAAAGCTCTATTTCACATTTTAATCCGTTTTTCACATGAGAACTTTCCGGGAAAAAATTCGGACTGTGCACATAAGTCGAGGAATGATAAATGATACTTTTTGAGGTCTTAGAACACAGAATTATTTATTAAATTTAAAGATAACATTTTGGGTCATCACAGTATCACTCAAGCTTTATCCTGATCAAGCGCTTCAAGAATAGTTATGTTAATAAAATATAATTATATTAATAAATTATATAACATATAAATATAATTAGATTATATGGAATAACAATGTGTTTATATTAATAATATTCTTATCTAACTTCTTTTGGACTGATTTTTACGAGGAGGGAAACATGAATTCACAATTTGAAAAATAAAATATGAGTTACCAAAAGAAACAAGTTCCCTCCAAAATATTTCCCTCTAATGTTTTTGTGCCTAAATCACAGTCTTCTTTTCCTATTAGAGCCAAAACATAAACTAAAAGAGGCAAAAACCCTAAAATACTAAAAGTCTCAAGATTTGGGGAGCAAAGGTACGCCTCTTCCCCTGCATCAAAGGTATGCCTCTTTTCCTTTAACTTTGATTAACTATTATCCACTAACTCTTTTGCTTTTATGGATGAATTACAAGATTTGAGTGTCTTACAAAATAAAATATTCTAGTTTCATTTTATGTTGAGAATTTAATATTCTTTTTTTTTTGTGTGTGTGTGTGAAAGGGAATATTATTATTAATGTTAGAGAAATATCACATGAGTACTAGTGCCGTTTGCGCTATGGTTATCTTTATTTTAAGAAAAACTTATGATCATTATACTAATTTAGTTATTTCATTCAGTTTATTTTTAATATTAAAAATTATAGTTTGATAAAACTGCATATTGAATTTCTACTTAATTATAAATAGTTATACATCTTGCTTCAATTACTGATGTGGAAATAGTTTGGGACTTAGTGAATAGTAAGCAGCCTTTTTTGTGGGTACGACCGGTTCCATTATTGAAAATGATTGAAAAAAAGGTTACGTTGTGGAATAGGCACCACAAAAGAAGTACTAAAATATTCTGCACTTGGAGCCAATGTGGTTTGATTCTACACGGAGAGCATTTGTGAAGGGGTTCCCTTGATAAGTAGGCCTTGAGCTTCTACTTAATCTCAGAGAACTACCATTTGCTTTTATACTTATTATACGAAATATATTGATGTCTTACAAATACTTGTTTATAATCAGACATGGGTAGAAACGGTCTTCGAAAAAGAAATAATCGATTGACTGATGATCATGAGAAGAACCTCCGAAAAGTTCCAAGAAGGCATTTGTTACAGAAGATTTAACCACACAACATATAGAAAAAGTTGTTTATTCGGGTAATTGCAATAAAGCTTTTATAAAATATAGAATTCTTTATCAATTCATTTTCAATTAGACAACATTTTGTGTTTGTTTAATCATCTAGCTAACCTATATTATAAATTTTCTAGGAAACATGAATATGACAAAAGAGTTGGAATTTAGCTTCCATTATGGTGGCCATTTTATATTTTCTCCTTCTAGAAAATATGTAAGTGGGCAGTTGGTGAAAGCAAGCATTGATATTGATTTTATAGCTTTCTTTGATCTGCTGGATGAAATAAAAAAGCTTTGTAATTTCAATATTCTCGAGGGAGATAAATTTATTTATTTGAGAGGTGATAGAGTTATCAGTGATTGTGATGGGTTAGTGGATGTCATGACGATTCACATATTAAGAATATGCTTCTCAATTATGAGAGGCATAAGGATAAGTCAATTGATATTTATACCCTCAGAAAAAATAATATTTTTATGAGTTCTTTTCTCGAAAAAAATAGTTCTAGGGAGAACTCGTCTGAACAAGTGAGTGAAATAGTTGTGGAAGAATATGAATCAGCAAATTCAATAGGTATTCCTTTTCTTTTATTGATCTTTGTCAATTCTTTCGATATTTTTTACGTGAAGTATATTTATGTAATCTTTAAATGTAGGTACTAACGTTGTGAAAAGAAAAATCAGAGGGCCTACACGATGCGTGAAGATAATCAATTTACAGGAATGACAAAAATTGATCGTCCGATTTGATGAGGATCATCAAGCTGTTGGCGAGAATGCAACCGATTTTACTTGGTTTTTGGGTCAAACAATTAGAAACCGAACTTGTTGCCCATTAAAAGTAAATGGTTGGAAAGAAATAGTGCAAGACAAGATCGACCACATGTGGGACATTATCTTGGTAAGAAAACTAGTAAACTATTAAAGTTTATAATTTTCTTTAATTTTTGGTGGGTTGACAATCTGAGATACTAAGCAAGTTTGATTTTAAATCAATAGTTCTAACTTTTATAATGGTATATTTTATTTTTTATAGGAAAAGTTTAATTTTGATGTCTCTGAGGGAAGAAAAGGTGCAATTCTTGGTCATATGAGTGACCTCTACAGAGACTATAAGCACAAGTTGAAAAATAAGTATTTTGATTCAAAAGCAACTTACCAACTTCGCTTACGGAATAAGCCTAAACTTCTAACTGTAGATGAATGAAAATATTTGGTCAACCTTTGGAGCGGTGATGACTTTCAGGTATTTTATTTAATCTGTTTGGTCTTTTTAAATTATTATATGCTGTAGAAACTAATATTATTAATTTTTTTTAAACTTTCGTGCAGAAGAAAAGCACGCAAAACAAGACAAATAGATCGAAACGTTCCTTGCCTCCATATAGTGGGACCAAAAGTTATGCAAGACTTAGATATGAAATGGTATGAACAACATGATAATTTTTTAGAATAAAGTTATAAGAATTATATTAACGTATCTTATTCAATTAATGAAAATGATTAATATTTTCACAGGAGAAAAAAAATGGAAAAGCTCCATCCCGTGTTGAAGTTTTTTGGAATCTCGCAAGAGAAAAAAAGGAAAACAAGTTGATGCTTTCCAACAAGATGTCATTGTAATGTCAATGTGTTCTATTTTATCTTTATCTCCTTTTAGAGTATACATTTGCTCTTATGTATGATTAATTTGCATTATTAATTGTAGGTTCAATTTGACCAATTAAAAGAGCAGCAAAAAGAAGGAGAAATTTCTTTAAATGATGATGATATCTTTGAAAAAGTACTTGGGGCAGAAAAATATGGATATCTTCGAGCATATGGTCCCGAAAAGAATATCAGTGAATATTTTGGAGGTAGACCAACAAAGATACAACTTATAAAGCAAATAGAATTGACCAGAAAAGAAGCAAATGAGCATGTGGAAGAAGTTAAAAGGGAAGCTAAGAAACAAGTCGAAGAAGTTAAAAGGGAAGTTGATGAAAAAGTTGAAGAAATCAAGAAAGACACTGATAATAAGCTAGTGGAGATGGAAAAACGATGAGAATTTTTTTTTTAAATAATGCTTGCTGCTCGAAATCGACGGCCAAATGATGCAAATCAGATCGTAAGTAACTTATTATACTACTTACTAATATCTTTTTATGTTATCATTTCAAAAAATTATTCTTATTAACAAGTAAAGTTTATCTTTTTCAGCGAAAACACTTTGTTGTACTATTTTCTTATATATTTTTTAATTATTGTTGCAGGTTATGGAATAGTGATAGAAGTATCAAGATTGAGGGGGAGATGAATAAAAAAATTTTGTTTGTAAAAGCGTACTGATATGTTTGAATAACGTAATATTCCACTGTTTTGAATGATATTATTAAATATTTATTAATTTTTTTTAATATTGCATTTATTAAATAATTACAATTGAAGGTATATTTCATGCCAAAAAATGATTCTTATCTACGTTATATGAATTATTGTGGCTAACAGTATTTGAGGTAAAATTCTCAATTAGTAGCTATGAATTTTTGAATCGTAGCAAAACATATGTACAATTGTCACATAGTATAAACATGGCTATACGTTTTTATTTTCATAGCAAATAAAGAATCTTTTGCAACAATTTTATGCTTTGTGGCAAAAAAGAATGAAATTTTAGCTATGCACTTTTGAATTTGTAGCTAAACATGGTTACGTTTTTTAACTTTTCGTAGCAAATAAAGAAAATATTTTGCTTTAATAAGATATATTACATAGCTAAAAGTATGATTTTTAGCTGCAATAAGAAAATATTTGTGGCTGATACTTCAATTCATTGCTATGAATTTTTGATCCGTAGTTGAATACGAGTACTATTGCTACGAAACTAAGCTATAGAAATAGCAACAAAATATAAAGTTACGTGGCAAACAAATCAAATCTTTTGCTACAATACAACACTTTGTAGCTACAAAATAAAGATAGCTATACATTTTATTTGTCATGGCAAAAGAATAAAATTATTGCTATAATCTTCTTTTTCGTGGCAAGAATGTATTATCATCACAGCTAGAACATATAAAATTTCCATAGCAATAAGTATTAGTCCTTAGCCATGAACCATATAAAGTTTGTAGCTAACTTTTAGTTATGCCACTTCTTGCTACGAAAAAAATATTTGTGGCTAAAGTGTTTAGCTACATAAATTTTTATATTTAGCTACAATATATTTTATAACTATATATACATAATGTTGCAGTGATCGCAGTTTTTATTTATATTTCATGTGTTGAGGTTTGAGTTCAGTTTATATTATGTTATTTCGTACAAATGTTACGCTTACCTAGTCATAGAGATTAGGTGCCGTCACCACAAAAAAATTGGGTGGTAGACAATTTGACTCTCTCTTGATTAACGCACGTATTTGTGATCTGTCGATCTTTCATCTCTCTCTCTAGTTTATTACTTATATAAATCACCACGTGATTTCGTACATTTTCTTTCTTACGGTTGATGGCTCGTTTTTGTAGAATATATTCTGACACTTGAATGGATTAAACAACAGAGAAAATAGTATATATATGGACCCTCCACATGGGCTGCTTTGGTAACGTACGCAGTTTCTTTAGTTCAAGTGGCTTTTTCGAAAAGTTAGGTCTAGGGATTTATAACTTGATGTGTTTAATTTGGTAATGATCTGAATTTTATTTTAGTTTAAAAGAGAGAATATCCCATGCTTCAGTAAAAAAATCGGAGATACATATATTATTTAGATTTTTTCTCTTTTGGGGTAACGAAGAATGTTATAGGTAGAGTGAATCAGTAGAGATTGCAACATATATACTAAGACTCTTCTTAAGAAAAGTCCCATTCCAATCAGTGACAGAAAAAGACTAACAAAATAAGGGTTGTAACAATACGTAAAATTGTCACAACAAATTTCATGATAATTAGTTTGACTATCACGTGATAAGTTAAATATAGGGATTAGGGATAATACATACAGACCCGTCAATTATTGCAATGTCTGTTCTTATCGGTAGACAGTAAAGTCATATATGTACGATCTTTATCGCAAAAGTATCTAACATCTGTATGATTGAACGATGCTTATCGAATATGATTCCACGAAATATTTATCCAGACAATGATTGGACCATTTGATAAATTTTTCGAAGATTCTCAAGGCATAGAAGTGCTTAATTAGGAAAGTTTTTGTGGTTGAGGTTTTTGAAAGATTGGAGAAGATAATCTGTCGGATTGGTTTTGCTCATCTTGCCGGAGATGCCATTTTTCCGGTGGAACAATCGCCGGAGTTAGGAAGTCTGGCCTTTGTTGTTAAAACTGGTGTTTTGTCGAACAAAACCTGAATATGAGCCTTTGTATGCAGTGGTAGTTTGGTGGTAATTTAATTTGGGAAGACGACGGTGGAAAATAACTGAAAAAGAAAACAAAAAATAGTAAAATAAAAGAAAAATAACGTGGAAAAGAAAATCGTGAATTGAATTGCTCCCACTTAAATCTGGTTTTGATCTCTCGAGATGATAATTATCGGCATCGAATCGAAGTATGTAGCTGAAAAAATAGAATAATTAAGTTGGAAGGGGTTGCTTTGGTTATCAGGATCGATGGACAGACAAGGATATTTCATGAGTTGGATATTAGTCGGGATAATTAATCTAACATTTTAGTATAAAATGGTTCTCGAGATTGACTAATACTACCTATAATCAAATGCGGAATAAAATAATCTGCATTTTATCACGGAATTGTTAACTTTTATCCCACCAACCAAACTCGACGGCTTTGGGTTTAAGCACAGTGCATGAGGTCATGAACAAAGTTCCATTATTAGGGGATGCAATACTAGTACACATTAAAGTTCACTTAAGAAAAATTAAACTTAGCTAACTACTCCTCATCTGACGATGAAGAAGAATTAGTAGCTGCGAAATACTTTAGTTAATTCCAAAATCAAGCATCTTGATATTTGGTCAAAGACAACTGCTTGATGAATTGCACGACAACTTCAACAGAGTTGTTAGCAGCAAGGGTGATGAAGGTGGCGGCCTCATTGTCGGCGTCGCCACCGCCGGCCAAGTCGGAGAGGGCGCGGATAACGATGTAAGGTGTCTTCTGCTGGTAGCAAATGAGAGCCACTGCTGCACTTTCCATTTCCACAGGACTCACATCAAATTTGTTGTAGATGAAGCTCCTGTAAGCTGCATTGTCTAAGTATATGCTTGCACTTGTTCCTCTGTGTACTCTTGCTACCTTTGGTGTATGACTCAAGCATGTTTTTGCGTCTATACACTCTTCTAATTTCAATCCCTATATAGTTTTACATTACAATATGTCTTGTTAAGCTTTTTTTTTTCTGGAATAAAAGAGGAAAACATGCAGTCTACTTACACACATCAACAAATATTCAGTATTTACTAGCTAGCTATTACTTCCTTACAAGATAAGTGTGCTTTTACTTTTTTAGTGATAATTTGACTAATTTTCAAAAGTTAAATTGACTCAAAAACTATACTAGAAAAACTGTAAATTGCCATCCTTGTCAATATAATAAAAAAATACATTCTAATATGTTTGTCAAAGTTCTTATAAAGTAACGTAATTTGAGACGGATGGGTATCTTATAGCAAACACGAGTTACTTTATAAAGACGATGAAATAGGGTTGTATATCTTCACGTCCACTTCAAATTTATCTAACGTATCTAGAAAAAAGGGTCAGCAATAAAAATTATTTCCTATATATTGAGAGGAGGGTCGTCGGTGTTTGTGCTTTGGAGGGGGGGGGGGTTGATTTTTCATTACTCTCTAATATTTAACGAATACAGAATCCTTTCAGATTTTTTCTACGCTACAACGAATTAACAAACGCTAAGTGTCTAGCTAGTTTTGTCTTTGTCTAGCTAGTTTTGTCTTGAACCAAGCAATTTAAAACTTGTATTATGACCCTCCCAACTAATTATTACGACCATCAAAATATTTAAATTAAATTATCGTACGACATACTCCACTACAACTTGATATTGTAAATGCTTTAGATTTAAAAAAAATATGCGATCCATCCGCCTACTGACACGGTTCGGATTACGAGGGTCAACCTTTTCAACTTTTGGTGTCACGGGCATACGATCTTTAAAATTTTGAAATAAAGTCTATATATTTAGAAACATCATAAAGATTATTACTATAAATCACAGTAATTAATATTTTAAAATAGTTAAAAGGCAAATAAAAAAATCACAATTAAGAAAAACTTATTTGACTTAACTGGTCAGGGAATATAATTTATTACCTCGAGTTTCTTGGCGATTGCAAAGTACTGAGGGTCAACAGGAACCCAAAAGATATGTTGTCTTTCCTCAGGAGTGCCAAATACAGGGAATACTTCTTCCGGTTGGTACCAAACATTGTTAAGAAGATTGTTATGTGAGTTGCAATTTGTCACATTCACAGAGTATTTGGAAATTTTCAAGTATCCAATATCTCTCGTGTAGTCTCCATTCACCTCAAGGGGTAGTTCATTCTGAGGGCCATCTCCATATTTCTGCAGTTTTTTTTATATAAGTTTGTCTTTTGTCAAATTCAGCAGTAATAAAATGGAATTAAGAACAAAAGATTATTTTTTTCTATTTTAACTTAATTGTTCTTCTATCGTTGTTGTTATTTTATTTTGCATAATTCCGATAAGAGTAACTTAAAATTAAAAAAAAATTATCTTCAATTTTAACATGAAAATGACGTAGCTTTATCAGTTTTATTTTATTAAATTTATCAAAAACTTATTTTGTATCAAATATATACACAACAAACACTAGTCCGTTTGTTTAGAAAATTCTTATACGAACGTAACTTCTACGAAAACTGTTGGATCTTGGTCAAGAATTTGGTTCAAGAACGTTAAACTTTTTTTCTACTACTTATAACTTGTTTGACCAAGTTTCCGGAAAGTCAATGGTTTTTTTTGGGGGTTAAAAAAGTGTTTATTTTAGAGATTTTAGGTGTTTAGTCAAACTTTTAGGTAAAAAAAAAGTATGAAAATACTTTTTTATAGTTGCATAAGCTATTTTTAAAGAAGATTTCCCTCTAGAAAACTTGGTCAAGCGCAAATTGCTGCTCTAATATTAGCAAAAGTGCTTTTATAAATTGATTAAACAAACACAAATGACTATTTTTCAAAAGTATTTTTTTAAAAAATAATTATAACAAAAAAAAAAAAAGCACTTTCTATAATAAGCAAATTTTGGAAGCTTGGACAAACAAGAACTTAATAAGTATATTTTTGCTATCCCAAGCTTTGACATAGTTCAAAGTTACTTGTAATGGAGATTAGATGGTTTGACTTTAATTTGTTCAAAGAAGCACCTTTTTTGGAAATAGACGTTTTGTGTGTGTGTGTGTATTGTCACGATAACTCCATTAAAATGTATGGAAAAGTAGCCAAAAACCTGCCAATTCCAAAGAGCAGTATGTGCCCAGTACTGAGGAATAGCAACATCTCCAATATGGAGAGAGGGATTTGCATTTCCTGCAATTCCATAGTGCACCACACCTTTAACCTTGAACAATGCTAGCAACAGTTGTGTTGTTATGCCTGCATTTAGCTGAAAGTAATGCAAAAAGAAAATTCAAAAGCTCAAAATTAGAACGTACGTACATCGTACAACTTCAAATCCATATATATTACTTATAAGGAGTAATTAGTATCACATAAAAAAAGGAAAGAGAAAATACACACACCATGGCAAGTCCAGTCATAACAAGAACAACAGGCTGGTTATCAATATATCCAAACCGAAATCTCCTCCCTTCCATGATTAAAGAAGGAAACAATCAATAAGCAAGTGAATAAAAGAAACATATATTTAAGATTTTGTGTTGTAGAACATTAATTAACTAATTAACTCAGTAGTATAATATGCTTTTATATTATGTTACCTGCATAGTCAATGGTAAGGTTAGTAGGTTTGTAACTAGGGTGTTGAAGAAGAGGATTCATCTCAAACAGGTTAGGAATGACTAATCCCAAGTAAGGTCCTCTTCTGTTAGCCATATCAATCAATTTTTTCGTCTTTCCAGTTGCTGCACCATTTGCTTCTTCTAGGGTTAGTACCACGAAAACAAGAAACAGTGCAAGAAAAAGTTTGGAAACTGCCATATTGGTAGACAGTTTGACAAGTTAATTGGGAGAAGAAGAGAGTATTAAGATTGAAGGTTGAGAAGGGAAGCCAAACAACCCTATGTATTTATAATTACATGTCGCATCCTGACAGCTCCACTACGTTTTTATATTTGAATTTTGTATTACAACACTAGTATTATCCTATCAATATCCAATTTCTTATTATATACTCCTTTTGTCACATTGCTGTATTTAAAAAACTCTATATAATTTCTCATTTTACTCTTAATGAGATAATTTATACACTACTAGAAATTCGCTAAAAACTAACCAAATATTTCCGACCAACGTTGGTCGGTCAAAAAAAGCGACCAAAAACCTTCCAGCTTGGACGGAAACTGAATTTTTTTTTTTATATTTTTTTAAAACTAAATACCGACTAACGTTGGTCGGTAATTGGTCAACGAATTGACCCAACTGGTCAGACTTGCTTAGTCAAGGAAAATTTTGGATTACCGACCAACGTTGGTCGGTAATCTGGACCCAATTTTTTAAATTTTAATAATTATTTTATTATTTAAAATATTTTATAATATTTAAGAATTTATATTTAAAATTACCGACCAACGTTGGTCGGTTAATGAGGGAAAGCATTTATCGACCAACTTTGGTCGGTAATTGTTATTTTCTGCAAAATAACCAACCAAAGTTGGTCGGTTATTACATCAACATTGGTCAAACTTTTGAATTACTTTTATACTTACTATCTAAATAATATAAATGTAGTCCGTTAACACTTTTGTAATACAAATAATGAATACACTAACATATACTATATATAACATGCTGTATATGTAGTTAAAGTAGTACAACGAAGCGTGTGTTTCACACACACAAACATATACTATAACAAGATATATATATATAGTTAAAGTATTACAATGAAGTGTAAGTGTGTGTGTGTGTGTGTGTGTGTGTATATATATACATACACACACACACACACACACACAAAAACATACTTCACTGTAATACTTTAACTATTTATATAGCTTGTTATAGTATATGTTAGTGTGTATATATATAGCTTGTTAAAGTTTGACAATGTTTGACCTATTAATTTAACTCGTTTACTTAATACTAATAACTTCTTTCGTTTATTTAATTTGTGATCTATATATATATATATATATACTAATAATGTGATCCATATATATATATATATACATCTCAAAGATGTTTAGTATTAATTCTTCTATTTTTCATTCATCACTAATAATGCATGACATAGATTAATCGATATAGGTCGAGACGTTTTGTTTTTACTATTAGTCGATATAGGTCAAACGTTTTGTTTTTAATAATCATTGATGCATCTAAGTAAGTTATAAGTCGATGAATCAATTTACAAATAGATATATTTGATGATAAATTATATATACTAATTAGGATCTTCACAAGTCTATCCCTAAAAGCGCTAAGACCACATGGTCGGGTTCTTTTAGGGATAGACTTGTGAAGATCCTAATTAGTATATATACTTTATCATCAAATATATCTATTTGTAAATTGATTCATCGACTTATAATTACTTAGATGCATTGATGAATATTAATCGATGACTCATCAAAACGTCTCGACCTATATATCGATTAATCTATGTCATGCATTATTAGTGATGAACGAATGAAAAATGAAGTTATTAGCATCAATTACTATATAGTGTATGTGTGTGTGTGAGAAATTACTCACATACTTAATTATAACTTAGAAAATTTACTTAGATAGATGCTATTATAATTTATTAAAAGTAAATAGTTAATATAATTATTTATAAAGATTATGCTTATAGTTTATAATTATTTATAATAATTATATAGTTAAATAAAATAGATGCTTATAGTTTATAATATTTTTTTTATAGTTTATAATATTTTAAGAAAAAAAACACAAAATAAATGAATTTATTTTTTTTAAAACGGTCAACACTTATGTAATGTACCGACCAAAATTACCGACCAACTTTGGTCGGTAATTCTGAAATCAGAATTGAAATAACAGGGTAACCCCCATTTCTCTTACCTTCCCCTCTCCTTCTCTATTTCCCTCACTCAATACCTTCCCCTCTCCTTCTCTATTTCCCTCACACAAATTCCATTTCCCACCCCGCGTCGCCACCGCCCAGCACCCGCCGTCGCCACTTCCACCGCCGCCCCTCTCCTTCTCCACCTCCTAAAAATCCTAGGTTTGAAGTACAACCCGTTTATTTATTATTTCTAGGTTTTGTTAATTAGTTATGAATTAGTTTCAATTGATTAGTGTTTCAATTATTTGAACAGTGCATTTTATCGAGGATTAGGGTTTAGGTCTTGTTTTAATTAGTTTTATTAATTAATTAGTTTTGTTAATTAGTCAATTAGTTATGAATTAGTTTTAATTGATGAGTGTTTCAATTTTGAGTTTGTATTGTCTTGAATAGTTTAGTTAGAATTGAATTATTAACTTTGTATTGTCTTGAATAGTTTAGTTAGAATTGAATTATTAACTACGTATTGTCTTGAATAGTTTAGTTAGAATCTAGGGTTTAGGATTTATTCTTGGGAATCGAACTTTTAGGGTATGGGTTGAATTTCTTTAGTTTAGTTAGTTTATGTTTAAACTCGTAGGACATGAATTGAAATTTTAGTTTTTAGGATTTGTTCTTGTGAATTGAACTTTTAGGATATGAATTGAACTTTTAGGATATGAATTGGACCTTTTGGAGATGAATTGAACTTTTAGGATATAAATTGGTATAATTAGGAAAAAATAATTATCTTGAATTAACTAAAAAAGATATAATTAATTTATAATTGTAGAATAAATTAATTTGTTCTTGTGAATCGAACTTTTAGGGTATGGGTTGAATTTCTTTAGTTTAGTTAGTTTATGTTTAAACTTGTAAGATATGGATTGAAATTTTAGTTTTTAGGATTTGTTCTTGTGAATTGAACTTTTAGGATATGAATTGGACCTTTTGGACATGAATTAAACTTTTAGGATATAAATTGGTGTAATTAGAAAAAAATAATTATCTTGAATTAACTAAAAAAGATATAATTAATTTATAATTGTAGAATAAATTAATTTGTTTTTGTGAATCAAACTTTTAGGGTATGGGT
Organism: Nicotiana tomentosiformis; assembly: GCF_000390325.3. Classification (NCBI taxonomy): domain Eukaryota; kingdom Viridiplantae; phylum Streptophyta; class Magnoliopsida; order Solanales; family Solanaceae; genus Nicotiana; species Nicotiana tomentosiformis. Next base: position 88,589,725 of record NC_090819.1, on the reverse strand, counting down.
TGAATTTCTTTAGTTTAGTTAGTTTATGTTTAAACTCGTAGGATATGAATTGAAATTTTAGTTTTTAGGATTTGTTCTTGTGAATTGAACTTCTAGGATATGAATTGAACTTTTACGATATAAATTGGTGTAATTAGGAAAAAATAATTATCTTGAATTAACTAAAAAGATATAATTAATTTATAATTGTAGAATAAATTATTTTTTTCTTGTGAATCGAACTTTTAGAGTATGGGTTGAATTTCTTTAGTTTAGTTAGTTTATGTTTAAACTCGTAGGATATGAATTAAAATTTTAGTTTTTAGGATTTGTTCTTGTGAATTGAACTTTTAGGATATGAATTGAACTTTTAGGAAATGAATTGGAACTTTTAGGATATGAATTGAACTTTTAGGATATGAAATAAACTTTTAGGATATAAATTGGTATAATTAGAAAAAAATAATTATCTTGAATTAACTAAAAAGATATAATTAATTTATAATTGTAGAATAAATTAATTTGTTCTTGTTTTATTTGTATAGATAGAACATTGTACTTGGATGTACAATGAGAATTATCCAAATCGGCTGGGATTGCGGGAGGATTTTGTAGAAGGGGTTGATGACTTTATTAGACATGCAATGTCACTTCCACCATACCAAAGTGAAGGAGTAATTAGGTGCCCTTGTGTCAGGTACGATTGTATGAAGTTTAAAAAATCGGAGGAAGTTAAGCTTCATCTTTATAAGAAGGGGTTTATAGAGAATTACTTTGTGTGGACTAATCATGGAGAGATCGATGGTAGCCGTGGGATATTTCATAACATGGTTGTTGGTGAAAGTAGTAGGTCGGTGGAGAATACAAATCTTGATTCTAGAATTCAGGATATGGTTGCGGATGCTTTTGGGATGCACTTCGGGGGTGAGCCCAATGAAAATGTTGAACAAACTCCTAATGATGACGCAAAATATTTTTATGAACAGTTAGAGGAAGCTAGTCGTCCACTACGTGAAGGAAGTCCGCACTCTGAGCTGTTTGTTGCAGTTAGATTACTAAGTATCAAATCTGATTGGAATATTTCTCAAGCAGCCATGGACTCTTTCATTGACCTTATGAGTGAACTAGTTGACCATATTATCAACTTACCTGGTGATTTCTATAAGGTAAAGAGATTGGTTTCTAAGTTAGGACTTTCGTCAATGAGAATTGATTGTTGTGAAGATGGTTGCATGTTATATTATAAAGATGGTACAACTTTAGACAGTTGTAAATTTTGCGAAAAGCCTCATTTCAAGAGGCTTTCCAGCGGGAATATGGTCGTTGTCAAGGTGATGCATTATTTACCTCTTATACCTAGGTTAAAGAGGTTATATGCGTCGATGAGTTCTGCTCCTCATATGAGATGGCACTTTGAAAATAGAAGACCACCTGGTGTTATGTGTCATCCTTCATATGGAAAAGCTTGGAAGCACTTTGATAGGACATATCCAGATTTTGCTAGTGAACCAAGGAACATTCGGTTAGGTCTGTGTGCGGATGGCTTCACGCCTTTTTCTATATCTGTGACACCATATTCGTGTTGGCCTATCTTTCTTACACCTTATAATCTACCACCTGAGTTGTATATGACTAGTCCATATATATTCTTAAATTGTATTATCCCCAATCCACGTAATTCGAAAAGTTTGATTGATGTATATTTGCAACCTTTAATTTGTGAGCTAAAACAATTGTGGTATGATGGTCTTGAAACATATGACATATCAACCAAGCAGAATTTCAATTTGCGTGCTAATTTAATGTGGACTATTAACAAATTTCCTGCGTATGGAATGTTGTCTGGGTGGATGACTGTTGGGAAGCTAGCTTGTCCTTACTGCATGGAAAATAGTAAAGCGTTCACTTTGAAACATGGCCGAAAGCAATCATGGTTTGATTGTCACCGTCAATTCTTGCTTGATGATCATGAGTTTAGAAGAATGAAAAATGCATTCAAAAAGAATAAAGTGGAATATAATTCTCCACCTCCGATACTTTCAGGTGAGGAAATTTGGGAGAGGGTCTAGAACTTCAGTAAAGTTACTGATGCTCCACCTTATAGATTCCTCGGATATGGTGTTAATCATAATTGGACGAAACAGAGTATATTTTGGGAGTTGCCTTATTGGAAGGATAATCTTCTCCGACACAACCTTGATGTAATGCATATTGAGAAGAATTATTTTGACAATTTGTTCAACACAGTGATGGATGTTAAAGGTAAGACAAAAGATAACCCGGAGGCTAGAATGGACTTACAAGAATATTGTAGGTAGCCTGAATTATACTTGCAGACAGCAAACAATGGTAAGGTGTTCAAGCCCAAAGCAAGTTACACATTCACTTTGGAGGAAAGACGACAAATTTGTGATTGGGTTACAAAACTGAAGATGCCTGAGGGTTATGCATCGAATCTTGGAAAAAAAGTAGATATGGAGGTAGGGAAGTTGAGCCATTTGAAAAGTCATGACTGCCATGTTTTCATGAAGACCTTAGTGCTTATTGCATTTTGTGGTTTGCTTGAAAGAATCTGGAAACCCATCACAGAGGTTAGTTTATTTTTTAAAGACTTGTGTTCTACCACATTAAGGGAAGAAAACCTACTTCGGATGGATCAGAACATTCGTGTAATTTCTAGCAAGATGGAAAAAATATTTTCATGTGGTTTCTTTGATGTGATGGAACACCTTCCAATACACCTTGTACACGAGGCACGACTTGGAGGGCCTGTTCAATGCAGATGGATGTATCCCTTTGAGAGGTAATATTATAAGTTTGATATAATATTCTATTTTATTTGAATGTTCTTGGCTAACATGACATTATGTAGGACAATTGGCAAATGCAAACAATTTGTTAAGCAGAGGAATAGGATTGAAGGATCTATATGCGAAGCCTATCTTGCAAAGAAAACTGCACATTTTTGTTCTTATTATTTTGAGAGAAACGTGTCATGTTCTAGGAATAGGCCCAATAGGCACACGGTCGAATGTGTGAATGATCCATTATATCTACCAATGTCCATATTCAATAAACCAGGCCGATGTTCTAAGGATGTTAGAAAGAGAAGTTTGAGTGATATGGAGTACAAGTCAGCTACACTTCATGTGTTGCTAAATTGTCCCGAAGTTTTACTATTTCTCAAGTAAGTATTGATTTATTAGTTATCAAAATGTAAAATTTACTGTGACTACATATTGATGTTTGATGTGTCATAGTCACTTCGTGGGTCAATTTGGCCATGATGTTGTATATACGAGATTTAATACGTGGTTCAAACAGTTTGTAAGTGTGTGTGTGTGTGTGTGTGTGTATATATATACACATAGTGAATGTATAAAAATTGATTCATAAGTTGTGCTAACTTATGAATTTTTTAACACTATGTAGGTAAATAATCCAAATAATGGTGTAAATCAATTTTTGAAAGATATATCTTGGGGACCTGGGCTTCAGGTCACAACAATGTCTAAGTACATAGTAAATGGTTATAAGTTTCATACAGAGGATTGCTCTAAAAATAAAAATAGCAACAACAGCGGGGTGTGGGGTCAAGGTGATGATGGTAACCAAGTTGGAGATATTGATTATTATGGTGTGGTCAAAGAAATATTACAACTAGAATATACAGGTTGGCCATATAAGAAATTGATACTCTTTAGTTGCAAGTGGTTTGACCCAAATCCAACAAGAGGTACAAGAGTACACCACCAAAATAACATAATTGAGGTTAATCATACGAGGGAGTATGATCGCTATGATCCTTGTATAATTGCACATAACGTTAGGCAAGTGTATTATGCTCCTTATCCATTGCGGCGGAATAAGTCTGATTGGTGGGTTGTAATAAAAACTAAGCATGTAGGTAGGGTGGAAGTTGAGAATGTGTTAGATGTTGCATATCAAAACGATATCTCCAGTATTCACCAAATAGTGGACGATCAGTTAGAAGATGATTTGGAACATCCTGAACGTATATTGGAAGAAGTTGATATAAATGAAGTAACAATTATAGAAAATGAGGACGAAGAATCAACTGATGAAGCTCAAACAAGTGAGGACGAAGAATTCTCTGACGAGGAACAATACGTCGATGGGGATTAAAAAGTTGGTTTTTTAAAGCACTCTCGTTTTATAGCTAGTTTCTTATATGTTTCAATCTAAATGTGTATTATATTATGCAGATAGCAAGCAAGGGTCAATGTAACAATGACCCTACTAGTTCTCGGGGTCGAGAAAAGGGTAGGAAGGGAAAGAGGAGGGTAGAAAATAATAGTCCCTCTTGTCCACCCTTTTCAGAGATGTCTATGTCTTATCCTCCACCACACGGCTATACTGAGCTGCCACATCAACACGAGCTGTACACCTTCATTCAGACACCAGGTCTTCCATCATAGGACGTAAGACTATACGTTTGACAGACAGTCCAACTGCCTCACAGCCATCTGCATCGCAGCCATCTACATCACATCTACGTGGATCACATCCCTACATATCACAGTCACATGGATCGCATCCATCCATGTCACAGCCACTCGGGTCACAGCCATCAGTATCATATCCACTTGGGTCGCATCCAACTATGTCGCAGTCACAGAGATCGCAACCATCTTCATTATCGACTCTATCTATTGCAGGCCTTCGCCTGCGAGGCAGTAGCTCTGATCGGCCTACACCGTCTTCACATGCCTCTGATACACATGCTTCGGATGGTGATGACGAGGTAGTGCATTATGATCGATATGGCAGGATCATCATAGTCCCTGAGGGTGATGGGTAAGTGTTATTCATTATTTTTGCGTCTATTGATTTGTAACATTTTTACTAAGATATTAATATGTTTTTATTGTTAAATTGCAGGTTCAGGCCGGGTAATACGACTAAGAAGATAATCACCAATGCCATCAGAAAGCTTTATGATGGCCCTTATGCAACTTGGACTGATTGCCCATTCTCGCTTAAGGAGCAAATTTTCAATCAATTTAAGGTACAAATGTTCTTTTAAACAGTTTAATAATTTATATTTATGATGTTTCTATCTAATATTTAACTTTTGAAATACAGAGCAAGTGTGTATGGGAAGACCACTATAGCGCGAAAGTGGCTGCAAATTTTCATCATAAAGCTCGCAAGAGATTGGCGGATGCTTTCTCGGATGCTAGAAAGAAGAACAAGAGGCCTAGCTAGTTACTTGAGAATTTGTGGAATGATTTGCAAAGGCAATGGCTTACCGCGGAGTTCTTAGAGAGGAGCGAAAAAGGAAAGAAAGCTCTCGCATCCGAGAAGGGAGGCTCCTTGCACACTGGAGGTGCGATCAGCCTAGGGACAATAAAAAGAAGATTAGTACGTAATTTCTTAAATTATTTTATTTTTCTAAGTATATCTATTCTGTTTATTAACTAAATTAATTTATTTTCAGGAAAAGAAGAATGAGCGTCCAATGAGTCATGATGAGCTATTCATGGAGATGCATATTGTGAAGAAGAAGAAAGAGGGGGATCAAGATAGGTGGGTCGAGGACCGAGCCTCGACTGTATATGTAAGCTTTCAATTTTATTTAAGTATTATAATTTACTTTTATAAAAAAATTGAAATACTGATTTAATTTAAAATAATATAGGGTCGCTATCAAAGTAACGTGGAGGAATTCATCCGTAGTCATCCAGCTGGTGAATCGGGTGAGCCAACCTAACCTTCGGACGAGGATGCTGAAAGAATATGGTTGGAGTCTGTTGGCGGTCCAAAATGGGGGAAGGTATACGGGCTTCCTACTAAAAACTTTCATCGCTATAAGTGTGGAATGCGAGGAATAGGGACTTCCTCGCAAGGCGAGCAACATAATAGGGAGAGCCTATATGCTATGCGAGAGACAGTAGCAAAGCTCACATCCGAGCTAGAAACGGCCAAGGAAAGAGAAAGGCTTAGATATGCTCAATTCCTTGGCATGCAAGCTCAGATCAGAACTCTCCTATATAATGGAGCTTTTCCGTTGCCCCGATCTCGTGAGTCATCTCCAGAGGGTCGACCTCCATGTGATCGTTCCTCCCGTCCTGCTCGTGATCGTTCTTCCCGTCCTCCACAAGACCGTTCTTTATACTGTCTTGTAAATGAAAGTTCATTAGACGGTGATGATGATATTGTAGAAAATACCCCTTGACTTTTATATACTTTGAACTAGACAAATAGAACCAGTTTTGAATTAGTTGTAATTAGTTTTAACTTGGTTTTAGATTTTTATGTTCAATTGAACTTTAATTTGTTAGTTTTAAAGTATTTATTGAATGTTTTGGTTGTTGTTGTTGTGTTGTTGTTGTTGTTATTGTTATTAGGTGTATTGGTATGCTGGCAGGTGGGTGTAGCTGCCAAAACAGGCATTTTATGCCAAAATTAAACCCAGAAAAACCGACCAAAGTTGGTCGGTTTTTAATAAAAAAAAAGTTATTCCAAAATACCGACCAAAGTTGGTCGGTTAATGAACATTAAATTCCTAGAATTCAGCATTACCGACTAACTTTGGTCGGTATTTTGCCTGCGCTACTGAGGTTACCGACCATAGTTGGTCGGTAATATTTAATTTTAATTATTTTTAAAAAAATATATATTTTCAATTACCGACCAAAGTTGGTCGTTTTTTTTTAAATTTTAATAATTAATAAAAAATATAATTTATTTAAACCGACCAACTTTGGTCTGTAAAATTAAATTAATAAAATATGTTTCCGACCAAAGTTGGTCGGTAAGTACTTAAACTTGTCAGATAGTCGTTTTAAGCTACCGACCAACGTTGGTTGGTAATTTCCAACCAACTTTGGTCGGTAAGCCATTCCGACCATCAAAACACCGTCCACACCCTAATAGTCGCATTTTGGTCGGTAATTGGCCATAACCGACCAACTTTTGTCGGTTTTTTTGGTCAGTTTTTAGCTGATTTCTAGTAGTGATAGTTACACCGTCCATGGCGTATTTTATATCACAAGCATCAAAAGTCTTACTCAAACACAACAAATTAGGACAGAAGGAGTATCAAATAGAGGTGCATATAGTTGAACTGTATATATTATTCTATCGTTGTTTACCCGAAAAATGGATAGAGTTGAATTATACGTAGTTCTAAGGATACGTGGTATAACTTGGCACAAATCGGAAAGTAAGTAGAAATATATTTCGTATTGACTGTATAAAGAATAAAATACAAACCAAACTGAGTGAAAAATGGTTCATGAACAAGCAAGACGAATCAATATACAAAACCCAAAAAAGGATAATCTCTATATGAATAGCAGTATGTTTTTCTCTGTGAATATCAATAATATGAGAGTGTATGAATGCCTTAATGTTGGATCCTTCTATAAAAATAGTAGCTATCCTTCTTATAGTGGAGGAATCCTACTTTAGATATAATTAAAATACATAGTGGGGATCCCATGATAGATTAGCCTTCCAAATTCTCGCCGAGATTCTCTTCCTTAGTGCGGCTGTAACGACTCTTGTCTCCTGGCTCAATCTTGGTCGGATTTGGTATTGGTCAATTTCCAGACATAGAGCTCGATATTAACTCAAGCTCGATATTGACTCGGGGCTCAGTATCGAATCGGGCTAGATATTGGTCGGTCTCTGGCTCTTAAGCTCGATGACACCGCTTCACTTCATAGTTCGATTTGAACTCGAACTCGGTAATGACTTCGAGCTCGGTATTTGATCGGTCCTAAAAATTTGAGTTTGGTAATCTGGATTCAGATCTCATCTTGATATTATGAAGATGACCTTCGGTCCATTATGTTCCAATCTTGACTAACCATACGAAGGTCGAAACCGGTTTTGACCGTATACAGATAGTCCTCTCGTTTCTCGGGAAGAATGTGGCGAGAAATGACATGATTTTCCAACGGTATAACTAGATTACACTGACGTTTGCATCGAGCCCGACCATGACGTACGTGATAGATGTCCCGTCGGTTCAGTTACCAAGGCATTAAATGCATGTCATACGATGGTCGGCCATTGCCGATATTGAACTATCATTGCCGACCCTATAAATAGCTCTTCTTTTTACCATTTTTTTACTTTTACATCTCCAATTTCCAAATCTTCTAAATTTGTTTTCATATCTTCTGAGTTCTTCATCTGTAAATCTATGATTTTCACTGCAAAATCCCTCTTCAGAACACCAAATCTTGTAATCTTCCTCTATCTTCAATCTTCAAACCCAAATGGCGAAAACGTCAAAAACCGTTCCTCAAAAAGAAAAAGCTTCTTCTTCGCGGATCGCCGGCAATAAAACACCGGTGGAGCCACGACCTGAGGAGTGTGTTCCCGGGGGTGTGTTCTTACCTATGATTTTTAAGATCGACAAATCCTCGCCGGTTCCAGTTTGATGCGAGCCAGTATCGAGGTATATGTGCTTGATAACCGAGGGACATCTTAAATAGTTAAGGAAAGATTGCAACTGGGACAACAAAGAAGTGATAATCCAGGCTCCCGAAGAAGATATTACTACTCATGTGAAAAGGTTTTTAAGTGTTTATACTTACCTTTCCACATTGAGCACACTCGACCCAGTTGTCATCGATTTTTGCCGCCAATACCAAATAACCCTAGGCCAAATCCATCCTTCTTTTGGGGGGATCGTTATTCTGATCCGCTTCTTTGGAACAAAGTCGAGAGGATGCCTTTCACCCTCGACCACCTCATTAGATTATACAGCCCCCGCCTCTATCAAGGTGGGTTAATAAAATCCAGCGTCGGGCTAACAAAGTTTTGTTTTTTTAGCATAGACGAGGACAAGGACCGAGGCTGGAGGGGCATGTTCGTTTGAGTGGAGACTTCCGACCTAATCCCGGCCGAGAAGATGCCAAATTCCGAGGAATGGAATATGAAGCGTAAGTATAATTCTACTGTTAGATCTTATTATTTTGCTCCTTCGTTTCTTTCTCACCGATATCCTTTTCCATGATGTAGTGGTTGCTTGGATGCTCGGTGCTATTCCTAACCTTGAGAGCTGGGTATGAGACCTGGCTTCGACCTCCACATATGCCAAGCGTTCGTGGCGTGACTTATCAAAGGGCTGATGGGAGGCTAAAACTCATGGTAAGCCTCTTTCCTATGTCTTCAATGATTCGAACAAAATGACTTTTTTATACTTAACCAATTTTCTTGTGTGGAGGCCTGGGCAAATATGCGGTCATGAGGCCCTCGTCTGGCGAGGAAGAGACTCTGGCCCCGATTCTGAAATCGGCGAAGGACAACAAGAGAAAAAGGGCCTCTACTTTCGAGGATCCAAAACTTAAGACAAAGACGGCTCGTCAACCGAGGAGGAATACCATCCTTTGACCAAAGTATCAGTTCGGCCTCTAAGGGATGAAGAAGAAGAAGAAGAAGAAGAAGAAGAAGAAAATGACGGGTCCATACTGGTGGCCCGAGTGAAGAAAACCATCGATGCCCCAAAGGCATCTGGGTCGATGGCGGTTGATGAGGCTCCATCTCGAACTGAGGGGATATCGGAGAAGGACTCGGACAAAGTCCCTGAGTCATTGGAGATCAAAGATGCCTCCCACCGAAGTTAACAAACGGTGGGTATATATGAAGGGTCCGACCCTGAAGCTCTTCAAACTAAGGAGAACGCCCCAAGCGACTCGCTTGGGGGCAACAGTAATTGGAGACTCGCCTACTCTCCCTGCTTTTTTCGAAGGGGCAATTCCGGAAGCCCGAGCTTTGGGGACCCTCGAGGTAGATAGGGCCCATGAGGGAGAGGACCCCTTTCGTGATTTGTTTATCGGTATCGAGGATGCTAACGTCCCGAGTGATGCGTCGGGTCTTTTCTTCGAGGTTCAATGATCCTTGAATCGGGTAAGTCTCGATTCCCTTTGTTGATGTCATATTTTTCCATTTTCTGCCTAACTTTTTCTCTTTTTCGTATAGCCTTTAGCTCTTCATCAAGAGGAGTTTTCCAAGTCTTGGGCAGAGCTGAGCCGACGTGAGGCCGACTTCCGAGGGCTTTTGAAGGAGAGAAATGCCCTCAAACTTCTTAGTGGGCAGAAAGTGGAAGAGATCAAAGATCTTCGAGCCGAGTTGGCCAAGGCTCACCAAGATCAGACATACCTGATCGAGCAGGTAATGAAAATTTTAAAAGATCATGGGCTCGACTCGGGAATGGTGGCTAACATTTCAATCTCACAGCTGCAGCAGAAGATTGAGAGGATCGAGCAATTTCGTGAGGAGGTCGACACGATAAATGCGGAGTCCTTGGGATGGAAAGAAGGTATGGACCGTCTTGCTGCAGAGAAAGAGACCGCTTGAGCTCAATTATCATTGGTCGAAAGTCAACTTCAAGGCATGAAGGAAAAGAGCTCGGCTCAAGCAAGAAAAATAGAGGAGCTCGAAGCTCGGTTGGCTTCCGCATTTGCCAAGGCCGAGAAAGCAAAGGCTGATATAGATGCAATCGTGGCCGTCTATCTGGCCGATGCTGAAGCCGTTCAAGCACAAGCGAGAGAGGCAGCCGAGACCGCTCAAACTCGAGCACATTGGGTTGTTGAACTCGCCAAATGCCAATCTCGGAGGGAAACCCTCGAGGAGATCCATGCTCGAGGTTTTGATCTTACCGAAGAGATACTAAAGGCTAAAGAACTTGAAGCTGATGTTGGAGCCCTGGCTTTCGATGATGATGATGAGAGCAAGAGTAGGTCTGAGAGCGGGGAGGAGCCCGATGGAGAAGAGACTGCCCCCGGAGATAATCAGGAAACTTAGGGTTTTTTCTATTTTGATCTTTTTGTGTAGGGTCCTGAACGGACCTTGTAAATACTTTTATATATATATATATAAAGAGCTTTTTCCTTTTCCGACTTGTCTTTGTCTTATTCTCTGCCTTGTGAAGATTTTGTTTCATTCATGCCTTATGGAAGTTTTCATAAGTTCGAGGCTTTAGGCAATTTGATCGAAGTCAGACCTTGTAGTCTTTATAACCGAGTGAGTGTTTGCTTGAGCTCGAAGTAAGAGTGGCCCTTAGGCTTAATAGTCGAGTGGGTGTTTGCTCGAACTCGAAGTATGAGTGGCCCTTAGGCTTTATGGTTGAGTGAGTGATTGCTCGAACTCGAAGTGAGAGTAGCCCTTAGGCTTTACGGTCGAGTGAGAGTTTTGCTCGAACTCGAAGTGATGCAGCCCTTAGGCTTAATAGTTGAGTGAGTGTTTGCTCGAAATCGAAGTAAGAGTAGCCCTTAGGCTTAATAGTCGAGTGAGTGTTTGCTCGAACTTGAAGTAATGTAGCCCGTAGGCTTAGTAGTCGAGTGAGTATTTGCTCGAACTCGAAGTAATGTGGCCCGTAGGCTTTATGGTCGAGTGAGTGTTTTGCTCGAACTCGAAGTGATGTAGCCCTTAGGATTAATAGTCGAGTGAGTATTTGCTCGAACTCGGAGTAATGCAGCCCGTAGGCTTAGTAGTCGAGTGAGTGTTTGCTCGAACTTGAAGTAAGAGTAGCCCTTAGGCTTAATAGTCGAGGGAGTGTTTGCTCGAACTTGAAGTAATGTAGCCTGTAGGCTTAGTAGTAAAGTGAGTGTTTGCTCGAACTTGAAGTAATGTAGCCCGTAGACTTTATGGTCGAGTGAGAGTTTTGCTCGAACTCGAAGTGATGCAGTCCTTAGGCTTAATAGTCGAGTGAGTGTTTGCTCGAACTCGAAGTAATGTAGCCCATAGGATTAGTAGTCGAGTGAGTGTTTGCTCGAACTCGAAGTAATGTATCACTTAGGCTTAATAGTCGAGTGAGTGTTTGCTCGAACTCGAAGTAATGTAGCCTGTATGCTTAGTAGTCGAGTGAATGTTTGCTCGAACTCGAAGTAATGTAGCCCGTAGGCTTTATGGTCGAGTGAGAGTTTTACTCGAACTCAAACTACACGAGCATGGTTCGTTTTGACCATTTGGCTCTTACAATTTTTCCTATCGAAACCCTGTCGTCATGAAGTAACTTCCTTGCATAGAACTTTATAATTGAATTTGTTTTGTTATACTCTAGGGTAATGCCCCCCCCCCAGTATTCGAGGTTGATTGTAAAGAGGCCTCGGATACTGTTGAATTGTTCTAAGTTAGCATGATCAATGGTTGCCTCATTAAAAACCTTGCCGAAAAACCCATTTGTGACAAAACCAATCTAAGGGAAAAAGAGTGCAACGTGTGCTTTCAGGCCTAAAGGCTTCGAGTTGAATACTCTATCCCAGTTTCTGGTTGAACACCTGCAAGGGTTAATTTCTAAATATAAATGAAAATAGGAGGGCCGTACCTTAACAGTAGTATCATTTTAGGTGCGACACGTTCCAATTGCTTGGTAGTTGTTTGTCGTTTATTACACCTAGCTTGTAGGATCCTTTTTCGACGATTTCGAGAACCTGATACGGTCCTTCCCAGTTCGGACCCAGTTTTCCTTCATTTGAATTTAGGGTATTGAGGGTGACTTTCCTTAGCACTAAGTCCCCGATTTTAAAATATTGAAGATTAGTTCTTCGATTATAATACCTTTCGATCCGCTGTTTTTGGGCGGCTAATCGGACGAGAGCTGCTTCTCGTTTTTCGTCCAATAATTCTAGGCTTATGTTCATTGTCTCATTATTTGACTCATTTATCGCATACCGGGATAAGAGCTTTGGCGCCATAAACCAACGAGAATTGTGTTGCTATGGTACTGGATTTTGATGTCGTGCGGTATGCCCATAGGACTTCAGGTAGTATTTCTCTTCATTTTTCTTTAGCGTTGGTTAATCGTTTCTTAAGATTTTGGATGATGGTTTTGTTGGTTGATTCGGCCTATCCGTTCCCACTGGGATGATAAGGTGTTGATAGGATCCTTTTGATTTTGTGGTCCTCGAGAAATTTAGTTACTTTACTGCCGATGAATTTCTTTCCATTATCACATACAATTTCAGATGGCATCCCGAACCGACATATGATGTGGTCCCAAATCAAGTATATCACTTCCTTTTCTCTGACTTTCTCGAAAGCCTGTGCTTCAAACCATTTAGAGAAATAATCAGTCATAAACAAAATAAACTGAGCCTTACCTTGGGCCGATGGGAGGGGGCAGATGATGTCCATTCCTCATTTCATGAAGGGCCATGGAGATAGGACCGAGTGGAGAAGTTCCCCGGGTTGATGAATCATGGGCGTATGTCTTTGGCATTTGTCACATTTTCGAATGAACTCCCTTGCATCCTTGTTCATATCGGTCCAATAATACCCTGCTCTGATTATTTTGTGGACTAATGAATCGGCACCGAAATGATTCCCACAAGTTCCCTCGTGAATCTCACGTAGGATGTAGTTGGTATCTCCCGGTCCCAAACATATTGCCAATGGACCATCGAAGCTCCTTCTAAACAGTGTTCCATCATTGGATAAGGTGATCCGTGCAGCTTTTGTGCATAGAGCTCTCGATTCCTTTGGATCCGATGGAAGTTTCCCGTTCTTGAAGTACTCTATATATTTGTTTCTCCAATCCCAGGTTAGACTTGTGGAGTTTATCTCGGCATCACCTTCTTCGATTACCGATTTCATGAGTTGTACGACAGTCCCCGAGTTGAGTTCGTCATCCTCGACCGACGAACCTAAGTTCACATGAGCGTCGGCGTCACTGTTCTGCTCTCGAAGTATATGTTGCAAAGTCCATTCTTTGAATCGATGTAGAGTCACTTGTAATTTATCCAAGTACCTCTGCATTCGATTTTTTCAGACTTCAAAAGTCTCATTGACTTGATTTACCATGAAGAGGGAATCACATTTAGCCTCCACGACCTCGGCCCAAACTTTTAGCTAGTTCGAGACCTGTAATCATGGCCTCATACTCGACCTCATTGTTAGTCAATTTTGTTGTTTTAATAGACTGTCTAACTACATTACCTGTGGGCGATTTCAGTACGATGCCCAGTCCGGACCCCTTTGTGTTCGAGGCACCATCCGTAAAGAGGGTCCAGACTCCCGAAGAGGTACCCGATTTTATCAGTAATTCTTTTTCAATCTCGGGTACGAAAGACGGCGTAAAGTCAGCCATGAAGTTCGGTAAGATTTGAGATTTGATAGCGGTTCAAGGTTGATACTCGATGTAGTACCCGCCGATCTTTATGGCCTATTTGGTTAATCAACCTGAAAGCTCAGGTTTGTGTAAAATATTTCGTAGAGGATAAGTTATTACAACATGTATCAGATGGCACTGGAAATATGGTTTTAGTTTCCTAGAGGCACTTATTAAAGCAAGCGCTAATTTTTCTAAGTGTGGATATCTAGTTTCGGCCTCACCTAAAGTTCGACTAAGATAATAAATAGGGAATTGCTTACCTCGTTCTTCTCGAATTAGAACTCCACTTACCGCTATCTCCGAGATAGCTAGATATAGATAACGTTGTTCGTCTGCCTTCGGGGTATGAAGCAACGGAGGGCTCGATAAATACCGTTTTAGCTCTTCCAAAGCCTGCTGACATTCCGGAGTCCATGAAAATTTGCTTTTCTTTTTAAGCAAAGAGAACAATCGGTGGCTCCTATCCGAGGATCTCGAAATGAATCGTCCCAGGGCAGCTATCCATCCCGTTAGCCTTTGCATGGCCTTTATATTATCTACCATTGTGATGTCCTCGATTTCTTTGATTTTATCGGGTTAATCTTGATTCCTCGATTGAACATCATGAAACCAAGAAACTTGCCCGAGCCAACCCCGACACATTTTTCGGGATTGAGCTTCATATTGTACTCCCTTAGTATGTCGAAAGTTTCCTGCAAATGCTTTAAATGGTCCTCTGCTCGCAGGGATTTAACTAATATGTCATCAATATAAACCTCCATTGATTTTTCTATTTGGTTTTCGAACATTCTGTTTACTAGACGTTGATAAGTTGTACCAGCATTTTTTAGGTCGAATGGAGTTACATTATAACAGTAAGTCCCGTACTTAGTGATAAATAAGGTCTTTTCCTGATCCTCCGGGTTCATCTGTTTTTGGTTGTACCCGGAATAGGCATCGAGAAAGCTAAGAGTCTCGTGGCCGGCCGTGGCGTCGATCATACGATCGATATTAGGCAAAGGAAAAAAATCCTTAGGGCATTCTTTATTCAGGTTTTTATAATCTATACACATTCTAAGCTTGTTCCCCTTTTTAGGGACTACCACCATATTTGCTAGTCACTCGGGGTATTTTACTTCCCGAATGGACCCTATTTTAAGAAGTTTGGTTACCTCGTCTTTGATGAAGGCATGTTTGACCTCGAACTAGGGCCTTATTTTTTGTTTTATCGGGTGGAACTTTGGGTCCAAGCTTAGCCTATGAGTGGTGATTCCGGTGGGATCCATGTCATGTCAATATGGGACCAAGCAAAATAGTCTATGTTAGCTATAAGAAATTGAATAAGCTTTCTCCTGAGCTCGGGATCTAACCCATGTCCAGGTATACCTTTCGTTCGGGCAGATATTCGACTAGTATGACTTGCTCCAGTTCTTCGACCGTTGATTGGGTAGCGTCGGAATCATCGGGGACCATGAAGGATCGAGGAACCTCATGCTCATCATCTTTGTTAGTCTTTTGATACTCTAATTGGGTCAAAGATGACGTTTGTGATTGCTATTTGGTATTCCGTTCCTCCTTCGAACCCGATCCTTTTGTTGATGATATCAGAATCACTTTCATCGACGGCAAACATTTCTTTTGCGGCCGGTTGCTCTACGTAGACCATTTTGATTTCCTACGATGTTGGGAACTTCAAAATCTGGTGGAGGGTCGAGGGTACAACCCTCATATTGTGGATCTACGGTCTTCCGAATAGGGCGTTGTATCTTATATCGCCTTCGATCACGTGGAATTTCATTTCTTGGATGGTCCCGACCACGTTAACTGGAAGGATTATTTCGCCCTTAGTAGTTTCACATGCCATAGTGAATCCATTTAGTACCAAGGTTGCGGGCACGACCTGGTCCGGTAGACCGAGTTGCTCTACGACCTTCGATCGAATGATGTTGTCCAAACTAACTGGATCAATTAACACACGTTTAACTTGAGTTTTATTCATAAGTACAGATATTACTAGTGCATCGTTATGTGGTTGCATGATTCATTCCACGTCTTTGTTATTAAAGGACAAGGTTCCTTCAGGGGTGTAATTCTGAGTCCGGGATCGCTTTTCTCTTACAATCGACATCTTAGTGCATTTAAGCACCGACCCCTAGGGGTATCGATCCCACCTGTGATCATGTGGATGATGTGTTGTGGCTCTTCGTGTTCATTTTGTCTACTGAAATCCCTGTTTTTGAAATGGCTTTTGGCCCTGTCACTTAAAAATTCTCGAAGGTTCCCTTTATTGAATAATCGGGCTACCTCATCTCTCAATTGCATGCAATCTTCCGTTATGTGGCCATGAGTGCCATGATATTTGCACATTTGATTGGGATTCCTCTGGGCAGGATCGGTCTGCAGAGGTCTAGGCCATTTAGTATCTTTGATGAGTCTGATAGCTAACACGATGGCGGATGCATCGATGCTGAACTTATACTCTGATAACTATGGTGCTTCCTTAGGTCCGGTATGCCTGTCGAACCTATTCCTATTCATCAGCCCCCGAGACCCTTGGCCTCAATTATTTCTCCTTTTGCCTCGTACGGGGTTGCGTAAAGGTTCGCTAGCCCTACGATCTCTGTTATACGGCCAATATTGATCCTCGTTTGACCTTGGTTCTCGGTCGATATCCCTTTTAATAACGTACCTAGACCCCAAATTGTCGTCTTCAACTCTAATCTTCGATTGATATTGATTATGTACATCGTTCTAAGTAATAGCCGGGTACTCGATCAAATTCGGCTTCAACTGTCGTGAAGACATCGAGCTCCGCTCGTTCAGTTCTTGAGTGAAAGCTTGTACAGCCCAATCGTCAGTGACCGGTGGTAGATCCATTCGTTCCGTTTGTAAACGAGATACGAACTCTCTCAGCATCTCATTATCCTCCTGCCTTACCTTGAAAAGGTCCGACTTCCTGGTCTCAACCTTTATGGCTCCGGCGTGTGCTTTTACAAAAGAATCTGTAAGTATAACAAAAGAATCGATAAGACGGTAAATTATGATACCATATCATTGCTCTTTTTCACAGGGTTTCACCGAATGTTTTCAATAATATAGATTCGATCTCATCGTCCTCCAGATCATTCCCTTTAATGGCACATGTGTAAGAGGTGACATATTCGTTGGGGTCGGTCGTTCCATTATATTTAGGAATTTCGGGCATGCGAAACTTCTTTGGGATTGGTTTAGGAGTCGCGCTCGGGGGGAAAGGCTTTTGTACAATTTTTTTGGAATCTAAGCTCTTCAATATCGGCGGTGCCTCTGGGATCTGATCAACCCTGGAGTTATACGTTTCCATTTTTTGTCGTTTTCTTCGATCTTCCTTTCTTTGGACTCTATTCGTTTTGTCAGTTCTTCGAACATCTTAACAATTTCGGGATTAGTCCCCGATTCTTGCTCATTTGTCCTTACTATAGTTGGCCCCATTTTGTGGGTGACTTCTTGGGGTGGACTGGGCTCGTGTCTGGTCGGTGCCTGGGTTTGGCTCTGCAACTGGGCTATTCCTCAGTGTTTTGGGTATTTCGAGCTGCAGACCGAGTTTCACCATGAATGCTATTTTTAGGGTCGGAACGTTGGTTCACCTCGATGGCCGCATGTGAATTAACGTCTATTGGCTCTTCAACCCGAGCTCCAACGGGATCGACGAGTGACCTTCCACCCCCGGGGGTTAAGTTGTTGTTCTCATCTTGAAGGCCAGCTTCGTTGTCGATAAATAGGGCCATTAATTGAGAATTCATCGTTTTCAACCTGAAATCAAAGATATTTTCAAGAGCAAGTATAAAATGGTGTGTTTTGCATAGATTCGTACCAAATAACCATTGTTATCCTTAACCCCACGGTGGGCGCCAGACTGTTTACCCGAAAAATGGATAGAGTTGAATTTATACGTAGTTCTAAGGATACGTGGTATAACTTGGCACAAATCGGAAAGTAAGTAGAAATATATTGCGTATTGACTGTATACAACAACAACAACAACAACAACAACAACAACAACAACAACAACAACAACAACAACAACCCAGTATAATTTCACTAGTGGAGTCTGGAGAGAGTAGTGTGTACGCAGACCTTACCCCTACCCTGTGTATTGACTGTATAAAGAATGAAATACAAACCAAACTGAGTGGAAAACGGTTTATGAACAAGCAAGACGAATCAATATACAAAACCCAAAAAAAGGAGAATCTCTATATGAATATCAGTATGCTTTTCTCTATGAATATCAATAATATGAGAGTGTATGAATGCCTTAATGTTGGATCCTTCTACAAAAATAGTAGCTATCCCTCTTATAGTGGAGGAATCCTAATTTACATATAATTAAAAATATATAGTGGGGATCCCATAATAGATTAGCCTTTCCCTAATTCCCGCCGAGATTCTCTCCCTTAGTGCGGCTGTAACAGCTCTTGTCTCGTGGCTCGATCTTGGTCGGATTTGGTATTGGTCGATTTCCAGATTTAGAGCTCGATATTAACTCGAGCTCGATATTGACTTGAGCTCGATATTGACTCGGGGCTCGGTATCGAATTGGGCTTGATATTGGTCGGTCTCTGGCTCTTAAGCTCTATAACACCGCTTTACTTCATAGTTCGATTTGGACTCGAGCGGTAATGACTTTGAGCTCGGTATTTGATCGGTCCCAGAAATTCGAGCTTGGTAACCTGGATTCAGATCTCATCATGATATTATAAAGATAACCTTCAGTCCATTATATTTCAATCTTGACTAACCATACGAAAGTCGAAATCAATTTTAACCGTATACAATGATAAATGATCATTTCAAGCATATTGATATTATGCACGTGTACACTTGAGTTACTTTAGACCTGATTTGCAAAACAAACTTGCATTATAATACAAGGTATATATAGATACCTATGTGGAAAAGATTTCCTATGGTGATTATATGAATATGTATAATACCTAATATAGATACCTATCTGGAAAAGATTTCGGGATGATCAAACCTAGATAAATCACTGTAGCTAATGGCAGTAGTACTTGTTAAACCAGGTATACACCTTTTATATTTAGCCTTTGCTAGTTGTGTATAGGGTAACATACTTGTAGACTTCCATAAGGGAAACAATTAACCGGGGTAGCTAGACGGCTGTGATGGTTTAAATTCATTACTTTCAATATGGAGCAAATTTATATATAAAATTCATTAAAATAAAAATAAATAGTAGATATAATTTTATATATAACTTTAAAAATATAATTGGTTCAAGACTAAGAATCTCAAATGTTTAAACGATAAAGCTTAAATTTTGGATTTACGGGTGAATCATTATCAACTAGAGAGACTTGCTAGGATGGCCCTGCCGTTTTATGCTGTCGGTCACAGTCAGTTTTTGGTTGTTTGATTATTGTGTATGCTGAAACTACGAATATGATACTGTGAACAGTTATATGATCGACGGAGAATGTATGTAAAGAGGGCTGTGACAAATTCAACTCTGTGATTTCAACCCTAAAAAAGATTTCGTTTAATGTTGATATCAAAAAGTGACTTGTTATCACCATTATGTCTATTACTCCACCAACCTTTATTGTATAGTACTAGCTAACCATTATGTCTGTTACTCCACCAACCTTTATTGTATGAATAAATTGAAACGGATGGAGTAATTATTATCGCTAATCACCACACCTAACACTAGAGTACAATCATTAGCACCAGTTACCTCTAGCCACCACTTTACAACCACCATTATCCCAAGGGCAGCTCAATCACGTAGCTGTCATTATCAGCCACAAGTAGTACTGTTAATCACCACCTCATAGAACTGCATAGAGATGCTGTGGCCCATACATACTTGATAAAATTCAAATGCCTAATTAATTTGAGACATAAACGAAGAACATATTCTCGGGGCCACAAACAAGATGAGGATTAGAGACATGATAAATGCCCTACTTTGAGACATAGACAAATGAATGTACATCTTCTCAGTGATTTCAACCACAAAAGAGATGTTGACAATTCAAAGACAGATTATATATACTAAAACATAAACATTTAAAGTCTAACACGTGCAACATGAGGTCGAAACATTAAAAAATCTCTCCGCTATTTTTTATATTAATAATTACTAGTTACTAGTGCTTATACAAAAGCATATTGTACCCTGATTTACGAAACCAAAGAGTAGCTCCATTGTAGGTCTCATTTGTTTCCATTTGATCAATTCATAGAAACCATTTTTATCTTTTACTGTTTTATAGTCATTTTTTATCTTTTAGAATAGGTTTGACTAATGATTAAAATCTTATATAACATCGTAAAAGCATTAAGAATTGTTCATTTAAATATTAAGTGACCTTTTATTACTACACAACTATTATTACCAACTACCACATCAATCACTATCGCATAGTTATGTACATTCATGGCCATATGAAGAACATATTCTCATGGCCACAAACAAGGTGAGGATTAGACACATGATAGGTGCTAGGAAGTTCTCTTTTGAAAGGTTTGTTCTTCATTATATTGTAAATGGTGGGGTTAAGGTGTAAAAATGGTACAAGTTCGTGTTTTGGAATTTCTTTTAAATATGTCTATTCTTGAAGGGCCCTTATCTTTGTTGTACTCTTCTTCTTCTTCTCTATATGTATAGAGAGAAGGTCCCCACTATCATAAAGCGAGAAAAAAAAAAAAACAGCATCGCTGTCCATTGATTATCACCACCTGTTGGTTTTTTCCATATAGAATCCAGTACAGATAAAATACTACCACACTTCTTCTGATAACTACTTCCGCACTTACCTAGCATGTCCCCACGCTACGAACAATTACAGCGCTAGTTTGTCGAGGAAATATTTTACTAGTAATTTTTTTTATACTTCCCTTAAGAAATTATTTATTTTAGTAAATTATTTTATTAATAATAATATTTTTCCGAAAAATAGATAGAGTTGAATTCATATGCAGTTTCAAAAATATGTGGTACAACTTAACACAGAATGTTAGGATAAATAAAAGGGATGAATATAGGTTGGAAAAAACGTAATCCAGGCGAATCAATTATGAACAGTGAATTTAGGATTTTACGAAATAGAATCAATCTCATAAACTAGAAAGATCACTCTTTTTCTTATAGAGGAAATAATACGGTTTGTGATAGTCTATGGCCCCTGAAAAAGATGTCCTACAAGAATGATAAACAAGCTCTTTTATAGTGAAGGAGTTTGGCTACAAGTAAAATAAAATAAACATTCAGTAGGAGACCCATGATAAATCAGCTTTTCCATAATTTCTGCCAAGATTTCCTCTAGTGGGATTACAACGGCTTTTGCCTGCGAGCTCGATCTTGCTTAGAAACCTCGATTTTGGTTCGAGCTTGATTTCGGCTCGAACTCGTGATCTTGGTTCGAGCCCGATCCTGGTTCGAGCCCTCGGATGGATTCCAGGTCGATGTAGGTTGGTTTTTGGATTATCAGCACGATAGATCTACCCGCGTTATGGTTCGATTCTTGTTCGAGTTTGATTATGATATCGATCTCAACACGGACCGGTCTCCCCGGACTCTAGGTTAGTTAGTTCGCGCCCCCCTTCGGGATCTTACTTCGATATACCACCCTTCGAACCGTACCGGACATGCCAAGGCTAAAATTTATTTCGGCCGTATACAGATAGTCTCCTCGTTTCTCAGAAAGAAATATGAGGAGAAACGATATGATTTTCAACGGCTCAATCGGATTATATCTTGTCGATTCCATCAAGTTCGACCATGACGCATATGATAGCTGTCCTATCGGTTTAGTCTTTCAAGGCATTTAATGCATGTCAGGTGGTGGTCGGCCACTGCTGGTAATGAACTGCCGTCGCTTTGAACCTATAAATAATTCTCACCTTTATATTTTACCATTTTGTATCTTCTATCTTCTAAAATTTCTCAATTTCTTCTTTATACTCTCCAGCCTACCAAAAAAGCTGTGATTTCTTTCCGAAAAGACCCCTCAATTCTACCAAATCTCTATCACTTTCTTCTACTCCTTATTTTTGAATTCAAAAATGGCGAAAACATCGCAAACCATTCCTCAGAAAGAGAAAGCTTCATCTTCACATTGTGTCGCCGATGAGACACCGGCGGAGCCACGGCCAGAGGAGTGTATCACCGAGGCGTGCGTCCTTACTTCAGATTTTAAAGTTGATAAAGGTTCATCGGTCCCTGGCCGGTGTGAGCCGGTATCAAGGTACATGTGTTCGATTACCGAGAAGCACCTCGATCTGTTAAAGAAGGACTGCAATTGGGGGAAAAAATAAGTGATAATACCTACCCCTGACGAAGACATCACTTCTCACGTGAAAGGGTTTTTGAACGTATATACTTACCCTTTCACTTTGGGTCCCCTCGATCCCGTCGTTATCGACTTCTGTCGACAGTATCAGGTAACCTTAGGCCAGGTCTATCCTTCTTTATGGCGGATCGTTATTCTGATCCGATATTTCGTGAGCAAAATCGAGGGGATGTCGTTCACCCTCGATCATCTTATCCGGCTGTACCGTCCCCGACTTTTTCGGGGAGGGTTAATAAAACTCCAGCGTCGGGCTACCAAGGCTTTGTTCTCGAGTATTGACGAGGACAGGGACCGGGGTTGGATGAGCAGGTTCATTCGAGTAAGGACTTTAGACCTGATGCAGACTGAAAAGATGCCATTTCCTGAGGAGTGGAATTTGAAACGTAAGTGTGATTTTGCTGTTGCTTCTATTTTGTTTTTTATTTGTTCTTTTATCGACACTCCTCTTTTCGTGATGTAGCGATTCCCTGGATGCCCGGAGCGGTTCCCGACCTCAAGAATTGGGTACGTGATCTCGTTTCGACTTCCACATACGCAGAACGCTCATGGCATGATTTGTCTAAGGGTCGGTAGGAGGCCAAAAATCACGGTATGCTCATTTCTCGGACTCTGACGAGGCATTTCTCGATATTTTTTATAAGGTTTCCCATATAAAGGTTTGGGTAAGGACGCGGTCTTGAGACCTCTGTCTAATGAGGAGGATGTCTCGACCTTCGTTCCAAAGCCCGTGAAGGAAAATAAAAGAAAGAGAGCCTCGTTGCCCGACTATCCAAAACCGAAGAAGAGGACGGCTCGAAAGCCGAACAAGAATGTTATTCCTTTGACCGTAGAATCCGTTTTGCACCTAAGGGATGAAGAAGAAGAAGAGGAAGAGGATAATGAGTCCACGCTGGCGGTCCGGACGAAGAGAGCCACCGATGCTTCAACGCCGGCTGGATCGATGATGCCCTATGGGGCTCCGTCTCGAACTGAAAATATACCGGAGAGAGGTTCTGGTAGAGTCCCCAAACTATCGGATGTCGAAGACACCTCTCATCGGAATCAACCGGCAGGGGTTACACTCGAAGAGCCATTCGAACCCCTCCAAGCAGAGGGGAATGCTCCGAGCGAGTCGCTTGGGCCAGCAACGATCGAGGACTCGTCTACCTTTCCCGCTTTTTCCGCAGGGGTGATTCGGGAAGCTCAAGCTCTGGGGGCCCTTGATCTAGGTAGGCCTCACGATGAAGAGGACCCCTTTCGTGACCTATTTACTGGTATCGAGGATGTTGCCGGCGCCGGTGATGAATCGGATTTTTTTCATGGTTTGCGGCAGGCTTTGAACCAGGTGAGTCTTTTAAAAATCTTTTTGTTGGTATTGCCTTTATGTTCGTCTTTCATTAACTTCGCTTCTTGTTCCTTTGTAGGCTGCGGCAGTCCATCGAGAACAATGTTCTCGTTCCCAGAATGAGCTGCATCAATACACGGCCGACCTGAAACGTGCTACCGATGAGAGGAACTCTCTCAAACTTTCCTTAGGGCAGAGAGAGGAGGAAATAACAGCTCTCCGGGTCGAGCTGGCCAAGGCTTATCGAGACCAGGATGATTTGTCTGAGCAGCTAACGATGCTTTTGAAAACCTATGGGTTCGATACCAGAACGGTAGCTAACATTTTGGTCTCACAGCTGCAGCAAAAAATCGAGATGATAGGGAAGCGGCGTGAGGAGCTCGATGTGATAAGGATGGAATCCTTGCGGTGGAAAGAAGGTATGGATCGCTTTGCTATAGAAAAAGAGACTGCTCTAGCCTAGTTATCATCGTTTGAAACCCAACTTCAGAAAATGAAGGAAAAAGGCCTGGTTCAAGCAAGAAAAATTGAGGAGCTCGAGGCTCGGTTGGCCTCAGTACTCGCCAAGGCCGAATCCGATGCTGAAACGGCAAAGACTTTTGCGGATGCCCTCATGGCCGTCTATCGGGCTGATGCTGAAGCTCCCAAATTCAGGCAAGAGAGGCAGCCGAATCTACCAATGGTCGGGCGCATTGGGTCGCCGAACTTGCTAAGTACCGATCCAAGAGAGAAACTCTCGAGGAGATTCATGCTCGTGGCTTCGATCTCACGGAAGAGATAAAAAGGGCAAAAGAACTCAAAGCTGATGCTGAAGCTCTGGTTTCCGATGATTATGACGATGACGATGAGAGCAAAAGCGGATCCGAGAACGGGGGGAACCTGATAAAGAAGAGACCGCTCCCGTTTGAATTTTTTTTTTTTGGCTGTAGCCACCTATGTAGATAAATTGTGTGTATAGGCATATCTCTATGTATTAAACCACTTAATCGAACTTGAAACTCGTGGTCTCTGCAACCGAGCGAGCGTTTATTCAAACTTGGGGCAATGTAGCCCTTTAGACTTATTAATTGTCAACGATTCGATTTTGAAGAGAATATAGCTCGTGGGCGTGACGGTCGAACGAGTGTTTGCTTGTGCTCGAATTGATGTAGCCCATAGGCTACTTGGTCGAAATGAGAGTTTGCTCGAACTCAAAATAAAAAATAGACCGTAGGCTTGATCGAATGAATGATTCGAACTCGAATTAATGCAGCCCGTAGGCTATTTAGTCGAGTGAGTGTTTGCTCGAACTCGAAATAAAAATAGCCCGTAGGTCTAGTTGAGTGAATGATTCAAACTCGAATTGATGCAGCCCGTAGGCTATTTGGTCGAGTGAGTGTTTTCTCGAACTCGAAATGAGAAATAGCCCGTAGGCCTGGTCGAGTGAATGATTCAAATTCGAATTGATGTAGCCCATAGGCTATTTGGTCGAGTGAGTGTTTGCTCGAACTCGAAATGAGAAATAGCCCATAGGCCTGGTCGAGTGAATGATTCGAACTCGAATTGATGTAGCCCGTAGGCTATTTGGTCGAGTGAGTGTTTGCTCGAACTCGAGATGAGAAATAGCCCGTAGGCCTGGTCGAGTGAATGATTCGAACTCGAATTGATGCAGCCTGTAGGCTTAATTGGCCGAGTGAGTGTTTGCTCGAACTCGAAATGAGAAAATAGCCCGTAGGCTTAATGGTCGCATTATATCTTAATTCTTCGCATGTTATTACACGCCCCGGGTTCGGGCCAATTTATACGAGCATGGCTTGCTTCGACCATTTGGCTCTTTACAGTTTTCCTATCGGGACCCTGTTGCTGTGAAGTAAATCTCTTACGAGGCCTCGGATATCATTATAAATGCTACACGACCAGTGGTTGCCTCATTAAAAACCTTGCCGAAAAATTCATTTGGGATAAAATCGGTATAAGGAAAAAAGAGTGCAACGCGTACTTTCTGATGAGAGATCCGTCCCTTGTTCGGACTTCTGCGGGGGTCAGTTTTGAGATATAAACGAATATGGAAAGGTTGTACCTTAACAGTAGTACCGTTTTAGATGTGATACATTCCAGTTGCTTGATAACTGTTTGTCGTTTATAACGCCGATCCTGTACGACCCCTTTCCTATGTCCTCGAGTACCTGATATGGTCCTTCCCAATTCGGTCCTAGCTTCCCTTCATTCGAATTCTGGGTATTAATGGTAATTTTTCTCAACACTAAGTCCCCAGGGTTGAAATGGCGGAGCTTGGTTCTTCGATTATAATACCTTTCGATTCGCTGCTTTTGGGCGGCCATTCGGACGAGGGCAGTTTCTCGCCTTTCGTCCGATAGTTCGAGGCTTGTGTTCATAGCCTCGTTATTTGATTCTTCCATCGAGAATTGAAATCTGGCACTGGGTTCACCAACCTCGACTGGTATCAATGCTTCGGATCCATATACTAAGGAGAACGGGGTCGCCCCCGTACTGGATTTTGATGTTGTCTGATATGCCCAAAGAACTTCGGGTAGGATTTCTCTCCATCTCCCTTTAGCATCGTTCAATCTCTTCTTTAAGTTTTGAATGACGGTTTTATTCGTTGATTCGGCCTGCCCGTTCCTACTGGGGTGGTACGACGTCGACAATATCCTTCTTATCTTGTGGTCTTCGAGGAATCTTGTTACTTTGCCGCCAATGAATTGCTTTCCATTGTCACATACTATTTCGGTGGGTATCCAAAACCGGCATATGATATGATCCCAAATAAAGTTTATAACTTTTTTCTCTCTTATTTTCTCAAACGCCTGTGCTTCAACCTATTTAGAAAAATAGTCAATCATAAACAAAATGAATTTGGCTTTACCTGGGGTCGATGGCAGAGGGCCGACGATATCCATTCCCCATTTCATGAAAGGCCACGGGGATAGGATCGAGTGGAGTTGTTCTCCGGGCTTGTGGATCATTGGTGCGAACCTTTGACATTATCACATTTACGAATGAATTCCTTCGTATCTTTGCCCATATCGATCCAATAATACCCTGCTCTGATTATTTTTTGGGCTAATGTGTCGGCTCCAGAGTGATTCCCGCAAGTACCCTCATGCACTTCCCGTAGGACATAATCGACATCCCTCGGACCCAAGCATACCGCCAATGGTCCATCGAACATTCTTCGGTACAGTGTTTCATTTGAAGCCAGAGTGAATCGAGCAGCCTTGGTCCGTAGGGTTCTGGAGTCTTTAGGGTCCAATGGGAGTTTTTCGTTTTTCAAATATTCGATATATTTGTTTCTCCAATCCCAGGTTAAGCTTGTAGAATTTATTTCGGCGTGTCCTTCTTCGATTACTGATCTCGAAAGTTGAACCACATTCCCCGAGCCCGTATCATCTACCTCGACCGATGACCCCAAATTCGCCAGTGCGTCTGCCTCATTATTCTGTTCCCGTGGCACATGTAGTAAAGTCCATTGTTTGAAATGGCGCAAAGTGATAAGCAGTTTATCTAAATACCTCTGCATTCTACCTTCTCGAACTTCGAAAGTTTTGTTTACCTGACTTACCACCAGCAAGGAGTCGCAGCTGGCTTCAATGATTTCTGCTCCCAAATTTCTAGCTAGCTCGAGACCTGCAATCATGGCTTCGTACTCGGCCTTGTTGTTAGTCAACCTGATAGTTTTAATAGATTGTCTAATAATGCCACCCGTGGGTGGTTTCAAAACTATGCCCAACCCGGACCCCTTTACGTTTGAAGCCCCATCCGTAAAAAGGATCCATACCCCCGATGATGTACCTGATTTTAACAGTTCTTTTTCGGCTTCGGGTACGAGGGCTGGTGTGAAATCAGCCACGAAGTCTGCTAGGACTTGAGACTTGATGATCGTGCGGGGTCGATATTCTATATCGTACCCACTGAGTTCGACAGCCCATTTGGCCAGTCGGCCTGATAACTCGAGTTAGTGCAAAATATTACGAAGCGGGTAAGTAAATAATATGCATATGGGGTGACATTGGAAGTATGGCCTTAACTTCCTTGAGGCGCTTATCAGTGCAAGCGCCAACCTTTCTAGGAGCGGATATCTAGTTTTCGCCTCTCCTAAGATTCGACTTGTATAATAAACTGGGAATTGCATACCTTGCTCTTCTCGAACTAGGACACCGCTTACGGCGACTTCCGATACTGCCAAGTACAAACAAAGTTTCTCATCGGTTTTTGGAGTGTGAAGCAGTGGTGTGCTTGATAGATATCGTTTTAGTTCTTCCAATGCTTGTTGGCACTCCGGGGTCTAAGAAAAATCGTTCTTCTTTTTGAGTAGAGAAAAAAAATTATGACTTCGATCGGACGATCTCGATATGAATCGGTTTAGGGTGGCGATCCGACCCGTTAGTCTTTGCACGGCCTTCACGCTGTCTACGACGGTAATGTCTTCGACAGTCCTGATTTTATCGGGGTTAATCTCTATTCCCCGATGTGATACCATGAAGCCGAGGAACTTGCCCGAACCGACCCCGAAGGCACATTTTTCGGGGTTGAGCTTCATTTTGTATTTTCTCAGAATCTCGAACGTTTCCTGCAAATGAATTAAATGGTCCTCTGCGCGCAGGGATTTGACTAGTATGTCATCAATATAAACCCCCATTGATTTTCCTATTTGTTCTTCGAACATTTTATTCACTAGGCGTTGGTAAGTAGCCCCTGCGTTTTTTAGCCCGAAGGGCATCACATTATAACAAAACGTTCCATACTTGGTGACAAATGAGGTTTTTTCCTGGTCCTCCGGGTTCATTTGTATTTGATTATACCCGGAATAGGCATCGAGAAAAGTGAGGATCTCGTGGCCGGCTGTGGCATCGATCATGCGATCGATGTTGGGCAACGGAAAAGAATCTTTGGGGCATGCTATGTTCAAATCCTTATAGTCCACGCACATTCTAAGTTTGTCCCCTTTTTTAGGAACTACCACTACATTGGCTAACCATTCGGGATATTTTACCTCCCGAATGGACCCTATTTTGAGAAGTTTGGTTACCTCGTCCTTTATGAAGGCGTTCTTTCTATCGGACTGGGGTCTTCTTTTTTGCTTCACCGGTCTGAACCTATGGTCCAAACTTAGATGATGTGTCGTTATGTCCGGCGGGATCCCTGTTATATCTAAATGGGACCAGGCGAAACAATCGATGTTATTGATAAGAAATTGAACGAGTTTCTTCCTGAGTTCAGGGCTCAACCCCGTTCCCAAGTATACCTTTTGCTCGGGCCGACGCTCGATTAATATGACTTGCTCTAGCTCCTCGATCGTCGATTTTGTGGCATTGTAGTCATCGGGAATTACAAAAGATTGAGGGACCCTTTGGTCCCCTTCCTCTTCGACTTTCTGATTATCTGGCTGGGTTGAAGTCGCTATCTGTGATTGCTATTTGGCGTCCCGTTCTCCTTCCGGGCCCGATCCTTTTATAGGCGAAAGTGAGGACATTGGTTTGGCTTCGTCGACGGCGAACATTTCTTTTGCGGCTGGTTGCTCTCCGTATACCGTTTTGACATCTCCCGATGCCGGAAATTTGAGGACCTGGTATAGGGTCGAAGTCACGGCTCTCATGTTGTGGATCCATGGCCTTCCGAAAAGGGCGTTATACCTCATATCGCCTTCGATCACGTGAAACTTTTTTTCTTGGACAGTTCTGGCCACGTTTATTGGTAAGGCTATCTCCCCTTTGGTGGTTTCACATGCCATATTGAACCCGTTCAGGACCAGAGTTGCAGGTACGATCTGATCCTGCAGGCCGAGCTGATCTACTACCTTCAATCGGATGATATTGGCCGAGCTACCTGGATCGATCAACACACGCTTAATTTTAGTTTTATTTATGAGTACGGATATTACCAGTGCATCATTGTGAGGTTGGATGACCCCCTCTGCATCTTCATCACCGAAGGACAAAGTCCCCATGGGTGCGTAATCTTGAGTCCGAGATCGCTTTTCCCTCACCATCGATGTTTTTATGCGCTTAGGCATCGGTCCTCGGGGGGTATCGGTGCTGCTGATGATCATGTGGATAACGTGCTGTGGTTCTTCTTACTCGTTCTGCTTGCTGAAATCCCTACTTCTAAAATGGCTCTTTGCTCTATCACTTAGAAACTCCCGAAGATGCCCTTTGTTAAATAGGCGAGCTATTTCCTCTCTTAGTTGCTTGCAATCTTCTGTTCTGTGGCCATGGGTACCATGATATTCGCACGTTTGATTGGGATTTCTCCGGGCAGGATTGGTTTGCATTGGTCGAGGCCATTTAGTGTCTTCGATGTGTCCGATGGCCGACACGAGAGCGGATGCGCCAACACTGAAGTTATATTCTGATAATCGAGGTGCTTCTATAGGCTCGGCATATTTGTCGAAGCCGCTCTTACTCATAAGCCCCCGAGAATTTTGTCCCCGATCAATTCTTTGACTGTTCCAAACTGCGATGTGTGTTGAACCATTGTTTACTCGATCGGTGACGTACAGTCGATATCGGTCTCTGTTTGACCTTTGCTCTCTGTCGATCTGCTTTTGATTAATAACTGCCATGTTCTGATGAACATGTCCGTACGGGGTCCCCGACTGATCATCCTCGACCCTAATTTTCGATTGATATCGGTTGTGCACATCTGCCTAAGTTACCGCCGGATACTCAATCAAATTTTGCTTCAGCCGATGTGATGTTGTCGAACTTAGCTCATTCAACCCTTGGGTGAAAGCTTGTACGGCCCAGTCGTCGGTGACCGGGGGTAATTCCATGCGTTCCATTTGAAATTGGGATACGAATTCCCTCAGCATCTCTCCCTGCCTTTGCTTTACTTTGAAGAGGTCTGATTTTTTCGTTGTAACCTTTATGGCTCCAGCACGCGCTTTTACGAACGAATCTGCTAACATGGCAAAAGAATCGATGGAATTTGGTGGTAAATTGTGGTACCAAATCATAGCTCCTTTCGAGAGGGTCTCCCCGAACTTTTTCAATAGCACGGATTCGATCTCATCATCTTCCAAATCATTGCCTTTTATGGCACACGTGTAAGAGGTGACATGTTCGTTAGGATCGGTCGTACCGTTATATTTGGGAATTTCAGGCATGCAGAACTTTTTGGGGATTGGCTTCGGTGCCGCACTCGACGGAAAAGGATTTTGTACGATTTTTTTTGAATCAAGCCCTTTTACCATTGGTGGAGCCCCCGGGATTTGATCGACCCTGGCATTATACGTTTCCACCCTCTTGTCGTTTGCTTTGACTCGTTTTGTGAGTTCCTCGAGCAATTTAGTAATTCCGGGAGTAGTCCCCGATTCCTGCTCGTTAGATTTTACTATGGCAGGCTCTGTTCTGGGGGTGACCTCTAGAAGTAACCCCTGCCGGACCTCTCGAAGTGGATTGGAAACCGGCCTGCTTTGTGCTTGAGTTTGGCTCTGTAGCCGAGCTATCGCTAATTGCTGGGCTTGCAACATCTCGAAGATCATGCGTAAGCTGGCCCCGATCTCCTCTGGGTTTTGGGTGTCTTGGGCTACGGATCGAGTACCGCCCTGAATGCTTCTTTCCGGTTCGGAACACTGGTTTGCTTCCAAAGCAATTTGTGAATTGACATCTAGCGGTATTTCAGCTCGAATCTCGAATAGTGCCAAGTTGTTGGCTTCATCTTGAAGGCCAGCTTCGTAATCGGTCGGTGAAGCCATTCGGTCGGTGGCTATTCGTAGCCGAACCTGAATTGAAGGTGTTTTCGAAAATAAGTGACCACTGTTATCCTCGGCCCCACGGTGGGTGCCAAACTGTTTTCCCGAAAAATGGATAGAGTTGAATTTATACGCAGTTCCGAAGATATGTGGTACAACTTAACACAGAATGCTAGGATAAATAAAAGGGATGAATATAGGTTGGAGAAAATGTAATCCAGGCGAATCAATTATGAACAGTGAATTTTGGATTTTACGAAATAGAATCAATCTCAGAAACTAGAAAGATCACTCTTTTTCTTATAGAGAAAATAATACAGTTTGTGATAGTCTATGGCCCCTGAAAAGGATGTCCTACAAGAATGATAAACAAGCCCTTTTATAGTGAAGGGGTTTGGCTACAAGTATAATAAAATAAACATTCAGTGGGAGACCCATGATAAATCAGCTTTTCCATAATTTCTGCCAAGATTCCCTCTAGTGGGATTACAACGGCTTTTGCCTGCGAGCTCGATCTTGCTTAGAATCCTCGATTTTAGTTCGACTTTGATTTCGGCTCGAACTCGTGATCTTGGTTCAAGCCCGATCCTGGTTCGAGCCCTCGGATAGATTCCAGGTCGATGTAGGTTGGTTTTTGGATTATCAGCACGATAGATCTACCCGCGCCATGGTTCGATTCTTGTTCGGGTTTGATTATGATATCGATCTCAATACGGACCGGCCTCCCCGGACTCTAGGTTAGTTCGTGCCCCCCTTCGGGATCTTACTTCGATATACCACCCTTCGAACCGTACCGGACATGCCAAGGCTGAAATCTATTTCGGTCATATATAAATAATTAAAATTTTATCAACAAAATAATGATTGAAAATCTGACATTTAATGATAAGGATAACATTGGAGGAAAATAATAAATCTCTTTTGATTTGCTAAAATGAACAACTAAAAAAGAAATACTACTTTCAATAAAAGGAAACAGAAGGGGTATTATTAACTAAAGAAAATGACAAAAAATGTTTTGTAGAAAGAATCCAAAGAACAGAACTCACATGTTTCATGCCAAAGCTAACTTTCTTCAACTACCATACTATCTAGTACAGTATATATTTAATCTACTAGTATGATCATTAAATATTGTCTATGATTGCTTTGAAAAATTGACTCTCGTTTTAGCATAGATTTTATAGATATATTTTAATTTTAAACATTACCCTCCTGCGTTATTTATTCATTCGTTTATTTCTTTTCCTATATTCAGAGATCTGAAGTTTTCCACTTCTTAAATCCACTGTTCCATTCTTCCATTATGTGACACTCTTGCAGTAGGGCTGGCAAGTGGGTCGGTCCCGGGCCTAAACGGGCCAAGTGGGACGGTCCAAACGGTACCGGGCCGGTCCCAAATTAAACGGGCCAACGGGCCTAAACGGATTTTTTTGTAGGGACCGGTCCGGGACCGAGACCGTTTGGTCCGAGACTAAATGGTCCCGGCCCGCGGGCTAAACGGGCTAAGTGGGCCTAACATATTTTTTAAAAATAAATAAATAAATAGATATTAGAGACAAAAGGATGTTAAAAAAAATATCTAAGACAATATTTTATAAATTTTATTATAGAATTGTGACCTAAATTTTAATATTCAATATTTAATATCGAATATATATAGTATATAAGATGTATATATAGTATATATATATATATATATATATATATATATATATATATATATATATATATATATATCGATATATTTTAACAGGATCAAGTGGCGGGCAGTAATCCGCCATGCCTTCTCAATTAAACTAAAACAGAAATCACCGTTTGACCGGGAACTGGACTTGTTTCACACCTCACATCTGACATTTATATGTATGGAAGGTTTCCACCAGTTAAAGATTTTTATTTTAACATACTTGAGAATTCTTAATCTAGCTAATTCAGTACCCTTATATTTAAAGACTGGCGGTAATCCGCACAATCAGTAAGGATATAAGAATTGAAATATACTTGAATTTTATATATAGTTTAATGACTGTATGGAAGGTTAAAAACCTTTACTCAAGCAAGGGGTCTGTCATAATATAATACATACTTTTATTAAGCCCATGTGTCTAGCAGTTCTAACCGTGAAAGAAGATGCCCTTTTAACTCCTTTATCGGGCTGAGGTTCACGGCTGACTAGACGAAGCCACTAAGGCAAAGTCAATAAGAGCAGTGTTATATTAGACTGTACCAACCATCTTGACACCAAGTCAAAACTCTATATATAAAGTTCATCTATATTTAAATAGATGCCGTCTCTTTCATGGTTTATATAAGAGAGAAGTTAGATACTCAACATAGATATGATGTCTCTTAGCCGGACATTGTCACGGCCAAAGAGGAGAGACTAGAAGAAAAACTAACTAAGAAAGAAATATGTACCTTTTGGCCAAGATACAAGGCCCTGAAGATGAAGAACTGAAAACTTTATTTACTTGTTCTTCTGTTACAAAAACTAACTTCAAACTACTAACTCTTAATTACACTTGAAGAGAGAGAAAGATAGAATTCTAGAGAGAGAGGCTCTCGGTTTCGCCTTCTCTTTCTGAACGAAATGAATCCTATAAATAGAAAAAGAAAGAAATCTATGAACAGTAAAAAATGGGTCCCGTGGGTCCCTGTTACAGTGTTTCTACTGTTGGAACAGTGTATCTACTGTTGATGAACAGTGTATGAACAGTGTATCTACTGTTTGAGTGGGGTCCGGCGGCTTCACTGTGCTGTGGGTCCGGCAGCTTCACTGTACTGTGGGTCCGGCGGCTTCACCGTTCTTGTGGGGTCCAGCTGTTTTACTGTGCTGGTTTCTTTTCTGCTTCTTTCATTTTGCGGATGAATTCTTCCTCATTATGCAAATCTTCATCAGACAGTATTTTTTCTGATTCAAAGGGTTGAGAATCTTCAGCGATATCATCGTTGCTGGTTTCACTCTGCATAGAAGTGTCTGATTTCTCATATTGATTAATGGAATGAAGTAAATTTCTTTTGACCTCTTCCAAGTAGTTGTTAATCATCTCTGTATCTCCTTCTTGAAAGGAAATCCTTCTGGCAATATGCCTCACTGAACTATCATCAATTACCTCTTTCTGAGGTTTGCTGGAATATTCTTGGATTTTTATTTCGATTGAATCCAAGAGTTCTTGATCATATAAAGTCTTTGTTTTGGGATCCTTTTTTATTAACTTGTCCCAAAAGTTGTTGTAAAAAGTCCTGTATAAGCATGGGACTTGTTGTTTGGTAAATCCGACTTCTGGATTCCATTTGTGTATCCAGGGAATAGAGAATTCCAGAAATAAATAAATCTGGTTAATTTTATCAGGGTAACATATATGATCTGAGTGATATAAGTTGTTTATAAAAGGGAAAAATTTTATCCATTCTATGTATAACCTGAGAAATGGATCTGGTAAAATTTTTATTGTCGGACCGTGGTATGACCACCAGTTCAAAAACCAATTAGGAACAGCCTCTGCAAATATCTTTGCACATACTTTAATAAACCAAGTATGTTTGTGTCGATCATTATTGTAGTATAACACTTTATCAAATGCCTGGATATAATCCCAATAGGTAAAATTCATTCTAGATTTGTTAAGGCTTATCTGCCTTTCTTTCATTGTGGATATACCCCAGTCTTCAACAGATATAATCTGTTTAATTATAATTTTCGAGAAGTTATAAACATTCTCGTCTGTGCTATACCCAGAAAAGTGCTGAAAATCTGCACTGCCAGTACTGGTTAGTATTGTCTCATAATAGGAACGGGTTTTGTATGACTCACCCGGATAATATAACCCATTTATTAAATACCTTTGAAATATCTTCCACGGCTCCTCTTTTCTCTGAATGTCAGAGTTTTCTAAAAGAAATATCATTTCCTTTTTTGACACTTTCTCATATGACTTGATATCATCATTGTCATCTTTTGTGATGGAAGCAAAAGTATCACTTTGCTTGGCAGAAATATCTTTCTGTTTTTGCGCAGTCAAATAGGCCTGCAAATGTGCGTATAACGGACTATCTTCTGGAATATCTTCCAGATGGTCCGATCGATGATTCTTCTCTGAGAAATATCCTCTCATTGGTTAAACTCTTTATTCCCATTTGTATAACTGGGGAGTTTGATGTGGATCCATATGACGATCCTGAAGGTGATGATCTTCCTCTGGACTGTGGGGATGATCTTCCCCAACCTCTACCTCTTCCCCTACCCCAGGGGGTTCCATCCTGTAAATATTCACGGGATAAGAAATCTGGCAGAGAAATATCAATTCCCTTTTTATATTGTATTTCAAAATCAAAAGGGGCTAATTGAGCCTGCCATCTTGCAAATATCATTTTCGAGGCATCATGTTTAAAGTCTTTGTTAAACATATATTTAACAGATTGTGCGTCAGTTTTTATCAAAAACTTTTGATTGTATAAATCGTCTTGAAATTTTAAAACACATTTTACTATGGTTAACATTTCATGTGCCACAGTGGCGTATTTTCTCTGGGCTTCAGACCATTTACCATAGTAGAATCTAATCAGATATTTATGTTTATTATTGGGATTTATCGATTTCAAAATCCCTCCGTAACCAATATTAGACACATCAGTCTCTATAATCTTTTGCCATGCAGGATTAGCAAGAGTTAAGCAAGGTAAAGATTTAACACGTTGCTTAATATTTTTAACCAAAATAGTATAACTATCAGTCCAAGGATTTTTATAATTTTTTTTTAGCCTATCATATAAGGGGGCTAAATCACGCGACAAATCTTTATAAAAAGGCGAAATATAATTTAAACTTCCCAAAAATCTTTGTAACTGAGTTCTATCAGTAATAACATCGGGAAATTTTGAAGCAAAATCTATCGATCTTTGAATAGGAGTAATTTTTCCTTGGCAAATATAATGTCCTAAGAATCGAATGTTAGTTTGGAATAAACTTATTTTTTGTTTTGAGATAACCAAACCATTTTGTATAACAATTCTTTTGAAAATGTCTAAATGCTTAATATGCATTTCAAGTGTTTTAGAAAATACCAAAATGTCATCGATATAAACAATGATGAAATCTAGATAGGGGTTGAAAATATCATTCATAATTTTTTGGAATTCTGAAGGGGCATTCTTCAAACCAAAAGGCATAATATTCCATTCATATTGCCCAAATGGAACATTAAAAGCAGTTCTATAAGTATGCTCTTTAAATATTTGAATCTGCCAATATCCAGATTTTAAATCGAATTTTGAAAATATATTGGCATCATATAATCTAGACAATAAATCTCTTTTATTAGGAATAGGATACCTAACCCATTTCAAATATTTATTCAAGGGTTTATAATTAATGACTAATCTAGGAACACCACGTTCCTTTTCAGCTGCGTTATTAACATAAAAAGCTGTGCAAGACCAAGGAGATTTTGAGGGTTTTATCAAACCCTTTTGAAGCAAGCTATCAATCTCTTTTTTGCAAAATTCTACTAATTCTGCGTTCATCTGACAAGGTCGAGATTTAGTAGGAATATCATCCTCAGAGAAATTATCTTCATATGGAAGAGTGACAATATGCTTTTTTCGATTCCAAAAAGCACTAGGATGCTCAGCAAAAATATCAACAGCAATCTGCTCGGAAATCAATTTGATTTTTTCCTGTACTTTAGTAGAATTCAAAGTATCAAATATATTCATACTAAACAATTCTAACTGTAAAGAATCAACATGTTTTTGCTTCATATCAATTAAAGCATTAATATCTCTAGTTACTGGATCTGTAACAAAAGTATAACTTATTTCTTTATCCTTATAAGTAGCAGTAAAACCTTTCGAGTCTATGCTAGTAAAAGGATAAATGGCGTTAATAAACGGTGTTCTAAGTATAATAGGAGGGTATAACTGATTTTTTACCAAGAAAAAGAAGTGAGGAATACAGACTTTATTCTGACAGATACCCGTATTAGGAAGCTTATACTTTATATCTAAAGCATGTCCGGATGCAGATCTAACCATATGAGTAGTTTTTTGAAAATATTTCGTAGGTATTAAACCTTCTTGAATGCAGCTAACATCTGCTCCACTATCAATCATGGCAATGTTTGTAATTGAAAAACTATTATCAATGAGAATAGTACATTTGATATACCATTTATGAGCAGTAATAATTTGCATCATTCCTAAAAACATATCATGTTTAGGATTAAGACTAATAGGTTTTTCTTCAATATCATTTTCAAAAATACCTTTATTTTTATCATTAGATTTCTCAGCTGGAAAATTGATTTTCTCAATCTGAGTAATCCTATGATCACAAATCATTTGATTTTGTTTAAGAGATTTGATCTCTCGTTTCAAGTTTTCAACTTCAATTTTTAAATCATCGAAAGAAGAATCTCTTGCTGGAGTTGCATTTTTGTTTAACAGACGGTTATTAACCTCAAGTAAAGAATAAGGTGGAGAATATTCAAATTCTTTTTCAAAAGGTTTTACAAAACTAGAACTTGAATTAGAACTTGAACTAGCAGCCAAATTAATAATTTTTTCACGAAGTTTTTCATCAGTAACTTCTTTTAAAAGTTCTATTACATTATCAGATGTAATAGTTTTCATATTCAAATTTTCAAATTGTGATTGTAATTTATAAAATTCATCATCACAAGCACATGTATCACCTTTGCAAGTTGTACAAGTATTATCAACATTTTTATCACTATCAGATAAATCAAGTAAATCTATTTCAGCTTCGGATTCTGACTCAGAATAATAATCCGATTCTGATCCAAAAGTATATAACAAACCATAAACTTTATCACGTAACTCATCGTCTAGTCCTAAGGTTTTCAGCTTTTGAAGCTTATAATTCGGAGCTATATGGCCAAATTTACCACACTTATAACACTTAATGTCAGCTAGATCTCTCTTAGACCTATTTTTGGTAAATCTAGTAGCCTTACGATGGGCTTTCTTAGCTTCTCGTTCTTCTTTGGATCTATATCTAGATCTCTTTCTCCTATAAGGACTGTCTTGGTTGGGGTATCTATGATACTTATGTTTCTTCTTCTTATGAGTAGAAGTCTCGAGTAGACCGAACTGAGTACAAAAATCTCCTAACTAGGATTTTTTCCTAAGCTTATCCATTTTAAGCTGTCTGGACAATCTTATTTCATTGCACAAGTTTAATCCTTCGTGTGTGCAAATTCCTATCAACTTACTATAGGTATAGTCTCTGTATGGAATTTCACCATAATTACCTCTTAGAACCTTCTTAACTCTTTCAGTGAATAAGGAGGGAAGACCATCTATAAACTTAGCTTTCCAATATTCAATCTTATTCTCTGGTAGTTCCATCACTCTACTCATAAAAGTGTCTTTATACCATCTAAACTCACCTAAGGTCTTACATCTAAGGCCATTAAGAAGAGTACGGACAGTCTCATTCTGATTGGTAAATCTACCATTAAAGTGTTCTAAAATAGTAAGAATAAGGGTATAAACGGCATCTTCTCTATTTGCCACTAGGGTCATGCCTAAGTTATCAACTCCTTCGTCAATGGCTTTAGCGTTAATAACTACTGCCCTTTCTTCGACAGTCAAATAATTATCCCACCAGCCACGCAGTTGGCCAGTAAAACCTGCAACAATCATTCTGCAAATATTCCTATCTGTATTTTTCACACTTTTACAGATAGTTGCATACATAAGCATTCTATGTACAAGAATAGTTAATTGCCTATCAGTCAAACCATCAAGATTCCATTCATAAATTTCGGAACCACTGTAAGACGTATTAGTCTGATTCCAATCACGTTCCTCTATTAAAACATCTTGAGGAGTAGGACGATTGTAATAATAAGTCTGCATTCTAAGTTTATCAGCATATCTGCTATCAGTAAACTTAGTATTCTTTTTTGGATAACTTTTGAGTTTATTAAACTCTAACAGAACATCATTTTTATAATCAAAAGTAGCATCCACTTTATCAGCAAAAATTTGATAAATCAATAGGTTTGATATTCAAACCGGATAACTTTTTATCAAGAAGTTCTTCTAAATCATCAAAAGATTTAAATTTAAAATCCTGAATCTCAGGGGGTCTTTGAATATGAGTGACAACAATTTGAGGTTCTGATTTGCTTCTTGAAGTCGAGGCAGTATCAGTTACTCTCTTGCTAGTACTCATATCTTTTATCAAAACTGTTAAATCATCAAGTTTTTTATCAAGAAAACTAATCTGTTCTCCCAAAACCTTAACATATAAGCTCAAATAATTATTTTGAGAAATTAATTTATTAATTTCTGCGATGCTAACTGCAGCAACATTTTCATCAATAAATTTTTGAAATGCAGTAAAAGTAATACCTGTATTATTAGGTAAAACAAAAGGTGCTTGAGGAGGGTAAATGGCTTTAGTAATATTGCCACTCCCGTCTTTATAAGATCTTTCTAAAACTTTTATAAAAAGTGGTAAATATGTGGTTATAAACCAAGGAACAAAATACATAATTTGATTATGTAAAGCACAAGTTTTATAAAATTCTTGAGAAATATTGTTCAAATCCTCTTTACTATAAGTATAAAAAAACCAAGATTTAAACTGGTTCCATTTATCACTGAAAAATTCTTTTTGAATATAACTTCTAGCTTGTGACCCGGGACTAAAATCAATTTGGTGTGGAATTATTTAAACACCATTTAGTTCAAAATCCATCTCGGACGCCGAAGGAATATCCTTATCAGAAATATTATCACTATCCTGGACAATATTTGTCTGGGGGTTAATCTTAACCTTTTCAATAGGTTTAACCCTTTCAACTGGTTTATCACCTACTTTAGTAAAAATTGTGTGTAAAGATGCAGCACGATTTCTAGCTGGTCCATAGACTGGTTCAACAGGAGAAATGTGTTGATTATCAGGCAACAGTCTATGATTGGTAAAGGAATGTCTATTATAATTAGAACTAATAGTACGCAACAGTCTATTATTGGAAAATGACTGTCTACTATAAGTGGAACTATTATCGTCAAACTGAATGCAAATCCTACCATCCGAATTTTGAGTAATATGAGAATATCAGTATTACTGACAGCATCAGTTATCTGACTGGGGGATATGACCGAATCCAAAGTCCATGTAGTTGGAAAATTAATTTTCTCCCACTTAATAGGTCTCCTCGTGGTGACCTTAGACTTTGCAAAATTCGTTTATACTAAAATAGTCTGATCAGATGTATCATATAATTTACATCTGGGGTTTAACGCAGATAGCAATTTAAAATAAATCCTATATGATAAACATATCAGTTCAGAACCAGGCGCATAATTATAACCATGCGTTTTTACATTTAATGTTAATGTATCAAGTATATTAACATCAGATAGAGATAATTGCAGATTGGGTTGAGTATTAAAATATACTGGGCCGTAGGTAACAGTAGATTCAATAGAACCCATTAGAGACTGTCTGAAATTCAATATACTGGGACGTCTCTGGTAACCCTTTAAGGGTTAATGGCTTAAAAGTAATTTGTACCATACCAATATGCAAATAATTATACTGGTGTTTATAAACATCTACATCATGCTTGTTTAACAAACGAATAGTCTGTTCAGACGAATTCAAAGCTAAAGATTGCTCAGTTGTTTTAACAAGTTATTTAGAAGAGAGTTTATCAAACCATCCATAATCATAGATTGTTCTAATAGGGACTTTAGGAATAGTTTATTTGTTTAACAAATCAAGGTTTTGAGGTATATCTACCTCTTCCAACCTAGTATTTTTCATACTAGTTTCTCCTAAATCCATATTTCAGAAACATATCTATGTCGAATATTTCATATCTATCTTATATATACCATGAAAGTACCTAGGCTCTGATACCATTTTAACAGGATCAAGTGGCGGGCGGTAATCTGCCATGCCTTCTCAATAGTGTATATATATATATATATGTATATATAGCTTATTACTTATATATATACTATACTATACTATGTATATACATCTTATATATAGTATATAAGATGTATATATAGCTTATTACTTATATATATATATATATATATATAATACATTTAATATATATACTATACTATATATACTATACTATACTATGTATATACATCTTATATATAGTATATAAGATGTATATATAGCTTATTACTTATATATATATATATATATATATATATATAAGTAATAAGCTATATATACATCTTATATACTATATATAAGATGTATATACATAGTATAGTATAGTATATATATAAGTAATAATATTCCCTCCATTCCAATTTATATATATATATATATATATAAGATGTATATATTCAAATTGGGTTGAAAAATAAACTGTTTAGCTTTCTAAAAGAATTTACTATTCCCTCCGTTCCAATTTATGAGAACCTATTACATTTTTGGTCCATTCCAAAAAGAATCACCCCTTTAGAGATAAAAGGATGTTAAAAATAATATCTAAGTCTAAAGACAAAAATATTGTAAAGAGATATGCCTTGTAATTTTATTATAGCATTAAAAAATATGGCAATATCTTTCTTAGTCTCCATTCCCCTATGAAATGGGCACAACAAGGTGCTAATACCACCATTGAGAAGAAAAAGAAACTAATCAAGATGTGCCAAAATATAAGTTACATAATACATACTAATTTTTGTTCATACAAGTTACATGGTATCTCTTACAAACTTCATAAATCTATCAAGGTCCGGAGGAATTTTCATTGGCGGTGGCGGAAAAGTAGCTTGGTCATTACTACTTCCGGGTGAAGCAACATCCACCGCAAGTTCAGCTAGCATTTTTTCGTAAGCTTCGTCTTCATTTGGTTGTGATTCAGCAAGTCCAAAATTTCTTCTTTCCGACCGGATCCAATCTCTGAAAAGTACTGATTTTTCCAAACTCTCCCTCATAGACGCTCTATAATCACCGAGTTGAAGTCTTGCTTGA
Organism: Nicotiana tomentosiformis; assembly: GCF_000390325.3. Taxonomy (NCBI): domain Eukaryota; kingdom Viridiplantae; phylum Streptophyta; class Magnoliopsida; order Solanales; family Solanaceae; genus Nicotiana; species Nicotiana tomentosiformis. The sequence continues at coordinate 88,547,317 of NC_090819.1, read as the reverse complement.
CTGAAAGCGCTCTCTGATGCCACTGTTGAAGCTTGAATAGTTAAAATATCTCGGGCCATCCTTGAAAGAACCGGAAAGTATTTTTCTTTGTCCTTCCACCATTCCAAAAGATTAAAGGAACCGTCGGGATTCACTTCCTCAATTCCCTGCGACAAATAAACTTCAAGCTCATTTAGTTGTGAAAAATCACTACTACTAGAACCTTGAGAACCCCTAAACCCCGCCCAAGTACTAAGTGCTCTTACTCCCGCAGTTCTTTTAGATGATTGAGAATCAGAAAAAGAATGAGTTGGAACATTTGGTCTAGCATGATTTAATGCAACTTGATAAGTATTAAAAATAGTTTGAGCATTTATTCTAATTGAGGCTTTTGTTTCCGGAAGTTGAGACAATTCCTCATCTTTAAGTGTTAAACCATTATAAACAGTTTCATACCAAAAATGAGGACCTCCTAATTTCATACAAGGATTTAACAAAGCAGAAACACCATAAATAGGGGGAATAGGGAAAAATATTTTTAAAACTTTTTTCTCATAGAATCAATAGCAAGTTTATAAATTTCCCCACCCTCTGAAAAATGAGCAAACAAATTTGCAAGTTCTGCAATATAAACTAAACAGTTAGAAATAGTAGGATAATATTACCCAGAAAATTCATTTGTAGCAATATGAAATTTTTCTAAAAAATCTACAAGTATTTTAACATTAGCCCAATCCCCATTTGTAAGGTGCTCATCATCATCACTTACATGTGCATTAAATGTTGAGTTTATGGGGTTTCTATATTCATATGCAACAACCAAACTTTCATACATGTAATTCCATCTAGTTGGACAAGGTTTAGGAACCTTTCTTTCTCTTAGGCCAAATTCATCGCATCTTTTAAAATATTCTCTAAGTCTACTTCTACGGTTTGAATAAAAAAGTCAGTTAAGAGCCATTTTAACCTTTTTAATTTTAATATTTTAAAATTCTCATACCATCACCAATAATTAAATGGTAAATATGACAAATACATCTAACATAAAAAATATCACTAAATGTAGGATTTAGCGTAGTGGTAAGCAAGGCTATAGCATTTGTGTTACTAGTAGTATTATCCATTGAAATTAATATTATTTTATCACTAATACAAAAATATCTACGAATATATGTAACTGTACTAGCAATAAACTGCCCTGTGTGACGTGAATTAATTATTCTATAAGAAATAATGCGCTTTTGCATTATCCAATCCTCATCAATCCAATGACTGGTAACAGTAAGGTAATCACAATCGTTACCACTTCTATCAATATCAGTTGTAATAGCAACACGATAATTTATATGAGTAAATAAATAGCGCAAATATTGTTCATATTCATGTTTATATTTATAAATATCGCTCTTTACGGTTGTGCAAGGAAAACCTTTATAAGTAGGATTAAAAAAATTTCTAATATAATGCACAAAGTTAGGGTCAGAAGGAAAACTATAGGGTAAACACATAACAGTTACCATTTTTGCCAATTCTTCCCGATCTTTTTTTGGATCATAATATAAAATACCACCGGTAACAGTATTAATTCCCGATTGAAATTAATTTGAACCGGTACTAGGGTCAACCTGACTAGGAGTAGGTAGACTTTTTCCCTCGGCCAAAGCTTTCAGACGAAGATATCTCACTCTATCTTGAGGGTATTTCATTATGTGTCTAGCCAAAGTTCCCGTCCCCCCTCCCCTCCCCCTCCCCCGCGATCCAAAATATTTAAAAACTAACTTTGAGCCATAAGTTTTACACTTAGCCTTATTTTCTGGAATTAGTTGAGTAAAAAATGGTCAAACGGGAGATGTTTCCGTCCGTTTGCTAGGTTGTCTAGAAAAAGTAGGGGTAGTAACAGGAGTATCAAATGGGGCATCATTTGGATTAGCAGGGTTATCGCTAGTTGGGTTAACATCAGGAGCAGGACTAGTTGGTGTATTATCATCCGGTTGAGTTTCGTCAAAATCTATTTTCTCGTCATCATTTTCATCAAAAGTTAGATTAGAATAAAGAGCATTCATTAATTCATGGTCTAATTGTTCACCAGCTCTAATATTATGGCAAAATTGACTTTCAGTAAATTGTAATAAACTATTTTCGCTATCAAGAATAGCAGGTGTAGGACGTATATGGAGTTTGGTTCGGAGAGTCCGGGGCAGTGGAGGAGGAACATATTGAGCACTAGATTCGTCACTCTTGAATTTTCCCTTATTTTTACCAAAAAGTTTTTTTAAGGAAGCCATCTTAATTAATAAAGTAATAGAAAATAAATAAAACAAACAAAATTATAATATTAAAACTTAAGAGTTGGAACGAGTTTACCGAATTGACGAACAACTTGTTAAAAATTGATTATCGTTGAACACTTCAATTCACCAACTTCATGTTTCACAAATTATAACAATAAAGTAAGCAATAGTAGCAATTATAGAAGAAAATTAGAGAGAGATTGTGATAGATTGATGATTTTGTAAGAAAAAAATAAAAGAATGATGGGGTATTTATAGTTGAAAATAGGAAAAAAAGTATAATTATAAAAAGCTTAGGATTAAAACAAAGTGGGGACAAAGTTGGGGAGGGTTAAATGACTATTTTATAAATAGCCAACGGCTATTTTTGACAGCCCAACGACTATATATTTTTTTTTAAAAATAGCCGTTGGGACCGTTTGGCCCGCTAAAGGACCGATCCGGTCCCGGACTCTGACGGGCTAAATGGTCCCGAGCCTGGCGGGCCCAAATCATAGGACCGGCCCATAAGACCGGCCCAGGCCCACTAAAACCGGGCAAAACGGTCCTGGCTCGTTTGACCCACAATCCCGGACCGATCCCGGGCCTGGACCGGCCCACTTGCCACCCTTACTCTTACTTTTTGAAAACTGAATATTTTTTTCTTAATTCTAGTTTCTCATAAATTTTTAGTATTCTTAATTATAGCACTTTTCATGTACTTCTCAACATGTAAACTTTATTTATAGAAAATGAGAAATCTGACTAGAAAGTTGAATAGTATGACTATCGTACTTTCAACTCTTGCATCTTTTTCTACACAAATGAAATATATAATACGATATGTATTATATATTCCTTTTTCTAGTCAGAATATATAAATTATATTAATTATACATGATTATACATATATTATATACTATCAGTTATTTTTAATTTAATCAATTTGGTAAACAACTATTTAGACTAATTCTTCAATTATTTATAGAAACCCTGATCATGAAGGTTTCAGGAGCTAAGAGTGATGACTTTCACGTGAGAAAGTTGACGGTAACACGTCCTCTTCAGGACCCATTTGGAAATAATTGGAGGTAGTAATTGTTGGTAAACTATGTTCGAAATTTCTGAAAATTTTGTAAAGTAAAAGAGAAACATAAATGAATAGGAAGAACAAAATTAAATCCGAGCCTACTGAATTCACAGTGTATCTTTAAGGAATTTAATTCTCTCTTAGTACCCGAGGTTTAGGATTATTTCCTCTCAGGATAGAACGGATTATCCACACTGGTGTAACGGTACCTCAAACCCCAGTGTTTCAGCGAGCGCAATAAGGCGGAGCAAATCACACATAACACTTATATTTTGTTTTGGAAAAATAATGCAAAGAAAATGGGAGAATTTCAGAATTTTTCCATATATGAAAATGAGGCTAAGCCTCTAAAATTTATAGACAATGAAAGGGTGAGATGAAGAGGTGTAATTCAAAAGGTGCTTCTTCCATTTCCCGATCACGAAACCTAACAATCCCCCACATAAATGGGAATTGCAATATGTTTAAAAAAACATGCAAAAAAACTTGTGTGATAAGTAAGGATTAATTGCATCTGGATAAGTAGATTTCCCTTTGAATTTTCCGTAGTGAACATATGTCGGATATACTCGGTCAATCGGTAGATTTGATATCTTTGAACCGTCGAGCTTTGATCTATACCTAGACAGCCATAAGTCATACAACAACCCTTAACCGTCTTTGGTTCTCATTGTTGTGTTCGTTTCAGCCATGAACATAGCCTGGTTTCATAAGTGCATAGAGAATTGGCCTTATAGAATTCTTTTTGAAGCGGCTAACACTTCACACTTACGTATGTGATTCCTTAACATGTTATCCCGTAGATACACGATTTGATATACCCCGTATCAAACTTAGAAACCATTAAAAACCCTAACATTTTATCCTTGGTACTGAACATTATCTCATCACGAGAATGGGCCAAACTTTTATTTGACAATGTTGAACCGTCACAAATGACTTTGTTTGATCTCCTTGAACCTAGATCTTGGGATCTCCAGTCTTCTAGGTAGAGTTACCGCCACAGTGACTTGTCCTCGGCCATAGTCCCATTTCCCTCAATGACCTTTCAACTACCTCTCTAGTTAGGCCTTTTGTAAGTGGATTGACACATTATCGCTTGACTTTACAAAGTCAATTATGATAATTCCCTTAGAGAGTAGTTTCCTAACAATTTTATGTCTTCGTTGTATATAACAAAATTTTTCGTTATACATAATGCTCTCAGCCCTTCCTATTGCCGCTTGACCATTGGAATGTATGCATATTTGTGCAAATATTTTGGGCTAAGATGGAATTTCTTCAAGAAACTTCGGAGTCATCCAGCTTCTTCACCGGCCTTGTCTAAGGCTATAAACCCAGCCTTCATTGTAGAGCGGCAATGCACGTTTGTTTGGACGATTTCCAGGACACTGCTCCTCCACAGATTGTAAAAATATATCCAATTGTGGATTTAGTTTAGTTTTATCCGGTAATTCCATTTGCATCACTATACCCTTCCATACCCGCAGCATAGTTATGATAGTGCAATGCATAGTTATGGGTATATTTTAAATATCCCAAAACTCATTTTATTGTCCCGACAGTTCAATGCGAACTTCCTTATATCGTAGACTAAGACGTCTCGACATTCCATTGCATATCAAATTATTGACTACACTTAATGTATCAATAATGTATTATAACTACAACAGGAATGATTGGCATCAGTTGTAGCCACAACCTTTTAATATATAACACATTTCGCAATCACTACGTCATTTTCAAGCATTTGTATGCTATTTATTCATATGTCTATATGATATGCAAATTATACCACCTTCATTCATGAAACAAATCCAACTTGCAATGGATTTTGGTCATATTTATCAGTTGGTTCGCCTCATTATGGATCAACGTATTAATACATTCTTTCATGAACGGTCATATTTATACAAAATATACAAACATACTTTTCATAAAAAGTCACAGCCTTCCAGGTGACACCCTTTCATAAAAGAGTAAACATTATAAATGTTCAAGAAAGAATAAATCTTTTCTGGAAAGGCACGTAAACAACTTTCGAATTTGTAGTTTCATCACCAGTCATCATTAAGACTGAACAAGTAATGAATTCACCGACTATCGTATCAATATCCACTAAGGATTGGTGGGGTTCAAAATTTATATCATTTAGACATTGCGTCTAACATTGGCTTTTTGTCATGTATAAGCTAAAAGCCCCCATATTTTAAATATTTGATCAACATATCATCCACATATAATCAAATAATGACTATATGATTTGAAGTATTCTTAACGTAAATATATTTTTTTACACTCATTAATTTTGAAACCATTTGACAATATTATTTGGTCAAATCTCGCATGTCATTGTTTGAGTGCTTATTTTAGTCCGTAAAGTGACTTAACAAGTCGACACACCTTCTTTTCTTTTTCAAGAACTACGAACCCTTCAGGTTGTTCCATATAAATTTCTTCCTCCAAATCCCCATTTAAGAAGGTTGTCTTTACGCCCATTTGATGGATTTCAAGGCCATACACGACGGCTAACACTATTAACACCCGAGTAGATATAATCCTTGTTACCGGCGAGTATGTATCATAAGAATCAAGACCTTCTCGTTATCTATATGGAATGGATTGTGTCTTGATATGAGGAACGCGAATGAGTATTCGGTTAGCTGTAAGCATAGATCCCCCAGAGGTTTTGGGTAAACCAGAACTAATCAACTAGGCATTCATCGTCTCTTTTAACTTCTATTCTTTCTTTCCGCAATTCCATTAGATTGCGGTGGCTAAGGGACGGTCGTTTGGTGAATAATTTCATATTCCAAACATATTTCTTCAAAAGGAGATTCATATTTGACACCCGTATTACGTTGTTCAGCAATCCACAAGAACTATTGTTTGTGTCACGATAGAGCCAAAATTAATAAATGGTAAAGATTTTAATCTTTAAATCAAACTAACATATTCAGAATTAATAAACGGTGAAGTTTTTAATCTTCAAACCGAGTAACATCTGATACAACTAGATCTAATAAACGGTAAAGTATTTAATCTTCAAACCGAATAATATGTGAAACAATCAAATTTAATAAACGGTGAAATTTTAATCTTCAAACCGAATAATAAATTGGAGTAGAAAATCACTAAGATTTTAATCTCCAAAACGAGTATAAAGTTACTTAGACTTTAATTTCCGACAAATGAGTAGAAAGTCACGAAGACTTTAATCTCAACGAACGAGTAAAAATCACGCAGAATTTGATCTCGAAGCAGGAATAGAAAATCACGAAAATTTTATTCTCCATAACGGGTGTAGAAAATCATGAGAATTTTAATTCCCTTTCCAAATAGTTTTTCAACTAAACCATTATAACACTTTAAACACTTTGATCTCTTTCTCTAATCAAACACATATATATTCATCTTTACATATATTATATTCACGATCTCAAGATACTTCAAGTATTACTGTAAGCCTAATTCATGTCTCACAACCTTGAAATATAATTTCATGCATATTAACCAACTATATACCAACAAATCAATTTTATTTGGTAAATAGAATAACAATTTTCCTTCAACAATATGTTATTCTTAATCCCAACATGCAAATAAGATATATTTTAAGATCGTCACATAATAAACATCTACCCTAACATTTACAAAATTAAATTTTATAAATCATATGGGGTAGAAGATTAATTGAAAAAGAGTAGAGTAAACAAAGTAGAACCCGATTTTTATCAATTTATAAATTAATCGTGGTCTGCAAAGAGGAATTCCTCAACTTTACTTTCTACCACCCACATGCGCTTCAGAAAAATTCCAATAGCTTTGAGATTTTGTCTACTTTTAATTTTACCACGGTTGAACACTCTAAATTGACATGAGTGCTCAATGATAATATCTTTCCAACTGTATGCTAAAGAAGTCCTCTAATTGCATTTAGTAGAGGGAACCAAGCCTTTCTTAAAACTTAAAAGTATCACACTGTCTCTTGAAAGTGTCAAGTCCTCTTGTTGGTAAATTGTGTTCGAAACCAGAAAATTTTATAAAGTAAAAGAGAAACAGAAATGCATAAAAAGAACAAAATTAAATCTGAGCCCACTAAATTCACAATGTATCCTTAAGGAACTTAATCCCCTCCTAGTACCCGAGGTTTAAGATTAATTCCTCCCGAGATAGAACGAATTATCCATACTGGTGTAGCGGTACCTCAAACCCCAATGTTTCAGCGAATGCAATAAGGCGGAGCAAATCACACATGACACTTATATTTTGTTTTGGAAAAATAATGCAAAGAAAATGGGAGAATTTCATAATTTTTTCCATATATCAAAATGAGTCTAAGCCTCTAAAATTTATAGACAATGAAATGGTGAGATAAAGAGGTGAAATTCAAAAGGTGCCTCTTCCATTTTCCATTCACACCCATTCATGAAACCTAACAGTAATTAATCAATATATGAGATTTATTGAGGAGAACTTTAGTTTACAATATAATACTTGTATTGGTGGAAAAAAGACATGACACGTGGACTGTCAGCAATCTGACGGGGCATGACACGTGGAGTATTGATGTAATGACAAATGGCATTCTCAATTAGATGAATTAAGAATGCAGGAAAGACATAGGAGAAACACCCACGGGGTTACGTAGAGAAAAGAACCGAACTGACAGCTGTTAAAGAAGAAACAAGAATGAAATGAATAAAGGCTGTAAAAAAGGGAAGGTACACAAACCAGAAATAAATAAGGAAGAGGAATCGATACAGTTACAAGGAATCTTTAGTCATAAATGTATCAGTTAAGGTTACACATGGTAACATACACTCAATACAATTAATACCATATGAGCCCAAATTAAGTATGGGAACCGTTATAATTGTACGCTCCTATATAAGGACAAAAATATAATTTTAAAAGCAGGTTACAATTATTATTGAAATACATATTATAATTCTTTGCTTTTTTCTTCAAGCTCTAAGTCTTAATTTTGGGGAGTGATTATCAGTTTATTTCTTATTTTCCTTTGTCAATCATTTTCATTCTTTGATTTATTCTTCCAAAATTATTGGAAAAGTGAAGTAAATCTTGGTTATCAGTAACCCGATTACTTCTAGATATTGGCTTTGACCGAGAAATCTATTTTTGGTTAAACAAATTAGTTCCGTTGCCACGAATCTGATAATCTGTTCAATTTTCAATCTCTAACAATCAAATATGTCTGTCGTTAACGACAACAATCAGCTAAACCAACAAGGTGCAACTTCACCACACTACATACCAATGGGATCCCCTCAACAGTCATGTGGAAGTTCGCCTGCAAGGTCCACTTCTCATGCTGACGATCAACAAGGAAACGACCAAACTGTGGAGCAAGACGCTCTAAAACTTTAGGTTGCAGAGCATGTGAATAATGCGCTGCAAGCTTTTGTCAGTGGATTACCTAATGAGGTACAAACTCCTCCACCAGTTAACACAATAACTCTGGAGAATCCACGTTCAGGGCTTGATAATTCAGGAAGTGGAGAAAATCCTAATGAATCCCGTGATAGAGGGTCAAGTACTCCAAATAATTCTAATTACAAAGTTTAGTGCTAACTTTGCAGAAACAGTTGAAGGATCAGAACAATCGTATAGAGCAGATACCAGGCGTACCACCCGTAGTCAAAGGGGTAGATATTGACAAGTATTCACAACAACCCTCGAAGCCAAGTGCAACACCTTTACCAATTACTAAAAAGTTTGAAATATCTGATATTCCCAAATACGATAGAACAACTGACCCTCAGGATTATGTAACTGCGTTCACTACGGGCGCGAACGGCAAAGATTTAACCAAACAAGAAATCGAATCGATTTTGGTCAAAATGTTTGGTGAAATACTCACGAAGGTAGTATTAATATGGTATTCTCTTTTACCTAAAAATTCTATTGATTCTTTTGTTGAGCTTGCAGATTCATTTATAAAAGCACATTCGGGAGGTCAAAAAGTTGAGAAGAGGATGGAAGACATCTTTAAGGTTAAGCAGGGGAATACAGAATTTCTCAGAAAATTCGTAGACAGATTCCAACGGGAGAGGATGATGTTACCTCGAGTACCTGATAACTAGGCAGCTATGGCTTTCGCGAGCAAATTGAACGAGAAAAGTTCAGAAGCCACGAGAAGGCTGAAAGAAAGTTTGCGAGAATTTCCAGCAACAACTTGGAGCTATGTGTACAACAGGTACAATACGAAGTTGCGGATAGAAGAAGATACGGTTGCACAGCCAAGGGCCGATGAAAGAGCAGGATCGAGACGTGTAGAATCATAAAAAATATTCGGTAAAAATAGGTACGAGCTGTACATGGAACTTGCTGGGCGAGACTCTCGATATAAATAGGAAAGCGCATGATTCGACTCAAGATCAAGGCAAAAAGACACGAGTTCTTCATCGAGGTTCAGAATGGAACGCGATGCCCGAAGCAATGATTCCAATACGCAAGCGAGGATAGGAGATTACAACTTTAATATGAACACCTCCGAGTTAGTATCTGTTTTAAGAAGTATGTGGGATAAGGTGCGGTGGTCTAAACAAATAAGATCAGATCAAAGCAGAAGAAATCCAGATTTCTGGTGCAAGTTTCATAACGATCATGGCCATAGAACATCATATTGTAGACTTCTGCAAGGAGAAGTCGAGCATCTATTGAAGCAAGGTTATCTTACTGATTTGTTTAGTGAGAAAGGAAGACAATCATATATGAAGAACAGACAAGAGCCCCCAAAACCTCCATCACCAAAAAGAACAGTCAACGTAATAACTGGAGGAGATGAGGTCAATGAAGTAACATATACAGCTGTAAAAAAGATGTCAAAAGTCAATGTTACTCACGAGAAGCGAGTTCGTCAGGTCTTGGATGGTGACAGTATAACATTCAATGATGAGGATGCAAATGGCTTGATAATTCCTCACAACGATGCATTAGTAATATCTTTACTTGTACATGATACTAACATAAAACGAGTTTTAGTTGATCCAAGTAGCTCAGTGAACATCATTTTACTGAGGGTGGTGAATGAAATGCAAGCTAATGATAAGGTGATACCAAGGCGCGGTCCTTGTCCTGATTTGATAATTCAAGCATTATTACAAAAGGGGAAGTAGTACACACCACATTTGCAGAAGGAGTTGTCAAGCATACAAAGTTTCAGGTGATAGGCGCGGACATGGCCTACAATATAATTCTGGGAAGATCGAGGATTCACGATATGGACGTTGTCCCATCCACATTACATCAAGTTATCAACTTTCCTTCATAGTGGGGAATTCGTCAAATCCTTAGAGATCAGCAAGCTTCAAGAAGTATCAACTCAGTAGTGATTGCAAGCACACTAACCAATGATGCAGACGTGAAATAGCAACTACAGAATTCGGTTGAGGACGTTGCTACAAAGACCTCAACTGAAGATACACCAAGATAGACTGATGTTGATTCGAGACCTGATGTTATTCAAGAGCCAGAAGAAAATGAAAATATTAAGACAACTACTGAAGAGCTCAAAGTTGTAATGTTATTTGTACACTGGCCAGACAGAAAAGTTTACATCAGAGAAAATTTAAGCCCAGAAATGAAAGGTAAGTTAATTGAATTTTTACGAGCTAACGCGGATGTTTCTTTGCTTGGTCGCACTCAGATATGATAGGTATACCACCGGAAGTGATGACCCACAAGCTATATGAGGATCCATTATACCCACATGTCAGGCAGAAGAAAAGGAATCAAGGATCCTTCAAAAATCAAGTGGTCCATGATGAGGTACAAAAGCTTTTAAAAATTGGGTCAATACGAGAGGTAAAGTACCTTGATTGGTTAGCTAATACCATGGTAATTCCCAAAAAGAATGGAAAATGGCGAGTTTGTGTAGATTATACTGATTTAAATACGGCGTGTCCTAAAGATTCATTTCTTTTACCGCATATAGATCAACTAATTGATTCTACCGCAGGACATGAACTTTTGAGTTTTTTTAGATGCGTATTCTGGGTATAACAAAATAAAAATGGACCCTCTAGATGAGGAAAAAACTTCGTTTATCACAGACAAGGGACTTAATGTTATAAAGTCATGCCATTTTACTTGAAAAATACTGGAGCCACGTATCAAAGATTGGTGACCACAATGTTTCAAGAACATTTGGTAAAAAATATGGAAGTCTACATAGACGATATTTTAGTCAAGTCAACACAGGAGGGAGATCATTTTCAATACTTGTCTAGACACTTTTGAGATTCTCCGCAAGTATATATGAAGGTAAATCAGGAAAAATGTGCTTTTGGCATGGCTTCAGGTAAGTTTTTAGGTTTTCTTGTTTCTAATAGGGGTATTGAAGTGAATCCTGTGCAGATCAAAGCTATCGAGGAAATACCAGATATACTCTCAATCAAGAAAGAAGTTCAGAGATTAACAGGCAGGATAGCAGCCCTGGGGAGGTTCATATCAAAGTCATCGGAAAAAGGTTTTAAATTATTTTCAGTATTGAAAAGGCGAAATCAGTTTGAATGGACTGATGAGTGCCAACAAGCTCTCAAAGACCTAAAGTTGGTATGAGAAGATAAAGGTAAACAATCCCCAATTTATTATGTTAGTAAATTTTTACTAGATGCTGAGACACGATATTCGCACTTGGAAAGCTTGCTTTAGCATTAATTATGGAATCTAGGAAGTTAAGACCTTATTTTCAATGTCATCCTATTTCTGTTATAACTGCTTTCCCCCTGAGGAACATACTGCATAAACAAGAATTATCAGGTAGATTAGCTAAATGGGCAATAGAACTTAGTGAGTATGATATCATATATCAGCCTAGAACTACAATAAAATCACAGATTTTAGCACAAATTTAGTTCCTAAAGAAGAAAATGAACTACAGGTGTTTACCGGAGCTAATCCTGGGATTTGGATCCTATTTACCGATGGTTTTTCAAACGTTAAAGGACCAGGTTTAGGAATTGTTCTGATTCCACCTTCAGGTGAACTCATAAAACAAGCAATAAAATGTTATCCAATTACTAACAACGAGGCAGAGTATGAAGTTGTGATTGCAGGATTGGAATTGGCATGAGAACTTGGTATAGAACGTGTTATGATCAAAAGTGACTCGCAGTTGGTGGTTAACCAGATACAGGGGACTTACGTGGCAAGAGAAACGCAAATGCAGCAATACCTAGAAAAGGTACGAGAATTGCTTAGACAATTTCAGACATGGAAGGTCGTGCAGATACCCAGGGAAGAGAATGCAGAAGCAGACACGTTAGCGAATCTCGTGTTTGTCATGGATGTAACAAATGCAGAAAATGCTATTGTGATACATTTGTTTAATTCGGCACTCGACCAAGACAAGAGTGAGGTAAATTTTAGTAATCTAACATGGGATTGGAGAAACGAATTTGTGAACTTTTTGCAGTATGATATCTTGCCTGAGGACAAGAAGAAGTCACAATTGCTTCGACAAAAAGCCGCTTGGTAATGTTTAATTCATGGAAATTTATATCAAAAGATGTTTGGCGGACCTTTAGTACGGTGTCTCAGTCCATCACAAACGGAGTATGTGATGAGAGAAGTACATGAGGGGTATTGCGGCAATCACATCGGGGGAAGATCATTGGTGTCACGACCCAAAACCAACCCATCGTGATGGCGCCTATCGTGGTACTAGGTAAACCGACTATTCAGATATTTCCAACACTTTAAATCTTTGAAAGATATTAAAATAGTATATATAAGGAAAATCTCTTAAAGCAGGATAGAAAATCATAACTCAATACATAAATTCTTCCCAAAATCGGGTGTCACTGAGTACATGAGCATCTACGAAATGACAAAGTCTAGTACACTATCTAGAAGTAAAACTGAATGTATAAACTGAAAGATATGGGAAGAGAGTCAAGGTCTGCGAACGCCAAGCAGCTACCTCGATGATCTCCGAAGGTCTGGCCTCTGCGAATCAATAATCACTGTAACCGGAAGCACCCGGATTTGCACATGAGGTGCAAGGTATAGCGTGAGTACAACTAACTCAATAAGTAACAAAATATAACCTTTAGACTGAAAGTAGTGACAAGTCCAATTATTACGGTCCACTTTCAACATTTAATAGTACGAAAAGTTACAGAAAATATGACTATGATATCTTAAATATTTATATTCTACAAGTGAAGGTACAAGAATTTAGATATGCTTTCAACAAGAACTTAGACATGCTTTCAGATTTCACAACAAAACTTAACACATAACAGGGCAGATCCAGCCCACATGTCATAACTGCTAGCATTGCGCCCACTATGGGTGTGCAGACTCTGGAGGGGCCGATCCAGCCATAATAAGCCAAATCCTAGCATGAATCAATAAACATGTGGAGATCCCATACATACCACTCACAATAGGCCCCTAGGCTCACTCAGCCAATAATTTCTCCAGTCTCTCGCGCTCACCAAAATCATGATATTCAACCCACGAATGATGATATGATATAACAAGTAAAGACAATAGAGACTGAGACATTATATGCAAGCAATAACTGTGACTGAGTAAAAATTGACAGATTAGGCAATTAGTTCAACAGTAAAGTACGATCACTGTGGGTCTCAATAGTACCAGCATACAACCTAAACATGATTTCTAGCATGAATTATAGCTCAAGTACCCTAACACATAGAGTACAATAAAGATGTTCAGATAAGACAGCTACACAGTTCCTTGGAATCAACTAAATCACAATTCACATGGTGTACACCTACATGCCCGTCACCTAGCACATGCGTCACCTCACAACATTCACATAATCACAGAATTCAGGGCTTCATACCCTCATAACCAAGTTTAGAAGTATTACTTACCTCAAACTATGCAAATTCCTACTCCGACTAGCCCTTGCCTCGCGAAACGGTCTCCAAATGCCTCGAATCTAGCCACAAATAGTTCGATACAATCAACACGAGCTAAAGGAATCAATTCTATAAGAAAATACTAAGCTCTTAATCAAAAGTCAAAAAGTCCACTCAAAAGTCGGCCCCGGGGCCCACGTCTTAGAATTCAATAAAAGTCACAAAATCCGAAAACCCATTCAACCACGAGTCCACCCATAACAAAATTACTCAAATCCAATACCAAAATCTTGATCAAATCCTCCAAATTCAGTCTAAGAACTTTCCTCCATTTCCCCCCAATTTTCCACCCCAAATCACTAATTAAATGATGAAATCAAAGACATAAACATGAAATTTAACCAAAAATAAGTAAGAATCATTGACCTCCAATAACCCACTTGAAAGTCTCTCTATGAATCACCTCCCACCGAGCTCCCAAAATCAAATTGTGAAAATGAGCTCAAACCCTCGTTTTGAAATTTTTAAGTCTCTACCCATATATCTTTTATCGCGATCGCGGCAAAACCCTCGCGATCGCGAAGCACAACAAATGTTGCCCCACTAAATAACCTTGCGCGAACGTGAAGACCTTCATGTGAACCACTGCTTCCTCATACCCACGCGATTGCGTCCACCCTCACGCAATCGCGAAGCACAAATATGTGTGAACTAGCTGCCTCTTTTCCTCTTCGCGAACGAGGCTATGCCCACGCGTTCGCGATGCTCTGCCTGGCCAACCTACGCGATCGCATACCCAATTTCGCGAACACATAAAGTAAAAGTCAGCACTGCCCCAAATAAACCTACGCGATCACAGACCTATCCACGCGATCGCGGACCTGTCCACACGATCGCGTATAAGGAAACCAAACACAGACACCAGAAAAACTTCAGCCATAATACCAAGTCCAAAATTGATCTGTTAACCATCTGAACTCCACCTGAGGCCCACAGGAACTCAACCAATTATACCAACAAGTCTAAAACATGATATGAACTTAGTCGAGCCTTCAAATCACATCAAACAATGCTAAAACCACGAATCGCGCATCGATTCAAGCCTAATAAACTTTTGAACTTCTAACTTCTACATTCGATGTCGAAACCTATCAAATCACATCCGATTGACCCCAAATTTTGCACACAAGTCACAAATGACACAACAAACCTAATCAAACTCTAGAACCCCAATCCGAGTCCGGTAACCACAAATTCAACTCTCAGTCAAACTTTTAAATTTTCAATTTTCGCCATTTCAAGTCTAATTCAACTACAGACCTCCAAATCACAATCCGGACACACTCATAATTCCAAAATCATCTATCGGAGCTAACGGAACCATCAAAACTCCATTTCTGATCCATTTACACACAAGTCAATATTGATTCAATCATTTTAACTTAAGTGTTTAGCCTTGAGAATAAGTGCTTCAATTCATTTCGAAACCTCTCCAGATCCGAATCAATTACCCCAGCAAGTCACATAATAATAATTAAGCAGGGAATGAATAGTAAATGGGGGAACGGAGCTACAACTCTCAAAACGACCGGTCGGGTCGTTACAATTGGTAAAGACATTAATAAGAGCAGGATATTATTGGCCAAAAATGGAAGAAGAAGCAGAAAACTTTGTAGCCATGTGTGATAAATGTCAATGATATGCCAATAACATGCATCGCCCAGCAGAACTATTGCATTCAGTTATTTCACCATGGCCCTTCATGAAATGGGGCATGGACATTGTGGGGTCATTGCCTCAAGCTAAAGGAAAGGTACGGTTTCTGTTAGTTTTGACAAATTATTTTTCGAAATGGGTAGAAGTAAGTTCTTTCAAACAGGTGCAAGAAAAAGAAGTCAGGATTTTATTTAGCGAAATATTATATATCGATTTGGAGTTCCAAAAAAAATCGTATGTGACAATGACCCGCAGTTCATAGGCACGAAAATCATAGAATTCTTTCAAAGTTGGAAGATTAAACGGATTACATCAGCACCGTACCACCATGTGGCCAACGGACAAGCTGAATCGACATATAAAGTTATTATCAATAACTTGAAGAAGAGATTAGAAGAATCAAAAGGCAAATGGCCAGAAGTATTTTTGGGGGTGTTATGGGCTTATCGAATGACAGGAAAAATAAGTACGGGTGAGACTCTATTTTTGCTTATATGTAGTGCAGAAACTTTGATTCCGGTAGAGATAGGTGAACCAAGTATGACATACACACATTCTACTGAGGAAGCAAATAAGGAGAAGATGCGAGTAAATTTTGATTTATTATAAGAAAGGAGAGAAGCAGTATTAGATCGAATGGCAGCTCAAAAACAGATGATTAAATGATATTACAACAGGAAAGCTAATTTAAGATACTTCAAGATTGGGGAATTCGTCCTCAAATTTCGATCAACAAAAATAGCCAATGTAGGAAAGTTGAGCCCAAATTGGGAAGGCCCATATAGAATTCGAGGCATCTCTAGAAAAGGGGCATACGAGTTGGAAACCATGGATGGCAAGGTGCTACCATCGAACTGAAATGCATTTCATTTGAAGAAGTATTACTTCTAGACGAGGGAAGCACCCACGATCAGGTATCACGCAAGTTCAATTTTATTTTGTTCTTTTGAATTTTACTAACCATTTTAGATAATAGGAAAAAAGTTGGCCCGTACAAAATGATGATATTAGACCCGAAAGACACGCGGAATACTGAGTTGTTCCCGATCTAGGTTGCAACTTTTCTAATGGAAAAAGGTTTATGTAGTCAAACTTTTCTAATGGAAATCCCGTTCGTATTTTCCTTTTCAGGGAATGGACCAAAAGAAATGAGTGATCCAGTGTTCGAGATTTCATACTTCAAAGCTCCAACACTGGGGGAACTATGCATATAGAAGGAAGCAAAGAACCAAAAAGGCATAGTTCAAGCCTGAATCGAAAACCTTGAACATTTTTCAAAGGGGTTCGAACTCGCGAAAAGGATGCAAGATATTCCATATTCCCACGAGTTTTAGGTTATGGCCAAAAATTTAGTTACGGGATAGTAAACCCGAATTTGTATTTAAAAATCTGCTACAATGAAAGCAATTATGAAAGTGATATATGAACAGTTATGAAAATGATGTACGGAATTTATTTGAAAGTTCAAAACATAAAACTTTATCAAATTATTTCTCTTTTCATGTCTACTTCATGTTTTATATATTTGTACCAATATGAAGATGAGACGTCATCTTCATCAGCATCGTTAACATAAAAGGGCTCTCTTTTATAAAAACTCGTGTTTATCAAAGTCACGGACTATTAAGGTATTTTCAAATGCAAGAAAAAGCTCAAATATTAAAAGGGAAAAGAGCATAATATGCGACAAAAGCAACCGGAGCATTCGTATATATTGACTTTAAAGAACAAAGTTAATAACTTATCATCATCAAACCCCAAAAAAGACAGGGGCAACCAAAATAAACTTTCCAAAAAAGTTGTTAAACTAAGGGAAAAACAACATAGGGGAGTTCAAATAAAAGCCAATAAAAGAGTAAGGAAAAGAAGAAAAGCTAAGGTACATCGTCAACAGGTGAAAAAGGATCAACTTGGGAAGAAGAGGCTTGAACATCAGCTCTGCCGAGAACAAGTCCATCTCCATCACCTTTAGAACATTCGTCTTCAGGTGTGGAAAAGCATTGACGTTGCTGAGTTTTATCAATTCCTTCCTTAGCCCTAGTAATCTCAACATTAATGTCAAAACCTTCCTGGTTGGCTTCAATTAAAGTCTAGGCGAGTGTTCAGAAAAGACCAGCTAATATCCAGCTATGACTTATCCTCGAGGGCCTCATAATCCTTCTCCCACTGATCAATCTCAGCTCTCAGCTCTTCTTTTTCTGCTTCTGAGGCTTCATAGGCTGTCTTCAAAGGGGCAAGAGAACTTTCCAAGAGCTGAATTTTGTTTGTAGAGGTATGAAGATCTTCCTGAGCTTGGATGAGTGTCTGAACTAATTCACCCGCGTAAACCACTTTTTGATTAAGGAATTCTTTCAAACCCCTTTATCTCTTCAGTAGCCTTGGAGAGTTATTCAGCCAAAGAGGATTCCGGTCTATCCTTATCCTTCCCGACTTGATTGGAAGTAGCTTTTTCAACAGCTAACTCAGCGGAAACCATTCTTATTTGTTGCTGCAAAGCACTCTTCTCTTCTGTAAGAACTTCCATTTCCAGTTAAAAACCTTCAAATATGTCTTTCCAGTTGTTAGCCTCGGTACTCAATTCAATAATTTGTTGATCAGTCTGGGAAACGCTTTTCATAAGCTATGTGCCAATTAAATTAATCTCCAAAAATGGAAGGGGAGGAAGAGTTATGTATGAGGAAAAAGAAGAAATGAAATGTAATTAAACTTATACCTTCAAAGAAGAATGAACAATGTAATTCATTAAGGTCAGTGAACTATGGCTTTCTAACTTCTTCTTCTCCACGGGGCTTAGCAATGGCTTCAACCACACATTGGCATGACCAGACTTCCTCAATAAGTTCCCGTCCTCAGGGACCTCAATTACAACTCTTTTCATCTCTCTTCTGCTGCTAGAAGGCTCAGCTTCTACATGAGAAGCAGTAACGGGAGCGACAACTGGAGTAAAATCAGGTAAAGACACATGGGGGATTAATGGTAGATGGAACTGGAAGGGAAGCGAGAGGTAATTCTGGAGAAACAGGCCCGAAATCTTCTTCACCCTCGAAGCCTTAGGCGAGCAACCTATTAACAGGACTGGATGGAGGATTATCAGTAGGGCTGGGCAAATGTCGGGTATAACCGATAGCGCGAACCGATAAAATACTATTGGGTTATCAATATCGGGTTATTGGATAATTAGTTCAATAACAGTTTAATATTATGTGACTATTGGGTTATCGGTTCGGATCTCGGTTTGCCCAATTTTATTAACGGTTTAACCGATAGCCCAATAAGCTTTAACAAAATTATAATTTTACCTACTAAGTATATAAAGCCACCTTATGGATCCATTCATTCGGCAGTTACTCTTCATCTTCATACCATAATCTTTAGAGTAAGTTTTAAACTTTTCTGAATTTTTCATCTTAATTCTCCAGTTAAAATTTTCAGTTTTAAACTTTAAAGAATTAATTGTTCAGATTTTTAGTTTTTCTATTTATTTCTTTTGTTGCACTGATTCTTTTGTATTTACAAGATTATGATTTTATTATTTTCCTGTGAATTATGCCCTCTCACAGTGAGGTAGTTAGTAAAATTAGTTTATTGAATGTCTTATTTCTTACTCCTACTAACTTATACCTTTAAAATTTTAGATCATTCATTGGGATTTCCAAATGCAAAGAAAGTTTTCTTTTCTAAAGTCAAAATTTACTCCCTCTTTTCTTAAGAGTAAAAATTCAGTTCCTTTCTCGTATGATCACGATAAGGATCGATAACCAACTAACTGATACCCAATAACTGACATCTTATCGGTTCGGTTATCGGTTTAGCATATTAATAAACAGATAACTAATATGTCAAACCGATAACATTCACAATCGAACCGAACCGACCGATGCCCACCCCTAATTAGCAGTGTCTTCATCAGAAATCACTTAAGGAGCATCTTCTGGTCATCTATTAGTCTGAAAGGAATCAAACTCGATGGAAGTTCATGAGAAGCAGGAGTTTCATCATCAGAAACCACGCGTCTCCTGACGCGCGCTTTCCTCATCAAAGACCTTCTTCTACCTCCTCTTCATCGTCAGAGCCACGAGCTTCATCAGTTTTCCTCTTGGAGGAAGAGGCACTCAAAATCCGTTCCTGGATGAGACTCAGAGAAAGCCTGGTTGATGGAACAGACGCGGGATTAATGCCATGAATAGAAAACCCTAATAAAAAAGGGGGGGATGAAAATTTTTCATATGAACAAGTAAAAGAAGAAGAAGAATTATGAAGGGAAAAACTACCGTGCGTTTTCACTTTCCAACCGAATTTTTGAGAAAGAAACTTCCAAGATCTTTTGTCCATAGGAGCAGCAGTCAATATATTTTCTACCCAAGCACGGAAGTCGGGAATCTCATCAAAGACTTCCATGGTTGCTGAAAAAATGGGTATGTAATTACATGAAGTAATTCAAGACATATAAAAAGAAAAAGAGAAGAAAACTTATGTGCAAAGTTTTACTTTTCTAGAAAAGGCATGTTTTCTTCACCCACTAACTTGCTAGTGGGGGCAGCAACAAAGCAGGCGTACCAGCTACGGTCTCGGTCATCCTCGGGGCTAACTAATACTTTTTTACATCTAGCCACGAGGGAAAAACTCTTTCACGGAACAACTTGGGGTAATAGAGATGAAGTAAGTGTCGAAAGGTAAAAGGAACGGAAACCAAATTTGACAAATAACGAAGGCATGCAACATCCCTACACATGATGGGGCCAATCTGGCCAAGGCACACATTAAAGTAGCGACAAAACTCTATAATCACCGGATCAATAAGAGGCTTAAACTCTAAAGTAAAGGGGTAGGTATAAACAAAAGAAAAAACGGCATGGTAAGAGGTGATTCTTTGGTTGGCACCACGGATTAAAACTGGGAAATCTGGTTTCCAATAACATTCTCGTCGAACTAAGGAAAGAAGATCGGCAGTGATCAAACTTGGGTAAAGCTCAGCAGGGTTAAGGGAAGCTATAGAAGAGACTTGATTTCTCATAATCTCACGATCTGTTACAAAAGAAAACTTTTGAGAAACAATCTCTACAACTGTGGGTTCACGCACAGGTTCATTCAGGTCTCTATTTCTAGAAGAAGATCTAGGGTTTGGAGGAGCCCTAGGTCTAGAAGAAGATGACCTGGAAAAACTACTTTGAAAAGAGGAACCACGATTAGATAATGAACCAAGGCTACGAAGTCTACCACATCTCCAACTTCCGGTGGAAGGAGCAAGTTCGTCAACAATCACAACTTTGCGAGGGTCTGGTATTGACGAAGACATGTTTAACAAAGGAAATATAGAAGAAAGGGTATAGAGATACGAAGAAGGATTAAGGTAATGGATGCTGAAGGAAGAAGGCTTCAAGAAATAAAAAAGAATGAAGTATTTATAAGAAGATACAACCGTCATTAAAAATTGGTCATTATGAAGCGTCATAATGGAACCATCATTTTGTGACTGACGCAGCCGCAGAAAAAAAAACCTAAAAAGCATTGAGAATCTGCAGATCCAATCGTAAGAAACCACGTGGCATGGGCATTAAATGAATGTGACATACGTCGCATCTATTCTGAAGGAGACATAATGATACTCGACAAACAACGATAAGGAATTCCCGCCATAAAAACTTACCATTTCCCGAATATTCAGTTGAGAATATTCAGAAAGTGGGGGGACTATCTGTATTGGTGAAAAAAGACATGACACGTGGATTGTCAGCAAGATGACGGGGGCATGACACGTGGAGCATCGATGTAACGACTGTGAGCACCCAATTTTGACTATATTTGAATTTTTATCACCTTCTACTATGTAAATATTTTCAGAATTTAATATATATTTTTAGCTTTGTTACACTTATATATATATATATATATATATATATATATATATATATATATATATATATATATATATATATATATATATAGAGAGAGAGAGAGAGAGAGAGAAATTATTAATAATTTAAAAGGTCAATTATTACTACTAGTATTATTTTTATTATTATTTTTATCTTTATTTTTTAAATAAAATGAATTAAAAACCGAAAATAAATAAAAATTAAATATTATTATTTTATTTTTTAAAAAAACAAATTTCGGATGGTAATTAAAAATAGGAAAAGTAGAAATATAAAATTGAAAAGTAAAAGTAAAAGTAGGTAGAAATTGTTTAATAAAAAAAAGTAAAAGAAAGTGGGAAATTAAAAATTAAAAGTAAAAGAATGTGAAAATTTAAAAAATAAAAAGTAAAATAAAGTTGGAATTAAAAAATAAAAGTAAGGGTATCTGATTTTTTTTTAAAAAAATGTAAAAGAAAGTGGGAAATAAAAAAAGAAAAGTAAAATAAGTGGGAAATAAAAAAAGAAAAGTAAAAAAGTGGAATTTTAAATATATTAAAAGTAAAAAAAAAGTGATAAATTAAAAAATAAAAGTGGGGAATTATTTTTTTTAAAAAAAGAAAAATGGGAAGTGAAAATTCTTTTTAATTAAAAATAAAACAATAAATTAAAAATCTAAAAATTCCGAAAATATTTTCTATAAATAGAAGAGAAATGTGATGAAAAAAAAGAGGAGGAGAGAAAGGAAAAAATAGGGAGGAAGGAATTGAGAAAATTTTATTTTTCTTCTTCTAGGATAAGGAAATTTCTACTCGTTTCATTCTTTCTTCGGCTTTCTTTCAAAAAATTCAGCAGCTTCACCACCCCAAAACCACCAGCCCTTGACCACTTTTGAGCCATAATTAACCTCCCGCCCCAAAAAAAAAAATAAAGCTCCAAAAATAGCCACTAAATCGTCAATTTTGCAAGGTCGATTGAGGTTGCAAGTTGAGATTTGCCGCTCGAGTTTTCTATGGTCCGAAGGGTCCAGTTGAGAGTTATCCGATCATTGAGTGGTTGTAATTTAAATCCACAATCATCAATACAAAGGTTCACTTCTTTTTCTATTTTGTTTTTCTCATTAATATTTTGGGTCCTCTTTTAATTTAACTTTGAGTATGATATGATCGAGTTCGCATCTGAGTGTGCTAAGATTAATTTGTTCTCATGTTGAGTATTTGTTATGATTAATTTATTGTCCTTTTTAGTAGTTCATATGGTTAATTTTATTGATGAATATGTATTAATTCGTTACTTTTCTTGTTTATTCAATGAAGTAATGGCTTTCCATTTTAGCATGCTTTAGTTTCATTTTGATCTCCTATCTTAGTGACTAAATTGGTCCTGCCTGTATCTATCTCTTCCTGCCATAAATTTAGTCTAGTTTTAAATATTGGTTAGCAGTAAAATTATAAGAGATTAGGTTGAGTCATGATTGGTGTAAGACTTTAATTGGACTTCCCTAACGTATTTATTGGCTAATTATTGCACATGACCAAAAACAAATAAGCATTCACAAGCTAGCCAACTTTTTCCATAATTAATTTACTTCATTTCCTCCATAATAATATACATACCTCATGACCTTATAATAATATCAAAATTAGTAATTGAATAATATTCGAACACCGTAGCTTGATTTAGGCGCGATTAATAATAAATCATCGTGATTATGGGTACGGTTCCTGTGGCATAGTCATGATACGTAAACCTCAATTCAAGTGCGCGTTTCACGCGACTTGACCATAACTTCAAATAATAATAAAAATAAATATTTTATATATCGCGGGTGCATTTCACGTGGCGCGGTTCGCAATGTGTACCAAAACGATAAGTGTGCGACATCGCGACTTGTTCAAATAAATTCCATAAATATTAAAAAGCGATAAAAGAAAAAATGCACAATGGGTTTAAAACATGTAATAAATCAGATAATTACGCCAAGTATTAATTGTTAAGCGACCGTGCTAAAACCACGAAACTCGGGAGTGCCTCACACCTTCTCCCAAGTTAACAGAATTCCTTACCCGATCTTTTGTGTTCGCGGACCAAAAATAAGAATCAAATTTCCTCGATTTGGGATTCTAAAATAAATCGGTGACTTGGGACACCACAAATTATTCTAAGTGGCGACTCTGAATAAATATATAATCTCATTTCGAATAATGTCACTTAAATTGGAAACACTCCCCTATCCCCTCGGGAAAAATGAGGTGTGATAGCTCTGGCGACTCCGCTGGGGAATAAGAACCTAGAATCTCTAGTTCAGGGTTCAGAATTCGAGCTTAGAATAGCTGTTATACTTGAATTTTATTTATTATCTGATTTTTACATGTTTGAACCTAATGTGCTAAATGCCGCTTTTTACCACTTTGATATTGCTTGAACTGTATATAAACTGTTACGAAACCCTCTTCTCTCTGAGTCTTCTAAATCTTTTTGGAAGCGTGCGCTTCGCGTGGCTTTTTTTCTGTTAGAGTTATACCCTAATTTTAGAATGAGGTTCGGACAAGTTGCAAAACCGGTAAAGCTTCTGTATTCCCGGTACGCTGCCCTCCCCCCCTCCTCCCCCCCCGGCTCGAGTTGTCTGCTCGGGTAAGTCAGGTCTAGAACAATACACCTAGGATCTAAACCTAGAATAACATAGCATCATGTCGAATCCCTAGTAGGAACGTTTATTTGCATCACGTGCATTCAACTTTGGGGACTCAACATAGGGGTTGGGTCCGTCTAGGATAGGTGTACCCAATATATTGGACCATCTTGATGCATTTTACGTGCGATTTGTGCATATGTTTGTTTCGGCTTGCATGTTGACCGACTTCTAGAATAGGGAAAGGGAACCAAGAAAAAACAAAGAGTGAGGTAAAAAAAAAAAGAAAAAAAAATTTACCCAGTTTTGAAAATCCAGGTATTTGAAAAGTACTGAAACTCTGTCGAAATTTTGAAAAAAAAAAAAGTCATTTTCAAATTAAGTCGTGTTTTCCTATTGCGCCAAAACCGACAGAACTACGCGGGTTTGAGTCTCACCGGATGTGAGATACGTAGGCAAATCTTATCGGTTCCGGCCCCAATTTTCAAAAATTCAAAAATATTTTCCTTTAATTCCTTCTTTATAAGTTTTTCTTTGACATAAAATCCAAAAATTTTTCTTCTTTTGTAGAAGTTTTTCTTTTGGAAATTATAAAAAAAAAAAGAAGTCAAAATCCAAAAATATTTTTCTTTAATTCATTCTTTAGAAGTTTTTCCTTAGAAAATGCCAAATTAAAAAAAAATTAAAACCAAAAAAAAAAAATTCTTTATAGAAGTCTTTTATTTGAAAAAAGAAACAAATCAATTCAAAATCCAAAAATATTTTTTACCTTTGTTTTAGAAGTCTTTCTCCAAAATATTAAAAAATTAAATCCAAAATAATATTTTCTTTCTTTTCAAAAATTCTAAAAAAAAAAACAAAGAAATTGAAATCAAAAAAAAATCTTTTTTCTTTATAAGTCTTTCGAAAATTAAAATTAAAAGAAAAAATTCAAAATCTAGAAAAAAAGAGTTTGTTTGTTTACTTTATTCCTGATCTTTCCCGAACTACGCGAGATCTGATTCATGCGGCGTCATGATACGTAGGCAATCCCCATCGGATTCGATCATAGCCATAAACAAATTGAGTGAAAAAATAAACCGAAAAAAAAAATTGAGTGAAAAAGAAAGAAAAGTGTGACAAAAAAATAACAGAAAAAAAAGAAATCAAGATATGAAAAATTCAAAAAAAAAAAAAAAAGGAGAGTCTCCCGAGATGGAATCAGTTCACCCATGTTGGTGAATCATTATCGAGCTTATTCTAAAAGCTAGTCAGGCTAGGTCTACTGCAGCCATTAGCCCCGAACAGGCCAAACCCCGAGTCCCCCTTGCACCGAGCTGATGCTAGATATAAATACCACTCCGGAGTAGTGAGACATAATATTGAAGATTGTTGGACTCTCAAAAGAGCAGTGGAAGAAAAGGACCCTAATATGATGAACAATCCTCTGTTTACTCACACCAATGTGCCATTAGTCGGAATGATTTGTGAAGATGAAGAATTTGATCCGGCACGGAAGGCCATTGCATCCATTACCGAGACAGAAGAAAAGCTAAAAAACGGTCGCCAAGCCTCAAAGTTCTCCATCAGACGGGAGTCTTGGTAGCTAGTCTTGCTATCCTTTCTGCATCCGGATTATCTCAGGGTGTGATCCGGATGTTTTACTTTATTTTCTTACTTTTCGATGTAAACCCTTATATCTTCAAAATTCAAAAAAAAAAAGAATTAAAAAAAATCAAATGAAATTAATATTTCATTGTCTAGTAATGTTTAATTTTTTTTTTTTAATCTTGTCACTTTTCTTATTCTCTTTTCAGTTTTTATTCATGCAAATTTTAATAACATGACATGCTTGCGGACTTCATGACTAGATCCTAAAACTCTGTCAGACTTCGAAATAATGAATCAAGAAGCAAAATGCAATGAAAATGAGGTTAAGGAAATAAAACAAAAAATCGAAACAGTATGAGAATAAGCCTATGCCTAGCCCGATTGAAACCTGCAGAAGTTGAAATTCCCTCTCTCCGAGTTATTGTCGAAGCCGAGATTGAGGATAATGATTGGGTCACGAATCGATTGGAACAATTGACACTAATTGATAAAAAATGATTGGCCACAATTTACCACAGGCAGTTGTACCAACAAAAAATAGCCCATGTCTATAACATGAAAGTGAGGCCCATGAAATTTAAAATAGAACAACTTATTGTGAGACGTATCCTCCCACCTTATGAAGAAGCTAAAGGAAAATTGGCTCCAAATTGGAAAGCTCCATACATTGTAACGAGAGTACTGTAAAAGAGAGTGTTGTACCTGGGAAGCAACAAAGGAAATATCCCTGAAACAACTGTCAACGCGGATGTAGTCAAAAGGTATTATGTTTGACCCTCTATGTGGTATTAATGTTCTCTAATTGGGATGAAGAAGGCTTTCATTATCGCTATCCAAACATCATTAACCATTTTGCTAACCATTTTGAGTCGGTTACCTTTCTTTGATTACCCTCTTTGGAACCTGAAGATGTTATTTAAAAAAAAAAAAAAAACAAGAAAGAAAAAAGAGAAGAAAAACAAAACAAAGAAAAAAAAGAGAAAGAAGAAGAAAAAGAAAAGAAAACAAAAATCCAAATAAGTTCATGTTCCTTGAACTACGTTCGATTGATGATTGTTTGTGGATTATAACTCTAGTTTTATGTATTGAATCGTTTTTGGATGAATTAATTATTGCATCTATATTCACTTGTTCATGTAATCGAGAGAGGCATAACTTGTGATATCTTTGCATTATATTGTTGGTTGAGTTTATTAATTCTTCTATGTAATCGGAAGAGGCTAGTTGAATTATTGATTAAACCTAGTTGAGAGAATATTCGAAAGAGGTCTTTCTAAAGACCAATCCACTACGCATTCTTGCATATCTTCACGTGCTTAAATTAGTTCATCTTGTGAGGTTAAGACTTAATCGATAGAGGAGTTTTTGCTGAATGTTGAACTAATAATTGAGTGAATTCGAGAGACTCACTTGAACATTAGAAGTGAACTATCTATAGTTAGATCCCAAACAATTATCTTGCATCTATCCTATCAAAACCCTATCTTCTCCCATTGATAACCTTCTTTGCTTATACCTTATTTTGATTGTCATTAGTCAATAGCTATAGATTGTTAGTTAATTTCAGTTAAACATCTCATAAATCTCAATTGTTGATCATCTTGGATAGCAATCAAGCTAGAAACTACGAAAATACTGTTTAAATCCAATCCCTGTGGATACCATATTATACTATACTATATTTGATTAGCGAGTAGAATTTAAGTGTGTATTTTGCACTCGTCAAATTTTAGCGTCGTTGCTGAGGATTGGCAATCAACAGTGTTTGAAATAGTTTGTAGTGCTAATTAAGGAATTATTTTCTTTTTCTTTTTCTTTTTCTCTTTTTACGGTTGGTGTTCTTTGACTGTGCGCAGGTTACAGGTTTAGATTGGTGCATGACTCGAGCTTCTTCTAAAGAAGTGCTATCATACGAGCTAGAGATAGAAAAAATAACTGCAACAGCTGAGGAAGGAAAGAAATCTCACCGAGACGGTAGAAAAGGTTGGGCAATCCTGAACTAAAGAACTTATGGCTGGAGACGGTGATCATAATGTAGATTTGGCTGCGAGAGAAGCAACCCAACACTGAGAACGAGTTGCAAGGAATGCTGAGGAAGCAGTTATGATAGATGCATAGATTATCTATGAAGAAGAGAAGGGTCAGAGAATTGCTCAAAATCAACCCTTGGCTGCGGACCAGTTCGAAAATATAGCTCCCGGACCTGGGAAACCACTTGGTGATTATGCTAGACCGATCTACAATCAAGGTTTATCAAGTGGTAGACCACCCCCAATGGCAGCAAACAATTTTGAATTGAAGCAAGGGTTGTTTCAAACTCTTCAGAATTCATGTGTCTTCATAGGGAAGCTAAACGAAGATCCAAACACACATCTAATGGGCTTCGAGGAGATTATGAATACCTTTCAATACAACGGTGTGTCACAAGATGCAGTGTATTTAAGGGCATTCCCCTTTTCTCTTAAAGATGATGCAAAGCAGTGGCTTCGAATTTTTCCCACGGGATCAATTAGAACTTTGGAGGAGATGACCAAAAAATTCCTTGATAAATATTTCTCCTCAGCTAAGACGGGCAAGTTTAGAAGAGAAATCCATAACTTCTGCTAGAAAGATACTGAAACTGTTTTTGAAGCATGGGAGATGTTTAAGGAGATTGTTCGAAAATGTCAACATAGTGGAATTGAAATCTGGATGCAACTCCAAGACTTTTGGGATGGATTGACACCAGCCTCGCATAGAACTAGTTGGAGGCATGTTGATGACGAAGACTCCAGAGGAGATAGTTACAATTCTTGATGAGTTATCTGAAGATGCAAATCAGTGGGCCTCTGAGAGTGCTGAAAGAAGAAATTGACTGGTGTTCACCAGGTTAATGCTAACACATCTGTACAGGTACAACTTGATGCTATGGCTAAATAAATATGAAAGGTGACCTTAGCCTCGATATACAATGAGCCTCACGCAGCTTGTGATATATGTGGAAGAGAACACCCTACTCATGAGTGTCAAGCCTCAACTGAGGAAGTTAATGTTATGGGGAACTATAATTTTAATGCAATGGGTCAGAAGCACCCCCAAACTTTCATGGAGTTCATCTGGGGGTACTGCAAATGCGTGGCAACAAAACAACCCCAGTTTTCAGGGACAAGGAGCTCCTGGTTTTATGAATTAGTCGAGGTAGAAGTTTCAGCCTAATCAGCCTGGTCTAGAAGATCTCATGAAGGCTTTCATTGTGAAAACTGATGAAAGATTTGAAATACAAGGGGTAGCAATTCAAAATTTAGAAAAGCAAGTGGGACAGATTGTAACAATATTATCTTAGAGGGTTCCAGACACTCTCCCCGCTAATACTAAAAAGAATCCCAAAGAAACGGTGAATGTTGTGACCTTGAGAAGTGGGCAAGTGTTGAAAGATCCCACCCCAATCCAGAAAGATGTGATACTTAAAAAAGGAAAGTGGGGAGAAATTGGAAGGTGATGATGACAAGAAGAAAAAATGCCTGATGAAAGCTGAGAAAAAGAAGAAGGAAGAAAAATCGAGAAGGGAGGAACATGAGGAGAGAAAGCATATGCCTGCGCTACCTTTCCCTCAAAAGCTATGTAAGAAAAAGTTGGACAAGCAGTGTAACACCCCGTACATTCGGACTAGGTGTGGATATGTTAAATGGGTATTAATTTGATATTTTAGACATATGAAGTCCTAAAGGGATGAGTATGGGTGAAAATAGTTGTTTCAGAATCAAGATGGAGAGTGAGGCGCATAAGATTCGACAAAATCGACTAAGTTTACAAAAGGTCCATCTTCCAGTAAGATTTAGTGATAATGTGTAAGGAATTTGGGAAGAATCAAAGGATATAAGATGTATCCCTTTGAAATAGCTTTCCAATGATATATTGTAGAGCCCGAACGGATCTCTGTGCAAAAGGTTATGTGCGTTTTACAGAGCAGTATGCAATATACGCGCCCGGGTGTACGCCCAAGGGTTCACGTGCACGGCCGCGCACTTGTGGCAGTGCTACTTCCATTTTGCGCGGTCAGGCGCAGCCTTCAGGTGCGTGGGGGCGCACCTGGGGGTCATTTTTAAAGCCCTACTTCGTCCCCCAAAACACAAAAACTTGCTCTAGAAAGGGAAGCTCTCAAGAACCTAACTCCTCAAAGGTCCCTCCACCATCCAAGGTAAGTTCTAATGGTGATTCTAAGTTGATTTCAATTCCCCAACACCTTATTAACATGGGTAAACCCTCCAAATCATTAGATATTCGATTGGGACATCATTATTGAGAGAAGAAACCCTAGAACTCGAATTCAAGAGGATTGAACTTCAAAAAGGTAATGTCTTCACCCTCTAATTGATTATATCATTGGATTAATGATTATAGACTCTATGTTCATGAGATATGAGTTGATGGGTTTGATAGAAAAGCATGAAATATTATAGGTTTGGTTTGTTGATTGTTGATTATTGGTTAAGGGTGTTGTTTATCTTATTGGTGAAGAAGAATGATTTTGATTATAAGAAATTCGAGATTTTAGAATTTATCTAGGAGCAAGAGAATCGCTTGTTGGAAAGGATACGTAGACAGCCTCTCTCTGGGGTTCAGTCACACCAAAATAAAAACCCAAATTCTCCTAAAAGTGAAACTGGGGCAGATATTATAATGGTTTGGCGATGGTTTTGTCTGAAAGGTTCCAAAGTTGTAATTCAATCCAAATCCTTTTTACCCAAATCCTTTTCAAGTCCTTCCGATTAATCGGCAAAGAGATTCAAAATGGGAGGATACAGTTACTCGGATCTGATACAACAAAATGAGAGAAATAAAATGAGAGAGTCTTATTGGTGAAAATCTCACGGGCACCATAAGGCTATGGTAAGCAGTGAAATTCGAAAATAAGAGAGTCTTGTTAGTGAAAACTCACAAAGAGCACTATAAGGCGATGGTGAGAAGAGAAATGAGAGAGGCTAGCTGGTGAAAACCCACAAAGGGCGCCACTGATCGAAAAGAGGATCCTCACAGTCACTGGCATCGATACAGTCCTAGGCAAAGTTTCTCAGTCACAAAGCAAGAGTTGTGATGGATTTCTGAGAGTTGGACGGTTTACACATATCAGGCATCTAGTCCAAGAGGCATGTCATGTTCATTGAAGTCTGTATACACTCCAGATAAATCCTTCTTTCTTTACCCCGAAAGGGATACCTCTTGTCTAAATTCATTTGTCCATTCCATTATTTGCTTTTATTTGAATCCTTTTCGGTTTAACTCTATTCTGAAACTAAGACAAAGAAGGGAAGGCAAGACTGATTTACAGGGTTCTCACTTGATACAAGCCAATATGCAAAAGAAAAGGCACCCAATCTCGGCAAGGGCATCAAGCTGACTCCAACTGGCCATGTTGGCCGATGTTTCGAAATCAAAAACTATTGAAAGAGGAAATTCAAAGTCAAATGCCCACAAGGGCAAAATAAAAGTTGAAAAGGTTAAGTCCCACGTGACTAACCATCATGGCAAAGTCCGGAAAAGCCAGAGGTTCTCCGAGGCTAGAAATGCAATCGATATTCAAGAAACAACCAGTTGCAACTGAAAAGACCGAGACCAATTGACTGAAACAATCAAGGCCACAAAACCAACCACCGTTTCAAACTGACAAATTGTTCTTTATTTGAAAATAATCATAATAATAGGGAAACAGGTGCAATCCAAAAGCAACCTTGCAAGAAGCAGGTGCAACCAAAACGAAATTACGCAAAGGCTAGAAACAGTTTTGCAGCAACTACTGCAAAAGGGAAGTCTTCTCCAAACTCTTTCCCGCATTTTACTCATTATTTTAAAAAAATATATAAAATTAAAAAGAAAGAAAAAAATCATGGTAGTATAGGGTCTCCAATACCTAGTTGTGTTTTTCAACATAGGGTCTCCACTCCCTAGTTGATGATTTTTAGACATAGGGTCTACACTCCCTAGTCGCTTTTCCAACATAGGGTCTCCACTCCCTAGTTGATTTTATTTTAGACATAAGGTATCCACTCCCTAGTCGTTTTCCAACATAGGGTCTCCACTCCCTAGTTGATTTTATTTTAGACATAGGGTCTCCACTCCCTAGTCTCTTTTCCAACATAGGGTCTCCACTCCCTAGTTGATATTTTTAGACATAGGGTCTCCACTCCCTAGTTGATGTTTTTAGACATAGGGTCTCCACTCCCTAGTTGATGATTATCCAACATAGAGTCTCCACTCCCTAGTTGATGTTTTTAGATATAGGGTCTCCACTCCCTAGTCTCTTTTCCAACATAGGGTCTCCACTCCCTAGATGATGATTTTCCAACATAGGATCTCCACTCCCTAGTTGATTTTATTTTTAGACATAGGGTCTCCACTCCCTAGTCTCTTTTCCAACATATGGTCTCCATTACCTAGTTGATGTTTTTAGACATATGGTCTCCATTCCCTAGTCTGCTTTTCTAACATAGGGTCTCCACTCCCTAGTTGATATTTTTAGACATAGGGTCTCCACTCCCTAGTCGCTTTTCCAACATAGGGTCTCCACTCCCTAGTTGATGTTTTTAGACATAGGGTCTTCACTCCCTAGTCGCTTTTCCAATATAGGGTCTCCACTCCCTAGTTGATTTTATTTTTAGACATAGGGTCTCCACTCCCTAGTCGCCTTTTCCAACATAGGATCTCCACTCCCTAGTTGATTTTATTTTAGACATAGGGTCTCCACTCCCTAGTCTCTTTTTCAACATAGGGTATCCACTTCCTAGTTGATTAATATTTTGGACATAGGGTCTATACTCCCTAGTCTCTTTTCCAACATAGGGTCTCCACTCCCTAGTTGATGATTTTCCAACATAGGGTATCCACTCCCTAGTTGATGATATTTTAGACATAGGGTCTCTACTCCCTAGTCTCTTTTCAAACATAGGGTCTCCACTCCCTAGTTGATGATTTTCCAACATAGGGTCCCCACTCCCTAGTTGATGATTTTTAGACATAGGATCTCCACTCCCTAGTTTCTTTTCCAACATAGGGTCTCCACTCCCTAGTTGATATTTTTAGACATAGGGTCTCCACTCCCTAGTCGCTTTTGCAACATAGGGTTTCCACTCCCTAGTTGATGTTATTGTAGACATAGGGTCTCCACTCCCTAGTCGTCTTTTCCAACATAGGGTCTCCACTCCTTAGTTGATTTTATTTTAGACATAGGGTCTCCACTCCCTAGTCTCTTTTTCAACATAGGGTATCCACTTCCTAGTTGATTAATATTTTGGACATAGGGTCTATACTCCCTAGTCTCTTTTCCAACATAGGGTTTCCACTCCCTAGTTGATGATTTTCCAACATAGGGTATCCACTCCCTAGTTGATGATATTTTAGACATAGGGTCTCTACTCCCTAGTCTCTTTTCAAACATAGGGTCTCCACTCCCTAGTTGATGATTTTCCAACATAGGGTCCCCACTCCCTAGTTGATGATTTTTAGACATAGGATCTCCACTCCCTAGTTTCTTTTCCAACATAGGGTCTCTACTCCCTAGTTGATATTTTTAGACATAGGGTCTCCACTCCCTAGTCGCTTTTGCAACATAGGGTTTCCACTCCCTAGTTGATGTTATTGTAGACATAGGGTCTCCACTCCCTAGTCGTCTTTTCCAACATAGGGTCTCCACTCCCTAGTTGATTTTATTTTTGACATAGGGTCTCCACTACCTAGTCGCTTTTTCCAACATAGGGTCTCCACTCCCTAGTTGATTTGATCTTAAATGCAGGGTACACCATTCCCCGATATCTTTGCCAATATAGGGTATCCCATTCCCTGGCCACATTTTCCCAACATAAGGTACACCAATCCTTAGTTGAGACATCCTTTTGACAATAAAAGAACACAATCCAAAAAAAATGACATTTTCAGGGTACACCACTCCCGACCTTTTATTGCTTTCAATAAAGAAGTAGTTTAGAATTTTCTTACAATAACTCACGAAATTTTTCTAGTGCAAACTGGGGCAGAAAAATTTCGTTCGATTGTTTGTTTTGGTGTCTGAGTAGGTTTTACCTCGAGGCACAGGGTTCGAGATGACCAAAAGAAGAAGTCTCAATTCAGAATAAAAGAAAAGAAAAAAATAAGTGAATCTAAAATGTAAAAGCAATTGAAAAGATGTGGAATGCTAAGACATGACTGAAGCCACGAGCATTGGAGTCCCGTTTTGATTAGAAGAAGCTATAGAATAATGAACTAGAACCTACAGCTAGCGAGCATCAAGGTTTAGATCAGAGTCTGCATGAAGAACCAGTCAAGACTCAAGATCAAGTTTCTGAAGACTCATAGATAGGAATCTTGTAACTCATAACTGATAGGCTTGTTTAGTTTCTTTTTTATATTTATTTTGATATAATGGCAGGACCGCGGACCGGATCCTCGACGGAACCTCACTCGACTCCTCAACTCATCATTCCACCATTCTCCTTGAACTACACGCGACCTGATTCTCCTATAACTCGGGATATGGAGGCTGTCCAAAACCAGGACTCGGTTGCACCCTATCTTTTATTTCTTTTCCTTTTGAATAATGATTTGGTCAAAAATTAGTCACGTGGCTCACCAAGTCTTTGCCTGAAAACTCTTCATGTTTCCAAGCAAAGAGGGAAAGCTCTGAGCACCTAATTTTTGACTATATTTAAATTTTTATCACCTTCTACTATGTAAATATTTACAGAATTTAATATATATTTTTAGCTTTGTTACACTTTTATATATATGTGTGTGTGTATATATATATATATATATATATATATATATATATATATATATATATATATATATATAGAAAAATTATTAATAATTTAAAAGGTCAATTATTACTATTAGTATTATTTTTATTATTATTTTTATCTTTATTTTTTAAATAAAATGAATTAAAAAGCGTAAATAAATAAAAATTGATTATTATTATTATTATTATTTTAAAAAAAAAACAAATTTCGGATGGGAATTAAAAAAATAAGAAAAGTAAAAATATAAAATTGAAAAGTAAAAGTAAAAGTAGGTAGAAATTGTTTAATAAAAAAAAGTAAAAGAAAGTGGAAAATTAAAAATTAAAAGTAAAAGAATGTGAAAATTTAAAAAATAAAAAGTAAAATAAATTTGGAATTAAAAAATAAAAGTAAGGGTATCTGATTTTTTTTTTAAAAAGTAAAAGTAAGTGGGAAATAAAAAAGAAAAGTAAAATAAGTGGAAAATAAAAAAAGAATAGTAAAAAAGTGGGATTTTAAATATATTAAAATTAAAAAAAAGTGAGAAATTAAAAAATAAAAGTAAAGGAAAGTGGGGAATTATTTGTTTTAAAAAAATAAGAAAAATGGGAAGTGAAAATTCTTTTTAATTAAAAATAAAAAAATAAATAAAAAATAAAAAATAAAAATCTGAAAATTCCGAAAATATTTTCTATAAATAGAAGAGAAATGTGATGAAAAAAAGAGGAGGAGAGAAAGGAAAAAATAGGGAGGAAGGAATTGAGAAAATTTTATTTTTCTTCTTCTAGGATAAGAAAATTTCTACTCGTTTCATTCTTTCTTCGGCTTTCTTTTAAAATATCCAGCAGGTTCACCACCCCAAAACCACCAGCCCTTGACCACTTTTGAGCCATAATTAACCCCCTTCCCCCTCCCCCCTAAAAAAAGCTCCAAAAATAGCCACCAAATCGTCAATTTTTCAAGGTCGATTGAGGTTGCAAGTTGAGGTTTGACGCTCGAGTTTTCCGTAGTCCGAAGGGTCCAGTTGAGAGCTATCCGATCATTGAGTGGTTGTAGTTTAAATCCACAATCATCAATACAAAGGTTCACTTCTCTTTCTATTTTATTTTTCTCATTATTGTTTTGGGTCACTCTATTTTAATTTAACTTTGAGTATGATATGATCGAGTTCGCATCTGAGTGTGCTAAGATTAATTTGTTCTCATGTTGAGTATTTGTTACGATTAATTTATTGTCCTTTTTAGTAGTTCATATGGTTAATTTTATTGATGAATATGTATTAATTCATTACTTTTCTTGTTTATTCAATGAAGTAATGGCTTTCCATTTTAGCATGATTTAGTTTCATTTTGATCTCTTATCTTAGTGACTAAATTGGTCCTGCCTGTATCTATCTATTCCTGCCATAAATTCAGTTTAGTTTCAAATATTGGTTAGCAGTAAAATTATAAGAGATTAGGTTGAGCCATGATTGGTGTAAGACTTTAATTGGACTTTCCTAACGTATTTATGGGCTAATTATTGCACATGACCAAAAACAAATAAACATTCACAAGCTAGCCAACTTTTTCTATAATTAATTTACTTCATTTCCTCCATAACAATATACATACCTCATGACCTTATAATAATGTCAAAATTAGTAATTGAATAATATTCGAACATCGTAGCTTGATTTAGGCGCAATTAATAATAAATTATCGTGACTATGGGTACGGTTCCTGTGGCATAGTCATGATACATAAACCCCAATTCAAGTGCGCGTTTCACGCGACTTGACCATAACTTCAAATAATAATAAAAATAAACATGTTGTAAATCGCGGGTGCGTTTCACGTGGCGCGGTTCGCAATGCGTACCAAAACGATAAGTGTGCGACATCGCAACTTGTTCAAATAAATTTCATAAATATTAAAAAGCGGTAAAAGACAAAAATACACAATGGGTTTAAAACATGTAATAAATCAGATAATTACGTCAAGTATTAATTGTTAAGCGACCGTGCTAAAATCACGGAACTCGGGAGTGCCTCACACCTTCTCCCAGGTTAACAGAATTCCTTACCCGGTCTTTTGTGTTCGCGGACTAAAAATAAGAGTCAAATTTTCTCGATTTGGGATTCTAAAATAAATCGGTGACTTGGGACACCATAAATTATTCCAAGTGGCGACTCTGAATAAATAAATAATCTCATTTCGAATAATGTCACTTAAATTGGAAAAACTCCCCTATCCCCTATTCCCTCGGGAAAAAGGAGGTGTGACAACGACAAGTGGCATTCTCAATTACATGAATTAAGAATACAGGAAAGACACGGGAGAAATACCCACAGGGTTACGTAGAGAAAAGAACCGGACCTGACAGCTGTTAAAGAAGAAACATGAACGAAATGAATAAAGGCTGTAAAGAAGGGAAGGTACACGAACCAGAAGTAAATAAGGAAGGGGAATCGGTACAGTTACAAATAATCTTTAGTCATAAATGTATTAGTTATAGTTACATATGGTAACGTGCAATCAATACAATTGATATCATTATGGTAACGTGCAATCAATACAATTAATATCATTAGTGAGCCCAAATTAAGTATGAGAACCATTATAATTGTATGCTCCTATATAAGGACATAAATCTCATTTGTAAAAGCAGGTCACAATTATTATTGAAATACATACTACTATTCTTTGCTTTATTCTCCAAGCTCTAAGCCTTAATTTTGGGGAGTGATTATTAGTTTATTTTTTATTTTCCTTTGTCAATCATTTCCATTCTTTGATCTATTCTTCCAAAATTGTTGTAAAAGTGAAGTAAATCTTGGTTATCAGTAACCCAATTTCTTCTAGATATTGGCTTTGACCGAGAAATCTATTTTTGGTTAAACAATACTCTAAGATGAAAGAAGTAGTAAATATTAAACTTTTATAATGCTGTTACCGTTTGTTTTTTGGGTACGTTGGAAAAGACTAAAAGGTATTAAATTCATTCATAAGCGATGCAGCTTAAATTTATCTCTATTCCCTGGATTGCCTCTTCCCATGCTAGCAAATTTTCTTCATGTCTGTAACCTTCATTTGCTAAAAGATCTACACACTGGTTCGCCTCTCTTTAAATGTAGACAATATTCGCCTTGTTGACTTCCATTAGATATCCGCAATCTTCAATTATAGTCCTTCGACGATGAAACTGTATATTGTGTCTTATAGAAATTAAATTTTTTATTTACAATTAAAAGTTCAGCTAAACTTTTTTTGTGTACTAGGAGTATATTGTTTGTGTAGAGATTTAAGTGACAGTAAAAGATATGAAACACATCTGGTTGTATTAGAGAACTCTAAATAAATATAAACCATTGGAATGAAATGGATCTAAATGGAGCGAATTGAATATTGAAGATTCAAATAGCCGACCCTAATTAGCTTGCTTTAACAATTCAGATTGTTAGTGATATTATCCATTTTAGGACTAGCCTGCACAGCTCTAAAATACGTTACTAGAATCTAATGTTTCTTATCTTATAAAACTAATATTTCCCCTATACTTTTGACGATATAGATGTTACATACACCTCTCTTTAATGTTATAGCTGTAGCTGTAAACATGATATGAACTTGTTTCCATCCATAGGATTCCCAATTGAGGAGCTTCGAAGAAATCCAACCTCTTTGGAAAAAAAAAAACGGAAATCCAATCTCCATTCCAAGAATCCTAAGTGAGATCAGTTAGTGTGGAGACTTTACTGTCGTAGTTGATATAACTTAGTGACTTTACTGTTGTAAATTTAGTTGCTAAATAATTTTATGACTTAACTATCAAAATGAATAAAATTCAATGATCATAGGTGAAAATTGAAATCAATTCTTAAATGAAACTTATGCTTCTTTTCAAAGGCCAATATATTACCTGCTGTCACAATTTTGGGGCAAGTGCGCATATAACCATTCTCAGGGATACTATTTACTATTTAGCGATTAGCCTGTACTTATTTTGTCCTGAAATTTAAACTAAAAATCTTAACTTCAGCACAACTCGAGACATTTTTGTCTTGAAAATTTGAACTGAAAAACTGAAATTTAAAATACACTGGCTAATTCCTAAATAACAGCCAATTAAAGTGGCTATCTGATATCATTTCTACCACAATTTCCCACCACGGAAGACGTTTTTACCCCTTAATGAATAAAGGAATGATAGTAAATATTTTTACAAAACCATAGCTCGAGGAATGCAAGAAGACCACAAATTTGTAGGAGTGTTATGAAAGTTTCTATTCTAGGTGTATTTGTTACGAATGAAAACGTTTTCCAAGGAAAATAATTTTTATATTTTCTGGTATTAGGTGATAATACAATTTAAATTAACAAAATCATTTCGGGTTGAGTACCTTTACAGCAAAACTAAAAGAGCATGCACTTTATATATATATTTTATATATACATATATATATATATATATATATATATATATATATATATATATATATATATATATATATATATATATATATATAGACACACAATTGGTTTACAATAACAAATATCATCAGATACATATCAAACTATCAATCTCCCGAAGCATATGTATTATCTTTCTTCAACTTCCTGGAAAGGTGGAAATATAATTTGAAGTATATACGTTTAGGATTCTAATCTTTTTAAACTATTGGGTTCTAAATTAATAATTTGTACATATACAATGAATTTTTTAGGACAAATAAAGTATTTGAATCAAAGTTACTGGATTCAGCCGAACACATAGCCGACAGTGACACTCTAGCTCGGCCCCTGAGGACGATTATATCGACAAATGAGAAGAATATAAAGGAAGTTGAGAATATTGAAGAAAGCAAGTAACCAGTAGTAATAATCTAGATGACCCTTGTTAATATTACTTGACAACCAGCTAATTTCACCTCCATATGAAGTAACACTATCCAAAACATTCACTATAAGACTCCCAAAAAAGCCAGAAACAGCCATCCCAAGTGTGAAAATAGCCACAACAAAACTAGACATGCTTTTAGGAAGCTCAGAATAAAGGAACTCAACCAATCCAATTGCATTGAAAGCATCAGCTAGTCCAAGAAGCACATACTGTGGCACGAACCACATAGCGGACATGTCTACTGATGCAATATTTGGACCATCTTGAGGATATATATCTTTTTGATCAATTGCTATACGCCGCCTTATGCCTTCTGTTATCGCTGAAAGTGCCATCGCTGCAGAAGAGAGTACTAAACCAATTCCCATACGAAGAACGGGGCTTAAGCCTCCTTGCTGTCGTGTATACCTTTCCATTAGTGGCACGAAAGCACGATCATACAATGCAATCCAAAGTATTAGAGTGATTACCATAAAGACAGAAAAAGATCCAGCTGGTATTTCAAAATCAGAGAAGAATATATGTCTATCCATTGTCTGTGTTTGAAGTGTGGAAAATGAGAATTGATTTAAGCTCAACTGAACCATTATGTTGCTGGACCATATAGGAACAACTCTAACAAGAGATTTCAAAGATTCTACTTGTTCTACACTACGGAGTCTCCACGGATTTGAAGCGGATCCATCGCGATTTATGTCTATTTGAGGATCTTCAATTATGCAAGCTTTATCTAAACACCTATAGAAACATCAGTCAAAAAGTTATAGTTTTAGCTAATGTAGCTAATACAATCAAACATCTCTATAACAATAGAGAAATGTTGTTATAGAAAACATATATTATAACATAGTATGAAAATTATTTTTATAAAAAACTTGGCTTTTACAGTAAATGACTATTATATAGCATGCTGTTATAGAAAGGTCTGACTGTAGTTTACTTATAATCTTGAATTAACTAGGACTAAACATAGGCTACCCTTCTAATGATCATACCTGAAGCTGTTTGTTAAGGCCTGAATTTCAGAATCGGGCGAATGATGATAATAGTTTTCACAATTAACAGAGTGAAGATTGACATTTCTTTTTCTAACAGCAGC
This sequence comes from Nicotiana tomentosiformis, assembly GCF_000390325.3. Taxonomy (NCBI): domain Eukaryota; kingdom Viridiplantae; phylum Streptophyta; class Magnoliopsida; order Solanales; family Solanaceae; genus Nicotiana; species Nicotiana tomentosiformis. The sequence goes on along the minus strand of NC_090819.1, from coordinate 88,506,593 downwards.
AACAAGTACTTGAAAGAATCCGGTGAACAAGCTTTCGGTAGCATTTACTTTGATATAAAGAGGAGAACCCAAAAGGAAGGCTGAAACAGAGAAAAGCATAAGGATAACAGGAATTCCAAAACCAACTTGCCAACCAAAAGCATCTTGAATATACACAATTAAGGTTGTCGCAACGAGTGTTGACATTCCAATAGTAGCATAGTACCAGTTGAAATAGCTTTCCATAATCCTATTATTATTGGTGTTTTCTTTGTTGTCCAATTGATCAGCACCAAAGGCGATAGAACAAGGTCTAACGAAACCAGCTCCCACAGCAATAATCCCAAGAGAGAATAATAACACAAAGAATTGTGCTGGTGTTGGTCTGTTGCATTCATTGATTTCAAACTGATCACAAGGTAAAGGCCTCAATTGTGGAATAATGGTGGTTAACCAAAGAATAGCCATTCCCTATGAAAAAATCAGAAATTTGTCTCAGTAAAAGTAGTAAAGCTGAAATCTTCATCACTAGAAATGCAATTGTTCTCCTATGAACAAGCTCCAGCTAATTACTTTTTTGAGATATAAGAGGTTTCCAATCTAATACTATTGTCTTAATTACCTAAGAAGGGAATATACCAAATAAACTTGAAGAGCAAAGTTATGGAACATACAAAAAGGCTGGAGATGGATCCAATAGCAACAACTCTGAAGCGACCGAAGAAAGAATCAGAAACAAAGGCACCCAAAAGAGCCAATCCATGGGAAAGAGCAGACCATATATTCAATATGCTTGTAGCTGTTACAACCTCCAAATTATAACCTTGCATCAAATATATTATCATGTTTGGCTGCAATCCGTAACTTGCCACTCTCTCCAGTGTTTCGTTCACTGTAAAATAATTAGAACCACCCACAAAATGATTCTTGATATAAGAGTTAAAAAGAATTAAGGTTTAAGGAAAAAAAACACAATAAAGATTTTGCATGACCTATGATGAAAGACATGGTTTTGAGCCCACCCTTTGTTTGAGATTTTGGAGAATGATCTATCAACCTCTCTTCTTCTTGGATAATTGCCATTTTCTTTTTTTGTAATTATAATTCCTTTATTATAGTTTCAGTATTTTTCTCCTAGCTTTTCTTATCTACTTTTCACCAAAAGAGTGAAGAAAAAGATATTGCAGTAACACCAGAAATAATATCACGCAGATAGAACTTAGTGCTTTTGAGCTTTTAGTGTCAAATATCTGCTTACTGAAGAGACATGGCATTTTGAGATTAGGGAGAATCACAAATAAAGTAAACACCTTTTCATAATTCTACCAGTGTAATAATTATACAAGTTGTAGTAGTATTCAAGTGATCTTCATCAAACTTTTGACTAAGAAAATTTTATTTTTATTATTCTTTTTCTTTGAAGAAATAGCTACATGAACAAAAAAAAAAAATGAACACTCATAATTTTGAAAATTGAAGCTAATCTGATTGTTTATAATATAAAGAAACCAACAAGTCTGGTCATGTGTTTCCATAATAAACATTATTAAGTTCCTCATTACAAGAAAGTGAGGATTTGGCAATATTTATTTAGTGACCATTTGAAATAGATGGCTTCCTCATAATGGTATTGTAACTGTATTACTTAGTGCTTTTATAGTATATCTTACAATTCCATAGAAGCCTAAGAATCAGTCTGCAAAATCATAGAAAAATAGCCCAAGTTTCAAAAATTAAACATTAGGAACATAAGAATCTAAAATCATATTTATAAACGTGGACGACATATATAAAGTCTCATAAACATAAATATAAAAGTAGAAAAAAATATATGAAAAGAAAAAATAGAAGATAAATTTAGACAATTGAAGAGTTTTGAATAGTAGACAAAGATTTGATACTATTTCGATGAATTTTGTGCCAAGTGTCATCACTATAACATGTCAAGTTTAAATTTTTAAGTCAAAACTTCAATAAAAGTTTCAAAATTATTTTAAAATAGAAGATAGGAAATTAAAATAAAAAAATTAAAACTGTCAATTTAAAAAAACTAATACTTCCTCGGTTCCTCCCACGTTTGTTTGGCGTTATTTTTGATTTATTTACTAAATCTTCCAATGCAAAATATAATAATAATAATAATAATTCGCCCACATTTTTTTGTGCTGCAGTTTGTAATTTATTTATATATTTAATAGCTTTTTAAACTACAACAAGAAAAAGGAAGAAAAAAATAAATCATCCAAAAATTCAACCCTACGAACTAATATCTTCCCAAATGTGGGTTTGGAACAACAATTCTTATCTACCTCCATAATTGATTTTTATCCACGTTTTTCTATGTAAATAATTTTTTTTTCGGTTTTTCTTTCAAGTATCCACATTAAGCCAAATGGCAACCCAATAATATGCCATTTGGCATTGCTCAAAATAATTGGCAATATTAGGATAAAATAAATAAATAATATAATAAAATTAGTTAGTTTAAAATTAGTGTGGTTAATTTTGCTAATATAGTTGTGAAGGGCAGCATTTCTAATTACATTAGACGTGGAAGGTTTTTTAAAATAATTTTTGTTGCAAAGTTACGTGGAAGTTGGATGTAATTGTGTAACTATCAACACGAAAATCTGCAAAATTATTCAAGCAGTAAAATGCCTAAAATATTAATTTACAGTAATATTTAAATTTCAAAAGATAAGTAATTAACCTTATTCCTGGAAAACACTTAATCCCAAAACTCACGTATTAAAAAAAACTACTGCCCTTAACTCAATCATCAACATCTTCTTAATTAAAAACTTATTATTCTCAGAATTTATATCTGATCCAAACTATGCCAATAGATCTCAACATTCTCACAAACGGTGATAACCGGTACGAACAATATACAAATAAAATTGTAACCATAGCAAGGTTTCTTGGTCGGCCAAATATTCTCCATGGGATATATATATCTATCAAAACAGACAATTTTTCAACCTATTAATTATATTATTACTGATCTGTTTTTATATTGTTGCACCAACACTTATCAGTTGACGGGTTTATAATAATATTATCTACTATTTCATGAAAAGACAAAAGATGATAAATATTTTTAAATATTTAAATGCGAACTTTATCCTGAATTTTTTTCAATATCTTCAACAACAACAACAACTGAGTATAATCCCACTAGTGGGGTCTGGGGAGGGTACTGTGTACGCAGACTTTACCCCTACCCTGGGGTAGAGAGGCTGTTTCCGATAGACCTTCGGTTCCCTCCCTCCAAGAACTCCCCACCTTGCTCTTGGAGTGACTCGAACTCACAACCTCTTGGATATCTTCAAGTACTTAAATAATAAAATTATAATTCAAGAAAAAATAGTAGAATTTGGATATACTTAAATGTATAGATATTCAGTGCATTGACATATTTATAAAATTATATCATTTACATGCTTTTTTGTGTATCGTATTTTTCAAGTAATATTTGTATGGAAAGGTAAAAATCTAAAATCTAAAATCACATTTTTAAACGTGGACGACATATATAAAGTCTCATAAATATCATAATTAGAGTACTCACGAGAAAGGAGTTTGTATGGAATGGTAAAAATATTTTTCTACTTATGTGTTATTTAAAGCTTTGAATTTTAAATGAATGGAAGCTTGACATGGCTGAAAAACGGTTTGAAGGTCTGGTGATTGCTTTTTCTCAGGTTGTGGCCTCTTCTTGGTTGAAGGTTTCACATGAGATCTGAAAACGTAATATAGATATAGCTGCCGAAGGTCAGTTTATAGGTGCAGCTTCTTCGATTTCTTAGGTTATGTCAAATAGAGACGAACTCAGGATTTGAAGGTTGCGGGTGTACTTTTAGATTCAATCAAAATCTACTTGTATATAGGGTATTCACTATTAATATATTACTATTTTCTAAGAACACATACATGTATACATATAATTTTTGCTGAACTTTACAAGTGTCGATGACCCCTTTTGGTATAGCATAGGTTCGTCCCTGGTGTCAAAGCTAAGCATGCTGAAACTATAGGTTTGCATTTTGCTCTCTACGGATTGTTTCAATATTTTGATGGCTCAGATACAGTTGAATGTGATGCAAGAAATTATGCTTTCTTGTAATTCCTCAAGTGAAGATTTTACGAAATTTTGAATGTTTTTACAAGATTGTGGGTTTTCATTAAAGAGAGAATTTAGTATTTCGCTGGCTTTGGTTAAGACTCAAAAAACTTAAGTTACTCATTACTTAGCAATGCTAAGAGAGTCTAGAAATTACACTATTTTTTTCTATTGCGAAGTATGCTCCTAGTTCGGTTTAATAAACTTGTTGGTTACTAATTCAATTTAATAAAATTCTTTGCTTAAGTAAAAAAATCTTAAACAGCCACTCAACTTAATGAATTTATCATTATCTTTGTTTTGTAACAATAAAACCACATAACTAAACCCTTTATTATAATACATAATTATCCCCCTTGGATTGTTTCACTTTACCAGTTGTACCCTAATACTTTGCGGGAGTTCTATGACCCCCTATATTTGTTAGAAGTGTAATAAGCACCACCTTTTCAAGTCATCCCCAGTTTCAAAAGAAGAAGTGCAAATCACGCGCCGATCTTTGCGTGCCACGTGTCAAATTCATTTTGTTTTTAATTTTTTCCGTTTACCTTTTTATTTGTCTTTTTAAACTTAGTTTATTCTTTTTCTTTTGCGTTTTCTTTCTCTATCTCTCTTTCTTCACCATTTCTGATCCCTCTTGTACCCATAACCTCCCCCCTCCCTTCCCCGCCTCTCTGCTCTTCGTTGCCGACCACCCTGCATCACCCACCGAAAAACTCTTATATTAAATCAAAAGGTTGCCAGAGATAATAGACACGATAAAATTGTGAGACATTTTAATTAGCATAAAAATAATCTTCTAAATTTGCGGGAAACAGAACAATAAACGACGGAGATAACTTGATAGAAAGATAATGTCGCCGGAATCACCATATTTTTCGGTGAAAGACTTTGTAAAGAAAAGAAAGGAAAGAAAGAAAAAAGAAAAGAAAAATATAGAAGAAGAAAAGAAGTAAAATGAAAAGGAGAAAACATAATTGTAAAATAAAATTTGCTTCTCATCGGAATCATTAACTTATCCGGCGAAATACTACAAGGAAGAAGACATATTTAAAAAGAAAAAAGAAAAGAAAAAAAGGAAAAAGTTAAGGCATTAATAAAGAAAGAATACAAAAAAAGGTAGGAAAAAGTAAAAAGAAAAGAAAATGGAACAAACTAGCTTGGGATGTATGGGTCAAAATCTGCCCTTAGAATATTTAAGACGAGATAATACTAAGGGAAGAATTCTCAAGTCGTCGTTAGTCGAGAAGGCCCAAGAAGCAGCAAAATCCATAGTCGAAGAATCGACGAGAGCCGTAGTCGAGATGTCAACAAGGGTCGAGGTCGAGTATCGTTGATAGAGCTATAACGGCTAGTTTTCAAGATAGGATATTAAAAGAGAATATTCTACTGGATATTCTCTGCACTTGACTATTAAGGTTTCTTAGGAACATGTCACATATATATATATATATATAGAAGAAAGAGACAATGATAGGGGCATATTATATTCATTTGTAAAGAACACACTTTGACTAAAAGATTCTCTCTCTCTTGCTAAGATACAAATACCACATTTTCACTAAGATTCTTGTCTAGACTTTTCTATCAGATCCGAGAATAACTTGAAGGATTCAAGGATTTGTCTGTCATTCATTATTATCAGGAGGAACATCCACATATTTCATCCTTTATTGGGTGAATCATTCCCCTAATTTACTTAAACGTTATTTATTGTTATTTATTATTATTGAACGCTACATTATTACTCTTGCCTTCTAGAACAATTATTATATATTATTGCCAATGCCTGACCGGACCCATCCACATTTATTGCATCTTTGAAAACTCCATCTAGGGATATTATTGCTAACCAAGATTAACTCTTAATTACACAAATTTAATTATTTGAACCAAGATTTATATTTTTTGGTCAAATAATTTGGTACCGTCTGTGAGGATTTCTTAGTTAAACTTTTAGTTTCTTCTAGATCTACAACTAGCACGGGTCACTAACGTAAAAAAAAATGGCAAGACCTCATTTCTTTGTGTACAAAAAATCCAACATGGCAGGTAACCGAGAAGAAAGGATGAGAATAACAAGTGTCCTCCCAACCAACCTTATGAACGTCATCAACGAAAGATGTAAAACGGCAGACAAGGGTGCGATGCCCAGTGCTTCCCATAGACGAGATGGGTCACTGCCCCTTCACTGCAGCATAATAAAATCATGTGGTAAAAGAGCCTCCACAGCTATGGAGGAAGAAACGCCCCCATCTGTGGAAAAACTCCTCGAAGCATGGCTAACTGACACGCTAACAAGCATCCTCAACAAGCCCACTCAGGGCACGACTGCAGAAAATGCAAGGACTTGCACGATACAACAAAAAGACGAGCAATGCAACCAACCCTTTCCTCCAACGGCAGGTATTACTCACAATGTCATTGATAGTGCAGGTGACAATGCCATCACTGTCATTCTGAAAAGGATGGAAGAATGGAGAATGAAAACAAGGCACTCCGAGATCAAATGAAAGAACACCAAGAAAGGGTTGATAAAATACTAGGCGCTCCTAAGCTGTTACCGAAGAGGGACGCCGGCCGGTACATCGAGCAGCCGTACAGTGATGATGCAACCCCACATGCCATACCAAAGACCTTCAAAATGTCGCCCTACCTCAGAATATATGACAGCACAATCGACACTGAAGATCACGTGACTCATTAAGTCACCACCGTAAAAGGCAATGATCTCGCCAAAGAACAAATATCTTCCATTTTGCTGAAGAAGTTTGGTGAAACCCTCACAGGAGGGGCATTAATATGGTATTCGCAGCTACCAGCATGCTCCATAGAGACTTTAGAGGAAATGGCCGACAAGTTCGTAACGGCCCATGCCGAAGCCAAGAAGGCCGAGGAAAGAGTTAAAGACATATTTACTATTACGCAGTCCCTGGGAGAGGGACTAAGGGACTTCCTCGCCCGATTCAACAGAGTGAGGATGACTCTGCCAAACGTATCAGAAGGGATGGCGGTCGCAGCCTTTCAGAACGGGCTGAGTAGAGATGGTTCAAGAGCAACTAGAAAACTGTTGAGTCAGTTGATGAAGTATCCCTCAACCACTTGGGACGAAATCCACAATGCTTACTATGCCGAAGTACGTGCAGATGAGGATGACCTCAACGGACCAACTCACTGACTAACCTTGGTACAATCCGAATCAAGAGAAGATTGAAGAGACAACACCATAAGAGATCACCCAATTCCACGACTAACAGGGAACGACATCAACCATATATCAGAATGGCCATTGCGCCATCCCTCCGCTACGAAGAAGGTCCGTCCAGACCAAGGACATGAACTAATCGGAACGACATGGTATGCCTCCCTTGTTATCTGCTCACAATTTTTGTGTGTCGCCCACAGATATAGTCTACGCTCTGGAAAAACTCGGACCAAAAGTGAAGTGGCCGCCGAAGATGAGATCGTACACGAACACCAGAAAGTCTGATGCCCTATGTGAGTTCCACCAGGAACGAGGAAACAAAACTGAAGATTGCATCGCCCTGAGGTAAGAAGTCATAAATATGTTGCGACAAGGGCACCTCAAAGAGTTACTAAGTGACAGGGGAAGAACCAACTTCGCCAGAGGACGTGAACACCAAGGACCGCCAAAACCACCCTCACCAGCTCGTACCATCAACATGATCATTGGTGGCAGCGATGACGCCTCTATCAACAAAGTGATGTTCACCACTACCCAAAAACTCAAGCGATCTATCACCCGCGAGCGGTATGACGAACTCGAAGAAAGTATCATCTTCGACAAGTCGGATGCCGATGGTTTTACCTTTCCTCATAATGACGCCCTCGTTATTACTTTACGTATTTTAGATAACGATGTTAAACGTATTATTATAGATGACAGGAACGGCGTGTGCATTATCCATCCCCGAGTGCTTACTCAAATGAGACTCGAATATAAGATAGTGTCGCGCTGCATCATGCTAACTAGTTTTAACAATGCAGTTGAGTAGACATCCGGGGAAATTACACTCCCCGTTTTGGCCGGCGACGTAACTCTGGAGATAGCGTTCCACATCACGGACCAGGCCACTACGTACAAAGCCATAGTGGGAAGACCATGGATACATCCCATGAAAGTCGTCCTCTCCAACTTATACCAAGTGATTAAATTCCCGACTCTATGGGGGATTTTTAGCATACGCGAAGAACATTGCACATCACGGGAATGCTACCGCATTACCTTAGATATCACGGCTACCCAATAGAGAAAAGACAAAGATAAAGAGGCTTAGTAATCAACAGGGTCGAGGTCGGAGCAAGATGAGATAGAGGACGTCATCAAGGACCCTGACATGGTCGAAGCCGCTGGGTCGACCATAGAAGACCTCGACCCCGTTCAGTTGGATTTCAATGACCACAACAAGAAGGCCTATATCGGCTACAAGCTTCAGGAACCAGGTAAATTCAGTCAATTCTTAACAACTAACGCAAATTTGTTTGCTTTCAGCCATGCAGATATGTTAGGCATCCCAAAAGAAATCGCTACGTACAAGTTAAACGTCGACCCACTCCACCCCCCAGTGAGGCAAGTCAGGCGTAAATTCAACTCCACAATTAATGACGCAGTGCGTGGGGAGGTGAAAAAGTTGCTGGAAAATGGTTCCATCAGGGAATCGAAGTACCCCAAATGAGTCGCTAACATAGTGATGGTCAAATAGAAGAATGGGAAGTGGCGGATGTGCGTGGATTTCACAAATTTGAATAAAGCATGCCCGAAGGATTCGTTCCTATTGCCACATATCGACCAACTCATCGACGCAACGGCCAAGAACGAGTTACTAAGCTTCTTGGACGCTTACTCAGTCTATAATCAAATCCTTATGGAAGAGGAAGATCAGGAAAAACCCGCGTTCATCACCCACCAAAGGGATGTATTGCTACAGGGTCATGCCTTTTGGACTAAGAACGCAGGAGCTACTTATCAAAGGTTGGTGACAAAGATGTTCAAAAACCAGCTCGGCAAATAAAATGGAGGTATATATAGACGACATGCTGGTCAAGTCCAAAAGGGGAGAAGATCACATCGATCATTTAAAAGAAACTTTCGACATACTCCGACGGTACGGAATGAAGCTGAACCCAAAACAATGTGCATTCGACGTAGCCTCGGGAAAGTTCTTGGGTTTTCTAGTATCACAGCGAGGGATCGAGGTCAACCCCAACCAAATCAAAGCCATCGAGGGGAAATCGAAACTGTTGACCACCAAGAAACAAGTCCAAAGGTCGACCGGTCACATCGTCGCTCTATCGAGGTTCATCTCGCGGTCATCAGATAGGTGCCATAAATTCTTCGGCATACTCAAGAAAGATAGAGACCTTGAATGAACTTCCGAATGCGTCCAGGACCTGCGAGAACTAAAGTCATACCTATCATCTCCGCCTCTACATTCAAAGCCCGAGACGGAGGAGCGTCTCCTCTTCTATTTGGCCGTACCCGAGGTAGTTGTGAGCGCAGTCTTAATTCGAAAAAATAAAGGTACGCAATCTCCCATCTATTACATTAGCAAAACACTTGTCGACGACGAGACGAGGTACCTGCACCTCGAAAAATTGGCTTTGGTTTTAGTCGTAGCTTCACGAAAGCTTAGACTATATTTCCAATATCACCCTATCTCGGTCGTCATGACCTTCCCCCTCAAAAGCATTTTACATAAACCCGCACTATCGGGAAGGCTGGCCAAGTGGGCCATCGAGTTGAGCGAGCACAATATCACTTATCAGCCGCGAACGGCGATAAAGTCACAAGTACTCCCCGACTTCGTAGCCGACTTCAGCGTAAAGACAACGCTTGAAGTCGGAAGGGAAGCCGTCTAAACCTTCCTCCAAACACAAGACCTCTGGGTCCTATACATCGATGGTGCATCCAACGCGTCGGGGTCTGGATTGGGACTCGTACTCGAAGTCCCAACATACGAAGTAATTCGCCAATCCATAAGGTGCCCGGATATAACTAACAATGAGGCCGAGTATGAGGCCGTAATTACAGGTCTAAGGCTAGCACTCAAATATGGATCAAAAAGGTTGAACTTGCGTTGCGATTCCCAGCTCGCAGTCAATCAAGTCACGGGGACTTTCCAAATCAAGGAACAAAGGTTGCAAAAGTACCAGACCAAAATCTGCAAGTTACTGCCAGAGTTCGATAAATATCAGCTAGACCAAATCCCACGGGCACGGAATATCGAAGCAGATGGCCACTCTAAACTAACCGCAGCCACCAAAAGCATCGCAACCGGAGACAAAAACGTGGTCCACCTCCTCAACTCATCATTAGACCAAGTCGAGGTAAGAACCATAAACCTAACTTGGGATTGGCGCAATCGTATTGTCGCATACTTGCAGGATGGCATGCTCTCTAGCGATAAAAAGGAGGCCAAGAAACTAAGAATGCAAGTGGCCAGGTATAATATCCTTCGCAGTGATCTGTACAAGAGGAATTACGGCAGCCCTCTGGTGAAGTGCTTGGGCCCGAACCAAACTCAGCGTGTCCTCGAAGAAGTTCACGAAAGCTATTGTGGGGCTCACTCCGGCAACCGGGCACTGGTCAGATGCCTCATACGGGCAGGATATTACTGGCCAACCATGAAAAGGGATGCCGCACACATTTTAAGGCGATGCGAGCAGTGCCAAAAGTATGCCCCAATGATTCAAGCAGGCAAACATCTCCACTCAGTCATATCCCCTTGGACATTCATCAAATGTGGAATAGATATCGTGGGGCACCTACCAGCGGGGCGAGGTAATGTACGATTCCTTTTGGTTTTAATTGACTATTTCTCTAAATGGGTGGAAGCAGGAGCATTCGCCCAAATACGAGAACAGGAAGTAATCACCTTTATATGGAGAAACACGATCTGTCAATTCGTCCATCCCAAAGAAATCAGTTGTGACAACAGACCCAGTCACAGGAAAGAAAACCGCCGAATTCTTCGAGAAATGGCATATCAAGAGGATACTCTTGACCCCGTACCACCCCGCTGGTAACAGACAAGCAAAATCATCCAACAAGTCAATACTAAACATCATGAAGAAGAAGCTCGAAGACACCAAGGGACTGTGGCTAGAAATACTACCAGAAGTATTGTGGGCCTACCGAACAACTTCAAAAATAAGTACATGAGAGATGCCCTACTCTTTGGTCTACGGGACCGAGGTAGTAATACCAGTCGAGGTAGGAGAACCCAGTCTAAGGTACTCTCATGAGAGCATCACGAGTAACGATAAGAGTAGAAGGCAAGAACTCGACGAAGTTGACGAACGAAGAGATATGGCCTACATAAGAATGGTCGCCCAAAAGCAACAAGTAGAACGCTATTACAACAAGAAAGAAAAGGTCAGGCCGCTCAAAGTCGGGGACTACATACTGAAAGCTAAAACTCAAGCGGAAAAAGATCCCAGGGAAGGTAAGATGGGAACAAATTGGGATGGTCCATATAAAATCACAACCGAAGCAAACAAGGGTTAGTTCTAATTAGAGACAATGGAAGGAAAGCTACTACCAAATAATTGGAATATCAGCCACCTTAAATGCTTCAACTTCTGAGAGAAAAAGCGTCCCTCAAGCCGTTCTCTTTTTTCCCTCACTTGAGTTTTGTCCCATTTGGGTTTTCTCAAGGAGATTTTTAACAAGGCGACGAAGGGAACGTTTCAAGTCGAAGTACACTAAGGTAGGGACATGGTTACTATTTCATTGCTCGACCTCTCACTATTCTCTAGATTAACCAATGAAGGGACTAGATAGACCGGGACTGGGATTGGAATGCCAGCCAATACCCAAAAATCTGTAGATTTCTCCAAGTATGTAACAAAAGCAACAATGTCAAGTCAATAAACTTTACACTTATCAGCATGCCTTCCTCGCATTCAGGTTATGTTCGACCTTGCTCGAACTAACACTTACCGACCCTCGGCCATAATTAAATTCAGGTTATGTTCGACCTTGCTCGAACTAAAACCTACCAGCCCTCGGCCATAATCAAATTCAGGTTATGTCTGACCTTGCTCGAACTAACACTTACCGGCCCTCGGCCATAATTAAATTCAAGTTATGTTCGACCTTGCTCGAACTAACACCTACCGTCCCTCGGCCATAAATAAATTCAGGTTATGTTCGACCTTGCTCGAACTAACACCTACCGGCCCTCAACCATAATTAAATTCAGGTTATGTTTGACCTTACTCGAACTAACACCTACCTGCTCTCGACCATAATTAAATTCAGGTTATGTTCGACCTTGCTCGAACTAACATCTATCGGCTCTCAGCCATAATTAAATTCAAGTTATATTCGATCTTGCTCGAACTAACACCTACCGACCCTCAGTCGCAACTTAAACCAAAGGTTATGTTTGACCTCACTCGAACTAACACCTACCGGCCCTCGGTCACAACTTAAACGAAAGGTTATGTTCGACCTCGCTCGAACTAACACCTACCGGCCCTCGGCCACAACTTAATGAAAGGATGTGTTCGACCCCACTCGAACAAACACCTATTGGCCCTCGGCCAAAATTTAATGAAAGGTTAGGACCAAATAATTCGACGCCCTCGGCCATATCTCAACACGCAAAAAAGGAAAAAAGGAAGCAAACAATGCGTAATCGGCTCCAAGGCCATGGCCAGCAAAAGACAACACCAACAAAAGAAAGAGCAAAGGCAACCAAACAAAAGAAGCAAAAAACATACAAGTACAAAAAATAAACCACAGGAAAGGAAACAGATGCAGAGAACAACTTTGGCATTTCATACTTAAAAACATTTTTACAAAGGCTCGTGAAGACGCCGGCAAAAATACACAAAAGTTTACAAATAAAAAGAAGAAGAAAAACTATTGATCACCACCATCTTGATCTTCTGTGCCTTCACCGCCTTGGCCACCGATTCCCTCGCCATTTTGGTCCCCCTTGCCACCATCGCCTTCGCCCTCCGGATAAGCGGTATACAGCTCATGGGGATGATACACCACTGCCAAGGGGGCATACAGCTCCCCTCACCCGACTCAGAAGGCATGTTAGACATCGTCCTCAGCAAGAGAGAAGGGTTTCGAAAGAAGAAGAAGAATAAAGAACGATATAAGTCTCATAAATAAAAGAAAAGAAGTGCTCTGCAAAGGAAATAAGATAAGCTGGTGCTAGAGGAGAAGAAGGAGTTTGAAAAGTCCAGAATCGAAAAATCTTCCCCTATTTATAAGTTTGGGAGACACCAGAATCGAAACCATGTGGGACATAATTAGCACGAAAATTGAACCGACAGAGCCAATCAAGAGTTCCACCTGAATCGATGCAATGCATCGGGAAACGACGTCATTATGACGCACGATGCCATGACGTCACCTCTTCTCTTGGCCCAGATAACCCCAACTAGCTTCCCCGTCAATTTGATAAATTTAAAATATACGGACCCCAAAAAGCCACATAGTCCTATCTCCACGACCACGACCCCTGCTAACTATGAACGATATTGTTCGCTCATCGACCTCGTATGTGGGCACGACCTTAATATGCGGAGGGGACTAACTGTATGGGTTAAAATATGCCCTTAGAATATTTAAGACGAGATAATACTAAGGAAAAAATTCTCAAGTTGTCGTTAGTCGAGATGGCCAAAGAAGCAGCAAAATTCGTAGTCGAAGAATCGACGAGAGTCGTAGTCGAGATGTCAACAAGGGTCGAGGTCGAGTATCGTTGATAGAGCTGTAACGGCTAGTTTTCAAGATAAGATATTAAAAGAAAATATTCTAGTGGATATTCTCTACACTTGTAATATTAGGGTTTCTTAGGAACATGTCCTACATATATAGAAAAAAGAGACAATGATAGGGCATGTGATATTCATTTGTAAAGAACGCACTTTGACTAAAGGATTTTCTCTCTCTTGCTAAGATATAAACACCACATTTTCACTAAGATTCTTGTCAAGACTTTTCCATTAGATTCGAGAATAACTTGAAGGATTTAAGGATTTGTCTGTCATTTGTCATTGTCAGGAGAAACATCCATATATTCCATCCTTTATTGGGTGAATCATTCCCCTAAATTACTTAAACGACATTTATTGCTATTTATTATTATTGAAAGTTACATTATTGCTCTTGCCTTCTAGAACAATTATTATATATTGTTGTTATTGCCTGACCGGATCCATCCACATTTATTGCATCTTTGAAAACTCTATCTAGGATATTATTGCTCACTAAGATTAATTTTTAATTACATAAATTTAATTATTTGAACCAAAATTTATATTTTTTGGTTAAACAGGAGGTGTGAAAATGGTGGATGGAGTAATAACTAATAAGAAAGAAGTAAACAAGAAAGAGAGAATAAGAGAAAAGAGGAAAAGAAAAACAATGAAATTTTAGGGTTTTCGCGTGCAATCATCAGGTGCAAGTACCACATCCTCAAAAGGTGGTATTAATCTTATTTCAAACAAATGTAGATGGGACTCTCGCAAAGTGCAATCGGTAAAGTGAGATAATATAAGGGCTAATTATGTATTATCCCAATAAAATACGCAGAAAACAAAGGCGATACTTCGACCCATATGCTTATCCTTCACCATCACAAGATTTCAAGAAATGCTCTGCTTATCCAGTTGTCCTATTTTGCGCCATTTTCCGGTTGATTTTTAGCAGTCTGTGAATCTCACACTCCAAAACTCCTCCTTTAACATTCCCCGTCCGTATCTTCCGAGTTTTGCATAAATTTATACTCCAACTGTTGATTTATTCTTCACTTTTCTCAGTGTTTTGCCGAATTGGATTGTTTTTTTTCTTCATGGTAGCTGTTACTGCTCAGTACCCATTTGGTATCTGCCCTCATTTCCATGGAAATTCAAGGCTAATCTCCCCTGAAACGGAGTTCTATTCTGTGAATTTTCCTCCCAGAATTGGATATTCAAGATTGAGTCTTCACTCAAAGGTACTTTTTTTCTCCTTTTTTTTTTCATTTGACATGTGGTGTTGAATTATTCTGGTCATGTACTTTTAGTTAGTTTGGAATTTGATGAATTAATTGACTGGGAAATCCTTCTGTAATAAATATGGAATTTTCTTGATTCTGTTAGCTTTTCGCTGTGAGGTTCAGCTTAACAAGTGTGTTGTTTGTGTGGGAAGAAGAGATCATAGTTGACCCTTTTAAGCCAGGTAAGTTGTGATGTACTTCTAGTTAGCTAAGCATTTGATACACATTATCCATGAGGTAGCAGTTGCAATCAGTTGCTGTTTTTATTGGGATTCCTGGTTGTCATCGCTCGATCACTTCCCTTTCCACTAAGTGATATGATTTCTTAGGGACCTTAGCGTACGATCTGGGGTGTTTCCCTGATCTTGACTTCATCATGAATAGGAGTATCATTCAGCATTTTGATAGAAAATGGTGGTGTAACAAGTTGGTGTTCTTGGTCAGAATTTGGTCTTGGAATGCGAATGCATCTACAGGCCTTTGTTCTTACCTATATTCCTAGTTGTTGGCCCTAGCCTCGGGCTAAACGTACCTTGTCCTGTGATTCAAGAGGGTTATCCTTCTTTGGGTAGCATATTAACATAGTACTAGTTACTTTTGAGAACACTTCTGAAGTAAGCATTATGAGGCTACTATAGTAAATGCAGCTAGTTGTTAGGAGCTGGTAGACCGCCCGCCAATAAGAATGAGGATAAATACTTTGTCTGATGAAGCAATGGATATTGTGGTTGGATGCCAGTGTAGAACAAAGTGGTTGGTGAGAGTAGTCAGGAATCCACACTTGTTGCCCCCATTCAATATAACTCTTGGAGAGCTATTTTATTCTACATTTCATGTATTGCGTTTTCTAGGACTAAATTAGAATCCATCTGTGTCTCTAAGACTCTAACGGTGATGTATACAACACAATAAAACACTCATCTCTCTATGCATATGCAGTTTTAATACTCAACGCCATTGCTTGCATATACCAAAAGCTTTTGAGTAACTGTTGTGTGGTCTTCAACTCTTCTTATTGCAGGATCATGTTGCTGAAGTATATTCTTTACCATTTGACAGTGATTTCTCCGGTGAAAATGAGACAACAGCGATTCTTGATGCAATTGAAAGTCCCATGAACCTTAAGAATTTATCAACCCAGGTCAAATTATTACAAATTGTCCTCATCTGAGCCTTGAAAGTCAAGGAGCCATATTGGCTGACTACGACCAACTTGATGCAGGAACTGAAACAACTGGCTAATGAAGTTCGATCAGAATTATCCTTTATCATTGCAAAAGCTCAAAAACCTTCCAGATCCAGTCTCGCTGTGGTAGAGCTGACTGTTGCTATTCACCATGTATTTCATGCTCCTGTGGACAAAATATTGTGGGATGTAGCTGAACAAGTAAGATCCACTTGGTAATATACCAGAAATGGTAGATCATAATTGTTATAACCCCCAAACACCCCCTCTTTCTGTTGAATATTAATGGTGGAGAACCTTTATTGATTAGGGTTTCAGGTCTATAGTATTATGAGGATTGAACTTAGTTTGATAACATTTTTAATTATAGTATCTGCAATTTCTAAAATAACATGTGAAGCTAGGAAGTTATGCAACTCCAACACTTAGGACTCATATATAAGATGAAATAATCATGGTATAAAATTTGGTATTGCTTTATCCAGCATTTGGTTTGTACTCCGAATCTTGCATAGTTAATCTTGGTAAAATTTAAAACACTGCTTGGTTTATTATTTTATGCCTAATATAGCATGGGATAATAATACTTGGATTAAACGCAAAAAGGACAAAATTACCCTGTCTTTTCCTCAAAACCCATCATCAACATCATATATATCCCATTTTTAGTACAAAGAACAAACACCTAATAATAGCTACATTACACTCCATGTATTATTAATCCCTGCACTACTAATCCCTGTATTACAACCTGCATAAAGAACTGTTTAGGTTCCAATTCGAGAAAGTTTTCTTATGGTAAAAAAGTTTGTATTTTGACATTTTGGGTAGACATATGCACATAAACTTCTCACTGGAAGGAGGCAAATGATGCAAACACTTGGAGAACCAAATGGTCATCCTGTGACACCACCAGATTTTGAGAGCGAATTTGACCCTTTCGCAGCAGGGCATGGATGCAACAGCATATCTGCTGGACTTGGTAGTGTCCATGCTTCTACTTTTCCCTTTCTCAGCTAAGAATATCTTTCCTTTGCTTCTTCAATTATTTCTCGGAAATTCCTGACCACTGAAGGTTACTATAAGAAGTTCTTATTTTAAAATTTAATTCTTGTTACAACTTACTGCATTAAAAGTTGCCCCCATAAATCCATCAAAAATTCAAAAAGTTGTCCAGTTTTTATTCAGAAAAAGATCAATATAGGTGATACCTAGAAGTTGGGAATAGTTTTTAGACTTGTTAGAGAATTCTGATATTATATATATATATATATATATTCAACTCCTTTTCACTTCGACTTTTATTTTATTTTGATAAGACGATGATATGAGTTGTGCTTGAAGAAAGAAGTGAGGATTCATATACCCGAACCCAACTTGTTTGGGAATGAGGCGTAGTAGTTGTTGTTGTTGTCCAGTTTTGATTCGTATGATATTCATCAATCATGTAATATAGATACTTAGACTAGAGTGTCACCTTTAACAGGAATGGCTGTTGCCCGTGATTTTAAGGGGAAGCGTGATCGTATAGTGGCAGTGATCAACAATGAAACAACTATGGCTGGCCAAGTTTATGAGGCAATGAGCAATGCGGGATATTTGGACTCAAATATGATTGTGATATTAAATGATAGTCAGCATTCGTTACACCCAAAGCTTGAGGAGGCCTCTAAGACACCTATTAATGCTTTGTCAAGTACTCTCAGCAAACTTCAGTCAAGTAAATTTTTCCGGAGGTTTAGGGAACTTGCTAAGGTATTTCCCTATTATATTTACAAAAGTAACAAAATGCCCCTACCCACATTAAACAGGAAAAAGTTGGGCCAACTGCAAAATCCTTATTTGATATACATGTTGCACAAGTACTATGCCTTTTTCAAGCACCACAAAGAAGAAATCAGAAAATTAAAACATGCAAAAGCTTTATGTTCGATGAGGACTGAATTTAACTGCCAACCCTAATCAGCAAGCCGAAAAACTTTCTCCTTTCTCTAATAATAAGGTAGCTCCAACCTATGCAAGGGGGTCGTTAGATTGCCGCTTACTAAGTGCTGGTTCTATCCCGGCCAAGCAACCAGGTTCCTTTGAGTAAGAAAAAGGTACTCTTCCCACATTTGGTGACTTCCCTTCTGTGTAGGCTACCTAGCAGAGAAGAGAAAAAGGAAAAGGACAAAAAAGGGGAGAACAAAAGAAAGGAAAAAGCACGGCTTTTCTTCCTCGAACTTAATTTTCATAAAGAGAGCAGATAAACTTAATGTGACTTGCAGGTAAGGGTTTTAGGTTTAGGCCAACATTATACGTCAGTTAACCCACAAAATTAACAGAATTTTTTTCCGGTTTCCACCTTCTGTTTTAGTAGTTCTGCACTTCAGTGAGGTCAATGTTGCAGCTCTATGCTAGTAAATCTGAGAGTTTGTGGTAGTATATTGACTTGCTGATTTTGACAGGATAGTTTATATCGGGAATATTATCTTCATTTTCCCTTTTCCCTTTTCTTTTGTTGTAACTTATTGAAATTTATCTCTTACTTATCAAAAAAACTCAAAAATGGTAATTGGTTTTGAGTTTGTTTTTGACATAAATTGTCTCCACAGGCATGCTGTGAAAGACCTTTCAGGAAGTGTGGTGTTTTTTTGGGCGCTTGTGGCAACTATTTATGTACAGTATATTTATGAGATGATATTGAAGCATATTTTTTTTCTTGATTCTTTATATTGAAACATAATTAATGTTACTTCATTGAGAAAATTTTGTAGGTGTTTATCATGTTGTCCTTGTTGTTCTGTTTAATGCAATTTTACATGGATTCATCAAAATTTGTTTTTGAGTATCCATGTCGAATGGTGCAAGGCGTGTGTATTTCGTGCAGTCTTATCAAAAATTAACTAAAACTTAGCTATGAAACTAGACGTACCCATGCGGTTACTTACACCCATGCCAGATACGTACGTGTAGAAGAGTCTATTGGACATATGTTACAAAAGATTGGTTGCAAGTAGTGATTAATTTTGTTATCTCTGATGAAGTTATAGTGGTAAAATTCTATTCTTGTGGTGTATTTCTACTATGATCATAATCCCGATATCCGCTGCTTTTATAGGGATTAACTAAGAAATTTGGGAAAGGCATGCATGAATGGGCTGCCAAGATTGATGAGTATGCACGTGGTATGATTGGCCCGCCAGGATCAACCCTCTTTGAAGAGCTTGGCCTTTACTATATTGGTCCTGTTGATGGACACAACATTGAAGACCTAGTATGTGTTCTGAATGAAGTGGCATCTTTGGATTCAATGGGTCCTGTTTTAGTTCATGTTATAACCAAGGAAGAGCTAAAAGTAGGAGACAATCAAATGAATGCCGGCGAAAATAAAATAATGGAAGGTCTAATCCTGATCTCCTATCCTTTTCCTTTCTTTGACACTAATGCCGATATAGTGGGAGCAAAGTTGATACAATCTCTTATATTGTTGGAACTTCTGTGTTTTTCTGGATAAATGTTGATCCAAAAGGAGCTTAGCTTTAGACTGAGTTTGCTTCAAGGGGTCTCAGAGCAAGCTCAATCCAGAGTTGGGTGTGCTCTTAACAGGAAGTTCAACATGCTTATTTCACTCTTTATGGCTTTATATGTATATACATATATCATATTCATCAATTATTTTGTATTACATTATTTTAATACTATATAATTTGAAAGACATCTTTCCGTCTAGCTTTGGATCTATAGGTTTTCCAAATAACGGTTGAATAAAATCCTGATTGTCTTCAACGTTTATATCAGTTTCAAAGTAGATTTCTAGTAAAGGTCAGGTAAGATCTCACCCTATCTTCACATCTCAAATCGACCTTTATTTCTATCAAAAGTAATTTGAATTTATGCCTTTCCATATATTTGAAAGTGTATGCAAGTACTGTGAGGTGATGCTATAACACTTAATGGCTGCGGCTACTACCTGCCCTACCTTGACCTCCAATAAATTTTTCCTGAATGAAGTTCATAGAAAAATCAAAATTTGGGCATAAATGATTTGTTGTAATCTAGCACACATGGTGTGGTAGTGGTCATTGAAGTGGGTGCAAACCTTGGAGACTAGGGTTCAAATCTCAGCGCTTGGTAATTTCTTTTCATCTGCCTAAACCTTGGTGGGTAGAGTTACCCGGTACCTGTGATGGTAGGAGGTAGCAGGTAGCCAGTGGAATAGTCGAAGTGCACTCAAAGCTAGCCCCGACACCACCGTCATCACCAAAAAAAGAAAAAAAAGAAAAAAAATTTATTGCAATCTGTTTCTGGCCAGGAAGCAGATCCGACTAGGAAGCTGATAGCTTTCCAATTTAATTTTGAGAAATGTTGAGAATATAGTAGCAAACTTAATCTGAATATCAGCTAAAGTATTATTTTTGATAATCGAGAAATCCACGAGGGTTAGTGGCGCACCGTTGGAAACTCACTGGATGATGACATCTATGTGTTATCACTATAAATGGTACTAATGGTTCAACTTTTTATGGTTAAAGCAGGTGCATCTAGCTCAGATACCATACGTTGTGGCACTCGTACATATAGTGATTGCTTTGTAGAGGCCTTGATATCAGAGGCAGAGAGACACAAAGATATTGTAGCTGTTCATGCAGGCATGGGAATGGAGCCTTCTCTTCACTTGCTGAAGAATGTCTTTGCAGAGAAGTTCTTTGATGTTGGAATGGCCGAACAACATGCTGTGACATTTTCAGCTGGATTGGCATGTGGAGGGCTGAAGCCATTCTGCATTATTCCTTCAGCTTTTCTGCAAAGAGCCTACGACCAGGTCTCTCTCTCCCCCCCCCCCCCCCCCCCTCATTCTCTCTCACTCTCTCTCTTTTTTGACGTGCGTACACACACAAAAAAAAACTAGCACACTCACAGAGGATAAAGAATTAGACAAATGTCTTTGTGAGAAAGCACGAGAAAATTATATTATTGATAGCACTTTTCAATATAATACAAAAAGCCCTAATTATAGCTTTGCTCTGCATAGTACACATTACTCCTATTCGAATGTGGGACTAGACTACTTATATACATAATACATAACTATCTAACACTCTCCCTCAAGCTGATGCATATAAATCATATGTACCAAGCTTGTTACAAATATAGCTAATACGAGGACCAACGAGGGACTTGGTGAAAATATCTGCAAGCTGATTATTCGACTTCACAAAGTTTGTAATGATATCTCTTGAGAGTAGATTATCTTTTCTCTGACGAAGTGACAGTCAATCTCAATGTGTTTAGTTCTCTTATGGAATACCGGATTTGACGCAATATGAAAAGCAGCTTGATTATCACACACCAGTTCTATCTAACTGATTTCTCCAAATTTCATTTCCTTGAGCTGTTGTTTGATCCAAACTAGCTCACATGTTTCCATAGTCATTGCTCGATATTTTGCTTCTGCACTAGACCGAGCAACTACATTTTGCTTCTTGCTCTTCCAAGACACCAAGTTACATCTTACTAAAATACAATATCTAGACGTAGAACGTCTATCAGAAAGTGATCCTGCCCAATCAGCGTCTGTGTATCTAACGATCTGCTCATGACCTCGATCCTCGAACAACAGTTTTTTGCCCAGAGCTGATTTTATATACCGAAGAATTCGGACAACTGCATCCCAATGAAATATCAAGTCTAGTCACTATAAGTTAATTCAACTTGCCAACCAGCCGCCTATATCTTGCAGGATCGCTAAGAAGCTCCCCGTGTCCTAGTAGAATTTTGGCATTTGGATCCATATAAGTGTCAATGTATCTACAACCCATCATTCCTGTCTCCTCAAGAATGTCTAAGACATACTTCCGTTTTGAAATAACAATCTATGTTGCTCGGACTCTCTAAAAGTGATGCCGCACCTGTGTCGGATCCTCAAAAAATGTACTAAATTTGGACGATCCGACACGCACCCAACAATATTTTTGAAGAGTCCGAGTAACATAGATAACAATACATGAGCTAGACTGAGCAACCTCAATACCTAGAAAATACTTCAGTCTGCCCAGATCATTAGTTTGGAAGTGTTGAAAAAGATGTTGCTTCAAACTAGTGATACCATCCTGATCATTGCCGGTAATAACGATATTATCAACATAAACCACTAAATAAATACACAAATTTGAAGTAGAATGTCTATAAAACACAGAGTGATAAGCTTCACTACGAGTCATGCCTAACTCCTGAATAACTGTATTGAATTTACCAAACCAGGCTCGAGGAGGCTGTTTTAAGCCATAGAGTGACCGACGCAATTGACATAGAAGGCCACTAGACCCCCTGAGCAACAAAATCAGGTAGTTGCTCCATATAAACTTCATCCTCATGATCACCGTGAAGAAAATGTCCTTAATGTCCAACTGATAGAGGCCAATGGCGAACAACAACCATGGATAGAAAGAGACGGACTGATGCTATTTTAGCAACATGAGAGAAAGTATCACTGTAATCAAGCCCTAATATCTGAGTGTACTCTTTGGCAACAAGGTGGGCCTTAAGCCGATCAATCTGACCATCCGGACCAACTTTGACTGCATAGACCCAAGGACAACCAACAGTAGATCTGCCTAAAGGAAGAGGAACAAGCTCCCAAATATTACTCGCATGTAAAGCAGACATCTCATCAATCATAGCCTGTCGCCATCCAGGATGAGACAATGCTTCACTTGTAGACTTAGGGATGGAAATAGAGGACAAAAAAGATACAAAAACACAATGGGGTGATGACAGACGATGATAACTCAAACCGACATAATGCGGATTAGGATTTAGTGCGGACCGTATACCTTTCCGAAGTGCAATCGGTGGGCTAGAGGAGACAAGTCCGCAGTAGGAGCAGGGTCAGGTGCAAGACGTGAATCAGTTGGGCGTGATGCTGGGCGCGGACGACGATGATAAGTCAAAAGTGGTATTCTTGTGGCTGGGGATCTAGGAGGAGCAACACTGGATTCCTCAACGGTTGGTATAGGTAAGACTTTTGTGGCTGAGGATGTAGGAGGAGCTATGGTAAACTCCTCAAGAGTTGGTATAGGTAAGACCTCAGATGTATCAAGGTGGTCAGAAGAGGTAAAGTAAGGTCTAGACTCAAAAAATGTGACATTAGTTGACATAAGGTACCTACGAAGATCAAGTGAGTAGCAACGATATCCCTTTTGAACTCGAAGAATACCGTAGGAAAACACACTTGAGAGCACGAGGAGCTAACTTATCTTTCTCGGGAGCGAAGTTATGAACGAAACATATGCTCCCAAAAACACGAGGGGGAGGAGAGTATAAGGATGACTGAGGAAACAATATTGAATGAGGAATCTAATTCTGGATGGAAGATGAAGGCATCTGATTAATCAAATAACAAGCCGTGAGAACTGCATTGGCCCAGAACACGCAACGGAACATGAGACTCAATGAGAAGTGTGCGAGCAATTTCAATCAGGTGCCTATTCTTTCTCTCTGCTATTCCATTCTGCTGAGGGGTATACAGATAAGAAGTTTGATGAATAATTTCCTGAGAAGTCATAAATTGTTAAAATCCTTAGATAAGTATTCTAAGGCATTATCACTGCGAAAGATGCGAATAGAAACACCAAACTGATTTTTTATTTCAGCACAAAAACTTTGGAATATAGAAAACAACTCAGAACGATCTTTCATTAGGAAAATTCAAGTACATCTTGAGTAACCATCAATGAAACTAACAAAATAACGATATCCTAAGGTTGAACTGACTCTACTAGGACTCCATATATCAGAATGAACTAAAGAAAAAACCGACTCCGCACGACTCTCGACACTACGCGGAAAAGTGGCTCGGGTATGTTCCCAAGTTGACATGATTCACAATCTAATATAGACAAACTAGGGTCTAGGCACCATCTTCTGAAGCTTGGATAAAGTCGTATGTCCTAAACATGTGTGAATTAGGTCTGAAGAATCTGTAACTGGACATGCAGTTGAGGGATTGAGTAAGTCAAGGTAGTAAACGCCTTGTGAATCACGCCCTGTGCCAATCGTCCGCCCCGTAGTGCGGTCCTGCATAATAAATGAGTCATCAATAAAATATATACCACAATGGAGGGCACGAGTCAACCGACTAACAGATGCTAGATTAAAAAGACAGCCAGGGACATAAATAAGGGATTAGCTTGGCCAACTCATTTTGCTTTTGTTTTGACTCCATTGGCTAAAGTAA
The DNA here is from genome assembly GCF_000390325.3 of Nicotiana tomentosiformis. Classification (NCBI taxonomy): domain Eukaryota; kingdom Viridiplantae; phylum Streptophyta; class Magnoliopsida; order Solanales; family Solanaceae; genus Nicotiana; species Nicotiana tomentosiformis. The sequence goes on along the minus strand of NC_090819.1, from coordinate 88,482,063 downwards.
CATTGGGAAGAGGCTGTGAATAAACAATATTTGACAAAAGTGACCTATTATCAGAGATATGGTCAGAGGTGTCCGAGTCCATGATCCACGGTCCAAGAGTAGTAGATTGAAAAACACAAGCAAAGGAATTACCAGCACCAGAAGTATTAGTCTGAGCAACAGAGGCTACTTGTGGAGATGTCTGCTTACTTGTTCGATACGGAAGGACTCATTATATTCCCCTTCAGATAAAGAAAACCTTTGGTTACCTGCACTTTTGGTTTGAGCAACATCGGCATTTTTAGGTGGCCGACCAATCAAACAGTAACACACCTCATGAGTATGACCAAGCTTATTACAATAAGAACACTTGGGTCGAGACCTTCCAAAACGACCACCTCCTCGTCTATTCTACATAGTCCGAGATGCCAGATTTTTCATTATCTGGGATGCGAGAACAGAGGAGTCAACTATTTGTGAGGAGATTACTGTGTGACTGGGCGCTACAACAAGGTGAAGTAATCGAGAGAATGGACAGTTGGACTAGCCAAAATCTGGTCACGTACTGAATCAAGGTCATTAAGAAGTCCAGTGAGTGTAAGAACTAGAAACATCTTCTGTCGTTGTTCTTGTTGCTTTTCAACACTAGCAGAAACTGGCATCAACTTCTCAAATACTTCATCAATGTTAAATGATCAATGTTGTATTTAACTTCATCAAATGCTTGTTTGTTTCCGCTTCCCCGCCCACTTTTTCTTTATATGCTATTTCTCCTTTTTTTGTTGTTAATGTTGGTTTTATGACATTGTTTGTCATTTTGATTTGGCTTGACTTCTTTTTGCAGATAAAAATCAGTGTCATCTAAAGTAGGAATGTATTTTAAGTTTGTTTATCAATATACAACGCCGTATTAACTTGTAAATAAATTAAGATTTCCAAAGTCTCAATAAATTGGTCTGCTGATTTTTGGTAAAATTGAGCTTGTTTTTCAATGTACAGCGAATATGTAAATAAATTAAGATTTCCAATGTCCGCAATGAATTGGTCAGCTGGTATCTGGTAAAATTGATTGCTGTTCTGTACTTGTCTGCAGTTTGATAGCTTCCAACTTCAATTTTATACCGGTTCAGTTAATTGACGACTCTTTTATATCTTGTACCGAAGAAATGTTTACAATTTGAGCATCAAAGTGTTCAGATAAACTACAATTTTCTAAAATTTTCTTCATGTTTTACTGGCATCCTTAGGTCATCCATGATGTAGATCGCCAGAAGGTTCCTGTGCGTTTTATTATTACAAGTGCTGGATTAGTAGGATCTGATGGTCCTACACAATGTGGGGCATTTGATATAGCATTTATGTCCTGTTTGCCAAACATGATTGTGATGGCTCCCTCTGATGAAGTTGAGCTTTCTCATATGGTTGCAACTGCCGCCCTTATTGATGACAGGCCAGTTTGCTTCCGCTACCCTCGCGGTGCCCTTTCAGTAATGGACCATTCCTCTGGTAGTGGAATTCCCATTGAGGTAATGTTTCGGCAAAGACATCTAGAAAATTTCTGACTCAGTTCATGACAATAGTAACTCAATAGTTTAGAACGCGTTTGGTTTGAATTGTTATCCATATATTACTTTAAGGTATGTGATATATTTAAGTCCTTTATCCAACAATCACTTGTTTGGATAACGTGATCAGTCTACATAAGACAATCAAACAAGCCCTTTGTATTTGAATTTAATTAGTTAGAGGTTTAGTCCACTTTGCTTGAACATTGCATTTATACGCTTCCTATTTGGTGGTCGAGGAGCAGGTTGGCAAAGGGAGAATACTTACAGAGGGTAAAGATATTGCTTTACTTGGCTATGGTTCCATGGTACAAAATTGTCTTAGAGCTCAATCTCTTCTTTCGAAGCTTGGTGTTGAAGTGACTGTCGCTGATGCAAGATTCTGTAAGCCCCTTGACATAAAGCTTCTCAGACACTTATGCAAGAACCATTCCTTTCTAGTTACGGTGGAGGAAGGCTCTATAGGAGGATTTGCTTCACATGTAGCACAGTTCATCTCACTTGATGGGCAGCTTGATGCAGGAATTAAGGTAAAATTTTATATCGTTTTTGAATCATTTTCTTCGATGGAAAGTTGGAAACATCAGACACATTTCCACAGTGGAAGAAGGATCTGTTTTCCAGTAACTCTTCTGACTCGTGTCTTACTAATATTTCATGGAATGCTAAGAATCCAGCCTAAACTTCTTTCTGTTCTTAGTGGCGGCCAATCACTTTGCCGGACAACTACATTGAGCAAGCATCACCAACAGAGCAGCTTGCTGTTGCAGGGTTGAGCGGAAATCACATAGCTGCAACTGCATTGAGTCTGCTTGGCCGTAATCGTGAAGCTCTTCTCTTGATGTGTTAAATTGTATTCCTTTGTTGTTGTAAAGTGTAAATATCTAAGGCGCTCTCATACCATCTTATGAAGTTTAGAAGGAAAAATACAGAATGTAGAAGGGGAAAAAGAAAAATATAAACAGAACATGAAAAAGTTTTGTGACAAGAAAAAAACAGTCTCTATTTCTGAAAATGGATGCAACAATGTGCCATAGAAAGAAAATGTGACCCCTTTTCCTCCTAGCTCCAACACCCCTCATCTCTTGAAGTTTTATTGACAAATCACTAGCTATTTAAAGAGGTATAATTTGCTGGTATTCCTGTAATGCCAAGTAGAGATGGAAAACAGAAGAAAAGAAAATTGATGAAGCTACTGCCTGTACAAGTGAAGTGATGAAAGCTAATACATGTGAAGAATTTTTGTAACTAAAAATTTCCAAAGTGTCATAATTCTGGTAAATATTAGAGCTGTCAAAATGAGCTTTGCTCATAAGGTTACTACAACCCAAACCTGCTAGCTTTACGGAGACATTTTCCATCGGCGGAGAAAATAAAGGGAAAGTACCCGCTGTGTTCATTTATAAGTAGCTTATTACAAAAATTGGCAAATTCATGAAATATTACTAAAGCCAATTAGCTATTTGTAGCAAAAAAAATATCAAATTTTTGCTTTCTTTTGAGTGGATGTTATTAGAATAAATTGGGTACATCTTGAGTAGTTTGAATCTCAGTTTTGGGATGATTTTGTGTAGTTTTGAGGTAGTTTGAATTGAAAATTCGAAGTAGAAGATGAACATGAAAAAAATGATATGTGTATCATTTGTGTATCACATATGTATCAAATGTGTATCACATGTATACATGTGTGTGTGATACATGTTTGATACATCTGTCGCAGAAGAATTTTTTGAACTCGATTTTAACTATGAATTTTTATACCAAATCAGTCCAAATCACCTCCAATTTTCCTCAAATTTGTATATTGAATCATCTATATATTTTCAATGAATTTCAACCATACGCATTGAAAAGGTCATTTTTGCTTAGATTTTTGGAATCTTGTATTTTTTTTAAAATATTTTATCACCTTGTTTGCTTCCTCATCCATGAAATTTCCTTTCCGTCTTGCATCTAATGTTGTTGAATGTTGATCACACTTAAAAATATGGAAGGAGATCTTTGCGTGTGATTCTCGGAGAGAAAGAACCGCAAGTCTATGATTAATGGCTAGAGTTTGAAAAATTAGGATTTATTTGGGACATTTTTATAAGATACCCGAAAATAAATAACTTCCCTCTCTAATGAACACAAGGCATTTTTCTTAGTAATTACTTTCAATGCTTAATTTTATATTACTTACTCGAATTAACATATAAACATTATAACTAATATTTAATATTCAAAAATTTCATCAAACACTCTGATATGTTGTAATTGTTATTGATCTTTAATATTTCTATTTATCAACCATACCAGAAAATACTTTTAAGAAAAATATTTTCATGAAAAATAACTTTTGTCATTCCAAAGTCCAAACATATCGAATTATCAAAGGTTCTTTTGCCCTTATTGGGCCTCTCTTGCTTTACAATCAACATTTTGTTCTATGAGCTATTTACTCATGCAACTTTATGATCTTTTTGTGTAAACTGCACATTCCATTTTTATGATTTCCTTTTTCCATTTTTCCCTTCTCATGTACTTAGGTGGAGATACTTTTTTCCTGTTAAACTTCTATAAATTAAAAAATTACCCCTAAAGTACATCCAGTACCTATACCCAAAATTTAATTTTTCAAACAGAAGTATCATCCAAATTACCATTCACAGAAAAAAGTGAGATTTCTATGTCTTACAATCTATTTATGTATATATGTAGTTATAAGAGGTAGGAAATAACGAAAGAAGTAGCTCAAATGAGAATTGAGGAAAACAATATGACATAAAAATATACTAGTAGAAAAGTAAACGAACATTACAACATTAACATAAAACAAAAGGACAAGATTCTTATTTTATTCTTTCAATTTATTCAAATGAATTTTGTTGGACAACTCTCTTTATTTGATTGACTCCATGTTTGCATATCTGAGACTGACTACTTCTCCTTGATTACTCACGTCACATGCATAAAAGCAAGGAATAGGCAACAGATTATTATAATTCCATGTCATGGTATGTTTTTCCTTACCTAATAAAGTAAGGCAAAATACATGACTGAAACTTTACGAGCTTATATTTACCCTCATATTCTTGTTTGAAGTAAAATAAATACCACATGAGATTATCAGTCTCACAATGTGAAGTGCATTATACACGCGCCATATCGAAAATTATTTAAATTCTGATTTGTCATTCTTTTCGTTATTTTTGTTTATTCATGATTTTTCATTTTCCTTACATATATTTTTATACACTAATTAATTAATCACTAAAATCAACAAACATGGATGTGGGGAAGAAAGAGAAGGAAAGGGGGGAGCAAAGGCATATTCAGAATTTCAAGAACATGGGTGCACCATGAGCGCCAGAAATTCGAGTTTTCGAGAGGGTGTCTAAGAGATGTATTTTTTATTTAGGAATTTTAAAAATCGAAACAAAGACTAAATAAGAGAAGGAAAAAAATAAAAAGAACATGTATAACCAATATAAAATAGGGAAAAAGAAACAAAAAGTGTATTTAATCAAAAAGGGCGGTAGAGCATGGGGATTTAACCCTATTTATCAATTAAAATATGATTTAAAGAAGAATGAGTATGGGATTGAACCCCTAATAAAAAGGCAGAAGGTGCACCTTCTTACTAATGCACTAAAGTATTCACTTGAATTGGGCTCACCTATATTAATTTAAGTATTTGAGCTAAAATTTACTAGTGTTATATATGATTTAGGGGAAGGAGAATGAGTTCACGTGAACCCGTCCCTTTCCCATGTACATCCGGCCTTGGGGAGGGCGCGGGGCAGAAGAAGGAGAAAGGGCTAGAGGCGTATCTTTTATTTTTATTGGATAACACATTTTATGCGCCTTTATTTGTTTTTCCTGTTTTTTTTGTCACGTCAACATTTGAGGTGGTATTTTGTTCACTTCAAAGTTCAAACAAGAATAGGGGACAAATAAATATCCGTATAGCTATAGTGTGTAACCAAAATTTTGAACAAGTTTAGAGAGGAGCGTATGTATTTTGCCAATAAAGTAATAAAACTAACCTACCACATGAAGGGTCAGAAACAACAAATCACATGCAGTAAGTGTACTTACTTCTTTTTCAAGTTCTAAGGATCAAATCATGACGTTCATGCATGAAGAAGCAAGATTTGGATAACCTTTTTAGTGTATCCTTTTTATTAATTCACTTTACTTTCTGTACCTTATTCACATTATTTCTAAAACTTTTTTTTTTTGCACTTCCCCATATTCTTTTATTGATCTTGAGCCTTGCAATATATCTTTCAAATCCTAATTTTCTGTTCATATGTTTAATTTGTTTTCGGAAAAAACAAAATCACCGGTCAGTATTTTTTACCTTAGACTAGGGCTGAATAATAGTTTTAGTTCACCTCCTCCTTGAAAAACAAATACGACTAAATATTTAGTGAAGGTAAAATAATATTGGAAAGAGCCAATATGTCATATAGTATAACTGATTAAAAATACCGTAACTAAAAAAAAGGTGAAATGAGTATCTGTATGCGTATTTGTGTAATCTCATTAACATCTTTAAAAGCACTTTTTGCACACAATATTAAAAATTGTGAGTTGATCTCTCACCTACACATTTACAACAACAACAATAACCTAGTATAATCCCACTAGTGGGGTCTGGGGAGGATAGTGTGTACGCACACCTTACCCCTGCCCTGGGGTAGAGAGACTGTTTCCGATAGACTCTCGATCCCCTCCCTCCAAGAACTCCCCACCTTTCTCTTGGCGTGACTCGAATTCACAACCTCTTGATTGGAAGTGGAGGATGCTCACCACTAGAGCAACCCACGCGTGAATGTTTGAATATAGTAAAACACGCGTGAGTTTAAAAGAGATGTAGGAGAATGTTTGGTCTGTGAGAGACACAAAGATGGTTCATGTGATCGAACATTTCCTTGTCCAAGCTATATTCTTTCTGTATTTGTTTTTAGTTCATTTACTATGAAATAAAAATAAAGTTTAAATAGGTCGTGTTTTTACCATGACTAACAATTTTCTTGTCTTCTGCTCCTTGGAGTTAGCTCTTCTTTCTCAGCCTTTCATGAATATAATTTACACTACAATTAATATTGGGAGAGATTTAATTTTCAGCGAATTCTTTTCCTAATCTACGGCTTAAATAGTAATTTTAGACTAGTAAATGTTTACCCGTATTCGGTGTTCATAATTTAACCAAGCACCTAGATAAAAATAAAAAGCTAGTGATACTACTTAATTATGCATTATGAAATGATAAATGTGTGCATTTTATATTCGCTGTTTAGTGTAAACACCGAGTGCAAATAATATTTTAATATTTTAGCCTTGGGGCTTAACTACCTATTTTATCGCTACCATGTTAATTACTTGTTTCAAATACAAAACGAGAGACTAATAACTGGTATGGGAGGTGTACGTCACTAGTTGTGGTTATTTTAATACTACTAGTACTATCATTAGTAAAGAGACAATGACAAACAATCTCTTTGAAAGGAATTTTGAATTTTTTTCCTTTGGAGGAAACTAATAAATTCATTTGGTAATATCTCAATGAAAGAAGTTAAATCCACATTGTATGTCCGAATGAGTACAACTTCTTGATTTCATCCTAGTTCATGAACGTCTCCTCTTATGCAAACATACATCATTATATCTCAATGAAACTAAGCTATTTACATTTTAATTATTTCCCATTCCGAGGAAAACATTGAATGTTCATGCATGAACCTCTTTATAAAGTCCTCAAATTAGATAAAGTACCAAAAGCAACAATCACGAAATCTAAATTAATTATAGGAGTATCGATCATTATTAAATGTAGTAACTGTTAGGTGCTTAGATAAGGGAACTAGCTAGTTAGCTGATTTTTACCACAAGGCAAGTATTATTATTCTTCATCTATGGTTGTTTGGTGCAGCCAAAAAGGAAAGTAAATAAACACCTAAATATTCTTTCTTTCTTTCCTGTTTGGTAGAGATTGAAAATGTTATAATCAAACAAACATCTCTTCTTATAACTTCCTTTCTTTTATCACGAAAGTTCCATAACTCCCGCGATTCACAAAAACATCAAAACATAGAATATTGTTTTTCTCGAAGTGATCAAGAGGCGTTATTTCTCAAGATCAACTTAAAATGCAACCGGATGCTTCTTGATAATCAAATACTTTAAAAAGAATATTCGCTACTTTCATGGAGATCAAATACATCAACGGAGATCCGCATCATTCTATGTTCGAGAAATACGTTGATCCAGTCCCAAATCACGGAGAATAATCTAGAGAAAGAATCAAGAAAACGAACAAAATTGTATCCAAAAAGATTCATAAATAAAATTACTTTAACTCAAAAAATAAAACACTCCCTTCCTTTTGATTTTCGAGTTTAATTAATATCTATCATCGTTATAAAAGAATTTTGAATATATTATCAGGTCACTTTACCTGTTGTAGTAGATTGTATGTAAATAAATTATAAATCTCACTTTTTAATGGCGAGTTGCGTCCAGTATGTAGATATCTTTTGAGTAACATAATAGTATAAGAAATGTTGTGTATGTAAGTTAACTTCCTAATAGGTTAATGCCCCTTAGCCTTTACTCCTATTTACTTTCTCACACCAACCTTCCAAAACAAACTGATAATCTCCATTCGATCTTCTCTGCCTAGGCGAACCATTATTTTGGTTATCTTGTTAGGTCTATTGCCTAGGTTGACTTCAATAATATGACCCTAAATTGGCGGACGAGGCGAACTCTCCATAATTAGTTGTAGTCAGTTGTTGTGCTGAATCATAGTGCCCCTCGATTCGATAATGTTAGCTACTAGTAATATCTGGGCTGTCCCTTATTATCGCTCTTTAGTTAGCGTGTCTGACATATATGTACAAGGTCATAGCCCCTTCTTATTATAAGGACTAATTCAAACACGAAATTCCATAACAGAACATATATACTATATATTCATTGGTTTACGACTCACAACCTATACTATTCAAAGGATTACTATTCAAAGGATGCACATTAATTGAAAGGTATCCTGTCATTATGGAAAGGGCAAATGTCCAAATATGCTCATGTACTATGCGAAATTGAGCACATTTGCCATTCGTTAATACTTTAGCTCAAATATGCCATTACCGTCACATAATTGGTCCATATATGCCCTTATAGTTACACAGTTGGCCCATATATGTCATTTTCGAGACAGAATTCACCCAAACTAATCAGCTCTTTCGTTAATTGTATTAAAGTGTATTACAAACACTATTTTCTTTTTATTAGTATTTTTTTCCTTTACCTTTCTCTTTTCTTTCTTCTTCTTTTTTTTTTTTCCTTTTTCTTTCTCCCTTATCTGTTTCCTTCATTAGTGATGTCTTCTCTATTTTCGTCACCAATTTCACTTGACAAAACTCATGAATTCTAATTATTAAGAAAAATCTCCCGCAAGGTAATCAAGTTTCAATTTCACTGGCCCTCTAAATAAACGAAATTAAATTGTTCCAAAAATTATGGTTTAAACTTTAAAATAATAAAAACATCTCAACCTTTAGCAATACTCAAAAGATCAGAATATTTAAATTATTTTCAGAAAATAATTTAATGATTAAAAGCCTAGAGTTCAAGTTGTAGTGTTATAAATTTGCGTCGTTAGCCTTTTTCCATCTTTTTTCAGCTGGATATTTTCTATTTTTTTATTAAATATGTAAATTATGGGTGTATATGGAACGGGTTGGTTCGGGTTTTATCAAAACCAAACCAAACCAATTATATCGGTTTGGATTGTTTAGTTTTGTTGGATTTTTTGGATTTTTTGTTACATAAATATTATTTCAATCTACTTTGTTATATTTTTTAGAACTTAATATATGTTCAGTAAAAATTAAAAAATTGACAAACATATGATCTATAAAAATATTCTTATGGGAGAATTTTCTTAGTAATTAGAATTCATGAGTTTTGTCAAGTATAATTGGTGACGAAAATAGAGAAGACATCAGTAATGGAGGAAATCGGATAAGGGAGAAAGAAAAAGTTTTTAAAAAAAAGAGAAGAAAAGAAAAAAGAAGAAAGAAAAGAGAAAGGTTTTTGAAAAAAAAGTATTAATAAAAAGGAAATAGTATTTGTAATACACTTTAATATAATTAACAAAAGTGCTAATTAGTTTGGGTGGATTTCGTTTCGAAAAGGGCATATATGGGCCAACTGTGTAACTCTAAGGGCATATATGGACCAAATATGTGACGGTAAGGCCATATTTGAGCTAAAGTATTAACGAATGGCAAATGTGCTCAATTTCGTATAGTACAATGGCATATTTGGACCTTTTCCGTTATGAAAATTAACTTTTATCCTCGAGGTTCTTTCTACATACCTAACATCATAACTTCGCAAATACACTTCATTCGTGATTGAAAGGAAAATGTTTGCAAAACATGCATGTAGCTCCTATAGATTTTATATTGAATGTGAGAACAAATTCCCGTTAGTACGTAACTGAAAAGATTGAAAAATTGCATATAATATAAAGCTATAAGATTAATAGAGTGCGGCTTTTTGAAGAAAACTATGCGGGTTTAGCTCAAAATAGATAATATCACACTTCGTTAAAGAGTATATTTGGACCAATTTAGTCCAACACTTTTACCGAATAAATACCTTTTTACAATTAATAATATAAAAAAAGTGTAGTGATTAGGTATATAAGGGAAAAAGGTTTTGCAAATTCCTCTTATCCTTTTTCTTATTGCATATTCTTAGATAATCCAAACCAAGGAGGGCTAATCCATCCATGGGATTAAGAGAACAAAATAGAAGAATCAATACAACCAACAAGTTCAGTAAACTCATTTCATGTTTTTCCTTTTTCTGTTGTTTTCTTATTGTCACAAGAAATGAGTCACGTAGGAATGTTTCTTGAAAAACTTTATTTTGTACTTTATACAACTCACAATGAAGTTTTTTTTTTGTTTCACAAGTTGGTGGTCCCGATTTTTTTACACTTTCGAGTCGGCAAAATTTTGGGTCCACTAACTTGTGAAACAAAAAAAAAGTCTCATACAATTAGTGTTAATCGTGCGATGCACAACTTTATAGGAGTAGTTATTGTTTACACTCAAAATCGGATAACAATTGAATTTATTAACGGTTTAAAGAATATGCGGATTAACTTCATACAAAGCGATAAGTTATATTGCAATTGAAATAAATAACAATAAATTAACTTCAAACCACATGATTGGATGATTTCAGAACAGGGAAGCAAGAGTTGAATGCACTTTTATTGAGAAAGATACCAAAGGATAAGAATCAATAGCAATGTATTGCTTATGAGTATATCTTACCATGTCCTTCATGAATTATGAGGCCCCCTTTATATATTAGGGGAACCTACCTTTAAGGTATTATTCTATTATTCCATAAAAGGTAAAAAAAAAAAAAGTTCTTGATTTGATGACCGTTGGTCCCTTTTTCGGTATGTTCTGTGATTTTCGCCATAATACCCGGTTAGTTACGGGAATTTCGGACCCCTGTCGGATAAGCTGGCAATATATTCCTCGAGACCATTATAACCAGGACCGATTATGACCTCGATAAGCTCGAGGGAAAGTCTGGTAGTTTCGATGGCTAGTTCGGTAAGGCAGGATCCGATCTTTGAATTTTATCACCATCTTTCGATCCCAAATTGTCGTGTTGGGTGCTCGGTCAAATCCTGAGTTCAATTTTACCCGTATACAGATAGTCCCCTCATTTTTTCGGAGAGTAGATGACGAGAAACGATATGAGCCTCTTATTCTCGACGAAACCATGACGTAAGTGATAAGAATAGTTGAAACATCCCGTCGGTCCAGTTTTCAAGGCATTAAAAGCGTGTCAGTTAATGGTCGGCCACTTCAGGACACAAACCGCCGTTTGAGAAAGTTATAAATACCCTTTCACCCATTCATTTAAAACTTTTGCATTCAAATTTTTATTTTTGTGCTTTAAGAAGACTTCATCATTCTCATTTCCTGGTTTTCTGAAAGCTTACATAAGTTGGTTGCTAATCACACCTCCTCTTTTATCAGCACTTTCTTTTCTCATCTATTTAGTAGCAATGACAAAGACTTCAAAATCCGTTCCTCAAAAAGAAAGCCCCTCTTCTTTACGACCATCTGTTGAGGAAAACGTTTCGTCTATTGCTGCTGAGGAACCGACGCCGAAACCCCCTCTAAAACTGTTCATACCTACGGGGTGCCCAACCGGTGCTGATTTTAAGGTCGAGAAAACCTATTCGGTGTCGGGTCAGTGTGAGCTGATCTCGAGATATATCTGCTCGGTCACCGAGGATGTCCTCTCCAAGGTCAAGGAAGATAGTAACTAGGCTGGCAAGCATGTGGTAGTACCCAAGCTCGAGGAAGCCATTACCACCTACGTGGAGGGTTTTTTGAGTGTTTATACTTATCCCTTCACGTTGGGACCCTTGGACCCTGTCATCATCGCCTTCTGTAAGAGGTACGAGGTGACCCTTGGTCAAATTCACCCCTCGTTTTGGAGGATACTAATTCTCCTCCGCTTTTTTCATAAGCAAGATCAAGGGGTGTCCCTTCACCATCGATCATCTAATGCATTTATATTGTCCCCGACTTTACTGAGGGGGATTAATCAAGCTTGAACATCAGGCTAGTAAGGCCCAATTCTCGAGCATCGACGAGGATTGGGACCGAGGCTGGTTGGGCCAATTTGTTATAATGAAGACCTCAGATTTAATTCCAGCCGAGGATATGCCATTTCCTGAAAAATGGAACATGAAACATAAGTATAACCTTACCTTTAAGATTTCTTTTATCGCTTTTCCTTTTCCTCCCTTCTCATCGATATCTTGTGATGGAACAGTTGTTTCTCGGATGCCGGATGCAGTTCCTCGACTCAAGGAGTGGGTTGAGGGTATCTCAACACAGAGATCTTACTCCGAGCGCTCATGGCGTGAGCTTTCGAAGGGTCGTTGGGAGGCCCGTTCTCATGGTGAGATTTTTTTTCTTTAGGTTACGTTAGATCTTACTTTCACATCGTCGATTTCTAACTTGTCTTATTTTTCTTTTGCAGGTTTACCGAAAGATGTTGAAATGAGGGTCCGGTGATGATGACATTTTCACCGAGCCTCTTGCTCCTTAGCAGGATAAAGAGAAGAAAAGAAGAAAATCTCTGAGCTCCCCGAGCTCGGAGTAGATAAAATCGAAGAGGCGGCTGGTGCGCACATTCAAAGAAAGTACCAGCGCCCGAAAACTCCCATCGGACTCGCTCCACCAGTTGAGGGATGAGTCCAAAGAAGAAGAAGAGAACTCTGTATTGGTGACCCGCATGAGAAGCAGTACCGAACTGCCTCGAACCAGGGGGGCGATGAAGAGGTAGTGGCTGAGGTCTCCAAACTAGGGAGGGTCGAGGCCGTTTTTCCCCCGAGCCGGTAAGGTTGATAAAGAGACTGTGGCCGGTATTCCTCGGGCAGAAGACAATATACTTAAGGATGCACTTGGGGTAATAGATTTCTCCGAGTCGCCTTCATTTACTGATTCTATGATAAACGAGGCTCAGACGCTGAAAGGTCACCTCAGCGAAGGGCCCCAAGGAGCAGCATATTCTTTTAACAACTTCTTCAATGGCTTGAATTCTACAGCCTCGGAGGACATCACTTGGTTGGGTGACTTACCGATACCAAAGAAGATACCGTCTCGGAGAGCTGACGGGTCTTCTTCAAGTTCGAAATTAGTAGACCGATTCCCAGATCCGAGTGCAGATTCTACCCGGAAGCGGTCAATTGTTATGTCCATTCAAAAGGATGCCCGGGTTCTCTCCACCCCCGTGGGGATTGCCAATTATCTTCGGTGCCTGGTGACCGAAGAGGATCAAGCCAAGATGAACGAGGTGGAAGCGCCCTGCCTGTTCAACGAATTTCAACAGGCGTTAAATCGGGTAACTTCGAATACTCCTCTATTATGTACTTAGGTTAAGTCGTAAACAATCATAACATTTTTCTTTGTGCTTTCAGGCCTCAGTGCTTCATCACGAGACCTTTCTCTGATATCGGAAGGAACTAAAATATCACGAGGTCGAGACTCGGGAGCTTACTGAGAAGAGGGATACTTACAAGCTTCTTAGTGAGAACTCCAGGTTGATCTAGAAGCGGTTCGGAAGGGGGCACGCCAACCTGGTCGAGCAGGTAAGAATAGTTTTTGAAGTTAGTGACGATGAGTCAGACACAGTGGCTAACAATCCGAACCCGCAGCTTTAAAAGAAACTTGACCAGATCGAGCAGCTCCAGGTGTAGGTGGATACGGTCAAAGCTGAGGCCGAATAATGGAAGTAAAACATGGATCACCTGGACTCGGAGAAGTAGACTGTCCGGGCACAGTTGGCTTCGGCTGGGGTCCAGCTTCAAGCTGCAAAGTAAAAAACCTCGATACAGGCCAAAAATATCGAGAAGCTCCAGTCTCAGCTGAACTTGGCTGTCTCCGGTCAAGAAAATCTGGCCAAGGAGCTTGAGGCGGCCAAGTCAGAGGTCGTCGTGGTCAAGTCCGAAGCTACTGAAATGGTGGCCCAGTACGAGGCTGATACCGAAGCTGCTCAAGATCAATCAAAAAATATAGCCGAGCATATGAAGTGGCAATCTCGAAGGCAGGCCCTTGATGAAGTTCACGCTCGGGGTTTTGACTTATCGGCCGAGATCAAGGATGCCAAGGTGCTCGAAGTCGAGGCCAGGAAGCTGTCCTATCCCGAGGAGGAGGATTCCGAGGACTCAAGGGGGTCCGAGGATGGAGAAGAACCCGGGAATTCCGGTGACGAGGCGGACTCCGGCGAAGATCAGGCGGCTTCTATTTGATTTTGTTTCTTTTTGTACTAGTATTTTGTGCCGAGGCTGCTCGGCCTTTATAAAGACAACACTTCGTAAATATAAATTCTCTATTTTTGATAATTTCTCGAATTCTTTCTTTGCTTTTCATTTTGAGGTTTTGCAAAAGATTGAAATGCCTTAGCATTAAATAGTCATGTTCGAATAGACTTTGCCTTCAATTTTATTATCTCCAGGGCATCGTAGGAAATGGTATGTCCGGGAACTCTTCCCGAATACTCATATTTTTTAGAATGTGACTCATCGAGAGTGAGTTTTGCTCAGGTTCTCGTAAGCTTTTGTAACCTTGGGTTTTGTTAACCTGGAAACGGCCTTAGCCTTTAGTTCGGGCAATGCCAAATAAGCTTCATGACCTTGGGTTTTGTTAACCCAGAATGACCTTAGCCTTTTAGTTCGGACAATGCCAATTAAGCTTCATGCCCTCGGGTTTTGTTAACCCGGAACGGCCTTAGCCTTTTAGTTTGGGAAATTCCAAATAAGCTTTATGCCCTCGGGTTTTGTTAACCCGGAACGACCTTAGCCTTTTAGTTCGGGCAATGCCAATTAAGCTTCATGCCCTCGAGTTTTGTTAACCCGGAACGACCTTAGCCTTTTAGTTCGAGCAATGCGAGATAAGCTTTATGCCCTCGGATTTTGTTAACCCGGAATGACCTTAGCCTTTTAGTTCGGGCAATGCCAAATAAGCTTCATGCCCTCAGGTTTTGTTAACCCGAAATAGCCTTAGCCTTTTAGTTCGGGATAAGCTTCATGCCCTCGAGTTTTGTTAACTCGGAATGGCCTTAGCCTTTTAGTTCGGGCAATATCAAATAAGCTTCATGCCCTCGGGTTTTGTTAACCCAGAATGTCCTTAGCCTTTTAGTTCAGGCAATGCCAAATAAGCTTCATGCCCTCGGGTTTTGTTAACCCAAAACGACCTTAGCCTTTTAGTTCGGGCAATGCCATATAAGCTTCATGCCCTCGGGTTTTGTTAACCGGGACCGGACTTAGCCTTTTAATTTAGCTAATGCCTTAAGTGGTAGTCCCCGAGTGATGTGGCTCTTGGGCTTGATGTCTTCGGGGAACCAAACGAAAAAATCTTTTGAAAGGACATGGACTTTTATCCAAAAGGCATAGACTTCCTTTTAATTTTGTGTGTAGTATACAAAGTTAAACTTGTATTTTGTGCCCGGGCTTGGGAGAACTATGTGGGCACGGTTCCATCGACCATTTGGACTTTACAAAAAATCTTAAATAAATCTTATTGAGCGAGCCTAGATTGTTCGAGCATAAGAATCAAAAATCATTCCCCCCGGATTATGCCCCCATTGTTCAGGGTTTGTCGTAGATAAGCCTCAAATATTGTTGACTGCGATTCTAAGTTAGCACGATTTCATTGTTGCCTCATTAAAAACCTTGCCGAAACCCCATTTGGGATAAAACCGGATCAAGGGGAAAAAGAGTGCAACACGTAATTTCAGGCCTAAAAATTTGTGTTGGGTACCTGCAAGTGTCAGTTAAAAATGTAGCTTAGTAAAATAATATGGTCGGGGTATTACCTTATCAATAATATTGCTTCAAGTGGGTTATGTTCCAATTATTCGGTAATTGTCCACCGTTCATTGTTCCGAGTTTGTATGACCCTTTTTTTTCGGCGATCTCAATAATCTAATACGGGCCTTCCCAGTTCGGCCCAAATTTTCCTTCGTTCGGGTTTCGGGTGCTCAGTATGACCTTTCTTAGTACCAATTTCCCGGTATTTAAGTGTCGAAGGTTGGCCCTTCGATTGTAATATCTTTCGATCCGCTGTTTTTGGACAGCCAGCCGAACAAGGGTGGCTTTGCGCCTTTCATCTAGTAGTTCCAGGCTACTCATAGCTTTGTCGTTCGATTCCTTTATTGCATATCGGAATATGATGCTTGGCTCTCCGACCTCAATCGATATTAAAGCTTCGGTACCGTAAACCAACGAGAACGGGGTGACCTCGGTACTAGACTTCGAAGTTGTACGATATGCTCAAAGGACTTCGGGCAGAATTTCTTTCCATTTTCCTTTGGCGTCGATTAACCTCTTTTTGAGGTTTTAGATTATAGTTTTATTGGTGGATTCTTCTTGTCGATTTCCACTAGGGTGGTAGGTAGTGCATAAGATCCCTTTGATCTTATGGTCTTCGAGAAACTTGCTTACTTTGCTGCCAATAAATTATTTTCCGTTGTAGCACACGATATCGGCTGGTATTCCGAACCGACATATGACGTGGTCCCAGATAAAATTGATGACTTCTTTTTCTTTGACCTTCTCATATGCGTGTGCTTCCACCCATTTAGAAAAATAGTCAGTCATAAACAGAAAAAATAGTCAGTCATAAACAAAATAAATTGGGCATTACCGGGTGCTCGTGGAAGCTGGCCAACGATGTCCATCCCTCATTTCATGAATGGCCATGGTGATAATATCGAATGTAGAAGTTCCCCGGCTCGATGAATCATCGGAGCATGCATTTGGCATTCATCACATCTTCGTATGAATTCATTCACATCTTTTTCCATGTCGACCCAGTAGTAACCGGTCCTTATTATTTTTCGGACCAGTGCTTCGGTACATGAATGCTTTTCGTAGGTGCCTTCGTGAATTTCCCTCAAAACGTATTCGGTATCTTCTGGTTCCAAACATATCATGATCATTCCATCGAACGTTCTTCTGACTAAGGTTCCATCCTCGGACAAACTAAATCAGGCTACCTTCGTACGTAGGGTCCTCGATTCCTTTGGATTCAAGGGCAAGTTTCCGATTTTCAGATATTCTATGTATTTGTTTCACCAATCCAATGTTAGGCTCATTGTGTTTATTTCAGCATGGCCCTCTTCGACTACCGATTTCATTAGTTGTACGACTTCCCCTGAATTGAGCTCATTGTCTTCCACCGACGACCCCAAATTAGCGAGGGCATCGGCCTCGTTATTTTTATCTCGAGGAACGTGTTGTAGAGTCCATTCCTTGAACCGGTGTAGTGTTGCCTGTAATTTATCCAGGTATCTCTGCATTCGTTCTTTTCTTACCTCGAAAGTCCTATTAACTTGGTTTACCACGAGTAGTGAATCGCACTTAGCTTCGATCACCTCCGCCCCCAAACTTTTAGCTAGTTCGAGACTTGCAATCATGGCCTCATATTCGGCCTCGTTGTTAGTCAATCTTATAGTTATAATAGACTGTCTAACTACATTACCTTTTTGGTTGTTTTAACACGATGCCAAATCCGGACCCCTTCGCGTTCGAGGCCCCATGTGTAAAGAGGGCCCAGACCCCCCCAAAGAAGTCCCTGAGTTTAATAATAACTCCCTTTCGACTTTGAGTACCAGTGTCGGCGTAAAATCGCCCACAAAGTTTACCAGAATTTGGAATTTAATGGCGGTTCAGGGCCGATATTCAATGTCATACTTGCTAACCTCAACGGTCCACTTGGCTAATCGTCCCGAGAGTTCGGGTTTATGCATTATATTTCTCAGTGGTTAAGTAGTCAAAACGCGTAAGGGGTGGCACTGAAAGTACGGTTTCAGCTTCCTAGAGGCGCTTAGCAAGGCAAGCGCCAATTTCTCTAGGTGAGGGTATCTAGTTTCAGCCTCACCGAAAGTTCTGCTAACACAGTAAATTGGGAATTACGTACCTTTTTATTTTCAGACCAGGACTCCACTTACCGCTATTTCCGAGACCGCCAAATATAGGTATAATTGTTCGTCTATCTTCTATGTGTGGAGCAGCGGTGGGCTCGATAGATATTGCTTGAGCTCTTCCAAGGCCCGTTGGTATTCTGGAGTCCATGAGAAGTCACTCTTTTTCTTCAATAATGAGAATAATCGGTGACTTTTATCGGAGGACCTCGAGATGAAACGCCCAGAGCGGCTATGCGCCCGGTCAGCCTTTGCACGACTTTTACGTTATTTACGATCATGATATCTTCGATGGCTTTGATCTTATCATGATTAATCTCGATTCCTCGGTTCGATACCATGAATCCGAGGAATTTACCCGGTCCAACTTCGAATGTACATTTCTCCGGGTTCAGCTTCATGTTGAATAGTTTCAATACGTTGAAGGTTTCCTGTAAGTGTTTTAAATGGTCCTCTGCTCGCAGGGACTTAACCAACATATCGTCAATGTAAACTTTTAGTGATTTTCCTATTTGTTCTTCGATCATCCGGTTTACTAGGCGTTGGTAAATGGTATCAGCATTTTTAAACCCGAATGGCATTACATCATAGCAGTATGTGCCGTATTTAGTGATAAAGGAGGTTTTTTCTTAATCATCCGGGTTCATTTGTATTTGCTTGTACCCGGAGTAGGCATCGAAAAAATTGAGGATCTCGTGGCCGGTCGTGGCATCGATCATGCGATCGATATTGGGCAATGGGAAGGAGTCCTTGGGATATGCTCTATTTAAATTCTTATAGTCTATACACATCCTTAATTTATCCCCTTTCTTGGGAACTACCACTATGTTTACTAACCAATTCGGGTATTTAACTTCCCGAATGGACCCTATTTTAAAGAGTTTAGATACCTCGTCCTTGATGAAGGCATGTTTGGCCTCGGACTGGGGCGTCCTCTTCTGCTTTGGCTGGGTGGAACTTTGGATCCAAACTTAGCTTGTGAGTGGTTATTTCCGGTGGTATCCCTGTCATATCGAGGTGGGACCAAGCAAAACAATCTTTGTTAGCTATAAGAAACTGAATGAGTTTTTTCCTGAGCTCGGGGTTTAACCCCGTGCCTAGGTATACCTTTCGATCGGGCAAGTGTTCGCTTAGTATTACTTGCTCCAATTCCTCGACCGTTGACTTTGTAGCATCAAAATCATCGGGGGTTATGAATGACCTAGGGACTCCGTAGGCATCACCCCCGTATATTCTATGTCTCTCCGATTATGTCGAGGTTGGTATCGGTGATTGCTATTTGGCCCCATCTTTGATCACCGGATCCATACCCTTGGATACCAAGAGAGTGGACATCGAGATCACCTCATCGACTGTGAATATTTTTCTTGCGGACGGTTGTTCTCCGTACACTGTTTTGGTTCCTTCGGGAATTTCAGCACCTGGTATAATGTCGAGGGCACTGCTCTCATGTTGTGAATCCATGGCCTCCCAAGCAAAGCATTGTATCTTATGTCCCCATAGATTACGTAGAACTTGGTTTCCTGAATGGTTCCGGTAACGTTTACCGGTAATGTTATTTCCCCTTTAGTGGTCTCACAGGCCATATTGAACTCGTTTAGGATTCAGACTGCAGGTACGATCTAACCTTGTAGGCCAAGTTGTTCCACGACCCTCGATCTGATGATGTTGGCCGAGCTACCTGGATCAATCAACACACGTTTAATTCGATATTTATTTATGAGTATAAATATTACCCGTGCATCATTGTGGGGATGTATGATCCCCTCTCCATCTTTGTCGTTGAACGACAAGGTCCCTTCCGGTAGGTAATATCGAGTCCATTTTTCCCTTGTGATAGAAAGTTTGGTGCGCTTCAACATCGGTCCCTGGGGAGTGTCGACCCCACTAATGATCATGTTTATGATGTGTTGAGGTTCTTCTGGTTCGGTTCGTTTATTCGAGTCTCTGTTCCTAAAATGGTTCTTGGCTCGATCATTTAGGAATTCTCGGAGATGCCCGTTGTTGAATAGCCGGGCTACCTCTTCTCTTAATTATCGACAGTCTTCCATTTTGTGACTGTGAGTGCCGTGATATTTGCATATAAGGTTAGGGCCTCTTTGAGCTGAATCGAATTGCAAAGGTCGAGGCCATTTGGTATCTTTTATGTGTCCGATGGCGGAAACGATAGCATAGGCATTGACGCCTAAATTATACTCTGATAGCCTCGGTGCTTCTTTAGTTCCGATGAGCCTGTCGAAGCTGTTTTTGCCCATGAGTCCTCGGTTGTTCTGCCCTCGGTCATTCCTTCTTTCATTTCTCATAGGATTTCGCTCGGATCCACTGCTTCTTCGGTCTCTATTGTACGGTTGATATCGATCCCGGTTTGATCTAGGATTGTGATCGGTGTCTCTCTTGACTCGGTCGGTGATCCTAACGGGGTGTACGGATCCCGAAGGGGTACCAAGTTGGTCATCCTCGACCCTGATTTTTGATTAATATCGATTATGGACGTCAGTCCAAGTGATGGCTGGATATTCTACCAAGTTCTATTTCAACTGTTGTGAAGCCAATGAGCTTCAAATGTTGAGTCCTTGGGTGAAAGCCTGCACGGCCCAATCGTCCGCGATCGGGGGCAAATCCATCTGTTCCATCTGAAATCGAGAAACGAACTCTCTAAACATCTCATTATCCCTATGCTTTACTTTGAAAAGATCTGACTTCCTGGTCTCGACCTTTATAGCACCGGCGTGTGCTTTTACGAAGGAATCTGCAAGCATAGCAAATGAGTCAACATAATTAGGAGGAAGATTGTGGTACCATACCATAGCTCATTTTGACAGGGTCTCTCTGAATGTTTTCAACAATACAGGCTCGATCTCATCATCATCCAAGTCGTTTCGTTTGATGGCGCATGTTTAAGAGGTTACATGCTCGTTTGGGTCGGTCGTTCCGTTGTACTTGGGGATTTAGGGCATGCAAAATTTTTTGGGCATCGGCTTCGGAGCCGCGCTCGTGTGAAAAGGCCTTTGAATAAATTTCTTGGAATCCAGGCCCTTCAATATTGAGGGTGCTCCTGGGATTTGATCGACCCTGGAATTGTAGGATTCCACCTTTTTATCATTGGCTTCGATTTTCTTTTCCCCTGTTTCGTCAATTCTTCGAGCATTTTCAGGATTTCGGTGTTAGTCCCCGATTCACTCTCGCTCATTTTTTTCGAGATTGGTTCGTTTCTACGGATGGCTTCCTGGGAGAGCTCGGGTTCATTCCAGCTCAGTGTTCGACTTTGGTTCTGCAACTGAGCTATCTCCGTCTGTTAAGCCTGTAGCTTTCGAAGATCATAGGCAGGTTGATTCCATCATTTTCGCCATTATGAGTGTTTTGGGCGATCGAATGCACTTCCCTGCGCATGCTGTTTTTGGAGTCGGTGGGCTGGTTTGTGTCGATGGCCATATGCGAACAAACGTCGATGGGAACCATCACCGGGAGTCTCCCAACATCGACCTGGGTTGCCTGGTTACCGAGCGCTGCATTGTTGTTCCTGCCATGGTGGCCGGATTTTGTGTCTATGTTTAGAGGGGCACACTATGGGTTTGACATTTCGATCATGACTGAAATCAGAAACACTTCAAAGAACAAGTGTAAAACGGGGTGTATTATGATGATTCGTATCAAATTGCCGCTATTATCCTTAGCCCCACGGTGGACGCCAAATTGTTTACCCTCAAAATCTGATAATAATTTAATTTATTAGTGATTTAAAGAATATGCGGATTAACTTGATACAAAGCAATAAATTAGATTGCAATTGAAATAAACAATAATAAATTAACTGCAAACCAGATGAATTGGATGATTTCAGAATAGGGAAGCAAGCCACCCTTGAGTTGAATGCACTTTTATTGACAAAGATACCAAAGGATAAGAATCAATAGTAATGTATTGCTTATGAATATATCTTACTATGTCCTTCATGAATTGTGAGGTCCCCTTTATATATTAGGGGAACCAACTTTAAGGTATTATTCTATTATTCCATAAAAGGTAAAAAAAAGGTCCTTGATTTGATGACCGTTGGTCCCTTTTTCGGTATGTTCCGTAATTTTCGCCGTAATGCCCGGTTAGTTACAGGAATTTCGGACCCCTGTCGGATAAGCTGGCAATATATTCCTTGAGACCGTTATAACCGAAATCGGTTATGACCTCGATAAACTCGAGGGCAAGTCTGGTGGTTCCGATGGCTAGTTCGGTAAGGTAGGATCCGATCTTCGGGATTTTATCACCATCTCTCGATCCCAAATTTTCATGTTGGGTGTTCGGTCAAATCCTGAGTTCGATTTTACCCTATACAATTATTAAGCGAACGAACTGAGGTAGAAGAAATATTTATTAAACAGAGTGTGATATACCAAACCAAAAAATTAGGCTTACTTTGACAATAATTTTAAATACAATTATTGAATATTCCGCATTACCAAAGAAAGATTGGCACTTTGGGGTTGTTTAGATGATATGAACTGTCCTTTACGTAGTTAAAAATGTAGATGATTTATCAGCTGCCCATTTTCAAGTCAAGTATGGTAGTTATATACAATTTTCAGGAATTGAATTACCATTTCTAGTGCATAAGTTCTGTGTAGTTGGATAGGGAGTAGGTTGTTATGCTTGGAGAGAATATAGTGAAGTTTGCATGCCTGGGGCTGACTGGCCAGGGTATGATGTTTTTTTATTGTTTTATAAATATTACTTTGTAAATAAAAGTCTTTACTTACTAAAAAATAGTAATATTCCGCAATTTCTAATTTGTAATTCAGACATCTCTTTTCTATTATGAGCCTTTAAGGGAAACAAAACAAAAAGAAGAACTAACTATCATTCTTTAGTCCCAATTTGTTTGACATATATCTTTTTAATTGGATCAAAACTTTCAGTAGTTAAAAGAAAAGACTTTTGACACATAAACAAAACTTGAATGAAATGTTCAAAACTAGCCTTGTAACCAAACAATTTGTGTTATACTCTCTACTTATTTTTTTATTCAGTATGAAGTATAGTGGAAGATAATTTTAACGTATTAAAATTAAATGCGATAATGTAATTTTTTTTTTACATTATTAGTTGATTTTGACTTGTTATGGAAGATTGTTTTCCATATTATAAGATTACTAATTAATGATTGTCTAAGGAATTACCGGCAATTACCTTTTTAAATATTTTTTTACACCTTTATTTCATAGAGTATATATATATATTTAATTATAGTCAAAAGTAGATGGATAAATTTAGATATTTTTTACAAAGTTTATCCCACGTGGAATCCACATATTTCATGATGGTTCTTTGCTTCACGATTTGAAGCTTATGGTACGGAATTTTAGTCCATTTAGTTAGTGGATTCTAAGTTAATAACTTATACACATTTAATATATTTTTTAAGATAAATACAGCGTTTCGACTAAAGTTGTTATATTCCAGCTATGTTAACGATTATGAATTACCTATAATATAGGATAAAAGTAAGATATTTTGTATAATAGAAAAGTAAATTTACACCATTTTCCCAAAAAAGAAAATAAGAAAGTGATGATGTAAAAGGGAAAAAAATTGCTCCATTATTTCCAAGTAGGACTGAACACACAGAACTAATTAAAAGAGGGCCTACACGAACCGCGCGCAGCCATGAACGTAAAACAGTATTAGTTTCAAACACAACACACAAAAAACAAAAAAAAGAACTTTTCCCTCTCCTCCGCCATTAGCGGTAGAGGAAAAAATAGGAGGCAGAGAAAGAGAGAAAATAGGAAGAGAAGTGACGGATATAGAGAGAGAGAAAGGAAAGGCCAGAGAGTTTTAATTACTTTATTTTCTTCCTCTTATATCCCATCCATTTATTATTAGACCCTTTCCATCTTCTTCTCCAGGCGGCATCTTTTGCCGCCGGAAAGAAAATATACAACAAAGAAACCAAAACACCATTCCCTTTTGTATCCAGCTTTGGTGCCCCGTTTCCCATTTTTCATTTTCTTTATTTTTTCTTCTCTCTTCCCTCTCCTGCATTACCTTTGATTTGGTACTATTCTTCTTCCCCTATGTTTCTTTATTTCCCGTTTGTGTAGTCTATATAACGAGCCGTATTCATAATTTAAATTTGACGCAGTAAACATTTAATGTTCTTAGCACTAAACTCATATATTCATGTACTTTCTAAAATTATGAGTTAAGAATGTAATATAATCAGTCAACCCTTTGTTCTAAAAGGTCACCCGGGGTTCGCGTGAACTCAATAGATTTTGTCCAAACTTTGTATCAGTATTAAGAAATTTGTGCATTCAATTATAGTTATATACTTATAAACTTGAGATAAATGTAAGAACCCATAAATTTAAAATCGTGGATCCGCGTGTACATTTGTTTTTTGTGGTGTGAACATGTGATTTGGTCTTTTTCATTAAGTAGTCATCTCCAAAATTCTCTCCCGAGTTTGAGGGGATTTCTCGCCGTTTGGACAACTTTTAAATAAAGTCTTTTAAAGAAGTGTGCAAATGGAAAAGTGTTTTGGTAAATGTGTGTTTTTGTTAGAGAGACTTGACTATTTTTGCGCGTCAAATTTGAAAACACTTCTTCGGAAAACAGAATTTCTAGAAAACACTTTAAAAACACGTTTTTTTTATATTTGAAAATATTTTCAAAAGACATATAAGGAACTAGAGGAAATACCATATATGATTTGTTCTGGGTCCATGGGGTGTAAAGATTTCTCATTTGTTATTCTTTAGGTATGTATTTTCCTGCTTTTCTGCAGCCACTGATCATTCATTGCATTTGCAGCCAAGTCTGATAAAGAATTAAGGGATTTAATAGCTTTCATTGCCGTAATTACTGGAGTATATGTTTTAACCTGTTAATTTTATGCAGTTTCACCTATGGAGAAACCGAGAACTCCCTTGAAGGGAGTCATTGATGATCTTAAAGGAAGGATAACATGCTACAAACGCGACTGGCTTGACTCATGTGGTACAGGCGTCAGGTATTTACAATATTTGTATCTTATGTTTGAGCTGAAAACTTACCCATTGGTGAAAATATTGGTTTTCTTGTGTAAATGAATTTTTAGGATACTGGCTCCAACAGCATACATTTTCTTTGCTTCTGCTCTTCCTGTGATTGCTTTCGGAGAACAATTGAGTAGAGAAACAGGTCCGTTGTGCTAATCTTTTCGCCTATTTCGCATATGCTATAATCATGTACTGTGCGTTGGATTAAATTGTTGGTATATTGATATTTTTTGCATATGACAGATGGAGCAATGAGTACAGTTGAAACTCTTGCTTCTACTGCTATCTGTGGAATCATTCACTCAATATTTGGTGGACAGCCTCTCTTGATTTTAGGAGTTGCAGAGCCGACGATTATCATGTATACCTACTTGTACAGTTTTGTGAAGGACAGACCAGACATGGGGCCAAAGCTGTTTGTCGCCTGGGCAGGATGGTATAGAATCTACTTTTTTCTCCAAAAAAGGATGTAACAAGAGTTTCATTGGTTTACCAGATACATAAATGTTACTAATTCATGTGTTTGACAGGGTTTGTGTCTGGACCGCGTTGATGTTGTTCCTTCTTGCTATATTCAATGCGTGCAATATCATACCTAGGTTTACGAGGCTCGCAGGGGAACTCTTTGGCATGTTAATCACGGTTCTTTTCCTCCAAGAGGCTATTAAGGTACTTATTCTTGTTTTCCTCTCTTTGGAGTATTCTGTTAGCTACTGTTATTAAATATAATGCAGAAGTAGGAAAAAAGAAACAAGAAAGACCACAAAGAATTATCATTTAAAACTAGAAGAAATCTTATACTGATACCTTTGTTCTTCGAGTCACAGGGAGTAGTGAGTGAATTTTCTATTCCGAAAGGGGAAAATCCGGAACTAGAGGAGTTCCACTTTCAATGGCTCTACACAAATGGGTTACTGGCAGTTATTTTCTCATTTGGGGTTCTTTTAACTTCTCTTAAAAGTAGAGGAGCTAGATCATGGCGTTATGGTACAGGTATGTGATTATATCTGCTTTATTGAAGGGTGGACTTGGAGGTCTTTTAAATTCAAACTTAGTCATTCATACATCAACTATTATGAACAGGTTGGATGCGAAGTTTTATTGCCGACTACGGGGTTCCCCTTATGGTTGTGTTGTGGACAGCAATGTCTTTTGGTGTTCCTGGAAAAATTCCCTCTGAAGTTCCTAGGAGGCTCTTTTGTCCTCTCCCTTGGGAGCCTAAATCATTATACCACTGGACTGTGATCAAGGTACTCTAAATTTCACTGTGATACCCTCATTCATCTAGGATGTTATGTCGCACTCCTCTTGGGTTCTGGACTGCCTCTATATACTGTTCGGAGCAATATCTTGCTCCTTTAGTTGAGGTCTCATAAAAGGGGATCTTGTAAAATAAACAGAAATATTGGTACTTATTATCAAAATCCACTGTTTTTATATATGTTCTTACATCGGATTGGCAAACATGACATTCTTCACCAAAAGGCTTTTGAAAGTGAGTCATACAGATTAGCTTGTGGCACATGAACTTTCTCTTATTGTAATTCAGAAGTCAGTATTATACAAGGCAAGATATTGTTAGGCACTTCTTTGTGTATTCTCTAAGAGAAACTTGCGAACCAAAATTACCGCAAAATTTTATATACTTTTATTAAGTTGTGAAAATTCCTATCCTGTCTAATTTAGTTTATGCACTGAATTGCAGGACATGGCAAGGGTCCCAGTGTTGTATATCTTTTCCGCCTTCATTCCAGCTCTTATGATAGCTGGTCTATACTTTTTTGATCACAGTGTTGCTGCACAAATGGCACAACAGAAGGAGTTCAATCTTAAAAACCCATCTGCTTACCATTACGATTTATTTTTGCTTGGAGTGATGGTATATATCTTCAGAACTCTTTCTATTTTAGAGATATAGGCTTAAATTCACTTATGCAGGTCTGTTACTCTGGTTCATTCTTCATCTTGAATTTGTGATTGCAGACGTTGATATGCGGATTACTTGGAATTCCCCCTTCAAATGGGGTACTTCCACAATCACCAATGCATACAAGAAGCCTCGCTGTACTTAAGAGACAGGTAGGTAATGCAATAATAAGTTCTATGCTTATTCTTTTCTGCATGATGAATAGTCCTACTAAGACTATTTGGTCCCTCATTTTCAGTTAATCCGAAAGAAAATGGTGAAAAGTGCAAAGGAAGGTATTAAGCAGAATGCCACAAAATCAGAGATATATGGGAAGATGCATGCCGTCTTCGTTGAGATGGATGCTACATCAAAGGTAAGTGCTGGAATAAGTGTTGCCAATTAAGAGTGCATAGGTCAATGTCCATATGAATTTTTTCATTTATAAGATATTTGTTTATTAAGTTTCAATATCTCCAACTAGTTTGGTATTGAGACAGTTGTTTTATAAGAAACTTGTTTATATTATGCAGCGCACAGCAGATAAGGAGTTGGAGAACTTGAAGGCAGCTGTATTGAAACATGACGATGGAGAAGATGGAGCAGACGAAAATTTTGACCCTGAGAAGCACATTGATGCCCACTTGCCTGTCCGAGTAAATGAGCAAAGAGTTAGCAACTTCTTGCAATCACTACTTGTGGGATGTTGTGTGTTCGCTATACCTGTGATCAGGAGGATACCTACTTCAGTCCTTTGGGGATATTTCGCCTACATGGCGATCGACAGTCTCCCCGGCAATCAATTTTGGGAGAGGGTGCTGCTGCTTTTTATTCCTTCTGGTAGAAGATTCAAGTAAGTCATGAATAACTGTTCCTCAAAAATATCGGTCAAGCTCACATGTAGGAGTTTAGAAGTTGTTACATACCTAAGTAGGCTAGCCTACCACCCTGAAAATTCTCGTTCTTCTTGTTAAGTTTTTATTAAAACTGAGAAATAGAGTTTCAGAAAAGTGAAATGTAAAGCATTGGAATCCTGAAGCATCTTTTTATTGTTGTCTTCATTTTATGGATGACCACGTCATTGTTACATACATTTGATTTATTCACTGGTGGTTATTGATTGGTTAAATCATTTCGTGATGGTTCTTTTGGCAGGGTCTTTGAAGGGCTCCATGCCTCGTATGTCGAGTTGGTCCCATTCAAATTCATTGTCAAGTTTACAGCGCTCCAATTCCTGTATTTCTTAATTTGTTTTGGAGTAACATGGATACCTATCGCTGGAATACTATTCCCTTTGCCTTTCTTCCTTCTCATAAGTATAAGAGAGCATGTTCTTCCCAAGTTTTTCCCACCCGAGTATCTTAAGGAATTAGATGCAGCTGAGTACGACGAAATTGCTGGTTGTCCAAAGGTAAATTATTTTTCCTACCTTTCCTGCATCTTCCTGTGTAAGTGTAATTGCTAATTCATGCAGGTGGGGTTTTTATGTGCTTTTATGCACATTTAATTTTTTTTATTTTTGCTCTAATTGTATTCTTCTTAATACTTAATGCTTCATCTTATTTGTATTCTGCGTGATAAGAAGGAAGGCACACAAGCAATCAATTTGTTTTCTTATTATGACCATCTTTTGTTGCACTCATCTGTAATATACATTGTTTCCTTGGCATATATTATATGCATTAAATTCAGCAATTTTTTTACCACTTCTCCTACGTAGTACAAACAAGTGGAGTGTTTTTCGGATGAAAACTTTGAGGATCTCTTAGGATACCGGTTTTCACAAGGGTTAATGTATCTATGTGCAGGAGAGAGAGATACCTGATGAAGAAAATGATGATTTCTCTGATGCTGAGATATTGGATGAGATGACAACACATAGAGGTGAACTAAAACACAGATCTGTCAGCTTCACCGAAAGGCAACATCAGGTAAAGGGCTTGCCAAATCGTCCAACATTTGCAGTTTCCTTTTTATTACATTGCGAAAATATAGATAATAACCCCATTTTTATGTCAGGTTTATCCGCACGAGGCTTCTGGAATGTAATGGCAGCTGATACATTGATGTAAATGTAATGCATTGTGATTCTCAACCAAAGTACACTTCCGGGAAGGTCATTAATTTTCACAAATCCTCTCGGTTGTTGTGGAAAATGTGCAATAGAAAATACACATGAAAAGAAAGAAGAGAGTAGAAAAGAGCAGGAGATGGAGATTTTTTTTAAAAGAAAGAAAAGCAACAAGAGATATTCTATACAAACTTTTAATTTTCTTTCATAGCACAGAAGCTACAGTAATATAGAAGTTTGATGCTGATTGAAAAATGTGAATAATTCTTGATGCTTTTTTGTGTTATTATTTCATTTTGGGCAAACGTTAAGATGTAGATGCTTTTGTTGTTATACAAATGGGTCATTTGGGAATCTGATAATTTATCTTCTAAAACTAGTTGATATTCTAACACATCTGAAAATATATCAATAAAAGGTATTTAGATCTCACGATTGACAGAAAACATGTGGGGGTTAGCAACTTAGCATATCATATCACTGCTTTAGAGGGAGGTTAAAACCATCTGAAAGCTCAATGATTTTCATAGTTGTATTTGCATATCAGGTGTATGCTCGTCTCCACATATACATGTCTTTTTTATCTTAGTTTTCAAAGTATTTATGCTATTCTCAAATCATATGATTGTTTCTCAAAAACGAGCATTTAGGGGTAAGGTCCAAAGCCTAAAAGCACTGTTATGGATGGCATCACAAATTAGTCAATGAGCAAATTTGGATTTTGGGCCAAAGTCAAATGTGAAATCAGTGATTCAATCCATGACGTATCTAGGTTACCTATAGTTTCATTAGTCCACTATTAGATTCAACTCAAATCGCTAAATTTTCCATTTGGGATTTTGGACAAAACTCATAAATTCCTATGGTTTAAACTTGGTTTGAATGCTGAGCCATGTATAGAGTCACATATATTTTGGTGCTAGATGATGATGATAATAACGCCCAATGCTGCAATTACACAACCCCTGGCTATGATTGAAGCAAAATACTGTGAGCCTGGGCCAATATTGTGATCTTAAAGCAATTCCTGCAAATGACTATATGTGAATGAGGATTTCCACTATGCGGTAATTACGTATCTATCTTCTATTATCCAAAATGATGAGCAAAAAAAGTAGAGGTTTTCCTCTTGTTCAGTCCAGGCTCATTCCAACCAGAGGTAATCCAACATATAGAGTCAGTGAGTTCAAAATGAGTTATGGTATAATATGTACACATTTTAATCTTTTTGCATACGTATACATAGTTCGAGCAAAAAATAATGGGTTTGGTTTAACCCGCCCTAGATTAGTCGCTAACTTCACTTTGTAATTTTTGTCAATTCTTCAGTTACAATACCAAGTATGCATTCCATGAGAATAAGCTCAAAATCAATCAGATTCATTTCTGAAACATCATTGTTTCATATGATGAGCTATCTTTAATTTTCTGAAGTACCATCACCAGCAAGAACTAAATGATCTCCATCTCTTATCACAGCAATGTCTTCAATAAGTGCTCCATCTTCAGTTAGTACTTTCGTCAGAGAGATACCAAATTTCTGACCACCAATATCAAGTAGCTCTTGAACTGAATTCGGCACAAGCACAACCCTTCCACCTATATCACCTTTCTCTGGACAACTGATGGTTATTCTCTCTGGAATTCTTGCATTTGCAATTTTAGTTGAAGAATAACTAAGGTCACCTCCTCCTGCCAAGTTCCCATAATGCACAATTAATTTCAAACATAATCGATTCAAGAATGGGATCTACCTTGAAGTATTATAAGATTCAGAAAACTTCTAACCAAAATCCTCCCAAAACTTTATCAAGCTGAGACCCACTAGGAGGTAAAAGTGGTGTATAACTAAAAGATTATTCTGTAACATAGATGTATAGTTGACCATCTTTATGACTAATTTGGATATGATGAAAGTGGTTAGTTGTAATCCTAGTTGTTATTTAGATGGCTCCATGCTGAATCCTATACCTATTATTATGGATAAGAAAATTTCCCAAATATTGGGAGATGTACTTATGAACTAGTGATGATTCAAAATTTAAAGCTGTACTCACCTTCATGGTGTCTCTGGCATGCTGACATAAATCCCATCAGTGAATTCTGATAGAAACTAGCCCTTCTCCTCAATCTGCCGTTAGACGAGCCATTGTCTCTAGCTAGTGATGCTGTTTCCAGAGGAGTTGAGAGGCGAATCATGGGGTCGCTCTGATACTTCTTAAGGTAAGGAGCACCAGGCATTTCAAGAGGAGAGACATTGGCTTCTTTATTACTACTCGGTTGCATCAAGTTGAAAAGCTCCTTTATCTCTTCGTGGCCCTGATATTCAGCCAATGCTCTTGGTGTCCAACCATGAACATCTGGTTTATCAATGTCAGTTCCTTGTTCCAGTAGGTATTTAACTATTTCCACATTCTCCTCAGAAATAGCAGTGTGCATTGCTGTCATGCCTAGGCTGTTAAGAAGGGTGACATCACCTCCACACTTGATGATCTCCTTAAGCAAGTCTAGGCTGCCTTGCTCCACCGCAAAGCAAGCAAACTGACCTACATCTCCTGAAGATATCTTTGCGCCGTTGTCCACAAGCAATTTAATTGCAGCTTCATGCTTCCCCACCATTGCATCCCACAATGGAACATTTCCTTCAGAATCTGCTTTCATGACATAAATTAGCTGTTTATCAGAAAGAAAAAGTGACATAATCTTAAGTTGAATTTATAATACAGTTGCAAATTCAGGAGTGATGTTCTACAGAAAAATGCGCAGGCGCTAGTGCTTAAAATTTCTAAATAGAGAACTATCAAGATCACAGCTGGGTATATAAATTGGAGGAGGGCAGATGTAAATAATTTATATTAAAGGAAGCAAAGGATAAAACTGCCTCTTAGATGCTCAGTTGAGGTCATTGGAATAATTGAATGCAAATGCATTCTAATGGTTCGTGTTAACTTTGTAAACTAGTAATATATCCATAATTTTCCAAACACAAAGTATGATTTTCCAAAAGAAACAGACCATGCAGTTTCCTTTGTGGTATAGAAATGGAAAGAGTACCTTTTCTATTTGGATCTGCTCCAAAGTCGAGAAGTAGAAGAATACATTCTACATTTCCATTTGAAGCTGCTATATGCTGTATCATAATATGCATAATGATCTCCAAACATAAATATTATTTAGGTCAAGTGTTAAATGAGAAATAGAGAGGAGTCATACCAATGCTGTACGTCCGTTGCTATCAGATTCATTAGGATCGGTACCCCTTTTAAGCAATTGGCGCAACAAAAGATCATCTCCTCTGTTTGCTGCAAAACATAAGCTGAGAGGTATGTCCATTCTTCCCTGAGCCAACATGTGTTCTATATCTGCTAATACTGCTGTCATCATTGGGTCCCTTCGCTCTTTCAAATGCTGCACCCAGAAAGATCATTGTTTAAAGCTAGAATAGCATCCGCGCATCAAAATAATACTCCAGATCTTCTATTCTAGTTGAGATAAAGCTGATATAGGTGAAAAATCTTCGCCAAGACACTTTCATAAGAAAAAAATTCTTGCTCTTGAGATTCCAAAAATAAATTCAAGCAAAGACTGCAACACGATGAAAAATATCGAATTCCACTCGCAGCTGAGTATTATCACAGAAGTCAAAGTCGTGACAACTTGGTAACTATATCAAAGGACTATACAATGAAAGGCTCAGGAGAAATGGAAGTTAAATGTTTTCTATAGCCATAAAAAATTACTAGCAACCTGTTTTCTACATTAGCATATATGGGAGTATTTAAACAGCCTCCTAGATAACATTAAAAGAGTCTATTCACCTGAAGGAGATTGTTCATGATTATTGTCCCATCTCCTATATTTGCTTTAACGATGTTGAAAAAAGAAGTACGATCCAAACGTAGCAGTTGGGATGTTCTTTTGGTTCGAACGGTAAAAAGTTGAGGTCTATAGCAAAGGACACCTACTTCTCCACAAACGTCCCCTGCCTTTAACTCGCCAATTACCTACATAAAAATTATCCACCAAATAAGCATTGAAGCTCAGGACAGCAGTAATGGTTTAAGTCCTAAGCTAGAGAAACTTACCTGTTCCATCCCATTCCTGTGTGAAATAAGTTCCTGTAAGGAAGATGTGATTATTAAGAGATTCACTTACAGCAATAAAATGAACAAAGAAAATAATAGATGATATGCCTGTTTAACAGCAAAAAATTGAAGAGTAAAAGTGGATCGACCAGCGGAAATTTTTTGTGAGTAGTATATATTCGAAATTTTTCGTTTTCAAGGAAAGTGAACAGAAGATATCATGGTTCCTTGACTTGAGCTTGGCTATTGTGATAAATCAATAGCAGAATGAAGATCTGGGAGAATTATGAGTTGTTATATTTTACTGCATTCTTTTCTTTTGCTTTCCGTTCCTTTCCAGAAGAAGAATAGAGGGAGAGCAATAAAGAGCTCCTTACCATTGCTCCAGTTACCAGAATATAAAAATCTGTCGGTGCTTCATTTTGCAAAATGACATCCTCTCTTGGGGGGAAATACTCGGCTTTCATCTCAGCAACCTGTACAGTATAAAATCACGGAGAAGAAACCAAATCCTATTAGTATTATTAAGGAAATTACTAGAACAACTGAACAACATTTTGTTATAGATAAAAGAGTATTGACCAGTAGGGTGAAATTTAATGAAGTCTTAAGACCAACGGGAATTACCAGTTGAAAAAGTAAGTCATTTGATACACCATGGAATAAGTACACCTTATCCACAAGTGAATAAAACAGATAATGTGAAATGCTAGATCGAATAGCTTTGGGTAGTGTTTCAAGAGTTTCTTGCTGCTGTAGACCTTCCGAGTCTGTTCTGTACCTCAAACACAAGTGAGATAGCATCTGATCTTGAAGGCGAACCGGCAAATTATTCCTTTGTGCAAAGCTTGAAGCAGCTTGAATAGTATCCCTCTGTGCAGCAAAACAATCATCAGAGATAAATCCTTTTGAAAGAACGTCAGAAATTGTTACAAACTTATGCTAGCAAGACAGGAAAGTGTCACTGATTTCTAGAAATGCTTTTCCAATTAATGCGGGAGATTCAAAGTACTAGGGCAACAATAAAATACGTTCTATAAAGAGAACTGGTAACAATTTCATCATCTAAGCCTATGCTGGATGCAACATCTGTGAAAAGGATTCACGACTTAAAATTAGTGAATGATGAAATGAAATTTAGGCACAGTGTGAAATGATATCACTGTAAATATAGGTTTAATACAAATGAACAAACATTGTGAAAATTGCATCTCTATCCTGAAAGGATAATAAATACTCTACTACTAGTAATTTCAGTTAAATCAGACCAAGGAGTTTAAAGAGAGAATCTACTCACAAATTTCCTAGTCTTACTGGTTCCATGGACAACCAAGTTGGTCATGTTTCCAATAAGATAAGCAGTCAACCCGAGGTCGAATAGCATGTAAATCATGGTGAATATCATTTCCTCTGTAGCAACAGCATGCAGATCCCCATAGCCAGTTGTTGTAAGCGTAGTAATGGACCAATATATACACATTACGTAGAGATCCCAGATGCTCCTGTCATGGAAATTTCCCATGGCAAGTGAAAGCCATGTTTTAGTTGGGTCTTTTTTCCGAGCAGCAAGAAGATAGTAGAAACAGCCAGCACAATGAACTGCGAAAAGAGTCACCTGAAAAAAATATCCAAAGTGTGTTATGGTAAAGTAAATTGCCATTCAGGTACTTTACAAGCAAATACCACTTATTGCTTGAAGGACTTACACATATAAGCTTCAGAACTCGAACCCCAAAGTAACTGAACTTCCTGTTTTTCTCCAATCTACAGCGAAAGAACAGCATATTGTCAGCTATTTATCTTGAAACCTAATCGCCATATTTATTGCTAAAGTAAGATTTTTTTTGAAACATAAGTAACAACAATTGAGCTTATCTTCTTCACCCACACTATTATAACAGTGTGGAATGCGAGTAGACTTGAAACAGAATAATTCACAATGTGTTAGACCAAAAAATCCCATAGAGCAAGATAACAAGACTAACATAGAAAGTTGAATATGCAAATCAATTGCTAAAAGAAGCACCATGAGGTAAGACAGTACTCCTAGTATTTAAAACATATAAGTATGCAATTCATTCTTTCTTATATTACAGTGGACCAACAAAGAGAGATTTAGGCATTGATCAACAAATCTGACATGGAAATTTAAGTAGCTCTGCAAATAAAGAGGAGCTTTAAGCATCTTGCCTCGCAAACATGGCACTGGCTCTTCTAAGACGCCAGAGACGAAGCATACTGAAGTATCCATATGATTGAAAAGAGTGGGGCAATGCTTTCCGAACAAGTTCCGAGGGGACAGTGGATATCACATCAAAAACAAACCCCGATCTCGTATACCTCCAAGCGATCAACTTTGGGTCATCAATTATACTGTAAGTTGATTTATCAAGATAGGCAACAAAGAATGTCAGGATAATGTCAAAGGCAAAAAATCCATTAACTACGTTATCTATGATGGCAATAGGTCCTCGAGGTCTGTCTAGAAATCCAAACTGAAAAGGCGACGCCCATGCTGTGTAGAACACGAGAAGCACCAGAAATGCATCCCAAGCCCTACATTATAATTTCAGTTAAGACATATAGGCTTAAATCACCAAAATTCTAAAAAAAATACAAGCATATATTCAGAGCACAACTTTATATTTGCTTTTGAAATAACATAATACCTCTGTACTTGGCCTGATTTAATTTAAAATGCTCAAGTTGATCAATTGGACTCGTTTCACAACATTATTTTGTTATTTGTTCAGAACAACGTTTATAGATTTAACAAGTACATAAATTACACTATTAATTAACTGCAAGTTTGGAATTAAAAGAACACTAAATTAAAGGCTCCAATCACTATACAAGAAATTCAAGAAAGGTGGAATATGAGAAAAATTAAGGAAGAGAATGGCATTGCCAATTGCATTAATGTAACAACAAAATCATCTACAATTCAAACATAAAAAGTGGAATTTCACCATTACACAACCCATTGAGAGAAAAATAAAACAGTAAGCAACATTAATAATTTGTCCACGTACAAACACATGCAAAAGAACGAATTGTAAAATTTTCCCACGTGAATGAAAAGTATTAGGAATAATAAACAAACCTGTAACGAGGATTGGAGGGGGAGATAATGTAGCGACGGAGTTTAATTCTGCGATTACTATGATGGGCGCCAAGAGAAGGAAGAATTCCACTAGTAATACTATAGTGGGAGCTTTTATCATCTATATAATTATCTCTTTCTATTTCCTTCTCATTAATGCATCCACACATCTTTTCTGCCCATTTTTCTTTGCCCATTCTCACACTACAACATTGGCGGCTGTGTTGTTATCTATATATTCTTCTTTGCCAGACCACCACCGGCCGCCGGGCTCTTCCACCGCCTTTAATTTTCTGGGTTTTTTATTAGATTGCCGTCATCTTTTTCTTTTGTTCATTGGTATATATATTTGTGTTTATTGAAGTTACATTCTTCTCCAATTCCCTTCAGGAATGGGACATACGATTAAAAAAAAATTCTCCCGAGTCATGTTCTGATTCCTCATTTCTCTCTCTTCTTTCGTTTAGCCGTTCCTCCTGAAATTCAGTTTTTGTACTTAAGAAGGTTTGGGCTTCTTCACCCTTTTTATATTTTAATAAAGTTTTTTCGACTAATATAATTAATGAACATATATTTTTGTCTTAATTTTATCACTTAACCATAATAAATTAATATAATCTCAGTTTGCGCATTAATTTTTACATGAGAAAAAGGGAGCAATGAGAATTGAATCACATTAGATTATATACATTGGTGATATTGGGATTGCATGATATTTAGTTGTTGTAACTAAAAGAAAAGGAAAATACTTAAATACCCCTTGTAAATATTTAGAGTTATATTCCAAAATTTTGATCAAAAATCTATTATTTAGGCTAAAGTTTAAGTTTATCCTTAAGATGTGTTAACGCAAAACATCCTTCATTTTAAAGGTTTTGATACTTTAGCATGCTTGGCCAAGTTTTTAAAATCTGCTTATTTGAGAAGTATTTTTTTCAAAAGTACTTTTGGTGAAAATAAGTTTGTGTTTGGCTAACAATTTGAAAAGTACTTTTGAGCAGCAATTAGTATTTGGTCAAGCTTTTAAAAAGTGCTTCTAAGTATATTTTTTTCAAAAGGAATTTTTAATAAAGTGCTTCTGGGGAGAAACTACTTTTTTATACTTCTACTCAAAAGCACTTTTTTTCCTTCAAAACGCTTGGCCAAACACCTTAACTTTGAAAAAAAAAAAAGTACTTTTGACCAAGAAAAAAGCTTGGCCAAACAAGCTATTACAGTCCAAAATAATAATTTGTTAATTATCTCTAGTTTCTTCTTTTGCTACTCGTATCTTCCTTTCTCCATTCTTTAAAACCTAGACCTTTGGATATTAGTTCACACCAAGACATACCCATAGCTCAAATGGGTGATTGAATTAGGTCAGTAGCAAATTTGGTCTTACCCCTGAGTAGGACGAGTCAGCTCGTTACAGAAAAACAGAAAGCACAATAAGCGTTTGAAAGATGCTGCATGCACATGCGCTAGTCTCTTGTTAGACTTTGGATGAGTTCAAGTGTCTATCTGGTCACTCCATAAGTTTATATGTCTATTTTGCAAAACGTGACAAGTTTAAGGGGCTATCTAAGGTTTTGGCCTAAATAAATCCCTCTTCTCATTTTTTTCGCCCCTTTATATATATTTAACTAAATAAAATAAAATATAATGAAAGTATTTTATAAAAATATTTAAAATTATTTCTCTATTTAAATAATACTAATTTTAAAATAAATCTTACTACTATTTTTAAAAAATTGATACTTGACATTGTTTGAAATATTGGTCAAATGCAATCAGTTTATCAAATATTTAAATAATCATCTCATATGAATAAACCAAGCATAAACTGTTTTCTAAAACATACATTTTAAAAGTATTATTTTTGTTATGAAAATATTATATTGTGGATGTCCATTTATTACTCTGATGTAGATAATCCTCCTGAAGAAGATTATTCATTTAGTACTCCATTGAAATTTATCTCCAAGCAACTCAATGAAATGACTTGGAGCAGGTTCTTATTAAACAGGCAGGTTGCGATCAGCTCATGCAGACAACTTACAAGCAGCTCAAGAAAAGCCTCGCAGCTGCTTCCTTCTTCTATAAATAGAGGAGATTTCAGCTCATTATATACATTAGTTTGAAGTTGAATAATATATCAATCTCTCTTTATACTTGACTTCAGTTTATTTACTTTGCAGTTTTTATTTTATAACACATTATCAGCACGAGACTCTGTCATTTGAGCACTTACTTCGAATTTACTTTAGGTAAGGCGACGATCTTACTCTGTGGTTAGATCTTGTTCATTCTAAGCATCATAAGGCAGATTATATCCTTAAGATGATGAGTTTTTCTTCTTGACAGTAATGATGTAGATATCACTTACATCTGGAGTGGCCAAATTTATGTAAAGTAATTTGAGCCTTTTATTTATATTTGATTTAATATCTTATCATCACTTGATTGGCTATGTGCTACATATACAATACCTATTTTGGTTTTTGTTTTCTTCCTAATTATCTTAATAAAGGATTACAAAGTGTATAACATTGTTAGATTTACTTAAACTCTAGCAGAGTTTATAAGAAATATATGATTACCAATAGTGGTAATATTTCCTAAGTCTCGTTATGACTTAACTTCATGGTTCGCTTGAACTCAGCAGAATACGGCCACCAGAAACGGTTATGTTTCGTACATCTCATTGTAACTAAATTTGTTAACCACCAAAAGTGGTATATACCTATGACAATCAGAAGTGGTAATTTGGGCTTGCTATAGTTACAATGAAGATAAGTTAGAGAAAATTTCTCTATATTATATGCATACCTCGATTTGCTCCTGAAGTAGCAAATATATTAAAAAAGGGGTAATACGATTGAAAGTGAATGAATAAATACCACAACTCACCTCCTGAAGAGGTAGAATAACAAAGGATATAAATGTTATTTTGTGGTATGAAGATTATTGTTGCATGTACCAGTCGTACGCCAGAACATCACAATTTCTACGATAACCACATTGATATATTATGGTTAATTGTTATTAACTAACCCGAAGAAAATAGCAACTCATTTATCTTTCCATGAAGGATGTAATGACTATGTGATTGCCGCTTTGATATAAAATACTCAGATGTTAATGGTGTTTCTCCCTGAAGGTGACATTTGTCACAAAGTTGGTAGTAAAAATACTGAAATTCTTAATTTATAACATTTATAAATTTAGAATTATCTTTATATTGTTCATTTGATTATGATTTTCTCTCATGATACAAGAAGTGTCCGAGAAATATTTAATAGTACAAAATGTATCAAAAACTCCTGAAGAGCTAATTGTTTGTATAGAAGACACATGGCACAAGTAGTGTCCGAATAATATTATATATTGGATAATAAATGAAGGCTCTCGAAAAGCTTATATAAAAATATGTCATTCATCTTATATGATTATGTCAAAATATATGTTGTAGTAAACCCGAAGTTTACTAATATAAATGGCTTTCATATTGAGACTACAAATGATTGGAAGATTGAAAATCTTCATGTTTCCACAATCATATGGGGTAAAATAATATGTATGTAAGAAGTTATCCACTTTATTCTTCAATTTGTACTATATCATATATCTCAGCAAACCAGAAGTTTACTAATACAAAAACAGTCACAGTAAATCCGAAGTTTTACTAAGGCAAAAACAGCTACAGTATATCAGAAATTTGTTGATACAAAAGTAGCCACAGTAAATCAGAAGTTTACTAATGTAAAAGTTTATGCCATAAACCAGAAGTAACTAAGAGATAGCACATGCTATGATAAACTTTAAGTTTTCATTTGTCATTTTTAAATGAGCTATTTGAGAATTCAGATAAGCATAATAGTGAAGAACTAGAAAATTCTTCAAGAATTTTCTTGTGTTGTTTGTTCTCATAATAAATTGATTATACCAGCTAAAGTTGGGACTAAGACCCTTAAATTCTGGAATATATTAAAGGTGAATGTGGGTTCATTCACCTATCATATGAATCACTTATAGATGCATATATGAGATAGTTACATTTGTATTTATTGTCAACCTGTAACTTGGCATTTGAAATTACTTTTCTCAATTAAGAGCATAATTTTCAAATTATGAAATCAAGACAGTTCATCTTGATAATGTTGGTTTTATGTCCAAGATGGTTTAGCATTAAATACCTCCTATTAATGAATAAACTATTGCTTACGAGAATAAATCTTCACGTGTTGGTCTAAGATTTTCTAAATTGCACACAACAGTATTTGTATGCATCATACCAACAATATATGATAAGTCCTCTCCTTAAAACTGGTTCTGGATCATAAACCAAATATTTTTACGATATAATAATTATTAATGTGTGGTATATGATTAATTTCTCTATCACACTGCACAAAGATAGGCTCTCCAAAGAAGATTGGGATATATGTTAGTTTTTCTAATATTTGGGGATGGAATAAGCAGTTGAAAAATATGTTATATGAATCGAATTATCATTAATATGATCCTCACTCATAAGATAATTCAAGTCAAATGCAAGAAGCAGTTGCTGATCCAAAATTAAATATCATATTTCAGTTGTAAATGCTCCTATTAAAATTAAAGTCCCTGAAGGATAAAGTTTACTGTATGCATGGAGCGTAGTAAACCAATCGATTCCAAAGTTAACAATCCTTGAAAAATGATAGGATCAAATGATCAAAGTGATCATAATGAGGAGAAAATGAGCTCTAGAAGAGCCCACGGCATAACATTTCATGAAACTCTACAAGAAGTTCAGGTACCTGAAAATAAAGAAAGTGATGAGATCTCAACAAGTAATGTCACTTAGAAACTGATACAAAATGATCGTCGACGATATATTTGATACATTATAGTGCACAATACTGTAAAAGATTGTAAGGGTCAGACCTGTAGTCCAGATACCTGAAGATGTCATGCCATTTAAATGTATGTCATAACCTATATGACTCATTTGATCAAATTTATATGATGATTCATGAATGTTTTAAAATGCTTGAAGCATATAATTCAAAGTCCTGAGGAATGTACTCGATCAAATTACAAAAATCTTTGTACAATTTAAAGCAATCTGGGCGCATCTGGTATAATCGTCTCAGTGAATATTTTCCGAAAGAAGGTTATATAAAAGATGTTATTTGTCCATGTATTTTTATAAAGAAAATGTCATCAAAATTTATTATACTTACTGTTTATGTTGATGACATAAATCCTGTTGGAACTCCAGAAGAGCTACAAAAGGCAATTGAATATCTTAAGAAAGAATTTGAGATGAAAGATCTTAGAAAAATAAAACTTTATCTTGGTCTGCGCATTGAGCATTTAGCATACGAGATCTTTATCCATCAATCTGCCTACACGGAAATGGACTTAATACGCTTTTACATGGACAAAGTACACTCATTGAGTACACCGTTGGTTGTTCGATCACTTGAAGTGAATAAGGATCCGTTCCGACCTCCAAAAGAGGACGAGGAACTCCTTGGTCCTGAAATACCCTATCTCCATGCAATTGTTGCACTTATGTATCTTGCTAATGCTACAAGGTCTGACATAGAATTTTCTGTTAATTTACTAGCAATACATAACTCTTCTCCTGCACGGAGACATTGGAACAAGATTAA
The DNA here is from genome assembly GCF_000390325.3 of Nicotiana tomentosiformis. Lineage (NCBI taxonomy): Eukaryota > Viridiplantae > Streptophyta > Magnoliopsida > Solanales > Solanaceae > Nicotiana > Nicotiana tomentosiformis. The sequence goes on along the minus strand of NC_090819.1, from coordinate 88,440,148 downwards.
GCATATATTGCGATAGTTAAAGGGAACTCTTGACATGAGTTAGTTTTATGCTAACAAAAGTAGTGCATATCTTGTTGGTTATGCAGATGTAGGTTATTTATCTGATCCCCATAAATCTCGATCTTAAACCGTCTACGTGTTTACATATGGAGGTTCTGTCATATCATGACGCTCCACAAAGTAATATATTGTTGCTACTTCTTCAAATCATGCTGAGATAATAGCTATTCATGAAGCAAGTAGGGAATGCGTATGGTTGAGATCAATGATTCATTTCATTCGAGAAAAATGTGGTTTGGAATGTGATAAAAGACCCATAATTTTATACGAAGACAATGTTGCATGCATAGCCCAATTAAAGGGAAGATTTATAAAAGGATATAGAACGAAGTACATTTCACCAAAATTATTCTACACACATAATCTTCAGAAAAATGGTGATATTGATGTACAACAAATCCGTTCAAGTGTCAATCCGATGGATTTATTCACTAAATCTTTGCCAATTTCAACTTTTGAGAAGATGGTATACAAGATTGGAATGCGGAGACCCAAATATTTGAAGCAAGATTTTCATCAAGGGGAGTAAAATACGCGATGTGCTCTTTTTCCCTTACTAAGGTTTTTCCCACAAGTTTTTTCTTGTAAGGTTTTTAATGAGGCAGCTAGCAATGCGTATTACTAAATATATGTACTCTTTTTCCTTTACTAGGATTTTTCCACTAAAGTTTTCCTAGTAAGGTTTTAACGAGGCACATTATCTTTAAATGAACATTCAAGGGAGAGTGTTATGAAAATATTATATTGTGGATGTCCATTTATTACTCCGCTGAAGTTTATCTCTAAGCAACTCAATGAAATGACTTGCATCAACTTCTTATTAAACAGGCAGGTTGAGAGCAACTCATTCAGACAACAAGCAGCTCAAGAAAAGCCTTGCAGCTACTTCCTTTTCTATAAATAGAGGAGATTTCAGTTCATTATATACCTCAATTTGAAATTGAATAGTATATCAATCTCTTTTTATAGTTGTCTTTAGTTTATTTACTTTGCAGTTTTTTTATATACAGTTTTGACAAAAATACTTATTTTTAGATGTTTGACCAAATATTGGGGGAAGTGCACAGTTAGCCACTAATTAGAGCTGTTTTTACTCTTTAGCCATTGTTTAAAATGTATTTACTCTTTAGCCAGTGCTTTAATAAACTTTTACCCGTCCGGACAAAAATACCCCTATGCTAGACATGGTGTCCTTAACTTCATGAGTGTTGTGTAAATATTAAGGACAAAGTGTCCTGAATTAGCACCTTCTGTTTTAAACTTTAGGACATCATGTCCTTAACTTCATATGTGCAGTGTAAATATTAAGGACATGGTGCCCTTAACTTCATGAATATTGTGTAAATATTAAGGACACAGTGTTCTTAACTTCATGAGTGTTGTGTAAATATTAAGGACAAAATGTCATGTATTTGCACCTTCCGTTGTTAAGCTTTAGGACATCGTGTCCTTGACTTCATATGTGCAGTGTAAATGTTAAGGACATGGTATCCTTCAAGTTCACGTGTGCAGTGTAAATGTTAAGGACATAGTATCCTTAACTTCATGAGTGTTGTGTAAATATTAAGGATATGGTTCACTTAATACCCAGAAGTTAAGGACATTTCAGAAACGTTTGTCCTCGATATTAGATTCCTAGTTCAATATTTAAGGACGTTTATAAAATTATGTCCTAACATTTACTTATTTCGCTTAATGTCCAGAAGTTAAGGACATTTCAGAAACGTTTATCCTCTATATTAGATTCCTAGTTCAGTATTTCAGGACGTTTAGAAAATTATATCCTAACGTTTACTTGTTTCGCTTAATGTCCAGAAGTTACAGATATTTCAGAAACTGAATTTGATTCTCGTTTAATCACCACAAAACAAACTCAAGTAAGGAATGCAGCTTCTCAATAGCAGTACAAACAAATCCTAGTAGCTAATTTGATTCAATTTTCACGAAATCAACAAAGCCCAAGTGATCGTCTTCTCTAAAATCGGCTTCGCAAATTTTCGACAAACCCTAGCAAATTAGATCACAAATGGTCCAAATCTGTAAAATCAACTCACAGAGGTATTTCCCAACAAATATTTTGAACACCCAATTGATTTTGAATACCCAAATTTTCAAAGAAGAAACGAGAGCTTAAGTGCTGGAGAGAAGCGAGGGTTTTGAGATTTTGATAATGAAAAAGGGTTTGAAAAGAAAAGAGATGAAGAAAGGTTAAAAACGTTTATTCATATTAATTATAACAAAGTAGTGGCTATATATGCTCAGCATTGAAATTGGTGGCCAAATACTAAATAGCATCTTAAAAAAATGGCCACCCCACGCCATTTCCACCCAAGCATTAGATCTGTTACGCGGCGCCTTCCTGAAGTTCCTTGGAAAGGCGACGTAAGGCTAAGCAACCGATGTCAGTGCGGTTGCTATGCGCCAACTGAGGCCCTCGCCGTACGCTAGACTAGATTGTCAGTGTCGTACGGGAAAGCCAATGTCGTGAGCAATTGAGCAGCGGAAAATGAGCAACTGATGATGAAAGCTGATAATTGTATTGATGATGATGAAAGCTGTTACAAGATGAAATGCGGTGTCGGGGGGGAGTTTGAATGCTTGAATGTTTGAATGCTTTGGTCCCCCTTAATAATGCTTAAAAAAATAAACCAAAGTTACATGAGTTGACCTAAGAAAGCTGTAGAAGCACACTGAAAATGAATGAAGTAAAACTACTCTATAATTACAATGAAAAGGACTTAGTCTTCTTTGGAAGCAAGTCCGATGGCAGCAACTTTGTCTTGAGCAGCAGGGTCTGCGCGCGCATTGTTGTGGGCGCGCGCGGCACTATTTGGATCTGCCAGCGGCTGGGCGCTGGTGCTTGGCATTGGGTCTGCGCGCGGGGCACTGTCTGGGTGTGCGGCACTGATGTCAACATGATGATTTGGGCACGCGGCATTGTCGGTGCGCGCGACACTGATGGCATTGGCCAGCCGCTGGGCGCTGGCATTGATTATCGGTGGGGCGACAGAGGCGCATGCTCGCTTGTCACTTGGTGCTGCCGAGACCACGGGGCCGACCGTGGCGCTAGGCGTTGGGAGGCTTGCCGGGATGCCACGGGGCACGTCCAAGGGGTCATGGGTCGATGATGGAAAGCAGCCTATGACATTCTCCCCCACCTGAGTTGGCAACGTCCTCGGAGCCTTACCTGCAGGATGATGATGGTTGGTCAGGCTCTTGATGGCTGGGAGGTCTGTTCCCCTCGGTGTTGTGAGATGTCTTTCTGAATGATCTTCCATGCATTTCTGAAGTGGCCTGAGGCGGCTGACATGGAAGACTGGATGGATTTTCCACCAGGCTGGTGTGTTCAGCTGGTATGTGGATTTCCCGATGCGCCTTTCAATGGAAAAAGGCCCGATGTAGCTTGGCAATAGGCGAGGATCTTGGGTCCTCTTTGCAAACAAGTTCCGCCTCGGGGTTTTTACCATCACTTTGTCCCCTGCTTGATGTTGGGCAAAGTGACGGTTTTGTTCGGCATGCCTCGTTGCCCTGTCTTGGGCCCTGACAAGATAGCGCCGCACTATCTTCAAAGTTTGTTCCCATTCTGTAGAGAAACTGGCAGCTCGATGAGATGATGGTATGGTTGGTGCATTCACATTATGTGGGAGTAGCGGTTGCTGTCCGGTAACAATTTCAAAAGCGCTTTTGTTTGTATGGGTGCACTTTTGTGAATTGAAACACAGCTGAGCAGCATCCAGAAGCTTCACCCAATGTGTTTGTGACCCGGTAGCAAATTGGCGGAGATATTCCTCCAGCATGTCATTGAACCGGTCTGTTTGATCATGTGTTTGCTGATGATGATGGTTTGAGTTGTAACTCAATTTGGATCCGAGGCAACTGAAGAGTTGGGTCCAAAACTTGCTAGTGAAGCGTGGGTCGCAGTCACTGATGATGTTGCTGGGCATACCCCAATGTTTGACAACATGGGAGAAGAAGAAGGTCTACTACCACCATGATGGTTGCATGATTTCCGACCTTGGGTAATCCTGTGATGAAATTCAGGGAAATGCTTTCCCACGGTCTCTGTGGGACAGGTAGCATCTCCAAGAGTCCCGCTTGTGCTGGGTGATCCGACTTGTCCTTTGGGAATGCTTGACAAGTCTTCACACATTTAGGGGCGCCATGAGCTGTTGGACCCCGATGATGTGATGCCTGTTTGGTGATGTTGAGGGCAGCCGGAACTGTGGGTTCAGGTCTGTTGATTCCCTCCTTAAACTGCATGGCCGTGATGTTTCCAGCGGCCATCTTCTTGGATATGCACGGTATGGTGTGGGGTTTGGCCCCGTTGTCTCCCATCATTAGGAGCATGTTGGCATATGGTGCCGGGATGGTGTTGGTCTGCCTGAGGAATTCCAATCCCACTATCAGTTCGAAGTCATCGATGATAGCTATGCGTAGGTCGAGTATTCCCTTGTATGGGCCAAGCTGGATTGGCGCTTCTTTGGCTATTCCACTCACTTGCTGAGATGGAGAGTTGATAGCCTTGACACGACCCTTGCATTTTTGCACTGCTAGACCGAGGCGTTGCACCTGAGTTGAGGCCAGGTAGTTGTGGCTAGCACCCGTGTCTATCAATGCCCGAATAGGTCTGCCGTTTACTTTCATGTCAACGAACATTAAGGTCCTCTTTTGTGATGTGGGAGGCCTCTCGTTCGCCTTTCCTTTCCCTTTCTTGTCGATTGGGAATGCTTTCTTCTTGGGGTTGCCAGTACTGGTTCCCGCCAAGGTATCATGAATGGAGCCGACAAATGCGTTGAAGGCACCTACTTGATCGGCGTCGTCTGAGTTGTCGGTATCTGTCTCGTCATCGTCAACAGTTTGTTGAGCATTGACTTGTGTATTGGGGCATTGATTGTTCCAATGTTCCCCGCCGCAATGACGACATTCTGATGGGGGCTTTCTCCCCTGATGATTGTTGACTGATGCAGTAGTGTTACTGCTTGAGGAAGGAGTCTTGGATTTGGATGTACCTCGATCTCCTCCGTTTTTGTTGGGGCCACCGTTGCTAGGTTGGCTCCCGTTGTATCCCCCCCGGACAGGCAGCTGGGGCCTATCCTTATGAAGTTTCCAACTGATAATCCCCAAGGCACTCAGCAGCTTGAATGGCCTTGGGTAGGGTATCTACCCGTTGTCTTTGCAGTTCCATACGAGCATGAGTTTTCAAACCTTCGATGAATGCGAACAGTTTGTCTTTGTCCCCCATATCCCGTATGTTTAGCATGAGTGCGGAAAATTCACGCACGTAGTCCCGCACCGACCTGGTGTGGCGGAGTTCACGCAACTTTCTCCGTGCATTGTATTCCACGTTTTCGGGGAAGAACTGCAGGCGTATGGCGGCCTTCAGTTCTGCCCATGTCTGGAGAGTATCCTCACCGGCCTTGATGGCTTCGTATTTGACTCGCCACCAGAGTTTTGCATCGCCTTGAAGATACATGGCAGCAGTTGCTACCTTTTTGGATTCTTCCAAATGTCCAACGGCATCGAAGTATTGTTCGATGTCGAAGATGAAATTTTCCACTTCTTTAGCATCCCGGGCTCCGTTGTATGGCTTGGGCTCCGGAATTTTCAGCTTTTGTGGAGTGGGGGCAATGTTCATGGCACCCCTGATGTGGTTTTCACCTCCTTTGAGCAGGCTTTGTAGTGCAACATTGACAACATTGAGCTGGGCTGTCAAGTTGTCTATGGTTTGCTGCATGACTATCAGTCTGTCTGCCTCTAGTTCCCGATGGGCTAAATCCTCAGCACGCTCTTGTTGGAGGTCCTCGAATTAGCCATGAATTTTGGTTGCCTCGACGGCAGCCGTTTGTCGGTCTTCCTCAAAGTCTTGACTGATGTTTGCTATGTCATTTTCGGCCTGCCGCATTCTGCGGTCCAGGTTGTCCAACCTTTGCACTAGGCTGGTTTTTAGATCAGGCAACGTATCCACGATGGGCCGTAATGCGTCAACCGTCTCTTCTAGGGTCGTGATGCGATCCCCGTGATTCACCATGGTCAGAAATGGTGATGATGATGCCAATGAGTTCCCTCGTCCGATGTCGAGCCTAGGCTCTGATACCAACTGTTACGCGGCGCCTTCCTGAAGTTCCTTGGAAGGGCGACGTAAGGCTAAGCAACCGATGTCAGTGCGGTTGCTATGCGCCAACTGAGGCCCTCGCCGTACGCTAGACTAGATTGTCAGTGCCGTACGGGAAAGCCAATGTCGTGAGCAATTGAGCAGCGGAAAATGAGCAACTGATGATGAAAGCTGATGATTGTATTGATGATGATGAAAGCTATTACAAGATGAAATGCGGTGTCGGGGGGGAGAGACACCAGTACAGAGAATTGTTTGAATGCTTGAATGCTTTGGTCCCCCTTAATAATGCTTAAAAAAAATAAACCAAAGTTACATGAGTTGACCTAAGAAAGCTATAGAAGCACACTGAAAATGAATGAAGTAAAACTACTCTATAATTACAATGAAAAGGACTTAGTCTTCTATGGAAGCAAGTCCGATGGCAACAACTTTGTCTTGAGCAGCAGGGTCTGCGCGCGCATTGCTGTGGGCGCGCGCGGCACTATTTGGATCTGCCAGCGGCTGGGCGCTGGTGCTTGGCATTGGGTCTGCGCGCGGGGCACTGTCTGGGTGTGCGGCGCTGATGGCAACAGGATGATTTGTGCGCGCGGCACTGATGGCATTGGCCAGCCGCTGGGCGCTGGCATTGATTATCGGTGGGGCGACAGAGGCGCATACTCGCTTGTCACTTGGCGCTGCCGAGACCACGGGACCGACCGTGGCGCTAGGCGTTGGGAGGCTTGCCGGGACGCCACGGGGCGCGTCCAAGGGGTCATGGGTCGATGATGGAAAGCAGCCCAAGACAGATCTTTTGGCCCAATGTATTCGAGAGATTCGGGTCCGTTTTATTGTAATATTATTCTTTTTCCCTGGGCAAAAGCGTCAAAAGACCCAAGAGGGCGCAAGTAAATATAGACCAAAGACCATCTTCATAGACCCTTCTAGAGACAAAAAGGGTGATCCCTAATCTTTTGTTAGCAGAGACACAGTGCGTGTGGGTGTGTGTTTTACGATCGAACAATGGCATCGACGTTCTCGAAATGGCTGGTGGATCCAAAGAAGAACCCTCTCGCTGCAATCCACAAGAAATCCCTCTCCGCTCGCCTCCGTAATTACGGTACAAAAATTGTCTACTTTTTATACCCATTTCTATCTTCAGATCTATTCATCTCTATTTGGTACATGTTATAGCATATTGGTTGTTAATAAAGGCTTGTTTGGTTATATGTTGGATGAATATTGAATGAGCTTTGTTAAAATAGCTAGCTAATTTTTGCTAAAAGACGATAGTTTGAACATAATTAAACTGTGATTTCTAATTTAAACTAATTTAGCCGGAAATAATGATGATTGAATCATATAAAAGATTCCAAACCTAAAAAGGTGAATCTGTCTTTGATTCCCCTGTCATAAATGTGTGTGTGTGTGTGTATATATATTTTTTTTTTTTAGAAGTTGAAAATTGTTCTAGCGTTGAGCACCCAAGGGTGTGGTCGATTCATAGACCAGATAGGTGAAAACCATGGGAGTCCAGGGTTCAACTCCTAGGAAAGACGAAAAAATGCTTGATTTCTTTCCATCTGCCTAAATCTTGATGGGCAAAGTTAGATAGTAGGTACTCGGTTAAATGGTCAAGGTGTTGTGGAGTTGTTTTTTCCTCTTTAAGGGTCCGTCTTATGCGTTGAATTGCTAATTAACGTTATATATTGATATATTCTAGCATGAGAGTCATTTTGATTTATGGGTTTATACTTCCCCATATAGAAATATTGGTGTATTTTCCTTCCATTTTCCCTTATTATATATGTTTATTGCCATTTGAATTTCTTCTGATTTGATTTTCTTAGGTCCAGTATTGGTTGTTGATTTCATATACTTTTACCCGCTTCTGTTGTTATTTCTTTTCAGTGTAAATACATATTCGAGCATTTGGGCTATGGATATTTACCCATTTATGTTGTCCTGCATATAAATCTTCATAACTTTGTCTTTAGTTCCCAAATCACATCTGTATATCATTATTTCAAGTTTTTTTTTATTTCATTTGCTTAGCCAGTGAAGCCTTGACCCAGTGGTCAAAGTTGAGGTACTGAGTGCAAAAGATCTTAGGTTCAAATTCCATGGGGATATGGTTTCTTTCCACAAGAGGATGGTTATTCCTCCTACTTGTGTGCTAGAGGATGTCAATTAACACTATCCAGTGGTGTAATGTAGTAAATATATTCTTAGCATTTGTCAGAAATAAATTCTTCATACACTTAATACCATATGGGTAGTTGGTATTAATCCATTTGTACTGATTGTTATCAAAGTTTGGTGCATATTTCCCTTTACTTAATTGGGTTTATCTGTCGTTATAAGAAAAAATAGAAAACCCGCGCTGCTTGTTTTCTCCAACCGAAGCTGTTTAAATCCTCTTGTTTCCAATCAATGAGTCAGGGGAGTGTTCTTCTGTTATTTCTTCTGCTAGAAAAATCATTTTACAATGTCATATTGATTTCACAGACTTGCCACATAGTTGAGCAACTTAAATTTGAGGCCCAAAAATAAAGAAATAGATAAAGAAAGGGCAAAGGTCCAAATATGCCCTTGTACTATACGAAATTGAGCACAATTGCCCTTCGTTAATACTTTAGCTCAAATATGCCCTTACCGTCACATAGTTGGTCCATATATGCCCTTAGAGTTACACATTTGGCTCATATATGCCCTTTTCGAAACGGAATTCACCCAAAAATTATGGTTTAAACTTTAAAATAATAAAAACATCTCAACCTTTAACAATACTCAAAAGACCAAAATATTTAAATTATTTCCAGAAAGATAATTTAATGATTAAAAGCCTAGAGTTCAAGTTGTAGTTTATAAATTTGAGTTGTTAGTCTTTTTTCATCTTTTTCAGCTGGACATTTTCTATTTTTTTTTATTAACTATGTAAATTAGGGGTGTACAAGGAACGGGTAGGTTCAGTTTTTATCAAAACCAAACCAAACCGATTATATCGGTTTGGATTGTTCGGTTTTGTTGGTTTTTTCGGGTTTTTTGTTACATAAATATTATTTCAATATTACTTTGTTAAATGTTTTAGAACTAAATATATGTTCAGTAAAAATTAAAAAATTGACAAACATATGATCTATCTTGATTACCTTATGGGAGAATTTTTTTAGTTATTGGAATTCATGAGTTTTGTCAAGTGAAATTGGTGACGAAAATGGAGAAGACATCAGTAATGGAGGAAATCGGATAAGTGAGAAAGAAAAAGGAAAAAAAAAGAAAACAGAAGAAAAAAGAAGAAAGAAAAGAGAAAGGTAAAGAAAACAAGCACTAATAAAAAGGAAATAGTGTTTGTAATACACTTTAATACAATTAACGAAAGAGCTAATTCGTTTGGGTGGATTCTATTTCGAAAAGGGCATATATAAGCCAACTGTATAACTCTAAGGGCATATATAGACCAACTATGTGACGGTAAGGGCATATTTGAGCTAAAATATTAACGAATGGCAAATGTGCTCAATTTCGTATAGTACAAGGGCATATTTGGACCTTTTCCGATAAAGAAATAAAAACATGAAAATAAAATAGAAGGAAACAGCATTTTGTTATTTCACTCTTTCCATTTATCTGATTAGATAACTGCTTGTTAACATTTTATATGGTTATGGGTTTTTGTGAAACAAGGGCTTAGATATGATGATCTGCATGATCCAATGTACGATTTGGACGTCAAGGAAGCTCTTAATCGCCTTCCAAGGGAGATTGTTGATGCCAGAATCCAGCGCCTTAAGCGTGCCATGGACCTCTCAATGAAGCACCAGTACCTCCCAGAGGATCTCCAGGTACTTGCATAGTATCCTATTGTATGCCACACTAATCTTCAATTTTCTCTTGTGAAGTATTGGTGCATGTGGTGGCAAATAGAACAATCGAAGTATTGGTACATGTGGTGAAAGGGGTATTATTGAATGATAGGCTAGGAGTTGAGTGAAGCAAGCTGAGCAAAGACCTTTTTTTTAACTAATAAAATAATAGCAGTTATTGACGTAGGAACTTTTGGGAATCATATGGTGAGATCTTGATAGCTCTTTTATGTGTGGTTGAATAGTTCTTCTCAGTAAGCATCCTAATTTTCTGTACACAATTTTGATAAGGGGAGAACATTATCTATAGATCTTCTGTTCCATGAGATACTGTAGTTATTAGATTTCATTTTTTGATTGGTTGAAGAGGGTAGTGAGTGAGAATGAGTCACTTTTTTTTTTTAAGCTGAACACGTAGCTGGAGGAAACAGAGGTGGAGAAATCCTCACAGAAGTTCTTCCACCCCCCCCCCCCCCCCACACACACACACACACACCCCAAAACCCAACAAAAATTAGGAGGAAAAGGAAACAAGAACGTTGAATTTCTTCTTTGACATCTTTTTGCCTCTCTTTTATGTTCCACCATCTATCCATTTCCAATTTGTATGCCATCTATGAAGCAGTGGAGTAGTTTTCTCGTCTCCAGCAAGGAAGCACTTAATTTAGCTTAGTTCTCAATAAGATGCTTTTTGAAACCTAGCTACATGATCTTGTTTCAGCGAAAGCTTCTTTGATTTGGTGGTTATATGAATGTTCACTAATAAATCACTGCCAATCACATTCTGGGACCCAACTGAAAAGATTAAATTCAACAATCAAAATATGATTATTCTATGTCTTGTCTCATATAATACTCCTAGCTTGTATTGAGATAGCTTGTCTAATGAAAAAGGTTTCTCGATGTATCCATGTTTATTATTTTTTCCTCTAATCCGCTGGTGGATTCTTTTTTTTTTGTTTGAGTTTTATTGTAAATGTACGTGGCAGATGGGCCTTTCCCCCTTTGCTGGTTTTTGTGGCTACCCTGTCAGGCTGAGGAAATCTTAATAGAGTGGATTATTCATGCCATTAAGCAACATTTGTCTTAAACCTGTAAGACTGGGATGATTGGCATGCAAAATACATAGTTCCCTAGTTATGGAATGAAGAGCTTGATATTAATGTCAGAGATCATCTATGCACTGTAGATTGTGAAAGTATTATAGTCTTGAAGAATTTAAAGTCCTCAATTTTGTTCCTCTTAGTGTGGGAATTGTTGTTGTTGTTGTTGTAATTTTGTTCCTCTTAACTTCAGATTGGTTCACTTGGATATTATATGTTCTCTTTGAGAGCTAACTGAAACTCATTTAACTTAAATATCCTTTTGCGAAAAAAAGGATTGAAAGGTTACATCTTCGCACATGGGTCTCTATAGAAAGTAGAGCGATAGGGAATAATGTTTTTTCCCGGTTGTTTCTTTTCTCTAGTATTTTCAACATGGCTTCTGCACTACCTTTTTTTTTATATTTTCAAACTTGCTTTGTGTTTTCTTTGAGCCGAGGGTATATCGGAAACAACGTCTCTATCTCACACAAGGTAGGGGTAAACTACTCTCCCTAGACCCCACTTGTGGGATTACACTGGGTATGATGTTGCTGGGGTGGTTGTTATAATCGTCCATTCGCAAAGGGTTGGTTTTTAAGTTTACATTTACTTCATAAAAAAGGGGTTGGAAAAGTTAAGATTATTTACTGTTCTAATGTTGACTGAACTGGAATGTAGGGGTATACATTACTTGTTTGGTATTCATAAAAGGTTTTACCAATTCTTGCAGGCAATGCAAACACCATTTAGGAGCTATCTTCAGGAAATGCTAGCTCTTGTAAGTTTCCATTATCTATCTCTAGTTCCTGCTCTGGATGAATCAGTTATATTTCCAATTTCATTGAGAGTACGTTACTGCTCCACTCATGCCTACTCAAGGCATCAGATGATCATTGAACTCTTATGGAGTTCAAACCTTACTTGTTCTTGATTTCTGCTTCCAACGGTAACCTTGCTGGTCTATGTATGTGCCTTGAGTAATTTTTCTTTGAATAAGTGTGCCTTTAGCAAAAGTGGCCTTGCTTTCTTTATAGTGATGCCATTTTGCATCTTCTTCTCTGCCTTATGTCCTTTCATATTCAGTAACCTGCAAAGGGTACTAGTGTATCACTTGGAATGGTTTTTAGCCATTAGCTTCTTGGATTTTGACCCAAATGAGTTGGTTTTGTTACATATACACGGCCTTTTGACAAGATTATCATCAGGTTTCTAATGAATGTGTTTTATCTCTGATTCGACATTTAAGCAAGTAATATCTTGGCATGCCAAACATCCTCTTGCTATTTTATCATTGTAGATTCAGAACAACCATACGGTCTAATGATGGGTTTGAGGCTATTGTGTAACTTTTATTGATACATGTTGATTGGCCGACTTATCTTCTTACTTCTTAGAGCTTAACTAGGGTGGGCGCTAATGCGCTTGGTTTATATGTTTTACAGGTTAAAAGGGAGAGAGCAGAACGTGAGGCTCTGGGAGCTTTGCCTCTCTATCAGCGTACAATTCCATGAAGAATTCAAATCTCTCTTGAAGCTTTTTCCATCGAGAATAACTACTGTGTTGCTTGTAGATCTCCATGATGGAGATAGAAATATATTCTGTGGGAAAACCATGTTGTTCGCCTTCTATAATCAAACACTTCAAGTTAGTCATCCTGCGGGCTTGGTTTTTGTATACCTATATATCTTTATATGGGGCGTACATTTTCACTAGAACTCCCATATTCGGATTGCTTTGACAGGTTTTATTGGTGTTTCCAAGTACACGTCCAAGGAACATAATTTTGCTTTACCTTTTCATTTTGTTTAACTTTATGCCCCGCGGGTTTTTGTCGTGTCACGAATAGATGAGTTGCCAGAGTAGTTGCATCTCGTACTGTTGACCTATAAATATAAATTAGTAATTGAACAATAGATTAATTGCAATGTTATTGTTACCCAAAAATAGAAAAAGAAAAGATCCATCATCCATGGTTATGTCTTCGGTTGGCTCAAATCCTCTTCTCCTCTCCAGTATATTCTTTGATGGTAATGATGCATGGAAATGCATGAGATTTGAAATAGCCCTTAATGGTGCATGTGGATTAGGGGTATTAAATTGGTTGGATCAATCAACGGGTCAAGTCGAGCCGTTTGTAGCACTTATTTATGACATCCAATTTTTTTAAAAAAGTTTAGTTAGCTTTGATGAATTTCAAAGTGAACCTCCTCTTGAAGCTTACATAGGAGGAAATCTAGTATTTGTGAGAAGATTGTAGAGAAGTATGGATATTTTCTTTGAAAAATCTTAGATGCTTATGGATTTGTTAGGAAAGTCCTTGAAATTTTCTAGGCTTGTAGAGAATTCTAGAGAAAGTCCTTATTTTGTAAATATTAAAGACTTGTGTAACAATTAATATTTACACACTAGCCCCTAGGAGACTAGTATATAAAGGGGACCATTCATTTGTAATTCACCAAGCAAACAATTCAAGTTTTCTCTAATACAAAGCTTTCTTTAACAATTCTCTTAGCGATCTTGAGTGTAGTAAGGCTGACTTGGCATAGCAAGAATGTGAGCAAGTTGTGCAAGATCGTGAGCGAGTAGTCAAGTGTCGCACGTGTACTTAGTTAAATACTAAGGACGTGACAACGTGGTATCAGAGCAAAGGTTGCAACTAAGAGAATGGCGAACGGCAGAGAAATTAACGCTGCCAACACCCAAGCCAACGTCATCCAGGATGCTGTTGGCAAGAGCGGCCGTAACAAAAAGAGGAATGCCACCAACAAGAGCCAGGAGGTACCACCCGAGGTTGTGTCAAACGAAGGGTTAACATCCCAAGAGCCATCTGCCACTGAGGCGAGCGAGGATGAAGTGGAAGTCCTCCCCGAGGACGTCTCGCTCGGTAAAGAATGGATGATGAAGATGAGCGCGGGGATGGAAGCCGTGGAGATCTTTGGCCAAGGGAATGTGGAAGGCACCCTTAGCGTTCTTGAAGGGCACACTCTTAAAGAGATCGAGAGTATCCGAAATGACTTGGAGGGACGTACACAGACCGAGATGGAACTAAGGCAAACCATCATTGCCTTAGAGTGCAGACTCATGGAGGCTTTGAGTACTATAGATGCTATGAAGGCAAAGACAGAGCCACTCGAGGAGCATGTTAGTGCTGGTGTGACCGAGGCAGCCAGCAATGTTGTGATGGAGGGAGGCCAAGATCGAGGCTCCCAAACCCCCGGTGTTCAAAGGTGTTCGTGATGCACAAGAAGTGGAAAACTTCCTTTGGCACTTGGAGAACTACTTCAGGCACGACAAAATGAGGGACGACGGGGCAATGATCAACACTGCAGTGTTGTACCTCTCAGAGACTACCATGCTATGGTGGAGAAGAAAGATGGCCGACGTGGATAAAAGTCTATGTACTATTAGCACATGGGATCAGTTCAAAGCCGAGTTCAAGAGACAGTTCTTTCCAAACAATGTATTGTACGAGGCAAGGCGCAAGCTTAGGGAGTTGAAGCAAACATGAAGCATACGTGTCTATGTCAAGGAGTTCACTACCCTTATGCTTCAAATCCCCAACCTGACCAATGATGACTTGTTGTTCTACTTCAGGGACGGGTTACAAAATTGGACTAAGCAGGAGTTGCAACGCCGGCAAGTCGCAAATATAGACCAAGCCGTAGTGGAGGCCGAATCATTGATGGATTTTAGGCATGACAATCACGACAAAGGCAAAGGAAAAGAAACAAAGTTTAATAATGTCAAAGGTGGGGGAGACCGTGGCAAAGGCAAGGAGATACAACAACAATACTACAAGACTCAAGATTCCAAAAAGTCGACTGGCCGTCAGGGCTACACCGAGAAGAAGGCACAGGCCGAGAAGAAGGGATGTTACATATGCGAAGGGCCGCACAACTTCAGGAATTGTCCCGACCTAAAGAGCCTCAGCGCCATGGTCCGTGAACGGAAGGAGCAGCCGCAAGTAGAGAGTTCGGGAACCGCACAGTTGGGTACGAGCAGATTATGTCCCGTCACGAAGCAAGCTCTCCAACCTACCGAGAATGGCAATCAGTACGTGGATCTCATCATCAACAACAAGCCTGCTCAAGCAATGGTGGATACTGGAGCAACTCATAATTTCGTGACTGAGGCTGCCGCAAAGAGACTAGAATTGAAGCTTGCTCCAACCAACTCTCACGTCAAGACTGTGAATGCCGAGGTACAGAATGCTCGTGGGGTAGCTAATGGAGTTGGTGTCAAATTGGGAACTTGGAAAGGTATGGCAAACTTTATCGTAACCGCTATGGATATCTTTGACATCATATTGAGGCAAGAGTTCTTTAGACATTGTCATACTTTGATCGACCCCTACCTCCAACATCTCTTGGTTATGGAGCGAGAAAGAGCTTGCATGGTACCTACAATGACTATGCCGCACGGACAGATCCAAGCACAACTCTCAGCTATGCAGGTTGTTAAGTGGATCAAGAAGGGGGAGCCGACGTTCGTGGTAACCATCACAAGTCTGGAGGAAGACAAGAGTTTTCAAGAGATACCGCCGCCTTGCATAGAGAAGTTACTTGAGGAAAACAAAGACGTCATGCCCGAGGAGTTACCTAAGCATTTGCCGCCTAGGAGAGAGGTGGATCACAAGATTGAGTTGGAGCCAGGGGCTAAGCCACCCGTATTTTTCCCATATTGTATGGCACCGCCCGAGCTAGAGGAGCTCAGGAAACAATTGAAAGAGTTGCTAGATGCTGGTCACATTTGCCCATAAAAGGCACCTTTCGGTGCACCAGTATTGTTCCAGAAGAAGAAGGATGGATCACTGCGCTTGTGCATAGACTACCGAGCACATAATAAGGTCACAATGAAGAATAAGTACCCGATCCTGCTCATTGCTGACTTGTTCGATAAACTTGGGCAAGCCAACATCCCTAACTTGATCAGTTCGTGGTAGTCTTTCTAGACGACATAGTCATCTACATAAACACCTTGAAGGAGCACATGGAGCACTTAAGGAAGGTTTTCCAGGAGAACGAGCTATACATCAAGAGGGAGAAATACGAGTTTGCACAATCAAAGTTGCACTTCTTAGGCCATGTTATTAGCAATGGCGAGTTACGCATGGATGAGGCTAAGGTACGTGCTATCCAGGAGTGGGAGGCACCTATAAAGGTAACTGAGTTGAGATCCTTCCTGCCTTGTTAACTACTATCGTCGGTTCATCAGTGGCTACTCAGCAAAAGCTGCACCATTGACCGAGTTGCTAAAGAAGAACAAGCCATGGGTTTGGACGGAGCATTGTCAAAAGGCGTTTGAAGGCCTTTAGGCAGCTGTAATAGAGGAGCCAGTCTTGGCATTACCTGACTTTGCCAAGACATTTAAGGTGCATACAGATGCCTCAGATTTTTCCATTGGGGGTGTCCTGATGCAGGATAAGCATCCCATAGCGTTTGAGAGCCGCAAGTTAAATGAGACGGAGCGACGTTACACGGTGCAAGAGAAAGAGATGACTGCCATTGTGCATTGCCTTCGTACATGGCGACATTATTTGCTTGGGTCGAGGTTCGTGGTCAAGACCGACAATGTAGCTACTAGTTACTTTCAGACGCAGAAGAAGCTCACACCAAAACAGGCTCCGTGGCAGGATTTCTTGGCCGAATTTGATTATGTGCTGGAGTATAAGCCGGGCAAAAGTAATGTTGTAGCCGATGCCTTGAGCCGGAAAGCCGAGCTTGCTGCAATCACTTCAACAAGATGGGACATTCGTGAGGCTATAAAAGAAGGCATGCAACATGATCCAGCAGCCAAACAACTTATCGAGTTAGCCAACCAGGGAAGTACGAGACGTTTTTGGGTCGAAGACGACCTACTACTTACCACAGGTCGGCAGGTCTACGTGCCTAAGTTTGGAGACATTAGACGGCGGATCACAAGGGAGAGTCATGACACAATGTGGCCTGGTCATCCAGGCTAACGTCCCACTAGGGCCTTGGTTGAGTCAGTCTACTATTGGCCATGCATGCGAGATGATATAGAGTGTTATGTGCAGACTTGTCTTGTCTGTCAACAGGACAAGGTTGAGCAACAAAAACTAGGAGGACTTTTGAAGCCACTACCAGTTGCAGAACATCCATGGAAGAGCGTGACTATAGACTTTATCACTTGCCTTCCGAAGTCCGACGGTTATGGTACTATTATGGTGGTAGTGGATAGGTTTTCCAAATATTCCACCTTCATGCCCGCCTCACCAGGTTGCACTGCCAAGGAAGCCGCCAAACTATTTTTTAAGAACGTGGTGAAGTATTGGGGCTTACCAAGGCATATTATCAGTGATCGAGACCCCCGTTTTACTGGAAACTTTTGGAGAGAGTTATTCGACATACTTGGCACGAAACTGCACTTTTCCACTAGTTTCCACCCATAGACGGATGGACAAACAGAACTAATGCCTTACTAGAATGCTACTTGAGGCATTATGTAAGCGCGCATCAGAAAGATTGGGCAAGACTCCTAGACATCGCCCAATTCTCTTATAACTTGCAGCGGAGTGAGTTCACGGGGCGGACACCATTTGAGCTAGCCACATGCCAACAACCAAAAACTCCACATTTATTACCAGCCGCGTTCGAGGGAAAGAGTTTGGGGGCTTATCATATGGCCAAAGGATGGGAGGAGCAACTTGACACTGCTAAGTCCTACTTGGATAAGGCAGCTAAGAAGATGAAGAAGTTTGCGGACCATAAGCGGCGTCCCACGAACTACAGAGTTGGGGATATGGTCATGGTGAAGTTTAACCCAAGACAGTTCAAGGTACTACGAGGCATGCGTCAAAATTTGATTCGCAAGTATGAGGGGCCATTTAAGATGGTCGTCAAGGTAGGCAAGATCTCGTACAAGCTTGACATGCCATCATATCTTAAGATCTACCATGTATTCGATGCCAGCATGCTTAAGCCATATCATGAAGACATGGATGATCCAAGTAGGGGCCAATCAAGTCGAGCGCCTATTACTATCACCGCCTCACTTGACCGAGAGATTGAGGCTATTATTGATTACCAGGCCAGGCGAAAACAAGGGTAGAAAGCCACTGCAATGTTCCTCGTCCATTGGAAGGGGCAATCTCCCGAGGAGGCCACGTGGGAACGATATGAAGACTTATGGAAATTCAAAGATAAGATTCGGGAGTTTATGCAACAACATTGCGCCGCGGTCGTCGCAACATTAGGTGGGGGAGAATGTGATGACCCGCCACGTCATTATACCACACATGCACCATTTGACATATATTAATACCATGTGGAAGCTTACACAAGAGGAAATCTAGTATTTGTGAGAAGATTCTAGAGAAGTATGGACATTTCCTTTGGAAGATTCTAGATGTTTATGGATTTGCTAGGAAAATCCTTGGAATCTTCTAGGCTTGTAGAGAATTCTAGAGAAAGCCCTTATCTTATAAATATTAAGGACTTGTATAACAATTAATATTTACACACTAGCCCCTAGGAGACTACTATATAAAGGGAACCATTCATTTGTAATTCACCAAGCAAACAATTCAAGTTCTCTCTAATACAAGCTTTCTTTAACAATTCTCTTGTGTTCTTTCTAATATACTCTTAGCGATCTTGAGTTTAGTAAGGCTGACTTGGCATAGCAAGAATGTGAGCAAGTTGTGCAAGATCGTGAGCGAGTTGTCAAGTGCCGCACGTGTACTTAGTTAAATACTAAGGACGTGACATATGGGTGTGAAGTTAGGTGCTGCCAAAACCTAAAGTCCTACTTTAAAACCTTTATAAATTTAGAATATTCTTTAAACGTGGATCCTAAAACGACTATTTGTGCAACTCGCCCCTCTCCAAGCTGTTCGAGTAAAAGATTCGGGATCAATTTGAGCTACAAATTGGCTCTTAATCCAACCCACCCACTCATAATTTTTTATAATATGTTTAAATACAAAATTAATCTAATAAACATTTATTTCTCTATTATGACTATTAGACGGATCAAATTTATCTTGTATATTTTGATAGGGATTTTGGCACGGTGTGATAACATGCTCACATAATTGGCAGAAAAAAGCCGTTGTTATAGGTATTGGCACAAGTAGCCATAAATGTATATCATAGTATATCAAATGTATTTACAACTTTTTTCTTGTGTATATCAAAATATATAAAAACCTTTTTTTTTGTATACCTATAATATAAAATTATAAATATAATTATTTAAAATTTATTGTCATCTCTATATCAAGGTATATCACAATAAAAATAGTTACATTATTTGTATATCGCAATGTATAATGCATCAAATAATGTGTATACTAAAATATATATCACAAGTTTATTTTCCTTCTTTGTGTTTATCAAAATGTATATCAAAAATTTATTTTCCTTTCTTTGTATAACAAAATATATATATCAAAAATTTGTTTTCCTTCGTTGTATATCTCAGTGTATAACACATAATTTCTTTTGGATATACATAAATATATATGTTACAGATACATTGATATACAAGATGAAAATTAGAACTATTTTTTAATTTAATAAAAGAAGAAAAGAAATAGGTTTCACGTTTAGTCTGCTAGAGGAATTGTGAACTACTAATTTGATATAGAAATCATGAGTTAATGTGAATACTGATGTTGGGGATAATAGGATCAATTTATGGTTCATTTCCTTATATCTCGTTTTAAGGTATGGGATTTTGCTTTTCCCATTGGAGCTTTAAATCTCAAAACCATGTGTCTTTGCTTTTCCCTTTGCTCGTAAGCATCGCATGAATATCAAAGTAGTACATATTTTAATGGGGTTTTCTCCCAACCAACACTCTCTTCAATTAAACAACTTCTGAAACATTGTTTCAAACTTAATTATTTAGAGCCAAGGAATTACAAGAACTAAGTAGAATATTTTAAAATAAAGAATTGATGATAGTCATTGTAGATTTCAATTCTCAAGTAGCATTATTCGTTTGGTAGTATGTCACACTTCTAGTTTTAATTAGTGAATATATAGAGTATCCATTTCCATACCCCATTTGCTCTGCCGCCATACAACCACTTCATTCTAAGGTCATACTTCTCTTCAATTGATTCATATATAGTTTGATGGAACCTTCTTAATTACTTTTCGTTAATTAAACTATATGCTCGTACTCATGGCCGACTCTACTGTTATCACAAGTAAAGCTTATGGCTTGGCCCCCAAAATTTGGGGCCCATTTTTTTTTTATTTAGAAATAATAGGTTTATAGTTATTTAAAAAATAATAATATTTAGTAATTTTAATACAAAGAAAATAAACCTTTTTAGATATATAAATAAAGTAATCACTGACTTACTAAAAAATGGATAGATAATTGTTTTTTCCACGTTTCAATTTAAGTTGACTTGACAATTTAACTTTTTACTCTTTTATTAGATAACATGTAATTTTTTTACTTTTCTTCCTTAATTTGTCCAAGCTAAGTTAGTTTTTCCCCCTAATCTGTTCATAATTCAAAACCCCCCATATTTTTCTATCTTTCTCTTTGGTATTCTTATTCACATTCTTTCTCCGATTCAAGATTTCATTACTCACTTCTCTCCAAGATTTTATTAGTTCAAGTGTTCAACAATCTTTTAAAAATTTAAGCTTCAATTAAACTTTGGCTTTATGATACTCAATAAAATATTAAACGAAATGGATAATAGACAGCAGAAAAGATATGTGGCATTGAGGTGCTGATACGTACTCTTCGAGACACCTAACGGTTGCTTTCCTGACCTAACACATTTAGCACTTTATATTCCCCACATAAATGCTTATTTATACTACTTTTTATGGTTAGTTATGATTGCAAAATCTTAGCATTTTATTTTAATTAATACAAAATACGCCTCATGTGCACACACGTTCAATTGCTTTCCCTCATGCATGCAATACTTCGTGGAACTTAATTATATCTTTATTTTATTTTAATTTTAAGTTTTATTTTCATTTAATTGTTTTGTGATTAAGATAGTTTCCATGTCTCTTAATCACTGCAATTGTCAAAAAACTTCATCCACCTTAGATATTTGCTTAACGTTCCTTTTCTTCTGCTGCATGCAACACAGCTTTTATACTTTAGAACATAATGCATGTATTATTTTATGTTCATGAATTTTAAGAATTCAAATTCATAAACTGTGAATAACTTTTTTCTTACAAATAATATTTTCAACAACTACTTTAAAGTCAAATCTTTTAGCACAATTGCAATGCATAAGTTAGAAAAGCTCTCGTACACTATACTTAGCTAGTGTTTGGACATAGATTTAGTTGAAACTTGAAAAAAATAAATTTTTGAAGATGAGATGAAAAATAATTTTTGAAAGTTGAAATGATGTTTGAACATGCATTTTGCTTGAAAAAAATTTAAAGTTTTGTGAGTAGAAAACTTTAAAAACTTGAAAAACTACTCTAGAGATGTTTTTGGGATTTGAAGATTTTGTTTTAAAAATCTGCCAAAAAATAATTAAAATTTATAAATAAATAAATATTTGAATTCAAAATTTGAAAAAAAACTTCCACAATATATGGCCAAACGAGAGCTAAAGGCGTCTTGCATAAAATGACATAGATATAGCTGCAAGTTTAAGACGATTTTCATTTTACTCTTTTTATTTTTAACAACTTTAATTCTTAGAAACGAGAGAGAGAGAGAATTGGTCAAAGATTTCTTTATTTTCTCATTTCCACCTTATAGCATGTAAAACAAAATATTTCTGTCATCTTTAATTGGGCCTTTTTCTCACAATTCACATTCTCCGTGAAATTTTTGAGGAAATAAGGTTTTTGTTTTCTCCTCTCAATTATGAAGCGGAGAGTAAGGACTAAATAAATAAAGTTGTGGCTTAATCTACAAAAAGAAAAAGGTCAGAGGAGCATTATTAGGAGACAAAGGTATTGAATAGCGTACACGTGAGATGACTTTAAGCCGCAAGAATTTAAGTCTTTGAAATTTGTGGCCCAAGTAAACAGAGTTGGCTACTTGTCATTTTCTACATAAGAACCCCATTCCAATTACCCTACCAAAAGAAAAAATAGAAAAATTCGATAACATGCTCATGTTCAACTCCTTCCTCCGTTAATTTTTACTTGTCCGCTATATCAAAACTATGTTTTTATTTTTACTTGTTCACTATACTAAATCAATTTTTTTTTCTATTTTATCCTTATCATTAACTACTTATTCCCCAAATCATTTTTCAAGACTTTTGAAAATACTATCATTATTATAGATAAAATTATAAAATACATATTTCATTTATTGTTTCTTAAGAGACATGAAACGTCCAAAGTAAATAACTAAAAGTGAACTGAGGGAGTAAATCGGCTACTGAATTTTTAAGCCACCAATCATTGCAATAGGATGAATAAGATTTCTCCGTCTTCAATCACCCTTAGGTTTATATTCTAAAAATAAATTAATTTAATAAAAGCATTGAGTGGAAAACAAAATAAAGGTTTTACGCCCAAGAAAAGAACAAGAAATAGTCATATCTTTAAAAAGTGGCAAATTAGGTCATATTCACTTGATTATATACACAATATCCAGTAAAATTTCATGTTAAGAAAAGGTGTTTTTATTTTGAGTTACTTTAAAAAGTAGAAGTTCACTTTATTATTGGTAGACTATCTTTTCCATTTTGGTTGGAGAAAGATGTGGTAATCATTATTAATCCGGTTGGTATATATTTTCACTTTAAAATGTCAACGACAGAAAGAGGTGTTAAGTTAAAACCTATCGTTTGTAATGCTTTACGTAATATGATACCATTGAGCTTATCTTTTAGTAAGAGATATTCAATGTGGAAAAGTTAGAAGAAAAAAAGAAGCCATTTCATATAATGTTTTATTGAGCAAGTTTTTTACTTAAAAGCAACTCAAAAGGAAAAAAAACCGAAAACAACAATAAAGTAGTACATATATATGAGTTGAAACGATTTTGGTATTATTTTTTGCTTTCTCAAATGTCAATGAAGAAATTAAAGAGAGATGCCACCAAAAGAAGCTATTGTGATTCTTCGCAACTTAGATTTAATTCAAAAAGGTGTTAAGACCTTTTCCTCGTTCCAACTAAATGAAGTCATTTTTCGACCTCTTCCTCTTTCAGTCATTCCATCTGAAATCCAACTAGAGTTGTTTAGTTAATTCTATTTCATTTAAACTTGATGTGTCATAGTTTCCTTCTTTTCAATCAAATTGCTCTTAGTGAAGTGATTTAAGAAAAGTGACATGTGGTTTCGATGATTTTTATTGCAATAACGTTACTAAATTATTTTTTGTATCATAAAATCATTAACTTTGCTCAAATATCACAGATAGTCACTAAATTATTTTCTTTAATAGGAAAGAAAAATTACTCAACTAAGAATCACAGCCAGTCATTAAATAATTTTTTGTGTAACCAAAGAATCATTCAAATTTGCGTAAGCATAATATATAATATCTCTTTGGTTTCATGTTAGTGACTTTATGTGATATTTAAACAAAGTTAACTCACTTTTTGGTTAAAAAAAATAGTTTAATGACTTTCATGCTACTTCAATTAAGTTGAATGATTATTTCGTTAAAAAATATTCACATATGAAATCAACCCACATCATTGTTAGTTTGTTACAAACACATTACTGCAAAAATGAAAGAACTATACTTTTTATTTTGAAACAAGAATAATTACTCTACTCGAAAGACCATAAATTAGCATAATATGCATAGATTCAGATGGTCCAATGTAAGCTACAATTTTCAGGAGTATTTGGAAAATTTCATCTGTAAGCAGAAAAGCCACTTTCAAGGTTCACTTCTATATCTTGTTAGATTCATATTTAGTTGATATCGATAATTGCTTATATTTCTTTATTTAAAAAGTTAGTAAGAAAATACGCAATTTCGCAACCTAAACAAACTTATTCTCTTTGCATTTTTGGCCCGTGGCAATTACTTGACACAGATGCATCTCATTTTCTGCCGACATTGCTGCAATGATATAGGGATGACTATTTGCTACAGGACAGATATCTTATTTTTGTCTCAGACAAATCCAAATTCAAGAAAAGAATATTATTCCATAAAAGATTTAAAAATATATAAAAATGACTACTAAAAAGAACTACGAAGGTAGGGGCAAAATGATACTTTTTATTACCCACCAAGATATGGATAGAATTCATTCATCTTTAAATAAATGTCTCGTGTTCGAGTCGTGAACTAAAAAGATCTGATAAAAAACTTTTCTAATTTAAAAAAGTATTATACGATGTGAATCCTAATTAATCAATATCTGAATATAATACTCAACTAGATGGAAAAAAAAAATACTTTTCATTAAGGTGCGCAGATCTAAGTTTTGGGCCAAGACAAAATAGTGTCCAAGATTTCCGGCATAAGCTTTATTCACCACATGAATGAGAAAAAAACAAGAAGAAAGCAGTAAAAAATTAGACGAGGCTGAGGTATAAACCCGGCCCACAATCTTAAATAGATGAACAAAGTCTAGGCCCTGATGTCTGGTGAAACTTCAAGAAAGCCCAAAAACAGGCCATGATCTTTGTTTCATGGATTAGGTCAGCTACATTTTCCTAGCAATCTAATTTTGTCTCCCTTTTGTGGTGGTATTTCATGATTATGGACCCACACCACCTCCCTGGTAAGTTGTGACTTGCTTCCAATAGAAAATAAAAAGTTTGTAATCTATAGGAGGGTATGGACATTAAAGCATGACTCGGTGCATATAACATTTCGCGTTTATATATGATTCGAGAAAATAGGAGTGTATGAACATTATTTAAAATAAAAGGATACTATTATACTGGGTAAGGAAGGGAAATGGAGGAGGGAACAAGGAGAACTAACCCTACTATCACTAGACTATAAGCTTTGATGGTGACGGGTGAGTAGAGTTGTGCATAATTTGGTAAATACCGAATTACCATAATGAAATCGGAAATTTTGGTATTTGATATTCGATATTTTGGTATTTAATTTAAGTTTTTAAAAAGAATTGGTATTAGGTATGATATTCGACATTTAGAAATAAAATACCGAAATATTGATACTGTACCGAAATCCATACTAAATTACATAATACACATATTATTGATTATAACATAAATGTTAAAGTTTTAAATTTTATGTTCCGTTGTTCTAAATTTGTCTTTCCCCTTTTTCTTTGGTTGCTTACTTACTTTTCAACCTTTCCTTCGTCTAGGTTTAGCATTTTTATTTTCATCTTTTTTTTTCCCACTACATTATAGTGTTTTTATTTTCGTATTTATGAGTAACTTACTTAAGTATTACAATCTATGGCTTTATGCATTGGTTAACATTCAGGCTGAACAAACCGAAATAATCAGATCGAATAAACCGAAACCGAAAGGAGAAAAGTCGAACCATACCGAATTTAATTAGGTATGATATTGCTATAGTATTTTAAGAAACCGAATACTAAAAATACCGAATCGAAATGTCTAAATACCATACCGTACCGATCGACGAACACCCCGTGTGAACATAATTTCAGGAGACTTCTTTGATTATTTTTCTTACTTTTCTATTTAATACCCCTTTTATAATATAATATAAGATATTAGTTTAATTCTCCCCAAAGGCAATCATATTTCTAAAAATTCTCGTATATACATTGCGTAGATAATGCAAAGACAAGTGTGTTTATCGGTGAAGGTATTTGAATTTGTTAAGGTGATGCCTAATCACTCATGATTCATAACGTACTTTTTGGTTGTATTTGTTCGAAGAAACTTTGAGTTAAATATGGTAAGATCTAAAGATCACTTTCCCACTTTAGAACTCCATGAAATGACTGCTCATTGGCACAAGGTTTTAAATTCTAAGAAGAATTACATGTACCTTCCTTTACTTGTCTCTTTCTCATAGTTATCTCCTTTTACATTTCAGATGTACGAGATTCTCCCTTCCATTATTTTTTTTTGATTTCTTCTCCCTTCTATTAGTTGTTACGTATAAGTTTCTTTCAAATGAATATAAATGAAAACAATAAATAATAGTTTTTCACTTGTCAAAAGGAAAAGAATATAAGAGATTGTTATTTGCTACATTATATACTCCATCCGTTCAATTTTAGTTATTCATTTTTAACTTTGCACTCCCTTTAAAAAAAAGTATATATTTTACAGGTTTACCAATAAGAATGATAGCATTTCAAAAAGTCTTGGGGAATGAGTAGTTAATGATAAGGGTAAAATAGAAAGAAAAAAAAAGATTGTCTTTCTCTTGATTTGCTCAAATGAACAAGTAAAAATAAGAATATATTTTGATATAGTAAACAAATAAAAGTGACGGACGGAGTAGCACTTAAAAGAAAAAATAATAATGAACTTTTAGTTTTCAAGATACCGCTTACTTTTTTTTTTAAGTATATACACATAAAAGGGTATCCACTTGAAAGCTGACGTTACATTTTAGGAATATTTACCTATCTATACTGCATTATAAACTTTTTTATCCCTCCTACAAAGGTTATCACTTAATTACATTAGCATATATAATTTACTATTTATATATAAAATAATGTATTAGACTCCAATTTACTCAATTTTCTTCCCTCTCCTTCCTCCCTTCGCGAGGTGAGAAATATCGGGAAGGTAAGCGAGCTTTGCTTGCTAGATTCTGCCTTCAGCAAATGCATCAGATTTATGCTGCTATGGGTTTAAGCTATCCACGAGTAATTAAGGCTTATAATGTATGTGGAAACGATATTGATTATCTCATAGAAACCAATAATAGTAGGGGACACAAAGGAAAAACATCTGAACAACAAGTCCCAGTTAAATGGATGACAGTCTCTTGTATTTTTTTAGCACAACATATGAGTGTCAATTGAATCAGGTGAAATCGTTGTTTGTTTGGATTGTATGTTACTGCAAATGATTGGGGATATTCTTTGGAGTTTATATCTCAATTTTGAGCGAATTTGGTGAAGATTCGAGTTAATTTTGGTTGGAGTTTCTGATTGAAACTCGAGGAAGAAGATATAAACAAATTATATATATTTTGTATATCGGATGTAGAAACAGCATAGAAAATATTTATAATTAATATAATTGTATACAATTTGTATATTATTAATGGAGGTCAGCTATGGAGATGAGAAAGCAGAGGAAGAGGAATACATTCTCTCTAGTTTCAATAATGAGCTACAAAGCTGAAATGAAAAGAAAGTTCACTATTTATAAACAAGACTAACCAACTAATTAACTAACTCATTTTTTTTAAAACTTAATCTTACACTAATGCCAACTCATTAACAACTGGCTTTTAGCTGTGTAACTGCTGCTAACTAACTGCCTCAACACTCCCCCTCAAGCTGAGGAATGAAATATGTTCTTCATTCCCAGCTTGCCTACCAGATAATCATGTTGTGGTATGCACAAGCCTTCTGTAAGCTTGTATCTGCCCTTCTTGAATCTTTTCTCTTACAAAATGAGAATCATTCTGTCCAAGTGCATTGTCCTCTCATGAAAAATGGGGTGAGTTGCAATCTGAATTACATCTTTGCTGTCAGAAAATAGTTGCACGTGAAGGTTAACCTCCACTCTAAGCTCTTTGAATATCCTAATTAACTAAGTGATATCAGCCACAATTGATGCCATGCTCCTGAATTCTGCTTCAGTAGAACTCCTGGAAACAATACTTTGTTTCTTTGATTTTCAGGACACCAAGGCTTGTCCAAATTTCACTATATAGCCAGTTACTGATTTTCTGGTTTCTACACATGCTCCCCAATCTGAGTCACATATGTCAATTCTGTGCTTCCACCTACTGGCATGAACAACCTAAGAGTTGTTGTGACTTTAATGTATCTAACTACTCTTATGGATGCATCCATATGAGACTGCTTAGGAGCATGCATGTACTGACTAAGTACCTAGACTACAAAGGCAATATCAGGCCTAGTCATAGTCGGGTATAATAGTCAGCCAATTACCTTTTGGTAGTTGCTTCTATCTTCTAGCTCTTTGTCAACTCAGTCATCATTAATGTGCAAAAACTTGTCTAGTTCTAGAGATGAGAGTTGTGATTGAACTCAAGAGGAGTAGCAGATGGACTGAGAAAGTCCAGATCATGTAGAGTAGCACACTCAGCATCTCTGAATTCTAGATCTGAAAACAAAGGAGAGGGAATTGTGTGTAAATGTTTGAGTGGGAAAATATCTTCTCTAAACACAGTATCTCTGCTAACAAAGAAGAGTTGAGAACTAAGATCATAAAGAACATAACCCTTCTGAACTGATGATTAGCCTATATGAAAAGTAGGAACAACTCTAGGACAAAACTTTTCTGTTTTCTTCAGGTTAGTAGCATAACACATACTACCAAAAACTCTCAGATGTTATTGAGATGGAGACTTGTGAAACAGGTTTTCAAAAGTCGATGCACCCTTCAATACAATAGTAGGCAACCTATTTAGAGTATATACAGCAGTAGTGACACATTCTCCCCAAAATTTGAGTGAGACACATGCCTAAAACCTTAAGTCCCCAGCCATATCAAGAATGGACCTATGTCTTCTCTCAACTCTGCCATTTTATTGAGGATTGTATACATAAGAGATTTGATGAATTATGCCATGTTCTTGTAACATCCCTGTGACTTGTTTGTTAAAGAATTCAGTGCCATTATCTGACCTTAGACACTTGACACTACTGTGGAACTGATTTTTGACCAATAACAAAAAATTTCTCAAGATTACAATAGATTTTGCCTTATCATTCATTAAAAAAATCTAGATAAACCTTGAGTAGTCATCCACCAAGTTCATGAAATTCCTCCTACCATTATGTATGGGTACTCTATATGGACCCCAAACATCAGCATGTATGAAATCAAATGCATTAATAGAACATGCATTACTGGAAGAAAAATGAATTCTAGTTTGGTTAGTAACATGACACACTGTACAGAAATGCTTCTTCAACTAAGCATTAGGTAAACTTTATATCTTCTTCAGATCTCTTAAAGGTGCATGACCTAACCTCTTATGCCACAAGACAATATCATCTAGATTCTCAGTAGAATTTTTATTTGTTGTATTAGCATTATTTACTTTGGACTCACTAACATGATTTTTTCAAGAGAAATGGAATGAACTGGCCTAAGATCTAACAACTGCTTGGGATCATCTTATTCTTTGTGCTTCAGAATGTAGAGACCATGCTCCTCTTTACCAATCTCCATCACCTTTCCAGTGAAGAGCTCCTAAAATATGCAGAAATCCGAAAAGAAAGCTACCAGACATATGATGTAATTTTTCGAGTTAACAAAGAACCAACCGACCAGGATCAAGATCTTGAAACGAAAACGTAGTTTGTGGATCCATTTCAAGAAATAATGTATTTCAAGTTTTAGGACTCGGAATCTGATGATTCAAAAATGAGGTGAAGATGATGATCTGAATATAAGAAAGACTATTTACTCGTTCAAAACAAGTAAATATTGATGTTGCACCGGTTCAATGAAAGGTATTATTCTATGATATCAAAAGAACGAATTTAGATTAAGAAACGTGTTCTTGAAAGATCAAGAACTAAACAAGTTCCTAAAGTCACCACTTGGAATCAATTAACGTAATAAAGAAACACCATACGCAACTGAAAATAAGATAAAGACTATCACGACCTTGCTTGGAATAAAAACTAAGGATAAAGAAGATAAAATAGAGAAAAATAATGTATTGTAAAACTAGGGCTAGCCTCAAAAACGTGAATTGTATTTTACAAGGTAAGAGAACCCTTTATATAGGCCTAGAGTCTCTTATTTGATGATTACAATTCCTATTCTAATAAGAAAATAAAATAATTAAAGACAAGGAAAGTAAAAGTCCCTATTCTACAAGGAAAAGGAACTAGAATCCCACTAAAAGAAAAATCCTTATTCTAAAAGGAATAATATAAATCCTATTTTAGGAAGGAAATGGTCTTGGCTTCTTGAAATCAATCTTGGACTTTTTGAACTTGAAGACACGTCCACACACCTATTCGTGGGCATATAAGAACTTGCTATTGGCGAGCTAAATAACAAAAGGATAATATAGCTTCTTGATTTGCATCAACATCTTAGCTCTTTTGTGATCTTTGACACAGACATCAGATTGAACTCGAAGTCTGGAATATAGAGTATATGATGTACTGATTTATCCTTAAACAATGAGAGATCCCCAGTGTGAATAATAGTAACCTTTTCACCATTAGGAAATTGAACTGAATTTTTGTCACTGTTTGATAGTTTCTTAATATTGCTCAGTAGATTCAAGTTGCGAGCCATATAATTAGTAACACCTGTATCTATAATCCAATTATTACTCACTAGATGAGATATGAGAGCTGTTATTGTAGTGTAGTATTTATTGTTGCAGAATTAGCCATAGTTTCAACCTGTTTTCCTTTGTTCAGCATTTGCAGGATTTGATTGTATTGATCCTGAGTGAAGGAAGGTGCTGAAAAAGCACCTCTTGTTCTGAAGAACCACCAACTGCTGAAGAATGTGACGGAACCACATTAGTAGTGTGTCATGACCCAAAATCCTAACATGTCATGATAGCGCCTATCTCAATACTAGGCAAGCCGACAATCTCCATAAAACTCAATTTCTTTCACGTTTGAAAACATAATATTATATTCCATAGAAAACCTCACGATTTCAAATACAAAATACTTCCAAAACCCGGTGTCATTGAGTACATGAATATCTAAATGATAACAAATTCTGACTGATAAAAAAATTCTCTGAAAATATAGAAGAGTATAATAACTGAAAGGAAGAAAGAGTCAAGGTCAGCGGATGCCAGACAGCTACATTGATAGTCTCCAACTGATAACACCCTGAGATCTAACATTCGCCGTATTCGAAAGCACTTGGATCTGCACACAAGGTGCAGAGTGTAGTATGAGTCAACCAACTCAATACGTAACAAGACTAACCTCTGGGCTAAAAGTAGTGACGAGCTCCGCAGGTACAATCTAGTATATAAATAATGGTACAAAAATATAGGCATGCTTTCAAGTTCAACAGCTAAAATCAGTACAAGTAAGATAGATCAATACTACATGATATGAGGGATATGACCTCTCAGTGGAAAACCTCATGTACTCCTGATCACTAATCGCTCGGTCACTCGGTACTGTTTATGGCCAATTCAGCCCAGGGACATTCCATCCCGTATATATACATACCTTGATTGACAGTCAGTCACTCAGTACCGTATAAGGCCAATCCTGCCCTGGGATAATTTATCCCCAAATGTAAATGTTTCGAACAAGATCCATGTCAAGTAAGGCAAGTCCATCCCGTATATATATATATATATATATATATATATATATATATATATATATATATATATATATATATATATATAATCATCTACGCTCATTGTGGAGGTGCAGACTCCGAAGGGGCTCCTTCAGCCCAAACGTGATATAAACCTATATGGTCTGCTGCAGGCGGACATCCCCGATCCATATAATAATAAAGCATATAAGGCCTAGTGCAGGCAAGCAACCCCATTCCATATAATAATAATATATATAAAGCCAATATGACCTATTACAGGCGGGCCGCCCTGATCCCATAAATATCCTCGCAATGGATGAACATAACTGAGTATGAAATATATATTTTTAAAATAATTAAATTCAACAACAACACAACCCTAGGGGTCCCAAAACTATCGGCACGTAGCCTAAATATGATATTTAATAAGAGTCTCAGCTCAATTTCCTAACATGTGGAGAATATTCGGATAATAACATGACTCTTTAAATTTACAACTTCACAGAATTTACTTAAGTCACAATTTTTGTGCTGGACACCCATACGCTCGTCACCTAGCATGTGCGTCACCTTTAAACAATTGATATAACACCAAATTCGGGGATTCATACCCTCAGAACCAAGTTTAAAAGTATTACTTACCTCGAACAAGACGAATCCAATGCCGAGCAAGCTAAACAATACTCCGGAACAATGTCGAGCAAGCTAAATAACGTGCAATTTAATCAAAATATACTCCAGTGCTAGCAATTTAACAATTTATAAAAATTTCTAACTCCGCTCGAAAAATCGATAGTGGATCCCACGTCTCG
The DNA here is from genome assembly GCF_000390325.3 of Nicotiana tomentosiformis. Lineage (NCBI taxonomy): Eukaryota > Viridiplantae > Streptophyta > Magnoliopsida > Solanales > Solanaceae > Nicotiana > Nicotiana tomentosiformis. The sequence continues at coordinate 88,407,902 of NC_090819.1, read as the reverse complement.
AAATCCGATAAAACTCACAAAATTCGATAACCCATCCAATTACGAGTTCAACCATACTAATTTCACTCAAATTCGACTCCGAATCGGTATTCAAAACTCGAAAATTTATTTTATGAAATTATAGAGATTTCCTTCAATTTCTCTTGAAGATTCGATAATCATACACCAAAAATGAAGATTAACTCATGAAATATAATCACAAGGGATTCAAGGACACTTACTCCAAGTTGTGTTAAAAAATTCCTCTCCAAAGTCGCCCAAACCGAGCTCCAAAATGTCCAAAATGAAAAAAATCTTGGAAACTCTCATTTTTAACACTGCCCAGGTATTTCCTCACATGTGGAGCCTTGGCTCACACCTGCGCATCCGCTTTTGTAGAAAGAAATGCGCTTCTGCGGATATCACTTACCCAGCGAGCTTCCGCTTCTTCGATCCCTGCCCGCATCTGCGCAATCGCAAGTGCAGAAATCCCATCTCACCTGTGACCTCTGCTGACATCCTCCAACTCCGCACCTGCGCTCGAGCTGCCGCACCTGCGGCCAAGTCCCTCGTAGGTGCGATCACACCAGAGGGGCTACAACTTCAGTAACCTCTCAACTCCAATTCTTGATCCGTTAATCATCTGAAACTCACCCGAGGCCCCCGGGACCTCAACCAAATAAACCAACAAGTCCTAAAATATCATATGAACTTAGTTAAAACCTCAAATCACATCAAACAACGCTAAAACCACGAATCATACCCCTATTCAAGCTTAATGAAAACAAGAATTTTTAACTTCTACATTCAATGTCGAAACCTATCAAATCAAGTCCGATTGACCTTAAATTTTGCACACGAGTCATAAATGACATAATGGACCTATTCAAATTTTCAGAATCGGATTCTGACCCCGATATCAAAAAGTCAACTCTCCGGTCAAACTTCCAAACTTAAATTTTTATTTTAGCCATTTCAAGCCTAATTTATCTGCGGACTTCCAAATAATTTTTCGAACACGCTCCTAAGTTCAAAATCACCATACGGAACTATTGGGATCATCAAAATTCTATTCCGGGGTCGTTTACACATAAGTCAACATCCAGTCAATCTTTTCTACTTAAGTTTTCATCTTGGAGACTAAGTGTCTCAATTCATTTCAAAACCTCACCGGACTCGTACCAATTTCCCCGACAAGTCACATAACAACTGTAAGGCATAAATAGAGCAGTAAATGGGGGAACAAGGCTATAATACTCAAAATGACCATCCGAGTCGTTACATTCTCCCCTACTTAAACATACATTCGTCCTCGAACGTGCCAAGAGTGCTTTCTAAGCCTTTAAATTACAGTTCCACCCTACCATGCACATACCCGGGGGGTGATCCCACGTCACCCTATTTTGTATAGGCCTTACAACACAACATAATTGAAAGTCATTAATTTAACCTTAGCCCATAAACCTTGGAATTCAATTTCCAACATTCAGAATTTCTTTTCAAGATACGAATCTCACATCTACACACTGTATGAGTCTGAACAAGCGGTATCAAGCCATAATCATAACCCAGATATAATCACATAACATACTACACAACTCGCATGCTCGCAGCACCATTCTCGATCACAGTAACTACTCCAAACTAACCCGGTACTAGTATTAAACCCCATATCAAGCCAAACCTCATTCCAAAACCTTCATACATTGATAATAAAAGAAACATGCGAAATCTCATAACCCCTTATCAGATCAACAAGTCATGGAGCTCTCCCACCCCAACCAGAACCATAATCACTTTCAAAGCCGACTTTCAATGTCATCCTCCCAAATATACCGTAATCAAACCTGATAGTACCCATTCAGGGTCTAATGACCATATATTATTAAACACAACTATCCCACATATATGCCACACCAATATAACGCGAGCCACAACTACGCAATCCGTGTACCCAAAAATGAAAGATGTCTCAAAAAAGAGAACCGTATTGCATGTTCAACAAGCGCCACCACAGCTGCAATGCTATAAGCTCATCATATATAGTAGAATCAAGACACACGAATCTAATAATGGTAGCAGCTCTTCTAGAGCTCATATTAACATCAACTGCACGGATAATTCACGTGCTATAGTATCAATATCTGGACCCGCACGGACAACTCACATAATAATAATATTAATGTCTGGACCCGCACGGATAACTCATGTGCTAATAATATCAATCGCCCGGCATGGTCACCTGCCTCCAGCCCAAGCATATAATGCAGGAGAAAACAAATAAGTATACATAAATATGATAAATGAAATAAAATTCACATGCTCCTAGACTGGTATAAATAACACGCCATAGAGTAGGCATGTGCAAAGTGTGTTATCACAACTCAAATTGGCAAGTTAACGCAGAAAGAGTAACTACCCAATTTTTTTCTGGGAATTAGCCTCTTTGTAACCTCAAGTGTAGCCGAGATAGTTCTCGACAAAGGTACGAATACGAGAAACATTATAACTTTACGCTTAACAGTCAACTCTAGGAATTTATTTGCCTAAGCATTCTTCCGAGTATGAATATTGGCCTGATGCCCGCACATGGCTCAAACCTCATATATGTACGCACTCGTAGCGCGCAACTATCACAAATAATAAACGCAACTAGTGCCTCCACTGAGTTTAAATAAAATACTCACCTCAAACAGGCCACAACCCTGAAACAATTTGCTTATGAGAACTCCGAGTCCCCCAAATTCATAGAACACATAAACCACCATCACTGATCATAACTCCAGCACTCGAATGACTATCACATCCTCCATGCACGATCATCCCACTAGGAATACTTCCATAATTCTTCCGTGCCACATAGCAATAATTTGAATATCAACAATCTATCAACTAGGTGAGTACCGCAATACCAATGAACAACCGTAAGTCAAAACACAATACGCCTTCTGAAATGTGCACCTTTCTCAGGAATTATCGAACAGTTATAACATTCATCTAAATATCTGACACTGACCATGTTGTCCAAAATTCGGGATCTTCCCTTCAAGGCTGAACTGCCACCTTGTACATGTAAATTTTTAATCCCGCACAGCACACCGCATCTATCATGCAATCATGTGAAAAGCACGAGTGTGTGCACCTAATTTTTGACTATATTTGAATTTTTACCACCTTCTACTATGTAAATATTTTTAGAAATTTAATATATATATTTTTAGCTTTGTACATTTTTTTAATATAGGGTAAGAATTAAAAATAATTTAAAAGGTCAAATTATTACTATTAGTATTATTTTTATTTTTTATCTTTATTTTAAAATAAAATAAATTTAAAAAAATCGAAAAAATTAAATATTTTTTTTTAATTTTTGGATGGGAATAAAATAATAGGAAAATAAAAAGTATGGAATAAAAAATTAAAAGTAAAATTAGGTGAAAATTATTTTTTTAAAAAAATAAAAGAAAGTGGAAAATTAAAAAAATAAAAGTAAAAGAATGTGAAAATTTTAAAAAATGAAAATTAAAAGAAAGATGAAATTTAAAAATAAAAGTAAAGGTTGGAGAAAATTTTTATTAAAAAAGTAAAATAAAGTGGAAAATTTAAAAAGAAAAGTAAAAAAATGGAAATTTAAAAAAAAAAAGTAAAATAAGTGAAAAATAAAAAAGTAAAGTAAAAAAAAGTGGGAAATTAAAAAGAAAAGTAAAGGAAAGAAATTATTTTTTTTTTAAAAATGAAGAAAAATGGGAAGTGGGAATTCTTTTTAATTAAAAAATAATAAAATAAAATAAAAAACTGAAAAAATTTCAAATCTTTTTTCTATAAATAGAAGAGAAATGTGAGGAGAAAAGAAAAGAAAGATAAGACAAAAGGAGAGAGCAGGGAATTGAGAGAAATTGTTTTTCTTCTTCTACGCTAAGGTAATTTCTACTTATGTCATTCTTTCTTCGTCTTTCTTTCGAAAAATCCAGCAATTCATCATTCAAAACCCAAAAAAAAATACTTCAAAATATCCCTTTTCATACGCCAAATAGTGGAGTCAATAGTCGAGGTCAAGAATTCCGTTATAGCTCTGTTCACTAGCTTTGATGTTCCTCTTCGTTTATGCTTGTTCGGTGTTCGTCTGAGTTATTATTACCAGTTCTTGGAGACTCATTTAATTGAAAATTTTACATTAGAGGTTTATTTTTTCCTCTATTCTTTTTATCTTATTTCATGTGATTTTATTTATTTGCCTTTAAATTTTATAAATAATAATGTAAATTAGTCCTTAAAAGTTATATGCTTAATTATGTTTATGGAAATATGGTATTCCAATTTGCTTTAAAGTTGAGAAGATTTTGACCCTAATATGTTTGGGCTTCAATTGTTGGGCTATAGGGTATTGGTATATGATGGTTTATTTATTCAAATATCTAAAATCATACACTTCTTCCACAAGTAATTCCATAATTCATGACCTCACAATAATCTCAAAGTTTAGGAAGAATAATGAACATTGTTAGAGTGCTTTAGGCGCGCTTTTAATTAGTTTATCGCGATTATGTATACGTTCGTGTGGCATAATTGTAATTTTTAAAATTAAAACCGAAGTATGTGTTCGCGCAACTTTGGTCAAAATAGTCTTAATATAATAAAATGCTATTAATTGTGTACACGTACGCGTGACATGATCTTGGCACAATAAACAAAACGGATTCACACACGTGATTCGCTTCAAAGATAATTCTATATTTTAATATTTAAAAGCGGATAGATAAAGCATGAAAACCAATAAATCACAGTTTATCGAAAATTAATTCAAGCCAAATGTAGTCAATAAAGCGACCGTGCTAGAATCACGGGACTTGGGAATGCCTTACACCTTCTCCCCGGTCAATAAAATTCCTTACCCGGACTTTATTTTGGCAGACCAATAATAATAGAGTCAAACTTTCCTTTGACTAGGGATTCAAATAAAAAGTGACTTGGAACACCTAAAAAAATCAATTCCAAGTGGCAACTCTGTAAATAAAATAATCCCTACTCAAATTTGTCACTTTAATTGGAAATTTTTTTAACCCATTATAATCCATAATACATATATTTTTTTGGGGGGGGGGGGGAGGGTATAAAAGGGGTGTGACAACGAGAATCTCACTATCAACTCTGAGTCACCAGCAAATTACATACTCGGTTAGTTAGAAACCTTCCATTTTCTCTCATCCAGGAGGAAATCACAATACACAACATGTCCCCCACACCGGTGAAAAATATCTGGTTCGAACCATGGTAGAAACCATCAAGAACACTTTGAAATTCATTTGCACAAAATCAAGCTATCAGAACTAAAATTCTAACTCGACCAAGCCACGCATGTCACCAAAACATTTGTAAAGCCTCACCACATAATAATTACCCTCGGTCTAGCCTACTACCTAGTTGTCCTATTTTCTCGGAGTTTCTTCTGAATTACCCTCAAGTTGACACTTCTCCTTGTCAGGACACTACGATCCTTACCCAAAGCTCACTACAAGACATCCTAACATAAAATCGCATCGCCATAAGGCCCATAAGTTACTGTATTCTTCTTAAGCACCCCATAAGTACCACAACCGAAATGCCCACTCTGAAAATACTTTATGTGAATTTAAAATTATTCTTTTACCTTTTTTATACTGGAATATAGAATCCATAGTCATACAAAATTACCGCAAGTCTGGCACCATTAATTGTAAATCTCAGATTCTATATATACACAAATCCGAAAAAATTCTCGATTGTTATATATAAATCTCGAACCCATTAGAATCTTCTCGAGAGCCATTCACTATGCTCAAATCTAAATTACACCGCCCAAACGGGCTGAAAGACACGTGTCCCATTAGCACAACAACACTCAAAGAGATAACCCTGCCTTAACACCACCAATCAAATTCATACTCCGTGCGCACTACATTATTCACAAATAATAACTCACTCATCCCATGATTTTCATATACTCATAAAGCGCAATATAACCCGTATTTAGGAATTTTAGTACTCGAGCCATCCTCGATTTTAACCTCTGCAAGTCATAACTAATCCACAAGCATGTCTCAGACCAAAACTAAAATTTAACATATAGCCATGAATTGAATTGTCAATGGCAGGTCCCCCCACTTGGCTCAAAGCCATATATTAAAACACTCGATAACTCACAATACCCATACTCCATTACTGCCATAATACCGTAGTCATTTCAACGAAAATTGTTCTCATGCTCATACAATGCCAACTATAAAAATACCTTAATCATCCGCTAAGCTCGCATTCATTCTCTTGACACTCAAGTCAACCTTTTCAACTAGATTCAAATTCAAATCTCAACACATACGCCCCGCTGGCAGTAAAGAAACTCTCCACTCAACATTATAAGGAACACACCTACGTAGATTATTTCACAAGGGATAACCTACATGCTTAGCCTCAAATTGGCATCTTGTTATACTCTTTTGCAATCACAATTACTATGCAATTAATTAATCTTTCTGAGTCCAAACTCATTAACAAGACATGAGAATTTAATTTGTCCCAAAATTTAACAACGTGAAAGATCCTATAAAACATTCATACTCGAGACTGTGCGTCACATCAAAACGAAAATCAAGCACCCAATGGCCCTTTCTTTACATTTCAAGGAAACATTTCTCTTCACATTCAAATCGTCTTAACACATCCCGCAGCCACATCATACTCATCACCAAGCCATTCCACTGCTCATCAAGTCACAAATTCCACTCGTAAGGACATTACCAGACATATGAGTCAAAATGTACAAGTTACAACTGAAGTTACCAAGTTTAAGCTAAGGTCTAACCCTGGCCTCAAGTCCTCCAGACTGGCCCATCACCAAAACACAGATTACTCATCTCGAACCTCGTTCATGAAATCATAAGCCGGCGATGCACAGCTGATACCGAGCGCTCACATGCGCACAAGAATGTGTTGAAGGAATTCAAAGAGTTATATTTCAAGCTGAATCAATTTTGTATGATAAGGAGAGAAATATGGGAAGTTTATCCTAAAATGCCTTGTAGCCTCTTGAAGATAAGTATGGACGTCAGCATACCGATTCGCAAGACTCTACTAGACACTTGCTCATGACTCGTTAGACCTATGTAACCTAGGATCTGATACAAACTTGTCACGATCCAAAATCCTAACTTGTCGTGATGGCGCCTATCTCAATACTAGGCAAGCCGACAATCTCCATAAAACTCAATTTCTTTCACATTTGAAAACATAATATTTAAATTCCATAGAAAAACCTCACGATTTCAGATACAAAACACTCCCAAAACCCGGTGTCATTGAATACATGAGCATCTAAATGATAACAAAGTCTCACTGATAAAAATACACTCTAAAAATATAGAAGAGTACAATAAATGAAAGGAAGAGAGAGTCAAGGTCAGCAGATGCCATACAACTACCTTGATAGTCTCCAACTGATAACACCCTGAGATCTAACAATTGCCGTATCCGGAAGCACCTGGATCTGCACACGAGGTGCAGAGTGTAGTATGAGTATAATCAACTCAATAAGTAACAAGACTAACCTCTGGGCTGAAAGTAGTGACGAGCTCCGCAGGTATAGTCCAATATATAAATAACGGTACAGAAATATAGGCATGCTTTCAAGTTCAACGGTTAAAATCAGTACAAGTAAGATAGATCAATACTGCATGATATGAGGGATATGACCTCTCAGTGGAAAACCTCGTGTACTCCTGATTACTAATCGCTCGGTCACTCGGTATTGTTTATGGCCAACCCAGCCCAGGGACATTCCATCCTGTATATATATATATATATATATATATATATATACACACACACACACACACACACAAATGTAAATATTTCGTACAAGATCCATGTCTAGAAAAATTCATCACGAATATAAATAAGTAAGGCAATCCATGCCTTGGGAAGTCTATCCCGTATATATATATATATATATATATATATATATATATATATATATATATATATCATCTACGCTCACTGTGGGGGTGCAAACTCCGGAGGGGCTCCTTCAGCCCAAGCGTGATATAAGCCTATATGGCCTGCTACAGACAGGAATCCCCGATCCATATATTAATAAAGCCTATAAGGCCTACTGCAATCGGGTAACCCCGTTCCATATAATAATATATATATATATATATATATATATATATATATATATATATATATATATATATATATAAAAAAGACAATATAGCCTACTGCACGAGGGCAACACTGATCCCATAAATATCCTCACAATAGATGAACATGACTGAGTATGAAATATATATTTTTTAAACAATTAAATTCAACAGCAACACAACCCTAGGGGTCCCAAAAATATTGGCACGTAGCCTAAACATGATCTTTAATAAGAGTCTCAGCTTATTCGGATAATAACATGACTCTTTAAATTTACAACTTCACAGAATTTACTTAAGTCACAATTTCTATGGTGCACGCCCGCACGCTCGCCACCTAGCATATGCGTCACCTTCAAACAATTGATATAATACCAAATTCAGGGATTCATACCCCTAAAACCAAGTTTAGAAGTGTTACTTACCTCGAATAAGACGAATCCAATGCCGAGCAAGCTAAATAATACTCCAAAAATTCCATTCCGCGCGTATCAACCTCCGAACGCCTTCATATCTCATCATTTCCACGCTAAATGATTCGAAACTAGTCAAACAACGTGAAAATTAATCAAAATATACTCCAATGCTTGCAATTTAACAATTTATAAAAATTCCTAACTCCACTCGAAAAATTGATAATAGGGCCCACGTATCGGAATCCGACAAAACTCACAAAATTCGACAACCCATCGAATTACAAGTTCAACCATACTAATTTCATTCAAATCCGACTCCGAATCGGTATTCAAAACTCAAAAATTCGTTTTATGAAATTATAAAAATTTCCTTCGATTTCTGTTGAAAATTCGATAATCATACACCAAATATGAAGATTAATTCATGAAATATAATCACAACGGAGTCAAGAACAATTATCCCAAATTGTGTGGAAAAGTTCCTCTCCAAAGTCGCCCAAACCGAGCTCCAAAATGTCCAAAATGAGAAAAATCTCGAAAACTCTCATTTTTAACACTGCCCAGGCTTTACCACACCTGCGGAGCCTGGGCTTGCACCTGCGCATCTGCTTTTGCGAAAAGAAATGCGCTTTTGCGGACATCACTTACCCAGCGAGCCTCCGCCTCTGCGATCCCTGCCCGCATCTGAACAATTGCAGGTGCGGAAATCCCATCGCACCTGCGACCTCTGCTGATATCCTCCAACTCCGCACCTGCGCTCGAGCTGCCTCACCTGAGGCCAAGACACTCGCAGGTGCGATCACACCAGAGGGGCTACAGCTTCAGCAACCTCACAACTCCAATTCTTGATCCGTTAATCATCCGGAACTCACCCGAGGCCCCCGTGACCTCAACCAAATACACCAACAAGTCCTAAAACATCATACGAACTTAGGCAAAACCTCAAATCGCATCAAACAACGCTAAAATCATGAATCATACCCCAATTCAAGCTTAATGAAACTAAAAATTTTCAACTTCTACATTCGATGTCGAAACATATCAAATCAAGTCCGATTGACCTCAAATTTTGCACACAAGTCATAAATGACATAATAGACCTATTCAAATTTTCAGAATCGGATTCTGACCCCGATATCAAAAAGTCAACTCCCCGGTCAAGCTTTCAAACTTAAATTTTCATTTTAGCCATTTCAAGCCTAATTTATCTGCGGACTTCCAAATAATTTTCTGGACACGCTCCTAAGTCCAAAATCACCATACGGAGCTATTGGAATCATTTTATTCTGAGGTCCTTTACATATAAGTCAACATCCAATCAATCTTTTCAACTTAAGTTTTCATCTTGGAGACTAAGTGTCTCAATTCATTTCAAAATCTCACCAGACCCGAACCGATTTCCCCAGCAAGTCACATAGCAACTGTAAAGCTTAAATTGAGAAGTAAATAGGGGAACATGGCTGTAATACTCAAAATGACCGACCGGGTCGTTATACAGTGCCTCTTTATTGATCAGGTGAATCAGCTCCTATGCTAGCATTGTGTGCATATGCACATTTGGAATGAGGAGTACCTCCCATTCCTTTCTTGCCTCTATCAGTGGGATAGCCATGAAGCTTATAATAGTTGTCTCAAGAGATGACTTTCTAAAGTTATTTTTGGGCTTATAACCACGATTATAACTAGTATTAGGGGCTCTGTTACTTAGCAGAGCTATAGGATCACCAACACCAACAGTAGCATTATTTCTTCTCTGACTTTACACATTAATGGTCATTGCATATGCCTGATTTATATTAGGTACTGGTCTAGTCATAAGAATCTGATCCTTATCATTATCAAAAAAGTCGCTTAGCCCAGTAAGAAATTGATACAACTTTTGAAGCTGATAATGTTCTGCATTTTGTTTAGATTTTGGACAGCCACACGAAGGACGAGGAACTAAAGCCTCATATTCATCCTATAATTCTCTGAGTTTTGAGAAATATTCAGACATAGATAACAGACCTTGTGTTAGCTTCGCAATTTCTTTGTGTAGGTAGAAGGATCTAGATGCATTTACCTTATCAAACCTCTCACGAAGATCTTCCCAAACCTTATGAGCATATATCACAGAAGTAAGTAAATTTGTGGCCACAGTGTTCATTATCCAAGCCAGCACAATAACATTGCACTTATCCCATAGCTCATGTAAACTAGGATCAAACATGTATTTTCTATAGTTTCCTAAAACAAAACCTAGTTTGTTTTTGCCATGCAATACAATTTTCATAGATCTACTCTACAATGAACAATTTTCAGAACCTTGAAATCGAATTGAAATAAGAACTGCACATTGTGTATCGGACGGATGGATATAAAGAGGGTGATTGTGATGAACTAGGTCTACATTTTGATCGTGTAGTGTTGGAGTGGCTGGGTCAGAGGATGTACTTTCTTCGATAGTCATTGCAGTAATCAAATAATAGATCTTCCAAAATCGACAATTGAGATTGAAGTTTTACAGTGAATCGAGGTCCAATCAAAGAGGAACAATCGCCTTAGGTCACAGATTTGAATACAAGCTCTATTTGTGAGAATTCTCCATTTACTTCTCTTCGCAGCTAGCTTATCCTACTTGCTGAACCGGGTAACATCACCAGAGCTCTGATACCATGTTAATAGAGGTCAGCTATGGAGGTTAGCAGAAGAGGAACTGAAATGAGAAAGCAGAGGAAGAGGAATACATTCTCTCTAGTTTCAATAATGAGCTACAAAGCTGAAATAAAAATATAGTCCATTGTTTATACACAAGACTAACTAATTAACTAACTCATTTTTTTAAACTTAATCTTACACTGGTGTCAACTCATTAACAGTTGACTTCTAACTATGTAACTGCTCCTAACTAACTGCCTCAACATATATAAGTTATAGATAAATCATATTTTTGATCGAATTTCTGTAAAAAAAAAATGTATATTCAAGTTGTAGGTAAATTGTAGATTTTAATCGGGTGTAAAATAATTTAGTTAATTTCTGCAAATAGGATTTGTGCAAATGGGAATACTTAGATAAACCAGGTAAATAAGTTTAAAATTTTGTATATATACAAAACAATCCCATTTTAAGACTTTCGAGTTTTCTTCTCCATATTAATGATTTTATTAATTTGTGTATTTCATTCTTTTGATTGAAAAATTATGGTTCTTGACTTCTTGGGATTGATCAAATAATTAAAATGTATTCTGTGATTTTCGTATGGCAATATTGTCCTTGGACGGATTGGATGAACAATGTTTACATTTTTCGTTTTAAAATCGAATGCATATATCACTTTGCAGGGGATTCACATATTCATACATGCTTGTATGTATATGTACGCACTGTTTACTCGTAAAATGGTACTGTTAAATTTATGTGTGGTTTCTAGACAAGTGAACTAATTTGATCCTGAAATAATGCAATAATTGATGAAATGTACAATACGTAGCTTTAAATTGTAGATGAAACATCGAGATGACAGTTCGGGGAACAAGGTTTCTGGGCACATCAATGATGAGATCAAAAAGCGGAAAAGTAAGATTGTATTAAGCTTTGTATAGAATGTAGTGTAAGTTTAGCCAGAAAATTTGTGTCATTTACAATGATAAATGGGCTAATTATTTATAGTTGTGTCTAGGAAAGGAGGTCCTAGAACTGTGCCCTCGTTTTATGTCAATTATAAGGGTCATTGATGAAGATGTAACAGTGAACATAAATGCTAAGTTCTCTTTAACGGGCCGTTGTTATTAATACTGCAGAATATTCCTTATTAAACGCTACTGGGCGCAGAGAATATAATACACTTTTATGAACGTTATCCCTTCCTGTGACAAGCGGAATGGCTACATTCGTTCTTCGGCCATCCCTGCCTTGGGTGCCACGTGTATTTTCTTTAGATGACTACGTGTCATATCATATTTCACCCTATACAGATAGTCTCACTGCTTTTCGGTGACATAACTTTGTGTTACCGGAAAGTTGGTAGAAACACTCTTTTGGCGGGAATTACTATCACTTCCTCTAAAGGCTTCTGACGGTTAATTAGACGCACGTGTCTCCGCATTTAATGCCCCGAACACGTGTCATCCCATAATTCAGCACAACTTCTGCCGATTATCGAGGTAATCATGGCCATGAATTTAGCAGCCAAAATTTTACTTATACGCATCATTCTTTTCCTTTGTATTTCATAATTTCTCGAGCTTTTGATTTGCATCTTTGTTCTCCATCCTTTCTCTAATTCTCTTCAAACAAAAACCTTTTCCTTCTTCTTATTGAATGGCTTCTTCTTCCAAGCGTGCAGGTTCTTCAAAGAACAAGAACAAAGCTAAGGACTCTGCTCCTCTAACGATGGGTTCAATCATCCCAAGAAGACTCAGTACCACAAAGGACTTTGAATAAAAATTCCCTACTGATAGCCCTCGTACATGGGCTGTTAGTAGGTACCCTTCTTCCATTCGTCCTTTCAGTATTCCTGCTGTGAAGAAAGACTGCCACTGCCATGAGTTAGATATCATTGCTCTGATCTATCAGAGGGAGTGAAACTTCCCAAGGAAGGTTTTACATACTTTTACACATATCCCTTTACTTTGGATGTGTTTTTCTGAGTGGAGAGCTTGACACCGTGATTGCGGAGTTTTGCCTTTGCTACCCGATGTGTTTAGCACAGGTAAGTCTTTCAGTGTGGAGGACGGTCGCATGCCTTCGACGCTTGTGCCAGGAGATTGGAGAAAAGCTAACATTAGCTCGTATGATGAATCTCTACTCCCACAAACTTTTCCGTGGGGGTATGATAAACCTCTACAAACATGGTCACCATGCTCTGTTGACTATTATGGATGATGATAACGACCGTGGGTGGATGGAACGGTGCAGTTGCCACCAATAATATCATTCGGTCAACGACTTCATCCTTTCCGGCCACTTGGAACTGCACTCGTAAGATCTTTATTTAATATATTTTCTTTCACTAAATATTTTTCTATGGCCGTATCGACTCTTCACCCTTTACATGTTTCAGCAACTCGATGGTTCCCACCGGTGGTGGAAGGCTTGGACCGGTGAATTCAGAAGATCTTGAATGTCACGACGCCCGAAACTCGTTTGTGGACAGACTTGCTCTGATACCAAGTTTGTCACGACCCAACTGGAGGGTCATGACTAGCACCCGGGCCATACTTGCCGAGCACCAACGTACATTTTATCTAACCTTCCTTATTATCTTTAAGGGCCGACAAGATCAATATAAATGGTAGACATGGATCATGAACATCCAACAATGAAAGATAATGTCATGAACATACATAACATGGGACGACAAGACTGTCAAGAAACTATATATAAGGTACGAGCTACCATGAGTCGACACCTGTCTATGAGCCTCTAAAGGAACATAAGTTCTACAACATTGCTGGAACAGGGCCCCGACATACCCATAATGTCTATAACAAAAATGCATACCAAGACCACGGCAAGTCCGGAGAAGGGATCTCGCCAATAACCGTTGAACTGGACAGCCTACTGTGGTGGGGGAGCTGCGTCTACCCGTCTATCAGGACCTGCAGCACGACATGCAGCGTCCACAAATAAAAGGGACGCCAGTACGAATAAAGTACTGAGTATGTAAGGCAGGAAAGCAAAAGTAAGAATAGTAATGTAAACAGGGATAGAGAATATATAACTTGTGACATCTGGGTACCTCCGAGGGCTACTGACATGAAACACATGATACATACATATATATACATAAACTTTTAAAATATACGCCTTTGTGGGCATCACCATCATCATATCGTACCCGGCCGTAATAGGCTCGGTAAAACGTACCCGGCCATCATAGGGCTCGGTAGAATCATACCCGGCCACGTGGAGCTCGGTAAAACCCAACTGATCAGTGGTTGCACAATAGGTGCCATACCCGGCCGACTATAGCACGGCTCGGTAGAGTAAAATAGATACATATATATGATGCATGCTGGACTCATTGGAATCACATTTTGAACCTTTCGGAGTGACGTAAGGTCGGTATCCTTCGTACACGTTATTAGGATTAACTCTTCATCAAGAATCTTATAAGAATCAGGAACTACCAACAACATTGATAATATAAGAATAAGAGAAGTAACATCAATATCAATCGTTTCATAAGAAGGGCAGCAATGTAAGTACTGCTAGCTTCTAAGAGTAGAGTATCTTTGGGAGCTCGTTCATTACATTATGTACAATTGGAGTCGTGCAAAAGAATGAAGGGGATAGCCTCACATACCTTGTATATACTGCCCAACCTCAAGCTATGCAAATGTCACGACTCCTTAGTCTACAATAAGAGAAATGACACTATCATTATCGTTTAAGCGTCGTAACTATTATGTATCGACCGCAACCTATTTTACGATGAAACGGACAGCACCTCCCCTATTTATATGACTTCACACAAGTCAATACAATCACCAAACAGCCCAAACAACATCATTAATAATCATATTGAGCCTCCCAAAACAGTCCACCAACCAACAACATTACTACCAAGCCTTTCGATATATATTTCACAAGTTCTAGCTTCAACGACTTAGCCGCAACTTGGATAATCTTAAATATATATAGAGTAAGAGGTTCCTTACCTTTAAACAGAAATAACAACTCCAATTTGACCTTAATTTTCCACGAAATATCTCTCCAATTCTGCCACAAGAACAAGGAAGCGAAACTAGCAATCAATTCGGATTTTTCGGCACTAGAATTACTTTAGAAGACTTGAAATCACCTAGGGTTGATATTAAAAACTTGAAGGAGTATTTACAGAACATAAAACACTTAAAACAACCTCCCACATGAGCTGGAACAACACAAAAATCAGCAACAACAAGAAGAACAAGAAACTTACTAGCGCCACGGGATTCCCGACACTTGATTTGTGTTGTTTGCCCTTTGTTTGGGTCTTGGATCATGAGAGAACCTTGAGAGAGTGTTTTTAGGGTTCTAAGGTCTGAATATACTGAAAAATAATGACTTAAAACGGGGTTGAGGTATCTTATATATATCCATATGTCTTAAACCGCCTATGTGGGCCCCATAGAGAGCTGCTTGGCGCACTCTCGCGAAAATGCGAATATCTCTCTATTCCGAGATCGTATCGACGAACGGTTTAATGCGTTGGAAACTAGACTCATAGATCTTCAATTTGATAGGTAGATCACCCCATAATTCCAAGTATATTGGGAGAAAAATGTAGTAACATTTGACCTAAAGTTTAAGTAAAATTATAAACGTAAGTTGCGACAACTTTTATCGACTTTGTTTCATAACTCGCTTGACTTCAAGACTTATGATACGGATATTATATGATTCAAATACATTAAAACATGACCTCTTGGGACAATTAATCACCTCTAGTGTTACCCGAAAATACGGGTTACAACATCCTTGATTCGTTTAACTTCTAATACTTGTTAACCACTCTTATACACCCTTGTATCGTTTAAGACCAATAGGATTAACTTCTTATCATCTCAAAGATAATCTCTTCTTGGATTTACGTCGACTAACTTACGGTGTGATCTAAGGTACGCGAATTTGGGTTGTAACACCCTCTCCCCCTTAGGAACATTCGTCCTCGAATGTAAGGGTTTATGGGGTGTCTAACTCATCGTGGATTCCGACGGAAATTTCCGGCTGAGCTTCCCCTATAAAATGGACACTAGCCAAACTTGCAAGCAGTTAAACCCAACCTATGGCCTTACAAGACTATACAAAGCATTATGGATATGTACATTATCTGCATATCACCATTTTGTATTAAAAAAAGTATTCACAAGCTATTGCTTACCTCATAGAGCCGTTCCACCTTATAATGCGTCCTTCTTTCCCCCGGCATCCTCGTTATCTTCACTCTGGAATAGGTAAGGGTATTTAGACTTCATCTCCTCTTCTGCTTCCCATGTCATTTCTTCTATATTCTTGTTCCTCCATAATACTTTGACGGAAGCTACATCCTTTATTCTCAGCTTGCGGACTTGTCGATCTAATATAGCCACTGGCACTTCATCATATGATAGATCCTCTGTAACTTGTACATCTTTGATAGGGACGACCCGAGAAGGGTCTCCAATACATTTCCTCAACATAGATACATGGAATACCGGGTGTACAAATTCCAATTCGGATGGCAATTCTAACTCGTAAGCAACCTGTCCAATTCGTCGAAGAATTTTGTACGGCCCAATATACCGCGGACTCAACTTACCCTTCTTCCCAAAACGCATAACACCCTTCATCGGCGAGATCTTCAGGAAAACCCAATCACCAACCTCAAATTCCAGATCACGACGTCGGACATCGGAATAAGACTTTTGCCTGCTTTGTGCCGTCCTCAGTCGCTCTTGTATCACTTTCACCTTCTCAATGGCTTGGTGAATCAAATCTTGCCCATATAATTCTGTCTCACCGACTTCGAACCATCCAACTGGTGATCTACATCTCCTCCCGTACAGTGCCTCATACAGGGCCATTTTAATACTGGAATGGTAGCTATTATTGTAGGCAAATTCTATAAGTGCCAGATGGTCATCCCAATTCCCTTTGAAATCTAGAACATATGCTCGTAGCATATCTTCAAGCGTCTGAATGGTACGTTCAGCCTGTCCGTCAGTCTGCGGATGGAATGCAGTGCTGAGATTTACTTGTGTGCCTAAACCCTTCTGAAAAGACCTCCAAAAGTTAGCCGTAAATTGAGCTCCTCGGTCTGATATAATAGATACCGGCACACCATGAAGCCTAACAATCTCCTTGATATACAACTTCGCATAATCTTCAGCCGTGTAAGTTGTCTTAACTGGCAGAAAATGGGCAGATTTTGTAAGTCGATGAACTATCACCCAGATGGAGTCAAACTTATGATAAGAGCGAGGTAATCCAATAATGAAGTCCATATTAATCACCTCCCATTTCCAGGTCGGAATCTCTATATTCTGAATCAATCCACTGGGTTTCTGATGCTCGATCTTTACTTGTTGACAATTAGGACACTGAGCTACAAATTCTGCAATAGACTCCTTCATGTTATCCCACAAATACTGCTCCTTAACGTCATGATACATCTTTGTCGAGCCGGGATGGATAGAATATCGGGACTGATGAATCTCAATCATAATCTTCTCTCGCAACCCTGCCACACTAGGCACACATAATCGGCCCTGGTATCTCAGTGTCCCATCTCCTCCGATCTTGAAAGCTGTAATCTTACACTGCTGAATTCCCTCTCTCAATCTTACTAAGGTAGGATCTTCATATTGCCGTGCTTTTACCTCGGCTACCAAAGATGATTCTGCTGTATTCTGTACAGTAACACCTCCGTCATCAGAGTCCAACAATCTGATTCTCATATTGGCCAGCTGGTGAAGCTCTTTGGTCAACCCTTGTCTACCTGCCTCAATATGTATTAAGCTTCCCATTGACTTACGGCTGAGAGCGTCTGCCACAACATTGGCTTTACCGGGATGGTACAATATCTCGACGTCGTAGTTTTTCAGTAATTCAAGCCACCTACGCTGCCTCAAATTCAACTCCTTCTGCTTGAAGATGTATTGTAAACTCTTGTGATCTGTGTAGATGTCAACATGGACGCCGTATAAGTAGTGTCGCCATATCTTCAAAGCATATATTACTGCAGCCAATTCCAAATCATGAGTCGGGTAATTCTTTTCATGCTTCTTTAATTGTCTTGATGCATAAGCAATCACCTTCCCACGTTGCATCAATACGCACCCCAAACCTATACCTGAGGCATCACAATATACCACATAACCTTCTGTTCCTTCTGGGAGAGTGAGCACTGGCGCGGATGTCAATCGATTCTTTAGCTCCTGAAAACTATGTTCACAAGCATCAGACCACTGGAACTTGGTAGTTTTCTGTGTTAACTTAGTCAATGGTGCTGATATAGAGGAAAACCCTTCTACAAACCGCCTATAATATCCTGCTAGCCCCAGGAAGCTGCGGACTTCTGACGGTGTTGTAGGTCTCGGCCAATTCTTCACTGCATCGATCTTCTGAGTGTCGACACTAATACCCTCATCAGATATCACATGGCCAAGGAATGCTACTGAGTTCAGCAAGAATTCACATTTAGAGAGCTTAGCATATAACTTATGATCCTGAAGGGTCTGGGCATAAGCCTGAATACGGGAAATATCCATGCCCTCTACCAAGGAGGCTGTTGTGCACTCATTTATCAGATGTGGTCCCAACCCGTTCACGAACAGGTGCACCCTATCACTCATCTCGGCCACCATATGGGGAGTATACCTTGCTAAAGAATCAAACTGTATACTATACTCTCGTACACTCATATTACCCTATCGAAGGTTCAAGAACTTATCAGCTCTAGCTCGTCGTATCTCAGCTGGCAAGTAGTGACGAAGAAAGGCCTCAGAAAATTCCTTCCACACGGCTGGAGGAGCGTTCGGACCCCTAGATCTCTCCCAACTATCATACCATAAAATCGCTAAATCCCGTAACCGATAAGAAGCCAACTCTACTGCCTCTGTATCACTAGCATGCATAACCCGCAATGTACAATGAACCTGATCAATAAATGTTTGCGGGTCCTCCTTGGGGTCTGATCCGGTAAACACTGGAGGGTCTAGATTAATAAAATCACGAACTCTCGCACTAACCGGTTTATCAGCAGCACCGGTATTCTGCCTCTGAGCCTGAGCAGCTACCAAGCTAGTCAACAACTGCACCGCACTGCGCATATCGTGGTCTGTAGTGCCAGACGGAGGAACTGGATGTACTGGGTGCCTCCTAATATCCTCTGGAGGAGACAGAGAGGTATGAGACGACATCTCACTCTGAGGCTCACTTTGGCCTGCTATGGCTGGAGGCACCTGAATGTTACCCTCTCCCACAGCTGTATCAAGCCGTTTACTAATCGCTTGCTTCCTAGTCGAAGGCATCGCTAAAAGAAAACAAGGTGAATATTAGATATGAACACTTACGACTCAACTCTACGCACGATCTAGATTCAGGAAGAAGGTAACAACCCTAGATGTCACGTAGCCTCCTGATTATAAATGTGGCACGCTACACATCCATAATCAAAACTCTACTAGACACGGCTCATAGACAACCCCTAGGACAGACTTGCTCTGATACCAAGTTTGTCACGATCCAACTGGAGGGTCATGACTAGCACCCGGGCCATACTTGCCGAGCACCAACGTACATTTTATCTAACCTTCCTTATTATCTTTAAGGGCTGACAAGATCAATATAAATGGTAGACATGGATCATGAACATCCAACAATGAAAGATAATGTCATGAACATACATAACATGGGACGACAAGACTGTCAAGAAACTATATATAAGGTACGAGCTACCATGAGTCGACACCTGTCTATGAGCCTCTAAAGGAACATAAGTTCTACAACATTGCCGGAACAGGGCCCCGACATACCCATAATGTCTATAACAAAAATGCATACCAAGACCACGGCAAGTCCGGAGAAGGGATCTCGCCAATAACCGCTGAACTGGACAGCCTACTGTGGTGGGGGAGCTGCGTCTACCCGTCTATCAGGACCTGCAGCACGACATGCAGTGTCCACAAATAAAAGGGACGTCAGTACGAATAAAGTACTGAGTATGTAAGGCAGGAAAGCATAAGTAAGAATAGTAATGTAAATAGGGATAGAGAATATACAACTTGTGACATCTGGGTACCTCCGAGGGCTACTGACATGAAACACATGATACATACATATATATACATAAACTTTTAAAACATATGCCTTTGTGGGCATCACCATCATCATATCGTACCCGGCCGTAATAGGCTCGGTAAAATATACCCGGCCATCACAGGGCTCGGTAGAATCATACCCGGCCATATGGAGCTCGGTAAAACCCAACTGATCAGTGGTTGCACAATAGGTGCCATACCCGGCCGACTATAGCGCGGCTCGGTAGAGTAAAATAGATACATATATATGATGCATGCTGGACTCATTGGAATCACATTTTGAACCTTTCGGAGTGACGTAAGGTCGGTATCCTTCGTACACGTTATTAGGATTAACTCTTCATCAAGAATCTTATAAGAATCAGGAACTACCAACAACATTGATAATATAAGAATAAGAGAAGTAACATCAATATCAATCGTTTCATAAGAAGGGCAGCAATGTAAGTACTGCTAGCTTCTAAGAGTAGAGTATCTTTGGGAGCTCGTTCATTACATTATGTACAATTGGAGTCGTGCAAAAGAATGAAGGGGATAGCCTCACATACCTTGTATATACTGCCCAACCTCAAGCTATGCAAATGTCACGACTCCTTAGTCTACAATAAGAGAAATGACACTATCATTATCGTTTAAGCGTCGTAACTATTATGTATCGACCGCAACCTATTTTACGATAAAACGGACAGCACCTACCCTATTTATATGACTTCACACAAGTCAATACAATCACCAAACAGCCCAAACAACATCATTAATAATCATATTGAGCCTCCCAAAACAGTCCACCAACCAACAACATTACTACCAAGCCTTTCGATATATATTTCACAAGTTCTAGCTTCAACGACTTAGCCGCAACTTGGATAATCTTAAATATATATATAGAGTAAGAGGTTCCTTACCTTTAAACAGAAATAACAACTCCAATTTGACCTTAATTTTCCACGAAATATCTCTCCAATTCTGCCACAAGAACAAGGAAGCGAAACTAGCAATCAATTCGGGTTTTTCGGCACTAGAATTACTTTAGAAGACTTGAAATCACCTAGGGTTGATATTAAAAACTTGAAGGAGTATTTACAGAACATAAAACACTTAAAACAACCTCCCACACGAGCTGGAACAACACAAAAATCAGCAACAACAAGAAGAACAAGAAACTTACTAGCGCCACGGGATTCCCGACACTTGATTTGTGTTGTTTGCCCTTTGTTTGGGTCTTGGATCATGAGAGAACCTTGAGAGAGTGTTTTTAGGGTTCTAAGGTCTGAATATACTGAAAAATAATGACTTAAAACGGGGTTGAGGTATCTTATATATATCCATATGTCTTAAACCGCCTATGTGGGCCCCATAGAGAGCTGCTTGGCGCACTCTCACGAAAATGCGAATATCTCTCTATTCCGAGATCGTATCGACAAACGGTTTAATGAGTTGGAAACTAGACTCATAGATATTCAATTTGATAGGTAGATCACCCCATAATTCCAAGTATATTAGGAGAAAAATGTAGTAACATTTTACCTAAAGTTTAAGTAAAATTATAAACGTAAGTTGCGACAACTTTTATCGACTTTGTTTCATAACTCGCTTGACTTCAAGACTTATGATACGAATGTTATATGATTCAAATACATTAAAACATGACCTCTTGGGACAATTAATCACCTCTAGTGTTACCCGAAAATACGGGTTACAACATCCTTGATTCGTTTAACTTCTAATACTTGTTAACCACTCTTATACACCCTTGTATCGTTTAAGACCAATAGGATTAACTTCTTATCATCTCAAAGATAATCTCTTCTTGGATTTATATCGACTAACTTACGGCGTGATCTAAGGTACGCGAAATGTGGTTGTAACAGGTGGAAGGCCAAAAATTATTGTAATTTTAACCCTTCTGACTTGTTCACGAAATTAGGTCTACTTGCGTGTTCTGTTGCTGTCCTCGAGGAGGACATCTTGGCTGATCCTACTGATGCAGCGAGACTGCTTCATGAGGCACTTCATCGAACAGGTATCTTCGGGCCTGTTTCAGGCGCAAACACTTCTTTACGGAATCCCCGACCGGAGGATAAACAACCGAAGAGAAGACGTTTCTCCGCAGTCGAGGAAAAGAATAAGAGGGCAAAGACTGATGCCCCTGAGTCATCTCCGGTAGCGATGGTGACTGGTCCTCCTTCCGGGCTAGTCATAGACACCATGATGATTGATGATGATGAATAAGCTAGTGATGAGGGAGCTTCTCTACATATAAGGCAACGATCCTCATCATCTCAACAAGATGCTCGACCTATCGAGACAGTTACACCAACCGAGGATGATGTCTCAACACTTTGGGGAGAATTTGATTTGGTTGATAATGCCAACTCCCATTTACGGGCCCTAAGTGCTGTGTCCGGTACTGCGGGGCTGAGTACCGGATCCCTGCCGTCTTTGGTTGGCGAGCATCCATCCACCAGCACTACATTTGATGCAATTGCTTCTCACCCTTCGACTCCATCAACTTCATCTCCACATTTACCAACACCAGCCACTGCTACATAATTTTCACCTTTATCCACTCTTCCACCAGCAACTGCTACATCATCTCTGCCGGCCGTTCATGGAAATTTGGGGCAAAATTATGTTGCCCTTTCCGAAGATCCACAAAGGAGGAGTAATGTTGGTCTCTATCGGGTGCAACCTGCTCTCCCGGCTGGTGGAGCTTGCTAACACTCTGAAGCCTTTGGCTTTTGTGAAAGATTAGGAAAATATTCAAGCACTCTCGGGGGAGGGTTTGTTGAACAATGCCATGCACAATGCCGTAGCAGGGAATTCCTTTCTTCGTTTGTTATTTTTTCTACTTTTGTATGAATGTATTCTAAGTTTTACTTCTTCTTGTTTTATAGGCCAACTTTCTTGCTTCTGAGGGCCTTCAGAGATTGATTCGTGAGAAGGAGAAACTTACTTCTGAACGAAATCAGCTTTTGGTGGAAAGGGACTACATTGTTCTCCGCCTCTCGGAACTGGAAACCAAAGCTACGAAGGCTGTTGTTTTGGAGGCTCGTCTGCAGTAAAGCGAGTAAGAAGTGGTAACCCTTAGCCATGAAATTGGCCCTTTGAGGGTTAGATTTGGTGAAACCAAGGCCAAATAGGCTGAAGTCTAAGACGCTGTTCTTGTTGCAACCAAGCGCGAGGCTGCTACTGCCAAAAAAGTGACTGACTTAGAAGTGGCCTTGAACTCCAAAATCAAAGATCTTGTTGATGTGAGGGAGAAACATTCCTAGTTGGAAGAGAAGTGTACAAGAAAACTATCGAGCACGACAGGCTCTTTAGTCCTACTATCCGTGACCTTGATGTTAGCCGTAGATCTGTTAATTTCGCCTGGAAAAGCCTTTTTGCCAAATTGACCCAACTCAAAGAAGATCTTAAGCGCCGAGCGGCTTCCCTCATTGTCGAAAAATATTATCCCATGTACAACATGAGGAGAAAAATCTTGGAAGAGGCCAAAGCAGGTATCATTAGCTATGATACCGAAATTGCTAAGGCCCGAGAGCTTGAGTTGGCTTCTAAAATTGGACTCCTGACGTAGTCTGATGCTCCTAGTTCTTCAGGCTTCGGTTCCGAGTTTTTAGGAACTAAAGAGGAATCGGAGAGCGACGATGTTGAAAACCAGACAAGGGAAAACGTTGAGCCATCGGTGGACCCACCTACTTCTCTCGAGGATGCAGACACTTCTCTTCCTCCTGGTTCCGGAGAGACTGCAATTTAGCTTTTCTTTTCTTTTTCCCATTTTGTACTTTTACCATTTTGGTACGTTCTTGTAAATAAAGACATATTTTTTCTCTAGTATTATTTGAGTCTTACTTTCGTTTGAATATCCATGCAAGTCTTTAAGCTTTGCATTTGCTTAAGAATTCTGCGCACATTTTTCTGTTCGTCTTTACTATGTGTAGTCTCGGATGCATTTTCCTCGAAACACTTTGGTTTCGAGCATTATTCCTTTTACGTGAGGGTTTCTATAAGTATTTTCTCAAGTTAACGTTTTACGTCCTTTCATGTACGTCTTCGGGTACGTTTTTCCTCGAAGGAATTTTGATTCCGGGAACATATTCTTCCGAAACCAACCCTTTAACGTGGGGGGTTTTCATTAGAGAGGGCCCTCTTATAGTTCTCTTGAAGAGGACGTCTCCTGTTCGTTACAGTACTAACATTTGAAGTACTTGTTTAACTTTCAAATGACAAAGTTAGTTCATTGTTCAAACAAGAAACAAGATAAAAACAAAAGGATTTTATTTCATATAATTTCTTCTATTTTCAAAAGTATACAAGCATTTATTATGCTAAAAAGAAAATGCCATTACTTGTGGCTATCTTGTACAACTTGTTTCTACGGGGCTGGTTGTGCAGTCCCCGGTCTCGATGATGTATTTTGTTTCCGGATTTTCGTTTCCCGGTTGATGTGGCAGTCAATGTTGCCATATCCTCATATCATTCCCCCATTGTTCGAATATGAAGAATGCGAATTGGAACACTGGAAGTCTTGTGTCTTCAAAGATTCCACCAATGAATTGCTAGATAATCCTTAACTCAGCAACATACCTTACTTCCCTTAGGAATCCATGCTATCGAGCAAAAGACTATCTAATAATCTTTTAGTGGTTTGTGCTCGTGAACGGTCGGGTAACCTTTGTTTGGTAGCAAACTTAACTTCCTAGTGGGAATTTGCTATCGAGTCGAAGATTATCTAACTGTCCCCGAGTGGAAACTTGTTTGTTTGCCTTGCTATCAAAGGTCTTATTGCAGCTGTCTTCGTAGTATGCTTTCTATCACTGCCACATTAAAAACCTTGCCAAAAAAATCCAATTGGGACAAAAACTGAACGAAGGGAAAAAGAGTGCAACATATACTTTCCGATTGATCAATGTTCATCAGCAATAATATCTTTTGAGGTGTGTCACGTTCCAGTTGCTAGGCAACTTGTCTCCATTCTGGTTCTCCAAATCGTACGAACCTTTACCAGTGATAGCTAAAATTCGGTAGGGACCTTCCTACGTTGGACCTATCTTCCCCGCGTTGAGCTCCCAGGTATTTTGGGTTTCTTTCCTCAGAACCAAGTCTCCTACTTTGAAATAACAGAGGTTGATTCTTCAATTATAATATCGCTCCATTCTCTGCTTTTGAGCTTCCATTCTTACTCGTGCCAAGTCCCTGCGTTCCTCGAGCAATTCCAAGTTGATTAACATTGCTTCGTTGTTTGATTTTTTATCTGCCCAAAAATATCTCAAAGTGGGTTCACCAACTTCCACCGAGATTAGTGCTTCAACACCGTACACAAGGGAAAAATGAGTTTCTCTTGTGCTCGATTTGGCCGTAGGCCCATAGAACTCCGGGCAATTCTTCGGACCATTTGCCTTTTGCTGCTTCCAACCTTTTCTTAAGGTTTTGAATAATCACTTTGTTTATTGACTCTGCTTGACCATTTACGCTCAGATGATAAGGAGAATATGTGATCCTTTTTATCTTCGATTCTTAGAGGAACTTTGTAACTTTTGCACTAATAAACTGTGGCCCATTGTCGCATGCTATATCTTTTGGTATTCCGAACCTGCAAATTATATTTTCCCACAGGAAATCGACCATTTCGCGTTCTCCAAACTTCTGATAAGGACACGCTTCCACCCATTAGCTTGCTCCAATACTCTCCATTGTATGATATTAGCCGAACTTCCTGGATCCACTAGAACATGTTTAATATTAAAATCCAACACATTTAAAGAAATTACCAGTGCATCGTTGTGTGGTCACAACAATCTGTCTGCGTCCTCCTCCGTGAAAGTGATATCGTCTTCCCGGAGTCTTTTACTATGAGTTATTGATACTTTCATCTTCTTCGCTGCCGAAAAGGTGACCCCGTTAATCTCATTCCCTCCAAAGATCATATTGATCGCTTAGCGTGGGTGTTCTTCTCCTGCTTTCGAAGGTTCCGCATTGTCTCTGTTACAATCATAATTGTTCTTAGCTTGGTCACTTAAGAATTCTCTGAGGTGACCATTCTTCAATAGTGTTGCCACCTCTTCCCGAAGGTGTCAGCAGTCCCCTGTTCGGTGGTTGTTCTTCCCATGATATTCACATCATAAGTTGGGATCCCTGTCATTGGAATCAGATCTCATAGGTGTCGGGAATCCTTCCCCTTTAATGTTTCTCATGGCTAACACCAACTCTACTATACTGGCGTTGAAGTTATATTTCGATAACTTGGGGGTAAGAAGGATCCCGAGATCCCGACGTCTCTTTATTCCTAAGTGATCTATTGTTTTGACCACGATCAGTTCCTCTGTCAATGGTGAACTTGTTTGCTGCCCGGAAGTTTCTGCCACGGCCTTCGGTCCGCTCATAAGGCAAAAATCGGCTCCTCGAAGTCTGTCTGTCCGAGTCGTAGTCATCCTTTGATTTTTCTTTGCTCTTCTCCCGTTCTTTGGCCGATGATGTAGAACCGACCTGGTCACCTTTGATCCTTATCTTTGACTCGTACCGGTTGTGGACATCTGCCCAAGTTGTTGCTTGAAATTCAAGCATACTCTCCTTCAGCTTTTGGGAAGCGTCTGAGCTTCTCGGATTCAATCCTTTAGTGAATGCTTCAGCTGCCCATTCATCCGGGACAGCCGGGAGCAACATTCTTTCTTTTTAGAATTGGGTAACAAACTCTCATAATTATTCGGATTCTCCCTGTGCGATACAGAATATGTCGACCTTTCAGGCTTGTACTTTTCTGGCCCCGGCATGAGCCTTGATGAAATAATCTGCGAGTATCTCAAAGGAATCTATGGAATGCTCGGGTAATAATGAATACTACGTTAGAGCTCCCCTTGTGAGAGTTTCTCCAAATTTCTTTAGCAACACATATTCAATTTCGTGAGGAGCTAAATCGTTTCCTTTTACCACCGTGTGTAGGTGGTGATATGCTTCTGTGGGTCTGAAGTCTCGTCATACTTTGGCACTTCAGGCATTTTGAACTGCTTCGGTATTAGTTCTGGTACCGCACTCGGCTTGTACGACAATTGAGTATACTTCTTTGAGTCCGGTCCTTTCAATACTGGTGGCGCGCCCAGGATTTGGTCCATGTAGGCGTTCACTTCCCTCATAAACCGTAAAAGTTCATTTTTGAATGGGTCGTTCTGCTTGTTTTGACCGGATCAGCTCCCCCCAGCCCCATCGGAGCCAACTTCACCCTTGGGAGTGTTGTTGTCGACTCACTGCGTTGTTTGGTTTGCGGGAATACCGAGAGGAATTGGATCTCGTATGTTTGCATTATTCGAAGCTCCCGATAACGCATGCTTCAGCTCCGTCATAACCTTATCCTACCACGTGAGATGGCCTAGAATGATCGCTTGTTGCTTTTACAGGACCTTCACTGTATCCACGACATGCTCCTCATCAGCATCATCGGGAGTTGTCTCCCGAACCTATCGAGGGTACTGTCTGTCATGCACCAGCATGGCGTCATTCCCCTCATTACGGGTGTCACTGATTGAATCCTCGAAATGAGGCTGATCCCCTCGAATTTCAGGATTGTGCGTGTTGTTAACAGTGTTATCTGCCATTTTTTGTGATTTTTCTAAGACAAAATAATCAAATCACATTAGTAAAAAAGGCAAAGATCAATTTAATTGCACGACTGTCTAGGCCCCACGGTAGGCGCCAAACTGTTTACCCGTAAAACGGTATAATTATACGTGATTTCTAGACAAGTGAACTAATTTGATCCTGAAATAATGCAATAATTGAAGAAATGTACAATACTTAGCCTTAAAATATAGATGAAACAACAAAGATGACAGTTTTGGGAACAAGGTTTCCGGGCACAGCAATGATGCGATCAAAAGGCAGGAAAGTAAGATTGTATTAAGCTTTGTATAGAATGTAGTGTAAGTTTAGTGAGAAAATTCGTGTCTTTTACATTGATAACTGAGCTCACTATTTATAGCTGTGTCTAGCGAAGGAGGTCCTAGGATCGTGCCCTCCTTTAATATCAATTATGAGGGTCATTGATGAAGATGTAACGGTGAACATAAATGACAAATTCTCTGTAATGGGCCGTCGCTCTTAATGCTGCAGAATATTCTTTATTAAATGCTACCGGGCGCAGAGCATTTAATACACCTTTATGAACGTTATCCCTTTCGGTGACAAGCGGAATGACTGCGTTCGGTCTTCGGCCATCCCCGTCTTGGATTCCACATGTCTTTCCTTTAAATGACCACGTGTCATATCATATTTCACCCACACACATGCATGTATGATCAAATAATAAGAAATCAAAAAGTTGAAAAACAAAAAGAGGCTAAAAGCACTAGATGGAAATATGCATAATTGCTTTTATATTTAGTTTGATTTCGTTTGTATAGATAAGAAATCCACTAGATTTGGCTTTCAGAAGCAAAAAAATCCAAACCAAACTATAAACACCCCCAGTCTGCAAAAAATTGGAAAACGAACAAACTACTTAAAACATAATTAAGGATGTTTAAATTGAGTTTTACTTAAAAAATGATTAAGTTGAGATCGAGCGCTGCTCGATCACAAACGGACTAGATTATTCGACTAATACATTGACGAATCAATTATATTCCACTTTTCGAAACCAAATTTGATCAAATTATTGCTTGATGCTTGAGAAATTTCATTATTTATGCAACTCAATTGTGTTGCTCGAGTAACAATGAATGTTGAATGCACTATTCCTTACGTTATTTTATGTGCCGAATTGGAGCAAGATAGTCAAATTACTTTATTTTCGATATAAATTTAGGCCTAGGTTCTTTAAGTTTTTTTTTTCTTTCTAAATACTTGAAAACAACCTTTTTGATTCCCAAATAATAATAGTGTTACATAAAATGAAGCAATTTACTCAATTTTTTCTTCTGCATTTACATTTTGTGTTTATACCGTTTTCTCGCATGAGCGACTCCTGGATACTCAAAGGAGTTGTTTGGCTGGGGCTTTAGCATAGCTAAATTTAACATAAATATCAGCGCTACAATGTTTAGCTATTGAAGAGATTGATACATGTATAAGTTATACCGAAATCTATGTATGTCTTGTCAGTGGCGGATCCAGAATTTTCATCAAGGGGTGTCAAAATATAAATAATTAGATATATCGAAAAATCAAAGGGGAATCAACGCATAGTAAATATACATAAAATAAAAAAAATTATCTAGCAAAATAGAAATAGTGTAATTTTTCGGCGACGTGGTGTCGCTTGACACCCCTTGCTTCAATGTGACTCCGCCACTATGTCTTGCGAGATATAATGTAAAATAAGAATGTGAGACTCAGTAATATATGGATTGAATTACAAAATAACAGCACTAATCTTACATACTAATCAATGCATAACTAACTCCTATATATTAATCCTTACATAATTAATTAATTCTTACATTACTAATACAGTAAGATCTCTTTATAACAATATCTTTATATAATAGTCATTTACTATAAAAGTTAAGTTTTTTTCGGAATAGATTTTTAATTTTATCATATATGTCATTTATAAAAGAACTTCACTATAGCATTCAAAAAATATCGAAACAAACTCAACTATTATACAGAAGTTTTACTATTAGTGCATAATTTGTATCTAAACTAAAGGACACCTAACTTGTTGTAGTGTATTAGAATTTAGAATAACATCGTAATTGGGTTAACTACGTACATTTGGGAGTAAAGGAAAAGTCTAGGAGGAAAAGGTAAGACCAAAAATGTCAATGTCATAGTTTTAGATGCTTTGCACCAGGTTGGGGGGAGAAGACCATGTGACTCCATTCAGCTTCTGTCTTCGCCTTCCCCACCAAAAGAGTTTCTATTTATAGAAATTAAAAGAACAATATTAAACCAAAAGGATAAACTTATCATTAAGCAAACCCCTTTCTCCTAACCTTATACTTCCACTATTTCCATATTATTTTGTACAAGAAATAGCAACAATATTTTAAATAATTATATTTTACTGTTAATAGCATACTTTTATAGTTACAGAAACATCATAACCTTGTTCAAGATCTTAACTGCATAAATTTCAAAATCATGTCCAATCATAAAAACTGAAAAGAGAGGAGTATTCTCAAAATAACAGCAGTATTATTAGTACGTAGTAATTAAGGACAGATGTGCAATTTCCATAAAGTCCAAGGCCCTTTTTGAAAGTAGACATGCATAAAAAGGCAACTATCTGTATTCCAACCCCGAATTCAAACCAAACCAATTGGCCTTTTTCCTCTTACTGTCATTCTTCTTTATATTTACTACTGTTGGAAAATAATGAAGAACTCTAGAATGAAAGTGCTATTGCTGCTGCTTGTGCTACTGTGCGCTATTTTCAACATTTCCTTAGCCTTAACTGATGGTAAGTTCCAAAACAGTTGCTTCCTTATCTCCACTAATGATTTAATGTCCACTTCTAGCAACTTTGATATTTTTAGAATTTGATGTAATTAATGTTAGCTAGTTTTATGTGGTTTTTGCAACTTCAATTTTGACATATGTGGTTGCTTGCTATTTAGTGAAATTTGGTTACTTTTAGGTATTTAATAAGAAATGTCATTATTCTGTTCCCTAAACTTTAGATGGGAATTTTGGTGTCTCTATATATCTTGAAGTTCTAAATCCCATCCCTCCCCACAATCTCACAAGCCTAAGTGTTTGTTGTAAAAAGGAGAAATAGAGAAAGGCGAAAACTTTACTACTCATTTTCTTTTAAGTGGGGAAAAAATGAAATTGTTGTTAATTTTTTTGAGCAAGTGTTGTCAACATTAATGGCCGTACCAGCAAAAAAGTGAACATTAAAGGTGAGTATAATTACTTGAAGAAAAAAAAAAAAAAGACAATTAAAAGGGCGGTATATTTGTACTCATTTATATATATATAAAAAAGGAAAGCTGAGCACTAATGGGTTGGTTCCAAGAGTCAGTTTTCAGTATCAGAGCCACCCATTACCCTATGGTCATAAATGTCTTGTCATATAGAGAGAGAGTTAGCTGTTTTGAGCTCAACTTGCCCTTTTGATGGAAGAAGGGGAGTGAGGTGATTTTTGTCATTTAGGAAGAAGCAATTTTGCAGCAGATAGTCAGGAATGCAGTAAGCCTTTTCTATTTATATACTACTACCAACAAATACAAGAGATATTTCTTTTACGTACGTGTTTATCATTTAACTATAGTATTGATACTATAATTAAATTATTTAAGTTAATATAAACATTAGATGTAATTAAACATTTATCTCATGTACAACAATTCTATAGAATAGAAGCATTGGAACAACGGTAAAATTGTATTTACGTAACATATTTATTACGAATTTAAGCCGTAAAAACCGTCACTAATATTTGTATTAAGATAACCCGTCTACCTTACACCTTGGTGTGGCCCTTTTTTGTATGGAGTAGTAACTTTCCCTAAAGAGGGGATACATGTGCATGTCATCTCAACTAAAAGCTACTACTAGTACAAGAGCGCGAGCTGTGCACATGATGATGCTTATTAACTTTTGCCAACTTTGGGTCAAATTCTTGTGACTAGTCCTTTGGATTTTGTGAGAAACTAACGTGAGAGCGTCATTCCAATGTGTCAGCCGATTCGATTCTGGAGGATTTTTTGTGGAGGTTTTGGGGAAAGGTTAGGTTTCACAGCTGGTTCTTCCACCTTAAAGTTGGGGCGTTAGCTGGCTGTGTTGATATTGGAATATTATAGGAGTAAAGTAATATACCTCATGGTATAAAAAACTTCATGTTATCCGTGTAATTTACTTTTTTAAGTTTTAAGGGTTATATATATGCTATTTCAGGATTTAACTTACAAACGTACCAAGTGAAATATATATTTCGATCAGTATAGTTTACAACATATTGTTTTATTTAATTTTGTAAGTTATAAGTAATTATATAAGTGACTTGATATATTACTGTTGCTTAAGTTAGACTCATCTCTTTATACCCCTTAAACCCCCTCCTATAATTACACTACGGAGTAAAGTGGCCGCCGTTCCTACTTCCTAGGTCTTAAAGCTTAATTTTTTTTTGTTATCCTGTACATTTTTCACTATCCCTTGCTTACACAATTTGAAACTTACTCCTACATTTGACCTCGAAAAAATCGATTTGGGTAGAGTAAAACATGGGATAGGAATTGGGGACATTCTAACATTGATTATTAGCCGGAAAAGGTGCTGCAATAGGGGCAAGTGTCATCACGTTGATATTTACTGTTGTCCCTACTTAGGGATTTGCAGAGATACCTATTACTTTGTCCATTATGCTTTGAATTACAGTATAATAATCTTTAAAATATTCAGGTAATGTGGATATATATCTTGGATATGGATAACTCTCTTCGACATTCTAACTCATCCTTTTCAGGGGCATTTCTGTCCATCGATATCCGTGACGTTCTGACACTATTTTTGTTTCATTCTGTAGTCCAAATAATTTTTATTAACTACGGGGTAAATCCTTTCTCTAGTTCTAACTTCTAAGCATGCCTTTTATGTGAATTTTATGAATTGAGAGGAGGAAAATGGCTTGAACATAGTGTAAGCTAAACTTAATTTAAATGTCTAAGAGTAATTTAAGTTGTAATAAGGTGTGCCCGGCTGGTTTTAAAAAGTTTCTCAACAACTAAAATCTTCAGTTTAATTATAATATTTCTCAAATACATAATGAATTATACTATGTTCTTTCAAAATCTACTTACACTACTAGAAATCCGATAAAAACCGACCAAAAAAATCGACCAAAATTGATCGTTAATGGCCAATAATCGACCAAAACGCGACCATTTACGTGTGGACGGTATTTTAGGGGTCGGAAAGGAATACCGACCAAAGTTGGTCGGAAATTACCGACCAACTTTGGTCGGTCAATTAAATTCAAAAAACAAATATTGCAAAAAAAAAACCCCGACCAAAGTTGGTTGATTTTTTCCGACCAAAGTTGGTCGGTATTTTAATTATGTAATCAAAAGATTCACCATCTGGGAATCGAACCGGGGTCTGTATTATGGCAGGATACTATTCTACCACTAGACCATTGGTGCATTTTGTTTTAAGACTGTCTTTTATTTGATTTATACTCTTTAATTGTATTTTCGCACGAAAATAACCGACCAAAGTTGGTCGGTATTATTAAAAAGTAAAATTACCGGCCAAAGTTGGTCTTTTTTTTAAATGACCGGCCGAATTGGTTCGGTTTTTTTAATATTAATATTTATTTATTTTAATTGAAAAACCGACCAAAGTTGGTCGGTTTCTTGAAAAATAAATTTTGCGGGACTCAAAAATAGTTTTTCTCGCATTTTTGCGCCAAAGAAAACCGACCAAAGTTGATCGGTTTCGTAAAAAAAATATTTAAAAATAAAATATTTTGAAAAATCGACCAACACGATTTTTTGACCGACCAAAGTTGGTCGGTCGACCTTGGTCGTTTTTTGCCTAATTTCTAGTAGTGTTACCGTAAGCATGTTGTTTTCCAAAATATAGACCAAGCCAAGATCTCCTTAGCGTCTTAATTAGCTAGAGTTAACAATAACAACTAGTTGTAGCAGTAGCATCTACATCTTTATATAAACTTTGACTTAATTACTTTCATTAAAATTTATCTAAATAATTATAACTACTACATATATATTACACAACTTAACCTGTTTTCCAAACACAGGATTGTTAAAGAATGGCAACTTTGAAATGCCGCTGGCGAAAGCAGACCTCAATGGCACGGTGGTTCTAAAGCACAATGCTATACCGGAATGGTCGATCTCTGGCTTCGTCGAGTACATAAAGGCGGGCCAAAAGCAAGGTGACATGCTGCTGGTCGTGCCGGAGGGCTACGCCGCGGTTCGTCTAGGAAACGAAGCATCCATAAAGCAAGTATTGAATGTTACAAAGGGAATGTATTATTCCTTAACATTCAGTGCTGCTAGAACTTGTGCTCAAGAGGAACGTATCAATGTATCCGTTACACCTGATTTTGGAGTGTTGCCTATCCAAACATTGTATAGTAGCAGTGGTTGGGACTCTTATGCTTGGGCATTTCAAGCTGAATTTAGCCAAGTTGAGGTTTTACTGCACAATCCTGGTGTTGAGGAAGATCCTGCTTGTGGTCCTCTCATCGATTCAGTCGCCATTCGCACTTTATATCCTCCTAGGGCAACTAATAGTAAGTATTTGGCTTCATTCCCTTTTTCTACTACTTATTTCGATTCATTTTACATAGTGGTTTCTATCGCATTAGAAGTTAAAATGAAAAAAAAAACTTTTAATTTGTCACAACTCACATATTAAATGTCCTTAGAACTTTGTGAAATTAAACATGTCATAACAAACCTGACCATAAGAGCATGTTGAGTAAAATGAGAAGTTAAGTTAAGAAGTTTCCAAGTATAAAATTGTGTTATTATTTTCGAAACAAATTAAAAATAAAAGAGTGATATACAAAATAGAACGAACGTGAAAGTTCTTTTACCAAGTTAAATTTTAGGTGACTTGTCTATTCTACGAAAATTGGTAACGAATCACACACGCTAGGTTATGTATACAAATATAGTTTACACCGACAATAAAAAAAATATATAAATGAACCTCGAATTGAAAAGTTTAAATGATTTAGTATATGATTCAGTTTGGTGAGTATTACATTGATGATTTCTATATACTGATATCTAGTTTTGGATACCTAAAAAAGAAGTCACATGCCTAAATAAAAAGGTGATCTTTCCTGATTGTGATGTTGTCTGTTGGACCACTCTTTCTCATCTACTATCCAATCTACTGCTTTTCTGGATGTAGGGTTGGTGTTCTCTGTCACTTTTGAGTGTTAATATGTGAATGTTTCCCCTTAGATTTTTGTTCATTTTAGTACTAAGCCAATAGATCTCGTTCTGATAGATTTTCTTGTTAAATCTGCAGAGAATTTGCGATAACTCCTAATTTGCTTAATTAATTAGTGGTTAGTTGATCAATTTTTACCACTAGTTCAGTATCTTTGATATTATTGTTGTATTTACTTTCTGTTATTTCATATAGCATTAGTTGTTGGATCGGTGAGATTTTTCTTAATTTTTATGTAGGAAAGTTTAGGTTAAGCGATTCTAAGCTAGCGTTTGGACATAGATTTGGTTGAAACTTGAAAATATGAGTTTTTGAAAATGAGATGAAAAATCGTTTTTGAAAGTTGAAATTGTGTTTGGACATGCATTTTACTCGAAAAGAGTCTGATGTTTTGTGAGTAGAAAATTTCATAAACTACTCTAGAACTGTTTTTGGGATTTGAAGAATTTAGTTTTAAAATCTGCCAAAAATTGGTTAAAATCTATAAACAAATAGATATTTGAAAATAAAATTTAGAAAAAAAGCTCAAATTTTATGACCAAACGGGAGCTAAAAGTATGCGCTCAGATTTTAACAAAAAACAATGGGAGAAAAGAGAGTAAGTTTGAAGTACATGTGTGCTGGCACCAGTTGCTAAAAGGGACCAGATTTTAGTCATTGGAACCATTTAGGTCCCTCTGTGGGTACACAACTAGATGCTTTCCTCTTAACTCTTTCCAAGAAAAAATTATAGGTATTTAAATCGCAAAAAAACTGTTTGTGATTGTCAACATCGAAATCCAAGTTGTAAATTTTATGTGTATATATTCTCATACCTAATTCATCACTTGCAACATGCATATTCAAGTCCATTTTAGGTAATAATTAATTGCTTCTATCCGAGTGCCAAACTTTGTTGTGTTCAGTATTTTATATAATGGTTAGTTATAATTTGTTTACTAACTTCTCATTTATATGAATTTATGCATGCACTTTCACTGATAACCGGTAAAGTTGCTGATTTGACCGAGAGGTCACGGGTTCGAGCCGTGTAAATAGTCTCTTGCAGAAATGCAGGGTAAAATTACATACAGTAGACCCCCGTGGTCTGGCCCTGCCCCAGACCCTGCGCATAGTGGGAGCCTAGTGCACCGAACCGCTCTCTCTTTATGCATGCACTTTCACTCTGTCATCCCAGAAAATGACTGTTATATCATGAACTATATATATGCAGAGAACTTGTTGAAAAATGGAGATTTTGAAGAGGGTCCATACATATTCCCAAACACAAGCTGGGGAGTTCTTGTACCACCAAACATTGAAGATGACCATTCCCCTTTACCAGCATGGATGGTTGAGTCCCTAAAGGCAGTCAAATACTTAGATTCTGATCATTTCTCAGTGCCACAAGGCAAGAGAGCAATAGAGCTAGTTGCTGGAAAAGAAAGTGCGATTGCCCAAGTTGCAAGAACCACTATTGGCAAAATGTATGAACTCAGTTTTAAAGTTGGAGATGCCAGCAACTCTTGTGAAGGTTCCATGATTGTTGAGGCCTTTGCTGGAAGGGACACTCTTAAAGTCCCTTATGAGTCTAAGGGGAAAGGTGGATTTAAGCGCGCTGTTCTCCGTTTCAAGGCCAATGCTAACCGCACTCGGATCATGTTCCTTAGCACATACTACCATACGAGGAGCGACGACTATGTTTCCCTATGTGGTCCTGTTGTTGATGATGTGAAGCTCTTGAGTGTCAGGAACCCTCGTCGATTCCTCTGAGTCATGTATTTTTATGTAAAACGATGAATTTTCGAGTTATAGTATGAGTAAATTTGGTTGTAATGAAGCAAAAAGAATGTGGGGAGTTCTGTTTCTCTTAGCTTGTTTACTAGTAGTGTTTTCATATGAGTATGTATTATACTAATGTCTAATGAAAGGCAAAGAAGTATATATATTTTGATTGGTATTGAGTGGTTTATGTATTGCAACACAATAAATCAGTATGGATTTGAAGTTGCTATTTGAGAGCGTCTAATTTTTGACCATGCTTGAATATTTTTTCACTCATCTCACTAATACTTCACTTCTCACCCCATCATTCCCGCTCTCATTTTTCCATGTGTGTCCCCTCTTTATTTCTACTCCACTTTCCCTTGTCCTCCACTCCTGTCCCCCACTCACAACCCACATGTTCCCATTTTCCTTCACGTAAATACACACACGCAAAGGAGGGGAGTTGGTCCGCTAGAACCAAAAAATAAGGCAGCCATAACCTCCTCTAAAAACGCTCCAAAATCCAACCTGAAAAGGTCCAAAATCAATTGCAAAATCCAGGCCGAAAAATAGCCCCAAACACCACCGAACACTGTCCCAAAACCTGTACAAATCTGCTGTTGATTTTTCTCTAAAAGGGCCCCAAAAACAAGCTTGAAACGAAGCTCAAAACTGAGCCCCAAAATAACTGTGTTACTGCTGGAAATTCAATCACAAAACAACATTGAAATACCTCCATAAGGTCATCAAAATACTCTCAAAATCCCAGCTCAAAACAGCTCCGAGCAGTCCTAAAAAATCAGTAAAAAGTGGGTTCTTCAACTAAAGTTAAAAGGAGTTGTGAGAGTCGAGGTCGAGTTCGTCGTCGCTAGTTTCCGGTCATGGTCGCTGACTCGCTGGTGTTTTGTCCAGTTGTTGAATTGCAAACCTTTAAAATTCAGATTTCAGCAATAAAGGCCTGTTTCTTTTACATGTGTACCATGTCTTCCAAATTTGATTCCAGAATTTTGGTTGAATAAGTATTTCATTAAGTATTTATATCTATGTGAATGTTCATTTCATGTATTAAAAGTGGATTAACGTAAAAGCTGATTTTGTGCTTGCTGGCATTAGAATAAATTTAGCCATTAGTTAGCATGTCTGTTTTTTGGTGTTCTTAAGGTGAAATTCTTTTGTTATAAGGTTTTGTTTAGTTTCATGATTTGTTGGAAATATGACGTTAATTTGATAAGTTTAGTTGTGTTGATTTTTAGTTCTGAGTTGTTCTATTAATATGTCGTTTGATTAGTATTTAAGCCATGGGGCCATGTGATATTGAATTCTTGTTTTATAATTGGACTTGAAGTAACCTTGATTATGTTCAATCACTAGCCCGTCAACGGCCTGCAATATAGATAATCTTCTTAACTCCAATCATAACTATGTGATACACATTTCTACAATGATTTCCATAATTCATGATCTTACAATAATCTCAAAATTTAGGAATAATAATGAGCACCGATAGAGTGCTTTAAGCGTGCTTTAGTTAGTTTATCGCGATTATGTATACGTTCGCGTGGCATAATTGTGATTTGCAAAATTAAAACTGAAGTATGTGTTCGCGCATCTTTGGCCAAAACAATCTTAATATAATAAAATGGTATTAAATGTGTACACGTACGCATGACAAGATTTTGTCACAATAAAATAACGGATTCACACACGTGATTCGTTTCAAAGATAATTTCATATTTTAATAATTAAAAGTGGATAGATAAAACATGAAAACCAATAAATCACAGCTTATCCAAAATTAATTCAAGTCAAGTTATAGTCAATAAAGCGACTGTGCTAGAATTACGAGATTCGGAGAATGCCTTATACCTTCTCCCCGATTAACAGAATTTCTTATCCGGACTTTGTTTTCATAGACCAATAATAAAAGAGTCAAATCTTCCTTTGAATAGGGATTCAAATAAAAGGTGACTTGGAATACCCAAAAATCAAATTCCAAGTGGCGACTCTGAATAATAAAATAATCCCTACTTCAAAAATACCACTTTAATTGGAAAAACTGTTTAACCCACAACAATCCATAACACATATCTTTTGTGGGGTAGAATAGGAGGTGTGACAGCTCTGGCGACTCTGCTAGGGATCTCTCAAGAATTCGAGCTTGTACATTGACTTTATTTACCTTTATTAATTTTTGTATATATTGTGATTATTTGGGCCTAATGTGCTACTTTTCCACTTTTTACCGCTTTGATATTGTTGAACTGTACATATAAATTGTATCCTCTCTCGCACCCCTCTGAGTCTTCTGATAGTTAGTTATGTTGTGTTTGCCTACCAACATCACAAAATTTCTGTCTTGAGATAAAGCAGTTAGCCTATCAGCTTCCGGTGAAGGATTTAGTCATACATGTTTAGGCGGTAGAGCCGTTAGCTAGCCAGTGCTGTTCTACTACTGGTGACTCTTGACGCTCCTCGACTCGGGTTGTCTGCCCGGGTAAGCCAGGTTTAGATACCTTCTCCTATAAGATTTACAAATCTAGAAGAATAAGCCACATGTCTGGTTATCCCTAGTAGGATTGTTTTGTTGCATCAATCGACTTAGCGAAGCTCTACATAGGGGTCGGGCTCGTATAGGACAAATATCCTTTTTAAGACCATCATGTTCACTTATGTGCTACTTGCTACATCATTTGGAAGGTTTGCTTGCATTGTTGATCGGCTTTAGTACAAATAATCTTTTTTTTACTAAGATTTTGTAATAGTTTGGCGTGAGGTGTAAAGATTAATTTTCATAAAAATCAAAAAGAGAAAAATAGTCGGTTTGACCGAACTACGCGGGTCTGATTCTCACCGGATGTGAGATACGTAGGCAAAGCTCATCGGCTACGGCCATTATTTTCCAAAAACAAATTCAAAAATATTTCCCATTTCCTTGATTCCCTCTTTAGAATTATTTTCTTAGAAAATCCAAAAAAAAAAAAATAAAGAACAAAAAAAATTTCAAATCAAAATCCAAAATATTTTCTTCCTTCTTTAGAATTCCTTCTTTTTAAAAACAAATAAAAAAAATTCAAAATTCCATAAAAAAAATATCAAAAAATAATAATATTTAAAAGTCTTTGTATAAAAAAGAAAAAAGAAAAATGGGTCAGTCTATTCCCGATCTCCCTGAACTATGTAATGATCTGATTCGTGCGGCGACATGATACGTAGGCAACCCACAAAAGGTTCGATCAAAATATTTTTCAACGATTCTAAGATGAGGGATCAAAATGAGGTGTGAGGGAAAAGAAAAAAAATGGTGATAATGTTAGGAGCGTGACATATTACGTGTGATTCATATCTATAAAATGCCTAACCCTAACACGTTTGTTGTATCTTATATAGTAAGTTTAAGGTGGTTGGTTTGTGGTGAAATTGGCAACACATCATTACTTCACCGATCAAAGGGAACGGTAGTAATGGATAACAGTGATGAAATCGAGTTTCTTAGTGACAATCCCCAGGGTCCGTCAGTTGAGCAAGAATCGGAGGAAATAAGAAAATTGTGACAACAATTGTCTCATGTATATCAAGCTTGGGTTTCCGGTCAGCCTCCACCCCAGGGTCCCTCGGAGGGAACTTCCACAGTACCCCGGGCTACTCAACCACGTTCCATGCAGTGAGCGATCACATTCTACCACCAGGGTATGTGTCAAAGTACAACGTCCATGTTGCCCCTGGTACCTCTAACATACGACCTCCAGTCGCACCGGTGAGGAACACCCCTCTCGCCGTGTCTGGCGCACCGGTATATACACTACTGCCACCACCTCCCGTGAAGAGGCCAAACAACGAGCCACCACCTCAAGCTTATTGTAACGACCCGGCCGGTCATTTTAAATATTTTAACCCCGTTCCCCCATTTACTACTCAATTTATATGTTACAGTTGTTTTATGACTTACCGGGTTAGTTAGTTCGGGTCCAGAAAGAATTCGGAGTGAAATGAGACACTTAGCCTCATAATTGAAAATTTGAAGTTAGAAAAGTGATCGGATGTGGACTTATGTGTAAACGACCTCGAATTTGAATTTTAATGATTCCAATAGCTCCGTATGGTGATTATGGACTTAGAAGCGTGTTCGGAAAATTATTTGGAGGTCCGTAGTGGAATTAGGATTGAAATGGCGAAAGTTGAATTTTTGAAAAGTTTGACCGGGGGGTTGACTTTTTGATATCGGAGTCGGAATCTGATTCTGAAAATTTGAATACCTCCGTTATGTCATTTATGACTTGTGTACAAAATTTAAGGTCAATCAGACTTGATTTGATAGGTTCCGGCGTCGTTTGTGGAAACTTAAAATTTCAAAGTTTATTAGGCTTAAATTGGGGTATGATTCGTGGTTTTAGCGTTATTTGAGGTGATTTGAGAATTCGACAAAGTTCGTATGATGTTATGGGACTTGACGGTATGTTTGGTTGAGGTCCCGGGGGCCTCGGGTGAGTTTCGGATGGTTAACATATCAATTTTGGACTTGGCATTCCAGCTGAAGAATGCTGGTTTTCTGTCACTAGTTTCCTTCTACGCGATCGCATGAGAATGTCTGCGATCGCGTAGGCTTGATGAGGCAGTGTTGATTTTCTTCTTCGCGATCGCGTGAGGTCAACCGCGATCACGTAGGTTGGGCTAGTCTGTGCTATGCGAACGCGTGGGAGAGGCCGCGTTCGCATAGGGGAACTTGAGAGGAAGCTGGGCCACGCGTTTGCTCTATGCTATCGCGTGAAGAGGGATGCAATCGCGTAGAGCTGGGATCTTGTGCATCACGATCGCGTGAAGATAACCGCGATCGCGTAGGTTCTTTTCTGGGCAGTGGAAAATTGTGCTTTGCGATCGCGTATGTTTGTTCGCGATCGCGTAGAGCAAATGTCTGGGCAGAGAGTTTAAGTTCTGAAAATGGGACTTAGTCCCATTTTCCATTTTTGACGGATTGTAGCTTGGGAAGAGGCGATTTTTCGGAGATTTTCAGAGAAAACAACAGGGTAAGTGTTCTTTCCTCAATATTGTCTAAATTACTCGAATCCAGGGTTGTTTTTATTATTTATTGAGTGAATCAAGTTGGAAAATTTAGAAAGCCCTCTTGGTTTAAATTGAAGATTTGAGGGTCAAGTTGAGGTCGGATTTTGCTAAAATTGGTATGGTTAGACTCGTGGTTGAATGGTGCTTTCGGATTTTGTAACTTTTGTCTGGTTCCGAGATATGGGCCCCACGGGCGATTTTTGAGCTAAATTTTGGATTTTTATGGAAAATTAGCGTTTTCTTATGGAATTAATTCCAATAAATTTTATTGACTGAATCGAATTATTTGTGACTAGATTCAAGGCGTTTGGAGGCTAATTCACGAGGAAAAGCCATTGCATAATAAAGAATTTCACGGTTTAAGGTAAGTAACAGTTTTAAATCTGTTCCTAAGGGTATGAAACCCCGGATTATTGGATTATGTGAGTATTCTAGAGGTGACGCACATGCTAGGTTATGGGCCTATGTGCGTGCATCGTAGAAATTGGGACTTGGTCCATTTCGCGAAACTGTAAAGTTGTATAACTTGTTGCTAGCTATATGTTCTCTCTATGTTATAGAGATTTGACTGCAAATTATGTTATAAACCATCTTTAGGCTATATGTTGGTACTGTTGGGACCCACAGAGGTCGTGTACATGTTGAACTACCTGCGTAATTGTTATTTTGTACTCAGTCACAGTTTACTTGATTATTTTATCTCAGTCTCTATTGTTCATTATTGATGAATCATATCATTGTTGTTTGGGCTGATTTCTTGATTATTGAGAGCCCGAGAGACTGGAGAGATTTGTGACTGAGTGAGGCCGAGGGCCTGATTATAAGATATTATATTATAGCACGTGAGTTATCCGTGCGGATCCTTGTATTATACTATAGCACGTGAGTTGTCCGTGCAGCACGTAAGTTATCCGTGCAGATTATAGCGCTTGGGCTGTAGGAGCCCCTCCGGAGTCTGTACACCCCCAGCGAGCGCGGGTACCAATTGAGTGTGAGTGCCGAGGGCTGAGAGCCGAGTGGTTGAGCTGTTGTGATGAGTTGAGTGACTGTTGCCTGAAAGGCTGTACTTGCTTTGCATTTGTTGTTGCACTTGGTTGCTATATGTCATTGTTGTGAAATCTATGAAGGATTTATATCCGGATTAAATGAATTTGAACTGTATAAAATTAATTTGACTTAAACTGCCGGATTTGAAAGCATGTCTATTATTTGTTGGAATTACTGAAAGTGAACTATAACTGTGTAACTCGTCACTATCTTCAGTTCTTTATTTATTATTGTTACTTGCTGAGTTGGTTGTACTCATACTATACCCTGCATTTCGTGTGCAGATCTAGGTATTTTCGGACATAGCGAGTGTTGATTCTTTCGCACAACTGATTTTACGGAGATTTTGAGGTATCTGCCGTGTGTCGCAGACCTTGCCTCTCCTTCCCTATCTCCTTGTTTACTATATTTGGTCTCAGACCATTATGGACCGTATTTTCCAGATTTATAATCATATTAGATGCTCATGTACTTAGTGACACCAGGTTTTGGGATTGGTTGTATCGGTATTTGTAGGATTTGTGGATTTTTATTTAAATATTATATTTTCAAACTTAAAAGAGATTGTGGTTTACTGAGATTTTTGGCTTGCCTAGTTACGAGATAGGCGCCATTACGACATGTTAGAATTTGGGTCGTGACAAGTTAGTATCAGAGCCCTAGGTTACATAGGTCTCACGAGTCATGAGTAGGTCTAGTAGAGTGTTGCGGAATAGTACGGAGATGCCTGTACTTATATTCGAGAGGTTGCAGAACCCTTAGAAAAATTTCACTTTCTTATATTCTGTCGTGCGAAATTGTTTATTCCAGAAACTAAATTTTTGTTATTTTATTCTCTCATAGATGGCGAGGACACATACTACCGGATCGGACGGTCAGCCACCAGTGCCACCAGTTAGGGCCACGAGAGACCGGGGCCGTGGTAGAGACCGGGGCCGGGGTAGAGGTCAAGGTGTAGCTCGTACCACAGTTGGGCCAGCACCATAATACCACCAGTTTCTCCAGCTCAGGAGCAGATTCCAGATATAGCTAAGCCGACAGGACCAGCTCAGGCACGAGCTGTGCTTATTGAGATTCCAGGCCTTCAGGAGACTTTGGCCCAGATATTGGCAGCTTGCACTAGTCTTGCTTAGGTAGTTTCGGCTCAGGCCGCACCTGCCACTTCTCAGGCCGGGGGAGGTACACATACCCCTGTTGCCCGTACTCCAGACCAGGTAGTACAGGGACTTCAGATACCGGAGGCACTACCAGCCAAGCCGGCTGCAGCTTCTCAGGCCCCGATAGTTCCTGTTATGGCAGATGATGAGCAGAGGAGACTTGAGACATTTGAGAGGCTTCGACCTCCACCATTTAGCGGTACTGAGTCAGAGGATGCTCAGAGTTTTCTGGATAGGTGTCAGCGGATGCTTCGGACAGCGGGTATTCTAGAGACCAATGGGGTCTCGTTCACTACTTT
The DNA here is from genome assembly GCF_000390325.3 of Nicotiana tomentosiformis. NCBI lineage: Eukaryota > Viridiplantae > Streptophyta > Magnoliopsida > Solanales > Solanaceae > Nicotiana > Nicotiana tomentosiformis. Next base: position 88,363,384 of record NC_090819.1, on the reverse strand, counting down.
ACAGTTTTCTGGGGCTGCCTTCAGATGGTGGGAGGCTTATGAGAGGCGCAGACCAGTTAGTGCAGTACCACTTACATGGCAGGAATTCTCCGTTCTCTTTTCGGAGAAGTTCATGCCGCAGTCTCGCAGAGAGGAGCTGCGCAGACAGTTTGAGTAGTTACGTCAGGATGGCATGTCTGTGACACAGTATGAGATGAGATTTTCTGAGTTAGCTCATCACGCAGTCTGGTTGGTTCCCACTGATAGGGAGAGGATTAGGAGGTTCATTGATGGCTTTACATATCATCTACGGTTACTTATGACTAGGGAGAGGGTATCTGGTGCTACTTTTGATGAGTTAGTTGACATTGCTCGAAAGATAGAGATGGTTTGTAGCTAGGAACGTGGAGAGAGGGAGGCTAATAGGCCTTGTGGTCCAGGTGATTACAGCGGTGTTCCTTAAGGGGGTCAGTTTTACCGCGGTAGGGGTCGTTCTTACAGGCACGCTCAGACGGGTCGTCCAGCTCATCGTGGTGCATCAAATAGCCACAGTTCTTACAGTGCTCACTCAGGACAGTCTTCATTCAGTGTACTACCAGCGCAAAGTTCTCATTGAAAAGGGGTTTATTAGGCCTAGTGTGTCACCTTGGGGAGCACCGGTTCTGTTTGTGAAGAAGAAAGATGGTACTATGCGGATGTGCATCGATTATAAGCAGTTGAACAAAGTTACTATCAAGAATAAATATTGTTTGCCGCGTATTGATGACTTATTTTACCAGCTTCAGGGAGCGAGGGTGTTCTCCAAAATTGATTTGAGATCGTGGTATCACCAGTTGAAAATTCAGAATTAGGATATTCTAAATATGGCATTTAGAACTCGTTAAGGCCACTACGAATTTCTTGTGATGTCTTTCGGGCTAACCAATGCCCAGGAGCATTTATGTATTTGATGAATAGTGTATTCCAGCCATATCTTGATTTATTTGTCGTAGTATTTATTGATGATATTCTGGTGTACTCACGTAGCCAGGATGAGCATGCACAACACTTGGGTATTGTATTACATAGGCTGAGAGAGGAGAGACTTTATGCCAAATTTTCTAGGTGTGAGTTCTGGCTTAGTTCAGCGGCATTCTTGGGACATATAGTGTCCAGTGAAGGAATTAACATGGATCCGAAGAAAATAGAGGCAGTTCAGAATTGCCCCAGGCCATCTTCAGTTACTGAGATTCAGAGTTTTCTCGGCTTGGCTGGTTATTATCATCGTTTCGTGGAGGGATTCTCATTTATTGCATCGCCTATGACTAAATTGACCCAGAAAGGTGCTCCGTTCAGGTGGTCGGACGAGTGTGAAGAGAGCTTTCAGAAGATCAAAGCAGTTTTGACTACAGCTCCGGTATTGGTGTTGCCTACAGGTTCAGAGTCTTATGTTGTGTATTATGACGCATCGCGTATTGGTCTCTGCGCAGTACTGATGCAAGACGGTAGGGTGATTGCCTATGCGTCCAGACAGTTAAAGATACATGAAAAGAATTATCCAGTCCACGATCTTGAGTTAGTAGCTATTGTTAATGCCTTAAAATTTTGGCGGCATTACTTGTACGGTGTCCAGTGTGAGGTATATACCGATCATCGGAGTTTACAACATTTGTTTAAACAGAAGGATCTTAATTTGTGGCAGCGGAGGTGGTTAGAGTTGCTTAAAGATTATGACATTACCATTCTCTATCATCCCGGAAAGGCCAATGTAGTGGCCGATGCCTTGAGTCGTAAGGCGGAGAGTTTGGGCAGCTTAGCATACTTACCGTTAGCAGAGAGGCCTTTAGCATTGGATGTTCAGGCCTTGGCCAACCAGTTTGTTAGATTGGATGTATCCGAGCCGAATCGAGTTTTGGCTTGTGTGGTTTCTCGGTCTTCTTTATATGATCGCATCAGAGATCGCCAATATGATGATCCACATCTGCTTGTCCTTAAGGACACGATACAACACGGTGATGCCAAGGAAGTCACTATTGGAGATGACGGTGTATTACGGATGCAGGGCAGGCTATGTGTGCCTAATGTAGATGGTTTGCGTGAGCTGATTCTCCAGGAAGCTCACAGTTCGCGGTACTCTATTCATCCAGGTGCCGCGAAGATGTATCAGGATTTGAGGCGGCACTATTGGTGGAGGCGAATGAAGAAAGATATAGTTGGATTTGTAGCTCGGTGTTTAAATTGTCAACAGGTAAAGTACGAGCATCAGAGACTGGGCGGATTACTATAGAGACTTGAAATTCTGGAGTGGAAATAGGAGCGTATTACCATGGACTTAGTAGTTGGGCTTCCACGGACTTTGAGAAAGTTTGATGCTGTTTGGGTGATAATAGATCGGTTGACCAAATCTGTGCATTTTATTCCAGTTGGTACTAATTATTCTTTGGAGCGGTTGGCTAAGATTTATATTTGTGAGATTGTTCCCCTACACGGTGTGCCAATGTCCATCATTTTAGATCGGGGCAGGCAGTTTACATCACAATTTTGGAGAGCAGTGCAATGATAATTGGGCACCCAAGTTCAGTTGAGTACATCATTTCACTCTCAGACGGACGGACAGTCCGAGCGCACTATTTAGATAATAGAGGATATGCTACGCGCTTGTGTCATTGATTTTGGGGGTTCTTGGGATCAATTTCTATCACTCGTGGAGTTTGCTTACAATAACAACTATCAGTCGAGTATTTAGATGGCTCCATATGAGGTTTTGTATGGAAGACGGTGCCGGTCTCCGGTGGGTTCGTTTGATCCGGGTGAGGCTAGGCTATTGGGTACTGACTTGGTTCAGGATGCTTTAGATAAGGTCAAAGTGATTTAGGAACAGCTTCGCACCGCACAGTCTTGACAAAAGAGTTATGCCGATAGGAAGGTTCGTGATATTATTTACATGGTTGGGGAGAAGGTTCTGCTCAAGATTGCGCCCATGAAGGGTGTGTTGAGGTTCGGGAAGAAGGGCAAGTTGAGCCCTCGGTATATTGTGCCTTTTGAGAGGTGGCTTATGAACTTGCTTCGCCACCTAGTATATCAGGTGTTCATCCAGTGTTCCATGTATCCATTCTCCGAAAGTATGTCGGGGATCCATCTCATATTCTGGATTTTAGTACAGTACAGCCGGACGGTAATCTGACTTATGATGTGGAGCCGGTGGCTATTTTAGACCGGCAGGTTTGAAAGCTGAGGTCAAAGAACATAGCATCAGTGAAGGTATAGTGGAGAGGCCAGCCAGTTGGAAAAGCTACTTGGGAAATTGAGCAGGAGATGCGGAGCAACTATCCACACCTATTTGAGACTCCATGTATGATTCTAATCCCGTTCGAGGATGAATGTTTATTTAAGAGGGGGAGAAGTTAACGACTCGGCCGGTCATTTTGAATATTTTAACCCTGTTCCCCCATTTACTGCTAAATTTATACATTACAGTTATTTTATAACTTACCGGATTAGTTGGTTCGGGTCCGGAAAGAATTCGGAGTGAAATGAGACATTTAGCCTCATAATTAAAAATTTGAAGTTAGAAAAGTGACTGGATGTGGACTTATGTGTAAACGACCTCGGATTTGAATTTTGATGATTCCAATAGCTCCGTATGGTAATTTTGGACCTAGGAGCGTGTCCGAAAAATTATTTGGAGGTCCGTAGTGGAATTAGGCTTGAAATGGCGAAAGTTGAATTTTTGAGAAGTTTGACCGGGGGTTGACTTTTTGATATCGGGGTTGGAATTCGATTCTGAAAATTTGAATACCTCCGTTATGTCATTTATGATTTGTGTGCAAAATTTAAGGTCAATCAGACTTGATTTGATAGGTTCCGGTGTCGTTTGTGAAAACTTGAAATTTCAAAGTTCATTAGGCTTGAATTGGGGTATGATTTTTGGTTTTAGCATTGTTTGAGGTGATTTGAGTGTTCGAGTAAGTTTGCATGATGTTATGGGACTTGACGGTATATTTGGTTGAGGTCTCGGGGTCCTTGGGTGGGTTTCTGATGGTTAACTGATCAATTTTGGACTTGGCATTCCAGCTGAAGAATGCTGGTTTTCTGTCACTGATTTCCTTCTACGCGATCGCGTGAGGTCAACCGCGATCGCATAGGTTGGGCTAGTCTGTTCTACGCGAATGCGTGGGAGTGGCCGCGTTCGCATAGGGGAACTTGAGAGGAAGTTGGGCCACGCGTTTGCTCTATGCGATCGCGTGAAGAGGGATGCGATCGCGTAGAGCTGGGATCTTGTGCATCGCGATCGCATGAAGACAATCGCGATCGCATAAGGTCTTTTTTGGGCTGTGGAAAATTGTGCTTCGCGATCGCGTAGAGCAAATGTCTGGGTAGAGAGTTTAAGTTCTGAAAATGGGACTTCGTCCCATTTTCTATTTTTGACGGATTGGAGCTCGGGAAGAGGTGATGTTTGGGAGATTTTCAGAGGAAACAACGGGATAAGTGTTCTTAACTCAATATTGGCTAAATTACTCGAATCCATGGTTGTTTTTATCATTTATTGAGTGAATCAAGTTGGAAAATTTAGAAAATCCTTTTGGTTTAAATTGAAGATTTGAGGGTCGAGTTGAGGTCGGATTTTGGTAAAATTGGTATGGTTAGACTCGGGGTTGAATGGGCTTTCAGATTTTGTAACGTTTATCAGATTCTGAGATGTGGGCCCACGTGCAAATTTTGAGCTAAATTTCGGATATTTATGAAAAATTAGTGTTTTTATGGAATTAATTCCAATAAATTTTATTGACTGAATCGAATTATTTGTGGCTAGATTCGAGGCGTTTAGAGGCCAATTCACGAGGAAAAGACAATGGAGAATAAAGAATTTCACGGTTTGAGGTAAGTAACAGTTTTAAATCTGGTCCTGAGGGTATGAAACCCCAGATTATTGGATTATGTGAGTATTATGGAGGTGACGCACATGCTAGGTGACAGGCGTGTGGGCGTGCACCGAAGGAATTGGGACTTGGTCCATTTCGTGAAACCGTAAAGTTGTATAACTTGTTGCTAGCTATATGCTCTCTCTATGTTATAGAGATTTGACTGCAAATTATGTTATAAACCATCTTTAGGCTATATGTTGGTACTATTGGGACCCACGGAGGTCGTGTACATGTTGAATTACCTACGTAATTGTTGTTTTGTACTCGGTCACAGTTTACTTGATTTTTTTATCTCAGTCTCTATTGTTCATTATTGATGAATCATATCATTGTTGTTTGGGCTGATTTCTTAATTATTGAGAGCCCGAGAGACTGGAGAGATTTGTGACTGAGTGAAGCCGAGGGCCTGATTGTGAGATATTATATTATAGCACGTGAGTTGTCCGTGCGGGATATTATATCACGTGAGTTGTCCTTGCATCACGTGAGTTGTCCGTGCGGATCCTTGTATTATACTATAGCACGTGAGTTGTCCGTGCAACACATGAGTTGTCCGTGCAGATCCAGATATTTATACTATGGCACGTGAGTTGTCCGTGCGGAGTCTGTACACTCCCAGTGAGCGCGGGTACCCATTGAGTGTGAGTGCTGAGGGCCGAAAGCCGAGTGGTTGAGCTGTTGTGATGAGTTGAGTGACGGTTGCCCGAGAGGCTGTACTTGCTTTGCATTTGTTGTTGCACTTGGTTGCTATCTGTCATTGTTGTGAAATCTCTGAAGGATTTATATCCGGATTACATGAATTTGAACTGTATAAAATTGATTTGACTTAAACTGTCGGATTTGAAAGCATGTCTATTCTTTGTTGGAATTACTGAAAGTGAACTATAACTGTGTAGCTCGTCACTATCTTCAGTTCTTTATTTATTATTGTTACTTGCTGAGTTGGTTGAACTCATACTACACCCTGCACTTCGTGTGCAGATCCAGGTGTTCCCGGACATAGCAGGTATTGATTCTTTCGCACATATGATTTTACGGAGATTCTGAGGTAGCTGCCGTATGTCGCAAACCTTGCCTCTTCTTCCCTATCTCCTTGTTTACTGTATTTGGTCTCAGACTATTATGGACCGTATTTTTCAGATTTGTAATCATATTTGATGCTCATGTACTCAATGACACCAGGTTTTGGGAATGGTTGTATCGGTATTTGTAGGATTTGTGGATATTTATTTAAACATTATATTTTCAAACTTAAAAGAAATTGTGGTTTACTGAGATTTTCGGCTTGCCTAGTTTCAAGATAGGCGCCATCACGACAGGTTAGAATTTGGGTCGTGACACTTATGATGGCCAATACAACAACTCTCCAAATATGGCTTTCAGGGTCTCGGCTCCATACAATCAGACTCCTCAGTACGAGTCACCAGTGGAAAATGAAAAGCCTGCCAAGACAGGTGAGCCAGATGAGATGACCAGGAAAATGAAAAGTCTTGAACAAAACATAAAGAACATACAAGGACTAGGTGGTCACAAAAGTGTTTTGTTCAGTGATCTATGAATGTTCCCTCACATCTATTTGCCATCAGGGTTCCAGACCCCAAAATTTAAGAAGTATGATGGACACGGCTACCCTATCTCCCACTTGAAACGGTATTGCAACCAGCTGAGGGGTGCAGGCGGAAAAGTAGATGGCTTATTTTGGGGAAAGTTTTCTGGGGGTAGCCTCTGAATGGTTCATTGTCCAAGATATCTCTCACTGGCATGTTTGGGATGACATGGCCTAGGCCTTCATCAAATAATTCCAGTACAACATTGATATTGCACCAGATCGCAATTCCCTGTCCAATATGAAGAAAATGCCGACGGAAAGCTTTTTGGAGTATGCCATCAAGTGAAGGGAGAAAGCGACTAGAGTTAAGCCACCCATGGATAATCGTGAGTTGATCAGTATTTTTCTAGAGGCTCAAGAGCTTGATTATTTCCAGAACATGATGTCTGTTATGGGTAGACCATTCGCTGAGGCTATCAAAATTGGGGAGATGGTCGAAAATGGTTTGAAATCGGGCCGAATCTTGAGTCAACACTATTATCCCCATCAAGATGCTTCTTATGTCGTGGCACATCATCCCTATGCGGTGATGAATGCGCAATCTTACACGCGGCCACAACATTATACACAAAACCGAGCTCCACCTCCCAAAAATGCCCGTCCCTACCAAGCTCCATATAATCCCCAACCAAATGTTCCCCAATACAATCCTCGCCCAAGAGAGCCCCTCAGAAGGAATCAGTTCACCCTTATTGGTGAATCATACTCTAGCTTGTTCCAAAAGTTAGTCAGGCTAGGTCTGCTGCACCCAGTGGCCCCGAACCGGCCAAACCCCGACTCCCCCTCGCACCGAGCCGATGCTAGATGTGAATACCACTTCGGAGTAGTAAGAGTTGATACTGAAGATTGTTGGACTCTTAAAAGAGTAGTGGAAGACCTCATCGAGGTCAAGGCAATAGTTTTTCAGGACGAGGAGGCTCATGATGTGACAAACAATCCCATGCATGCTCACAACACTGGGCCAGTAGTCGGAATAATTTGTGAAAATGAGGAATTTGATCCGGTACTGAAGTCTATTGCAGCCATTACCGATACAGCAAAAAAGCCAAAAAACGGTCGCCAAACTTGAAAGTTCCCTATCATACGGGAGTCTCAATAGCCGTTCTTGCTATCCTTTCCACGTTCGGATTATTTGAAGGTGTGATCCAGATGTTTAACTTTGTTGTCTTACTTTTTGATGTAAACCCTTCTATCTTTAAAATTTTAAAATAATAATAATAAAAAATAATCAAATGAAATTAATATCTCATTGTGTGTGAATATCTATTTTCTTAATCTTGTTACTTTTCTTATTCCTTTTTAGTGCTGTTAAATGCGGATTTTGATGACATGACATGCCTGCGAACTTTAGGCCCAAAGCCTAAAACGCTGTCAGACTTTGAAATAATGAATCAAAAATCAGAATGCAATAAAGATAATTTTAAGGGAATAAAATAAAGAATCGAAAATGTCAAAAGGTTCATACATTGTAACGAGAGTACTGCCAAAAGAGAGTGTTGTACTTGGGAAACATCGAAGGAAATATCCCTCAAACAATGTCAACGCATGTGCAGTCAAAAGGTACTATGTTTAATCCTCTATATAACATTAATGTTCTCTGGTTGGGATGAATAAGGCTTTCTTTCTCACTATCCAAGTCCTATCAACCTTTTGCAAACCCTTTGAGCTAGTTCCCTTTTCTTTGATTACCCTCTTTGGAACTTGAAAGTTATTATTGAAAAAAAAAAATGAATGAAAATGTAAAAAGAAAAAAAGGAAAAAAAAGAGAAAATAAAACAAAACAGAAGAAAAAAAAGTAGTTACCTTGAACTACGTTCGACTTGATTCCGAAAGGATACGTAGGCAGCCTTTCTCTGGGGTTCAGTCACACCAAACTAAAAATTCAAATTCCCCAAAAGTGAAACTGGGGCAGATGTTATAATGGTTCAGCGATGGTTTCGCCTGAAATGTTCCAAAATTGTAATTCAATCCAAATTCGTTTTACCCCAAATCTTGTTCAAGTCCCTTCGATCAATCGGCAAAGAGGTTCAAAATGGGAGGATACAGTTACTTGGATCTGATGCAATCAAATGAGAGAAATAAAATAAGAGGGTCTTATTGGTGAAAACCCTCACGGGCACCGTAAGGTGATGGTAAGCAGAGAAATTAAAATGAGAGAGTCTTGTTAGTGAAAACTCGCAAAGAGAACTATAAGGCGATGGTGAGAAGAGAGAGGTCAACTAGTGAAAACCCACAAAGGGCGCCACTGATCGAAAAAAGGATCCTCACAAACATTGGCATCGACACAATCCTGGGCAAGGTTTCTCGATTTCGAGGCAAAAGTTGTGATGAATTTCTAAGAGTCAGACGGTTTACACAGATCAGGCATTCAGTCCAAAAGGTATGTCATGTTCATTGAAGTCCGCATGTACTTCAGATAAGTCCTTTCCTTTCCCCGAAAGGGATACCCCTTGTCTATATTCATTGTCCATTTCATTATTTGTTGTTCTTTGAATCCCTTTAGGTCTAACTCTATTCCAAAAACTTAGGCAAAGAAGGGATGGCAAGACTGATTTATAGGGCTGTCGTTTGATATAAGCTAATATGCAAAAAAGACACCCAGACTCGGCAGGGGCATCAAGTCGACGCTGGCCATGACGGTCGATGCTTAGAAATAAAAAACTCTTGTAAGGAGAAAATCAAATTGAAAGTGCCTACAAGTCAAAATGAAGTTGAATAGGTTAAGTCCCAAGTGGCTAACCGTTTTGGCAAAGTTTGAAAAGCCAAAGGTTCCCCAATGCTCTGAAATTGAGAGTTTTGGAGGAAAGAAGTCGAAAATGAAATGCCACAAAGGCAAAAATAAAGTCAAAAAGGTTAAGTCCCATGCAACCAACCGTCATGTAAAAGTTTGAAAAGTCAAAGGCCCTCTGGGGCCAGAAATGCAAGTGGCATTCACGAAACATCTAGTGGCAGGTTGAAATCGTCATCAAAAGAAGATAGGCACAAAGCTAAGCTTCCAAAGATATCAAGGCCACAAACCGACCACCATTTTTTAAAACTCATAATTTTTGTTTGTTTGCAGCAGGAACAAAGCAGTGCAGAATGGCGATTCCTAAAGAACGAATGTCACCAAAGGTGAGTTTCGCAAAATCTCTATTTCGGGTAAAAGTACTCTTCGCCCAGGTTGTTTCATAGCTTAACCCAGGTAGAACCTTTTCGCCTAGGGGGATCCAGCTCATAGTTCCGGGTAGAAATACTCTTCGCCCAAGCTATTTTTCGTAGCTTAACCCAGGTAGAACCTTTTCGCCTAGGGGGATCCAGCTCATAGTTTCTGGGTAAAAGTAATCTTCGCTCAGGTTGTTTTACGTAGCTTAACCCAGGTAGAACCTTTTTGCCTAGGTGGATCCAGCTCATAGTTCCGAGTAGAAGTACTCTTCGCTTAGGTTGTTTCGTAGATTAACCCAGGTAGAACCTTTTCGCCTAGGGGATCCAGTATTTTTCAGTAATACATGGCGCCAACCCCTGGTTACATTTCATATCAGTAATACAGGGCACCAATCCCTGGTTACATTTCATTTTCAGTAATACAATGCGCCAACCCTTGGTTATATTTTCTTTTCAATAATACAGGGCGCCAATCCCTGGTTACGTTTCCTTTTCAGTAATCCAGGGCGCCAACCACTGGTTACATTTCCTTTTCAGTAATACAGGACACCAACCCGTGGTTATATTTCCTTTTCAGTAATACAGGGCACCAACCCCTGGTTACATTTTCTTTTTAGTAATACAGGGCGCCAAACCCTAGTTACGTTTCCTTTTCAGTAATGCAGGGCGCCAACCCCTGGTTACATTCCCTTTTGAGTAATGCAGGGCGCCAACCTCTGGTTACATTTCCTTATCAGTAATACAGGGCACCAACCCCTGGTTACATTTCCTTTTCAGTAATATAGGGCGCCAACCCCTGGTTACATTTCCTTTTCAGTAATACAGGACGCCAACCCCTGGTTGCATTTCTTTTCAGTAATACAGGGTACCAACCCCTGATTATGTTCTTTTTCTGTAATACAGGGTACCAACCCCTGATTATATTTCCTTACCATCACAGGGTACGTCAATCTCTAGCTATGTTTTCCAACATAGGGTATCCACTCCCTAGTTGATGTGAGCTTAAATGCAGGGTACATAATTCCCTGATCTCATTACTAGTATGGGGTACACCAATCCCTTGCTGTGTTTTCCAACATAGGGTACACTACTCCCTAGTTGATTTGATCTTAAATGCAGGGTACACCACTCTCTGGTATCATTGCCAATATAGGGTATAACATTCCCTGGTCACATTCTTCTAACATAAGGCACACCAATCCTTAGTTGAGACATCATTTTGACAAGAAGGGTACACCATTCCCAAAAAAAAAAGAAAAATATCATTATCGTGTTTCCTAGGGCACACCATTCCTGACACTTTAGTGCTTTTAATAAAGAAGTAGTTTAGAATTTTGTTACAATAACTCACGAAATTTTCCTAGTGAAATATGGGATAGAAATATTTCGTTCGTTTGTTTGTTTTGGTGTCTGAGCAGGTTTTACCTCGAGGAACAGGGTTCAAGATGACCAAAAGAAGAATTTTCAATCCATAATAAAGAAAAGGACATGAAGTGAATCAAATGCAGAAGTAGATAGAAAAGATATGGACTGCTCAAGACATGACTGAAGTCACGAGCATTGCATTTTTCGTTTTGATTAGAAGAAGTCGTAGAAGAATGAACTAGTATCTACAGCTAGAAAACATCAAGGTTTAGATCAGAGTCTGCGTGAAAAACCAGTCAAGACTCAAGATCAAGTTTTAGAAGACTTATAAATAGGAATATTGTAACTCATAGCTGATAGGCTTGTTTAGTTTCTTTTGATTTTGATGTAATAACAGGACCACAGACAGGAGCCTCGACAGAACCTCACTCGACTTTCCAACTCATCATTCCACCACTCTTCTTAAACTACACACGAGCTGATTCCCTTATAACCCGCGATATGTAGGTTGTCCATAATCCAGACTCGGTCGCACTCTTTTCTCTTATCTCTTCCCTTTTGAATAATGGTATGGCCAAAAATAGTGATATCGCTCATTTTTTCTTTATCTGAAAACTTTTCATGTTTTCAAGCAAAGAGGGGCATGTTATGAGCACCTAATTTTTGATCATACTTGAATTTTTTCTCACTCATCTTATCAAGACCTCACTTGCCACTCCATCATCCCCGCTCTTATTTCCCCACGCGTGTCCCCACTCCTTGTCCCCCACTCTTTGTCCCCATTCCACTTTCCCCTGTCCCCTACTCCTTGTCCCCCATGCTTGTCTCCCACTCACTCCCCCCTAAATCCCCATTTTTCCTTTACATAAATACACACACGCAAAAGAGGGGAGTTGGTCTGTTGGAACCAAAAGAAAGGGAAGCCATAACCTCCTCTAAAAATGCCCCAAAATCCAGCCTGAAAAGGCCCAAAATCAGTTGCAAAATCCAGGCCGAAAAATAGCCCTAAACACCACCGAACACTGTCCCAAAACCTGTACAAATCTGCTATTGAGTTTTCTCTAAAAGGGCCCCAAAAATGAGCTTGAAATGAAGCTCAAAACTGAGCCCAAAACAGCTGTGTTACTGCTGGAAATTCAATCACAAAACAACATTGAAATACCTCCATAAGGTCATCAAAATACTCTCAAAATCCCAGCTCAAAACAGCTCCGAGCAGTCTAAAAAAATCAATAAAAAGTGGGTTCTTCAACTAAAATTAAAAGGAGTTGTGAGAGTCAAGATCGAGTTCGTCGTCGCTAGTTTCCGGTCATGGTCGCTGACTCGCTGGTGTTTTGTCCGATTGTTGAATTGCAAACCTTTAAAATTCAGATTTCGGCAATAAAGGTCTATTTCTTTTACATGTGTACATGTCTTCCTAATTTGATTCCGGGATTTTGGTTGAATAAGTATTTCATTAAGTATTTATATCTATGTGAATGTTCATTTCATGTATTAAAAGTGGATTAACGTAAAAGCTGATTTTGTGCTTGCTGGCATTAGAATACATTTAGCCATTAGTTAGCATGTCTGTTTTTTGGTGTTCTTAAGGTGAAATTCTTTTGTTATAAGGTTTTGTTTAGTTTCATGATTTGTTGGAAATATGACGTTAATTTGATAAGTTTAGTTGTGTTGATTTTTAGTTCTGAGTTGTTCTATTAATATGTCGTTTGATTAGTGTTTAAGCCATGGGGCCATGTGATATTGAATTCTTGTTTTATAATTGGACTTGAAGTAACCTTGATTATGTTCAATCACTAGCCCGTCAACGGCCTGCAATGTAGATAATCTTCTTAACTCCAATCATAACTATGTGATACACATTTCTACAATGATTTCCATAATTCATGACCTTACAATAATCTCAAAGTTTAGGAAGAATAATGAGCACCGATAGAGTGCTTTAAGCGTGCTTTTAGTTAGTTTGTCGCGATTATGTATACGTTCGCGTGGCATAATTGTGATTTTCAAAATTAAACCGAAGTATGTGTTCACGCATCTTTGGCCTAAACAATCTTAATATAATAAAATGATATTAATTGTGTATACGTACGCGTGACATGATTTTGTCACAATAAAAAAACGGATTTACACACGTGATTCGTTTCAAAGATAATTTCATATTTTAATAATTAAAAGCGGATAGATAAAATATTGAAACCAATAAATCACAGCTTATCCAAAATTAATTCAAGCCAAGTTATAGTCAATAAAGCGACCGTGCTAGAATCACGGGATTCGGAAAATGTCTTACACATTCTCTCCGGTCAACAGAATTCCTTACCCGGATTTTATTTTCGTAGAACAATAATAAAAGAGTCAAATCTTCCTTTGAATATAGATTCAAATAAAAGGTGACTTGGAACACCTAAACATCAAATTCCAAATGGCGACTCTGAATAATAAAATAATCTCTTCTTCAAAAATATCACTTTAATTGAAAAAACTCTTTAACCCAAAGCAATTCATAACACATATTTTTGTGGGGGCAGAAAAGGAGGTGTTACACTATTGATTTCCTCACAACTACATGATTATAAACCTGCTATTACTGCATTTTGTATTGGACTTTGGGAAGTTCTCAAAGTAGTTTGAGGAAATGATTATGTAACACCAGCAATACGAGCAACCATTGTCTTTTAGCCAATGAGTGTAGGGATGAACTTTTTCTTCCTCAGTAAAAATCGAACTTTTTGTTAGAAATAAAAAATTTGTTATGAAAAAAGGATAGAAAACAGAATAAATGTGGTAACTGGGATGCAACGGGGTTGGGGGATTGAAAATTATTATTTGACACATATTTCCAATCCTAACGACTGTATTTGTTTTTATATATGAGACATTAACATGTCCTAGTCTAGCATACCATAGAGAAATAAACTCAATCATATTAGATGCATTTTCAATAATAAAATCAGAAACATTAAGCACAAATTACAATATTCCTTGTCCACAAAAGTATCAATTTTGGTCAGCTCGATCTCATTATTTTCAAATAAAACACTCACCAATTTTTTCTATTAATCCCATCGAAAATGAATTGGTTTGGAAATTAGGAGCATCCAACACATCACTCAATGCTAGAGTGTTACCAGATGTGAGTTTGAGAAGATTTTTTTCTTGAGTCACCAAGATAAATAGTTTCTCTTTCTTTCTCTACTTGGGTGTAAGATAACAAGTTATTTTTGTTTGCACAAATGTATCAAGTAGCATAAGAGTCTATTACCCAGTCTCTTATATTGGCCCATTATTTACTTGAGAAACATCGAAACATTTATAGTATCCGCTTTAGTCAAATTTAGTTTTGACTTAATATTGTCATTTATCTCAACTCTTCTCTTGAATTGAGCTGTATTTTTCTTAAAGATTTTAATATTAGTATTGGACTTGTAACCATGTCTATTTATATACCTATATTTTGACGTTGGTGTCTGCCCAAACTGTGGATGCAACAATGTATTTGCAACATGATGGATATCTGGCAGGACAACTGAAATAGGAACAACGAGGACAATATCAAAATTGATAGCATCATCAAAAATCTGTGTAGTAGTATTATTTGCCTTAGTTTCTTAGGTTGTAGGAAATAAACACGGGAAAATAAAAGTAACACTGCAATATTATTTATAAGTGAATATACAAATGGCTTGATTTGTGTTTGGCACTATCCTAAGAATAGCTTGAGTCGTGTTGGGTATTGTCCTAAAAAATTACTATTTTAACAGTGTGAAATATCTCCCCAAAATTAAACTGGCCTGTCTCTATTTTTAGAGGATACATGGATCAACAAAATTTAAATTATAAATCGAGCAAGTTTGGAAAAAGAAAATAAAGAAAAGACAAGCTATAAAGGAAATTGGAGACAAAGAAAAAGCTAGGTGTGAGGAGAAAATATATGGAAGGAAACTCTCCTGGGTAGTCTGCTGAAGTGAAAATTGTAACCTTTTTATGGTGAACCCTTCACATGATAAGTGGCTAGCTTTGTTGTCAAAATAATTCCATGCCTTTTGCCACACACATCTTCCAATTTCCACTCTTTCTTCTTGCAAGGAAACTTGGCCAAATGAGCCATTTGTCCACAAAACTTCGAAATACTGCCACAATACTTTTATGTGGTGACAACATGACGAGCAGTGACAAAAATCTCATGACTTTTCTGTTGTCGAATCAGAGGCAGAATTTGAGCTTTCACCTTGTACCCTGCACTGAACAATTATCTGTTAGTCAACAATATATAAAAAAATCTTTTTTAAAATCAAAAACAGAAAAGTATAGTATCTTCTTCACAAAAGATTTTACTATTGAGTTTAGTAAGAGTATAGATGGATTAGGATGTGGCAGAAGAAGAATTTTAGGAGAGTAACTTATATATATATATATATATATATATATAAAATAAGAGCAAGGAAAACTTTTCATGATTGTTTTCATAACATTTAGGGAGAAGAGTATATGCTTTAGGACGTATATATTGTCAAAAATAATTTTCAGATTTCGAAAAGTTTGAAGAATAAAATATCACGTGGAAAAGGGGTCGGCAATCAAGGGCTGGGGTAGGAAAGCAAATAGGTGTTTTTTGCCTTAGTTCCCCCCATTCCAAAACATTTCTTTTTCTTAATATTTTAATTTATTTGCCTTAGAAAAACAAAATATTCAACAAATTCTTTTTCTTTATTCAAATTCTTGAATAATTTTCCACTTCTCCTGATGATCATTTAAAGCCTCAAAGGGAGATCCATGAAAATATTATTTGTTTACCCTCAAAATCGGATAACAATTGAATTTGTAAGTAATTTTAAGGATACATGATCTAACTTGATACAAAACGATAAATCAGATTGCAATTGAAATAAGTAATGAAAAGGTAAATGCTAACCACACAAGTTGAACAGTCTTAGCCTTGGAAGGTTAGCCACCCTCGAGCCAAAAGTGTTTTGATTGATATCAGAACTGAACAACAAGAGAATAATAAGAACTTGAAGAGAATAATAATAACAACAAAAGAATAATAAGAACTTGAAGAGAATAATAATATATTGCTTTGGAATACGTGTTACAATGTGTTGAATGAATTATCAGACTTTCTTTTTATAGTAGAGGAGTCCTACTCTAGGTACATTTTCATAAAAGGTAAAAATCTCTTGATTCACTAATTGCTGGTTCCTTACTGATACGTGCCGAGATTCCCGCTATAATATCCGACCGGTCACTGATATTTCGATCTTCTGTTAATTATCTCAACAACGTTTCTCCGAGCTCGTTCGAGGCTAGGGTCGACACTGGACACACATCTCCTCGAAGGCAGGCGTTCCGACCTCGGGTTCTAGCTCGGTGGGACTCGAGGTCGATCTTCAGTCCTTGGTTGCTACGTTCCAAGCCTAATCTACCAAGTTGTAGGCGAGCTCGATTTCGACCGTATACAGATAGTCCCCTCGTTTTACGGAGAGTAGATGACGAGAAACGACATGAACTTCCGATCCTAACTTCGATATTTTGTGGCAGAAACGACAAAACAGTCGAAATGTCTCGTCAGTCAAGTCTTAATGGCATTAAATGCCCGTCAGTTGTCGGTCGGCCACTCCCAGATGTGAACAATCACTGAGAAACTATAAATACCCCCTCATTAGTTCATTCAAACTTTACTTTCAAACCTCCTGACCTCATACCTTAGAAATTTCAACACTTCCAAGCATTGATTTTTTGGTTGCTCTGAAATCCTTTTATAAGAACTTCTGTTCTGTCTTTATCCCAAACCATCAAGCATACTATTTTAACTCCATCGTTTTCCTTCATTTTTCAAAGAAATGGCGAATACTTCAAAATCCCTTCCCTAAAAAGAAACTCCCTCTTTCTCGCGGCCGGCTACCGAGAAAACCGTCTCGCGCATTGCTGTCGAGAAACCGGCACTGGAGCCTCCTCTAAAAATATTTATTCCCGGGGGGTGCCCGATCAATGCTGATTTCAATGTTGAAAAACCTTCTTCAGCACCAGGCCGATGTGAGGCGGTCTCGAGGTACATCTTCTCGATCATCGAGGATGTTCTCTCCGAAGTCAAAAAGGATTGCAACTGGGCTGACAAACATGTGGTGGTTCCTGAACCTGACGAGGCCATCACCACCCACGTCGAGGGATTTCTAAGTGTTTACACTTATCTCTTCATGTTAGTCCCTTGGACCCGGTCATCATCGACTTCTGCAAGATATACGAGGTAACCTCGGTCAGATTCACCCCTATTTTTGTAGGATCATAATCCTCCTCCGTTTATGCGTTTATACAGTCCCCGACTCTACCGGGGAGGACTGATCAAGCTTGCCCGTTGGGCTAGTAAAGCTGCATTCTCGAGTATCGATGAAGATATGGATCGAGGTTGGCTAGGCCATTTCATCCGAGTGAGGACCTTAGACTCGATCCCGGTCGAGCACATGTCGTTCCCTGAGAAGTGGAACATGAAATGTAAGTATATAATTTTGCTTTCAAGGTTTTATTTATCGCCATTTTCTTTCCTTCTTATCGGTGTTCTGTGATGGTGCAGCTGTTTCCCGGATCCCGAACGCAGTTCCTCGACTCAAGGAGTGGGTCGAGGGTATCATTTCGCAAAGGCCTTATTTCGAGCGCTCGTGGCGCGAGCTTTCAAAGGGCCGGTGGGAGGCCCGGTTGCATGGTGAGATCTCCTTCATAAGTGATATTTGGATTCCTCTTTGCATGATTGAGTCCTTACTTATTTTATTTCTTTTTGCAGGTTTACCCAAGGATGTCCAAATGAGGCCCCCGTCTGGTAGCGATGATGTACCCACCGAGTCCATTGCCCCGAGATAGGGTGAAGAGAAGAAAATAAAAAGGGCCCCGAGTTCTCGAGCTCGGAGAAGAAAAAGCCAAGGAGAAGGTTGGTGCGTAAACCCAAGGAAAGCACTAGTGTGCGAGCATCAACATCGGGTTCTCTCCATCGGCTGAGGGATAAATCCGAAGAAGAACAAGAGGAAGAAGCCTTCAATCTGGTGACCCAAGTGTCGACACGACTCGAAGGGAAAGGGGTCTCCAAACAGGAGGGAGACAATACCGATCTTCATCGAGCTAGGGTGGTCAAGGAGAAGGCCAAGACCGAAGCTTCCCGGGACATGGGCAGTGCGCCGAAAGATGCATTCGGTGTGATAGAGATCACCGAGTCACCTTCGTTCACTGAGTCCATGTATAATGAGGCTCAGACGGTGAAGGAACATTCCAACGAGGGGGTTCTCGGAGCGGACGAGCTCTTTCGCGGCTTTTTCTATGGAGTGGACTCTATGCCCACATAGGAAATCACCGGGTTACGAGATTTAGAAATACCGAGAAAGATCCCATCTTCTAGAGCAAGCGGACCTTTCTCGAGCCCCAAACCGGTCAATCGATTCCCAGCCCCGAGTGTGAATCCTGGCCGGAAGCAATCCATCACTATCTCCCTTTCAGAGGATGCTCGGGTCCTCTCCGCCCCCTTAGGGGTGGCCAGTTATCTTCGGTATCTGATGACCGAGGATGATCAGGTTAAGATAAATGAAGTGGATGCACCCTGTCTGTTCAACAAAGCACAACAGGTGTTAAATCGGGTAACTTTAGATAATTCTCAATGGTTTTCAATTTGTACTTAGGCTATTTTGTAGATAACATTTTCTCTTTGTGCTTGTAGGCCTTAGTGCTTCCCCACGAGACTTTTCTCCGATACCGGATGAGCTGAAACAGCTTGAGGCTGAGGTCTGAGGGCTCACCGAGAAGAGGGATTCCTACAAACTTCTTAGCGAGCAACGTGAATGGAGGCCAAGAGTCTACGAGCTGAGCTCGAGGTGGCTTGGAAGGAACATGCCGATATGGTCGAGCAGGTAAAGATATTTGAGGTTAGCGATGACGAGCTAGGCTTGGTAACTAACGATCGGAATCTGCAGGTCCAACAGAAAATTGACCAGGTTGCTCAACTTCGAGTTGAAATGGATGCTGTTAAGGCCTAGACTGACGAATGAAGGGGCATGATGGATCGGCTGGCCTCAGAGTAGGAGGCTCCTTGGCCGCAACTGACTGCGGCTGATGTCCTACTTCAAGCAACAAAGGAAAAGGTCGAGGCGCAATCCAAAAAGGTCGAAGAGCTCCAGTTTTGACTAAGTTCGGCTGCCTTTGAGCGGAAAATTATGGCCAAGGAACTTGAAACGGCCAAGTCAGTGGCGGCGGTGGTTAAAGCCGACTCCGACAAGATGGTGGCCCAATATAAGGCCGATGCCGAAGTGGCCCAAGATCGCTTGAAAGATATCGTTTAATATGAGAAGCGACAGTCACGAAGAGAGGCCCTCGAAGAGATCCATGCTCGGGGTTTCGATCTATCGGCCGAGATCGAGACCGATAAGGGGCTCGATGCCGAGGCCAAGAAATTGGCCTTCCCCGAAGAAGAAGAAGAAGATTCCGATGGTTCCGATGGAACCAGAGGCGAAGAAGACCAGGCTGTTTAGACGCCTTTGTAAAATACAAATTTGCTTTTTTGTTTTTTGTACTTGTGTACTTCTATATTTTTGTTAGGGCCATTTGGCCTTTGTAAAGATTGTATATAATATATGAGTCTTGTTTTCCCCTTCGGCAATTTATATATTCAGTTTTCCTTTGCTTTATTCTTTATGTTTGCAAAGGTCAAAATGCATTAGCATAAAATAGTTAGGTCATGTTCGGAGGTTCGAACAGGCTAGGCCTTTGATATTATGTATTTAAGGCATCGGGGGGGTTCGACATGATCGAAAATGTTTTTCCCCAAAGTACTTTAGATTGTAGTTTGCCGAGGGTAGCCTTTAAAACCTATTATGAAATTTTTGAAGGCCTTGTTTTTGTTACGGGTCTCGGATGTCTCCGAACTATTTTAGTATAGCCGTAGCCTTTTTAGTTTGGGTGTTGCGGAGTTATCCGGGCTTGCCCAAGATAACAGTCCTCGAATGAGGATGGCCGCAGCCTTTAAGGTTCAGGCGTCGCCTAATAGGTTGGCCCTTCGATTATAATATCTCTCGATCCACTATTTTTGGGCAGCCAACCAGACAAGGGCTGCTTCGCGCCTTTCATCTAATATATCTAGGCTCGTGTTCATAGCCTTGTTGTTCGATTCCTTGGTTGCATATCGGAACTTGAGAGTTGATTCTCCAACTTCGACTGGTATTAGAGATTCTGCGCCGTAAACCATTGAGAACGGGGTGGCCTCGATACTAAACTTTAAGGTTGTAGAGTATGCCCATAAGATTTCGGACAGGATTTCCTTCCATTTCCCTTTGGCATCGGTCAATCTCTTCTTGAGGTTTTGGAGTATGGTTTTGTTGGTCGATTTTGCTTGCCCGTTCCCACTAGGGTGGTAGGGTGTTGATAGGATCCTTTTGTTCTTATGATCTTCGAGAAACTTGCTTACCTTGTTGCCGATGAATTATTTCCCGTTGTCGCACACGATCTCGGCCGGCATTCCGAATCGGCATATGATATGATCCTAAATGAAGTCGATGACTTCTTTCTCCTTGACCTTTTCATATGCCTCGGCTTCCACCCACTTAGAAAAATAGTTAGCCATAAACAATAAGCCTTACCGGGTGGCCATGGAAGGGGGCCAACAATATTCATTCCCCACTTCATGAACGACCATGGAGACAAAACCAAATGCAGCAGCTCCCCGGGCTGATGAATTATCGAAGCGTGTCTTTGACATTCATCACATTTTCGTACGAACTCCTTCGCATCCTTTTTTATATCGATCCAGTAATAATCGACTCTGATTATTTTTTGAACCAATGATTCGGCGCCTGAATGATTTGCACAAGTACCTTCGTGGATTTCCCACAAAACATACTCAGTATCCCCTGGACCTAAACATATTGCAAGTGGGCCATCAAATGCTCTTCTGAACAGGGTTCCATTTTCGGACAGGCTGAATCAGGCTGCCTTTATATGCAGGGCCCTCGACTCTTTTGGATCCGAGGGCAGTTTCCCGGTCTTTAGATATTCTACATATTTATTTTTCCAGTCCCAAGTTAGGCTCGTTGAGATGATCTCGGCATGGCCTTCTTCCACCACCGATCTCATAAGTTGTACGACTGCCCCCGAGTTAAACTCGTCATCTTCAACCGATGACCCTAAGTTAACGGGGGCGTCGGCCTTGCTATTTTGAACCCGAGGTACGTGATGTAAAGGCCATTCTTTGAACCGATGTAATGTTACATGTGACTTGTCCAGGTACCTTTGCATTCGTTCTTCTCTGACCTCAAACGTTCCATTAAATTGGTTTACCACAATGAGGGAGTCGCGCTTGACTTCGATCACCTCTGCCCCCAGACTTTTGGCTAGTTCAAGGCCTGTTATCATGGCCTTGTATTCGGCCTCGTTGTTAGTCAATTTCACAATCCTTATAGATTGTCTAACTACATTGCATGTTGGTGGCTTCAATACGATGCCAAGTCCGAACCCTTTTTCGACCTCGGGTATTAGGGTCGGCGTAAAGTCGGCCACAAAGTCTGTCAAAATTTGAGACTTAATAGCGGTTCGGGGTCGATATTCAATATCGTACCCACTGATTTCCACGGCCCATTTGGTCAACCGACTCGAGAACTCGGGATTATGCATAACATTCCTTAACGGGTAAGTGGTCAAGCCACATATGGGGTGATACTGGAAGTATGGTTTTAGCTTTCTAGAGACGCTTAGCAAAGCGAGTGCCAGCTTTTCTAGGTGAGGGTACCTAGTTTCAGCCTCACTTAGGGTCCTGCTAACATAGTAAATTGGAAATTGCGTACCTTGTTCTTCCCGGACCAGGACTCCACTTACTACTTACCGCTATTTTCGATACTGCCAAGTACAAGTATAGTTGCTTGTCTGTCTTTGGCGTGTGAAGCAGCGCTGGGCTCGATAGATACCGCTTGCGTTCCTCCAGATACCGTTATTTTTTATACTGCCAAGAAGTTAATCTTCTTTTTCAATAGTATGAAGAACTGATGGCTCTTGTCGGACGACCTCGAGATGAATCGCCCAAGGGCGGCTATGCTCCCGGTTAATCTTTGCACAACCTTCACGTTATTCACAACCGTGATATCTTCGATGGCTTTGATTTTATCGGGGTTGATCTCGATACCCCGATTGGATACCATGAATCCGAGGAATTTACCTGACCCAACTCTAAACGCATATTTCTCCAGGTTCAGCTTCATATTGTATTGCTTCAATATGCTGAAGGTTTCCTGTAAATATTTTAAATGGTCCTCTGCTCGCAGGGGCTTAACCAATATATCGTCAATGCGAACTTCCATTGATTTTCCTATTTGTTTCTCGAACATCCGATTTACTAAGCATTGGTAAGTGGCACCGGTATTTTTTAATCCGAACGACATCGCGTTATAGCAGTGTGTGTCGTATTTAGTGATGAAGGAGGTTTTTTCCTGATCACCCAGGTCCATCCGTATTTGGTTGTACCTGGAGTAAGCATCGAGAAAACTGAGGATCTCGTGGCCGGTCGTGGCATCGATAAGATCGATGTTGGGCAAATGGAAGGAGTCTTTGGGACATGGCTTATTCAAATCTTTATAGTATACACACATTCTTAATTTATTCCCTTTTTTAGGGACTACCACTACGTTCGCTAACCAATCCGGGAATTTAACCTCCCGAATGGATCCTATTTTAAAGAGTTTAGATACCTTATTTTTTATGAAAGCATGTTTGACCTCGGACTGGGGTCTCCTCTTCTGCTTGACCGGATGAAACTTCGGATCCAGGCTTAGCTTGTGACTGGTTATCTCCGGTGGGATCCCTGTCATGTCAAGGTGGGACCAAGTGAAACAATCTTCATTAGTTATAATAAATTGAATGAGTTTTTTCCTGAGCTCGGGGTTTAACCTCGTTCCCATGTATACCTTTCGATCAGGAAAGTGTTCACTCAATACGACTTGTTCCATCTCCTTGACTATCGATTTAGTGGCATCGGAATCATCGTGGGCTATAAAAGATCTGGGGACCCCATAATCATCATCCTCATCTACCCCTCGTTCCTCCGATTCTGCCGAGGCTGGTGTCAGTGATTGCTATTTGGCCCCGTATTTTACCATCTGGTTCAGATATAGCTCAGTTGAGATTGCGGATGCCGGTATCACTTCATCGACCGCAAACATTTTCTTGGCGGCAGGTTGTTCCCCAAAGACTGTTTTGACTCTGCCAGGTGTTGGGAATTTTAATACCTGGTGCAGTGTTGAGGGAACTGCTCTCATGTTGTGAATCCACAGCCTCCCGAACAAAGCATTGTAGCTCATGTCTCGTTCGATCACATAAAACTTAGCTTCCTGGATGGTTCCGGCGGTGTTTACCGGTAATGTTATCTCACCCTTCGTGGTTTCACATGTCATGTTGAATCCGTTTAGAATTCGGACTGCAGGCACGATTTGGTCTTGTAGACCAAGTTGCTCCACGACCCTCGATCGGATGATATTGGCCGAGCTTCCTGGATCAATTAACACACGCTTAACTCAAACTTTATTTACGAGTACAGATATTACCAGTGCATCATTGTGGGGATGTATGATCCCTTCCGCGTCCTCGTCATTGAAAGACAAGGTCCTTTTCGGTATGTAATCTCGAGTCCATTTTTCCCTCGTGATGGATACTTTAGTGCGCATCATCATTGGCCTCTGAGGGACATCGACCCCACCGATGATCATGTTAATGATGTGTTGAGGTTCCTCTTATTCGGTCTGTTTGTTAGAATCCCTATTCCTAAAATGATTCTTTGCTCGGTCCATATTCCTCTCTCAACTGCCAGCAATCCTCCGTTCTGTAGCCGTCAGTGCCGTGATATTTACACATCTGGTTAAGATCCCTTTGGGTTGGATCAGATTGTAGAGGTCGAGGCCAGTTGGTATCTTTGATGTGTCCGATAACTGATACAATGGCGAAAGCATCGACGTTAAAGTTGTATTCTGATAACCTCGGTGCCTCTTTAGGCCCGATGGTCCTCTCGAAGCCGTTCTTGCTCATGAGTCCCCGGTTCCTCTGACCTCGATCGCTTCTCCTTTCCTTTCTCATAGAGTTCCGTCCGGACCCACTGCTTTTTCGATCTCCATTAAACGGATGATACAGATCCTGTTTGGTCGTGGTTTACGATCGATGTCTCTGTTGACTCTGTCGATGGTTCTGACGGGATAAAAGAACCCCGAAGGGGCCCCGAGTTGATCATCTTCCACTATGATTTTCGATTTAAACCGGTTATGCACGAAAGCCCAAGTAACGGTCGGATATTCTATCAGGTTTTGTTTCAACTGCTGTGAAGCCACCGAGCTTCGAACATTGAGCCCATGGGTGAAAAGCTGAACGACCCAATCATCAGTAACCGGTGGTAGGTCAAACCGTTCCATTTGAAACCGGGATACGAACTCTCTGAGCATGTAGTTATCCTTTTGTTTTACTTTGAAAAGGTCTGACTTCCTGGTCTCGACTTTTACTGTTACGACCCAAACCGATAGGCCGCAACGGGTACTCGGTGCCTTACCTAACCGATCACCAGCGTAACGTATCTTTCTTATCATACCATCATGGGTAAATGAGCCAGAAGTGACGTCATGAGATAACCAGAATAAAACATAAGGGAATACTAGACATAAGACGACCCAACATAATATAGAAACTTATACATGTGACATACGGGCCTATAAGGCCGACATGATCATTTGTACACTCAGAATATAGGCCGATAAGGCCATACAATCATCTATATACATGACATATGTCTACAAGCCTCTAAGAGTACATAAACGTCATAAAGGTTGGGACATGGTCCCGCCATACCAATCAATACATGTCCAAATCATACAGACCAAATAGGCAACTTCGGAGCAAGTGGAGCGCACCAACACCTTCCGCTGAGCTTATAGCCTACTAGGAGGACTCTCAACCTGTCTATCGGGACCTGTGGGCATGAAACGCAACTTCCCCAGGAAAAAGGGATGTCAGTACAAATAAAGTACCAAGTATGTAAGTCATGAAAGTAGTATATAAAAGACATGGAAGAAACATGAAGTAAAGAACTCAACCTGTAATTCTAAATAGCTATGTGAATCAAGAAAAATTTATAATGTCATGCATGTGCGTATAAATGTCATACCATGCATAGGTATATGCGTACATAACATCATCAAGCCTCTGAGGGCATCCCATCATATCACCTCAGCTAGTGTAGGCAAAATCATCAACGTATACCAGCTGATCAGGCGGTGGTACATATATAACGCCATAACCTTTCCCTATACCTCATATACATATACTATACGCGTATATAACGCCATCTGGTCCTGGGTAAATATACATGTATAAATGAATGCAATGCATAATGAAGTAAGTCAATAAGATTTCTCAGAATGTCATGAGACCCTTGAACAAATGATATGATAGTAGGACATATGGGGAATTAAGAACATATGCAACCCTAGTACTTATAGGAATAGAATCATTTGTGAAAGTTGCGTGCTTGCTCGTTTCGTCGTATCATATGGATCATATCAAAAGGAAAGAAGGGATAGCCTTAACATACTTTAACTTCATTGAGTCCTTAATACCTTCAAAGCAATTCTTCAAACAACACAACTCAATCTACTATAGCATAAGGAGATTCAAAATCAGTGTTGAGTAAAAGTTAAGTCTGCAACTTAAACTAGTAGCTTGTTTACGTAAATTTGGGAAGTATCTCCCCTATAACGAGAGACTCCTCCAATACCATATACCAACAACAATGACCAGAGCAATCCAGCAATACATATTTATTAATAACAAGACACCATATAACAACAACAAGTCACAACTACTTCATGACGAGTGGCACACTCCAATTGGGATTCGTATACCCCATATGACCCCTTATAGACTTCTTAATTTAACTTAATAGTATCATTAACATGATAATGAAGTCATTCATCAATGATTTCAGCCTTATACCATATATTTATAACAAAGAAAATAATCCACAACTCCAATTATCCTCAATTAGCAATTTTATTCACTAGTTCATATCTAGTCCATCCATTTAACTTAATAAATTTCAAGATAACCTTAAGCACATACAAGTACACAATATACATACCTCCTACAGTAGCTGTAAGTCTAAATCCAAGTTACATTTAGCTTATAACATCCCTCAATGTCAATACAATACCATAGAAATGACTTAAGTTAATCTTCACTTGCAATCTCAAGTTTCATATGTTTCTTTCATCAATTCACTTGATCAAAAAATATACACTCATAACAATAGAAACCATATCATAATAAAGTTATTTTCACCATTTTCCATCCATAACAACATATACATATAGCCTTAAAATAACCCAAGAAAAGATAACGACATCTCTTTCCCTTTCAAGTGTTATCTTGTAATCTTCATCCAAATAACTTAACCAACACATAGATAAGATTAATCCCAAGAAATAGGGTGCTATACATACCTTAGGCTAACTTTGATGTTTGATTATGGTGTATTTCTTTTGAATTTGTTTGGAGCCTTTGGGGAACTGTTTGGGAGGGTTTGGAGCATGTGAGGCCGGAAGGAGGACGAAATATGAGCAAAGCTAATCCCAAAAACGAGATAAGAATAAGTGAAGGCCGGAACCCGACCAAGTGGGTCCCATAGGGGCTTCCTACGCAGTTTAGCGAAAACACAAATATCTCTCTACACCGATGTCGTATTGATGAACGGTTTGCAGCGTTAGAAACTATATACATGGGGATTCAATTCCATATAAAGATATCCCTGTAACTCTCAATATATTGGGAGAAAACATCCTCGCAACCTAGCCTATAAACCTACCAGTTTCTCCGAAGTTCGGCAATGTGACTTGTCGACCCTATTTTAAAAATCCATATTTCTCTACCCCGATATCGTATGAATAAATGGTTTGGACCGTTGGAAACTAGGTTCACATGTATTCATTTTGGTATGATATATGTCCCAAAATGACATCATAAAGCTTACGAATTTAATTTCTCAAAACGGCTCGTTACAAGGCAAATCTTAGCTCGATTTGTCCTCAACATAAATCCGATTTTTCCCAAACTTTATATTTTATATCCAAACATCATATATAGTCATATGATGACTTTAAACCCATTTAAATTATGATTAATAAGTCTCTTATTCATCTTAACTTACTTAAGATTTCGGTAAACCTTTCTTATCCTTGTAGAAGGATTTTGTCCCTTTTTGAGCTTACATTAGATAATCTTATAATGAAAGTGACGTATGAAGTACGGGGTGTAACAACATTAAATCACTTCATATACTTTCAAAGAGGATCTCATTTCCGAGATTATATCAATTGACTTACGACGTACTTTCACGTAAAAAAATATGGGATGTAACATTGATGGCCCCGGCGTCTGCTTTCACGAAAGAATCTGCAAGTATAGCAAACGAGTCAATAGAATTAGGAGGTAAGTTGTGATACCATATCATAGCTCCCTTCGATAGGGTTTCTCCGAACTTCTTCAGCACGACATACTCGATCTCATCGTCGTCCAATTTGTTCCCTTTGATGGCACATGCATAAGAGGTTACATGCTCATTTGGGTCGGTCATTCCATTATATTTATGTATCTCGGGCATACGAAATATCTTAGGGATCGGCTTTGGAGCAGCGCTCGGAGGAAAAGGTTTTTGCACAAACCTTTTGGAATCCAGGCCTTTCAATATCGGCGGTGCTCCCGGGATTTGGTCTACCCTGGAATTGTAGGTTTCTACTTTTTTGTCATTAGTTTCGATTTTCTTCTCCCCTGATTCCACTCGTTTTGTCAGTTCATCGAGCATTTTTTATGATCTCGGGGTTAGTCCCCGATTCGTTCTCATTCGATCTCCCTGCGACCGGTTTGTCCCTGTGGGTGACTTCCCGGGGCGGATCGGGCTCAACTCTGCTTGGTGCGGGGCTTTGATTTTGCAACTGGGCTATCGCCGTCTGTTGAGCTTGCAACATTTCGAAGATTACTCTTAAATTGACCTGTCTCCACCAACATTTTTTGTGTTTTGAGCCGTCGATCGGACTCCACTACGGATGCTATTTTTGGGGTCGGTAGGCAGGTTTGTGTCGATAGCCATATGTGAATTAGCGTCAATTGGGTCTGCGACCAGAATTTTGATGGGATCAGCGGGCGGTACCTCGTTACCGGGTGCTATATTGTTATTTTCACCGTGGTGACCGAACTCGTTGTAAATATGTAGGGGTGCTGATTGAGAGTTTGACATTTTGTGTTTTAACTTGAAATTAGAGACACTTCAAAGAGCAAGCGTAAAGTAGTGTATGTTATAGAGATTTGTATCAAATAACCACTATTATTCTTAGCCCACGGTGGGCGCCAAACTATTTACCCTCAAAATCGGATAACAATTGAATTTGTAAGTAGTTTTAAAGATACGTGATCTAACTTGATACAAAACGATAAATCAGATTGCAATTGAAATAAGTAATGAAAAGGTAGATGCTAACCACACAAGTTGAACAGTCTTAGCCTTGGAAGGTTAGCCACCCTCGAGCCAAAAGTATTTTGATTGATATCATAACAGAACAACAAGAGAATATTAAGAACTTGAAGTGAGTAATAATATATTGCTTTGGGATGCTTGTTACAATGTGTTGAATGAATTATCAGACCCCTTTTTTATAGTAGAGGAGTCATACTCTAGGTACATTTTCATAAAAGGTAAAAATCTCTTGATTCGCTGATTGTTGATTCCTTACTGATACATGCCGAGATTCCCGCCGCAATATCTGACCGGTCACGAATATTTCGATCTTCTATTAATTATCTCAACAACGTTTCTCTGAGCTCGTTCGAGGCTAAGGTCGACACCGGACTCACTGCTCCTCAAAGGCAAGCGTTCCGACCTCGGGTTCTAGCTTGGTGGGACTCGAGGTCGATCTTCAGTTCTTGGTTGCCGCGTTCCAGCCTAATCTACCAAGTTGTAGGCGAGCTCGATTTCGACCGTATACATTATTTCAGTAATATAACAACAACAACAACAACAACAACAACAACAACAACCCAGTATAATAATCCCACTAGTGGGGTCTGGGGAGGGTAGTGTGTACGCAGACCTTACCCCTACCCTGAGGTAGAGAGGCTGTTTCCAAAATGACCCTCGGCATCCTTTCCTCCAAGAACTCCCCACCTTGCTCTTGGGGTGATTCGAACTCATAACCTCTTGGTTGGAAGTGGAGGATGCTTACCATCAGAGTAATATAATTTAATATTTATCAAAAAAAGTAGAACGAGAATGTTCGGTAGACAGAAAAGCAAAGTGTACGTATAATAAAAATATCGTAATTTATTTGGAGCATTGGGAAAAGAAAAGAACAACCCTTGGCTAGAATTATTATAATCAGTGGCTTCCTCGTATTCTCGTAGAAGCTCAACCTTCGGATTGCTAGCTGATGAGTCTCTTATCGTACATCCCTAGAAATTTCAACAATCAATAAGAGGTTAAGAAGAAAAAGAAAAACAAAAAGAACGAATTCATTCTTCTCTCGAAGTTATTGAGATTTTCTTCTTATGTAAATTAAATTAATCAATTGTGAAAGATAAACATTCTTCTTCTTCTTCTGGAGAAGAAAATAAACTCTCTTTCTTTTCCCCTATATTAAAAATAAATTTTCATATTTACTTGTCCACTATACTAAATCAAAAAAAAAATAATTTTTTTTCGTATTTTACTTTTATCATTAACTACTCATTCCCCAAATTCATTCTTCTCTTAAAATTATTGAGATTTTCTTCTTATGTAAACTAAATTAATCAATTGTGGAAGATAAACACTCTTCTTCTTGAGAATAAAATAAACTCTCTTCTTCTTGAGAAAATGAACACTCCATAACTTTTCCTTTGTGTGAAGTACTATATCCGTTCACTTTTACTTGTCAACTATATTAAAAATATATTTTCATATTTATTTGTCCACTATGCTAAATTAAGAAAAAAATAATCTTTTTTTCGTACTAATGAGTAAAATTGTAAAATATATATTTCAACGTGAAAAGTTCAAAGCGGACAACTAAAAGTAAATAGAGGGAGTATAATATAATCATATGCTCTAATTTACATAGGATTTTATTAACCTTATTTTAAAGACTAGTGAAACAAATAAGATAGATATTGAAGTACATGTATGAATATAATATGGATTAGAATCCATATATGCTTGAGAGAAATTGACGAACCTGACTCATGGTGCGGGGGATGATGGAGTAATAAATGAAGGTGATAAGGGCATGGTATAAGCTGTTGATTGCAGAAATTGAGGAGTGAATGGGCCTTGAAACTGAGGCACCATTTGTAGTCCACTTAATGATGAAGAGGTAGGCGGGGGAAATGGAGGAACAGTTTGATTAGCCATAATTCCATTTGTTGGCTCCATTTGAGGCATTTGCATCATCCCACCTTCACTCATATATAAGCCCATCCTCATTGATGTTATCTGTTGTTCCCAAGTGCAAATTACTGTCACTACATGCGATTGATAATGAAATATTATGACAAGTGAGATGGTTAGTTTAATAGGCTGTTTGGCTAAACTTCTAAAATCAGTTTATTTTGAAAAGTATTTTTTTTCAAAAGTATTTTTGGTAAGAAGCAGTTTGTATTTGACTAATTAATTTGAAAAGTACCTCTGAGCAGCAATTAGTGTTTGGCCAAGTTTTTAAAAAATGTTTCGAAGTGTATTTTTCTTAAAAATACTTTTTGGGTGATGCTATTTTTTTCTACTTTTCCAAAACTGCTCTACTCAAAAACACTTTTTTTTTTTCTAAAATCTTGATCAAACACTTCAACTTTTTAAAAAAAAACTTTAAAAAAAAAATGCTTTTGACCTTGAAGAAGCTTGGTCAAACAGGATATAAGTTCTGTATATTGACATTGTAAAAAGTTTTTATACTATCAAGTCAAGTTAATCTATAATTGTACGTGAATGTTAATACTAACCTTTTGTACAACAGGTTAAACTGCATTTATTATGTACAAATTCTTTAATATAGCTTAAATCTTTGAGACGATGATTTACGACCAAGTGTTGATAATGCTATCAGAAACAAGAATCATGACAAATCACAAATGGTGCTAGTCATCGTATATCTAGTTCTAACCATTGTCAATATCGAGCGGGAAAAATCATACGATTGGAAAATTCAAGCTACTCCTAATAATTTAATTAGTAGAATAAACTGAGATGAGATAGTTACTTGATGAAGTTGTTGTAGAGCTTGAATGTACTTAATGGCATCATCTAGTATGGACGCTTGGTCTACCTGTGAAGAGTAAATATACTTGAGACAAATACAAGTATTACTATCATTTAAGACAATGTCTCTTAAACAGTACAGTATATTACAAATTTAAATAGAGTTAGGGAGCAATTCTACTTAAGTTTAAAACAACAGAGTATGCTAAAAGATCTAGTCTAGTATAATTACCTTGTCACAGCCAGGAATCAGTTCTCGCAATGCTTTAATTCTGATATCAACTCGTTCTCCTTGCCACTGCTATGCAAAATTAGAAATTTCAAAAGTTATCAACTAGCAAATGAGTGATAAAGTTTAAAATTATCAATGTAATATTCTGTTTTGACCCGCCCAAAATCGGCGCATTTGACACTCCTACCATCTTTCATGTGCTTGAGATAGTTGAAGATCTATTCTCTGTCCTTAACGGGGAGGAAGCATAAAAGTCTAAAGCCATTCAAATTGCTTACACTCACAAGCCCAAAAGAGAACGTCTAAATGTCATGTGGAAAATGGAGATATCAAGGTTTGCAAAAGGTTCTACTGTTAAGAAGTTTAGATTCAGAATTATATATATTTATCGCTGCAATTGCATTTTGGTGCGGTAACTAGAATCAAAGAACTCAACTAATTAATGTCATTTGTAGGTACGAGAATTAGATAATTTGTAGGACGACCATAGCATAGGCAATGGTAAATAAATACAAAGAGTTAAGCAAGTCAATGAACATAGTAAATCATCCCCAATTTTTCTAAAGATTATATTGGCCCCCTCTAACCTTCTTTTGTTTTCTCAAGAATAATAAAAGTAGATACGTCATATGAGGTAAGATCATAAATATAGAGAGGATAATATTAGGTGCTACTTACTCTTGTGGTATTCCTGCTATTGGATTCTCTCACATTGTGTAAGGAATGAAAATAGTTAAGCATTTCATCCGTATTATTACCATTCTCCGTTGCTAAATTGATTTCATCTTCACCTTCATCTCGAGATTCATGTTGCTTTTCAAGCTCATTTTCTTTATTGAACTCCATTATATTTTTGCTACTTTCTCACATACTTTGAATGTGTGGTTATGTCATGTTTTCTGTGTTCATGTGAAAATATATAGCTACTTCTTTACTATCTATAAATAAGAATAATATTGAAACGCCGACTTTATAAAATATTATAAACTAATTGAAGCAGCTGAAATGCTTAAGCAAAAAGGAAATCCGTGTGCTTTATAAGTTCTACTTTCTATTTTCTTTTTGTAGTTTAGCACAGGTATTGTTACCATACTACATGCTACATGAATAGTCTTATCAATGACAGTATTCCCCTGACATTGCTTCCTCCCGAAGGGTTGGGATTAGATGTAGTAAAATCTCTACTACTCCCTCTCTGAATTTTGAAACTCGTGATATTAAAACCTCAAAGATAAAAGTTTTATGTGATCGTAATATTTGTGTGGTTATAAAATTTTTATTATGGGTAAAATATGTAAAATGAAGAGTTTAAAGTTGAATTATTTCTAATTGTAAATATGTATCATTCTTTTTGGAATAAACTAATAAGAAAAATATGTCATATAAATTGAAACATAGAAAATACTATTCGGTCCTCCGTCTTATTTTACTCTCTCCCTGCTTCCTGAAGTTCCATATCAATAAGCAAATTCGGTTAAATACTTAAATCTTGTCTGATATGATTTAACTTTCAAGAATTGAACTATATATCCATAAATAGATATGCTTGATTCGGTAAATAATGGTGAGATATAATCCAATTAGATAAAAACAATACAAGCCCCAACATTGTGAGAGTTGTTGTAGCACTGGGATTAAATACTTAATTATTTACATATCATTTAACCGCAATTAAGTGATTAATGATATATAAAAGACATGTATTTTATATTCATTAAGATTTATTTTGTGGTCTGTTTCAAATGTTATTTTTGTTACATGACAATTTCAATAGAAGATCATTATAGAGTAACACAATAAATCTGTAATGAAACACGAGATCTTTATGGTCATTTCTTCTAGTCAGTCTATAAGTGATCATAAGATCATTTCCTTTTCTCCACTTATGCCGCAACAGTGCTCGTATGCCAACAAACAGGTTTATTGGTAACAACATCCTCGTAGTACCCAATAAAATCCGCCTTTTCCCAAACATGACAAAAGGGATCCATCTTATAGTACCTCTGTCCTAGATATTTTGCACTGTTGTGCTAAATCCCACACGCAAGTATACGCGGATAATCAAATAATAAAGAGTGAGTCGAGTATCATTCTCATCAGTATTTGTGATCAATTGTCAACTAGATCAAGCAAATTCTAATTTATCGAGTCAAGAACAATATCAAGGTGACTTTTGTTTAATTAATTCTACTTACTAGAGCTTTGATTAAAAGAACTAATTAACTAGCACACTTAGCATGAATAGTTGAATTCAATGAGAAATAATATTCCAGGGTTATGGATGGCTAACAATCCTGTTGAATTCTTCAATTAACTCTACTTATTTAATTTATCTGGGTTATTAACCTGCAAGGACAAGAATACTCATAAAATTTTGATACTTCTACTCGCCTATTCAATTTATTCTAAACCCTATATTTGTATGAGATTAGAGATAAAAAGAACACATTAACAATTTCTTGCATAATTGGCTAAGTACGGCAAATAGGTATATTTCTATCCGTATTCGCAAATCAATTCCCCAATGACTAGGTTCAAGATCGCGCTCTATTCAATCCTATTGCAATCAAGAATTACCGCTTTCAAGTTCAACTCAAGATTCATATATAGTATTTCACTGTTAGCTAGGCAGTAAAATAATTAAACTCAGGATATGAATAAATAACCCAATATGATAAATTAAATCGTCAAATCAATCTCCGAATATCAACGTTCATGTAAAACCATCACCCCAGAATAAATGAGTTTCGCCACGCATAGTCATGGTAGAAATCTCAAATAATCCCCAAGAATACATAAAAATCAATAAAAGAAGGGGGAAAAAAAGAACTCAAGACGAATTCCACGGTCTCTAAACTCTATGATGGCTTTTCTATGCTTGCAAGTGTGTTAGATGACCTAAAATAGGCGTTTTTGGCTTATATATTGCGTACAAAAGTCGTGGGCCAAAGTTTTCCTTTTTCTTTTCCGAATCAGCTTCAGGGATTGATGCTGAGTTGGATGCTTCGCGTCCGCCTCAGCTTGTACTTCTCAGTATCGGATGATGGGGTGGATGTTTCGCGTCCACCTTGTTCCCTCATCCTCTGCGCCCAGGTGCGGATGTTAAGGTGGATGTCTTTTCCCGATTTCACTGCTAAGGATGAACCAAATAACCTTTTTTTTCAAGGTTGGATGCAACGCATTCACCCTCTTCTCCTATAGCTGAAGCATCTTTTCTTCATATTTTTGCACTTCAAATATCCTAAATCATCACACACAACTTAATTAGTTGTAAAACTAATAATTAATACAAGTTGGGCATTTTAAACAATAATTAACTTAAAAG
Source organism: Nicotiana tomentosiformis (assembly GCF_000390325.3). NCBI lineage: Eukaryota > Viridiplantae > Streptophyta > Magnoliopsida > Solanales > Solanaceae > Nicotiana > Nicotiana tomentosiformis. The sequence continues at coordinate 88,328,558 of NC_090819.1, read as the reverse complement.
TGATTAAAATATGAGTAAAGTAACATTAAAATATATAGACATCATCATGTACATTCAAGCCAATTAGGTCTAAAGATTCCTTCCACTGTGAAATGCCAGAAGTGCACTCCTGGTAAATATTTGCATAATAGATAATAAATTATCCAAAAAATAATCATTACAAAATCAGCAAATAGTGATTCTGAAGTTTTCCTGATAAGGTTCTGCTGCAAAAGACCAGCCGATATGGAGTGCTGTCACCTATTCTATTTGCAGCTATCTGGTTTCGGCTATATATAACGGCAACCTGTTATTCTCAACTGACAATTTACGCGATGTTTGCGGAAGATAATAAACTTACCAGTTCATGATTCCTACGTGAATATAATTGTACTACTATATATAGTAATTGAAAGTTTCTTTTATTTTGATTCTTGTGGCAACGAAGGAATTTGTTGGAATTAGGAAACCTCTTGATGGATGCTCGATGGACCTGGTATCTAATATTATTTGTTCCTGTTTTATAATACTTTGTAAAACTACGGCCCCGTTTGGCCTTAACAAATTTTTAAAGATTTTTACACTGCTGGCCCCTTATTTAATATTATTCACATAATAAACATTACACTTCCTTTATTCTAAAACTAGCAGGTTCTTGTTACAGTTTTGACATATTTCAATGATTATTATTCATTTAATGGTAATAGATTTAAAAAATAAACTGAACCACAAATGTAGGGATCCTTTATAATCTGTTTCACTCCGTCTCTCCCTCTCTGCCAGCCATGCTCAATATGTATTCCTTCTGAATATAGACGAAACAGTTGGTTAAAAAATAAATTAAAAAATAGTTGAAGAGAATATTAAAGAGGGACGAGCAGACAAAATGGAAAATATAATCAATTACCATTTTAAAAGTTGTCAGTTTTCTTTCAAGGCTTGTATGTATGCCGCTATTTTAGTGGCGTTTGGCAGATATCCTGCAAGAAATTTATACATCAACGATTGTATTCTAATGGATATTTCATAATATACTTATTTAATTAAATATGGTATTTACATAGTTATTATAAAACAAACATACGTCACATTAAATAATAAAATTTAATACACACTTTAAATATACGTTGTGTATATTTCTCATGTATCCAATGAATATATGGTTATAGAACTATGTACTATGCATATGCAAATAATATAATAATATATACCAATAATAATTAATAAATTACTTCATCTTATACTTAGATAATTATATAATACATATATTTATATATGTTGTATGTAGTATACAAATAAACAACTATAATATACTTTAAAGATATTATATTTAAGTATATCCTATTATACCAGTAATTTTATTCCACCAAACATGGGAAAAAGAGTAATATCACAATCATTTATTCTATGGAAGTTACCACTTTCCGTTCAATTTGCTTATTTGCAGAGAGTATTAGTTATTATCCCTCTTTAATGTAACAAAAGGAGGGGATTGGCGTGATTCTCGGTCAAAGTTTATAGCTTTCTACTAAGGAACGTAGTTATTTAGCTGCCAATTATGTTTAATACCTACTGTTACTAGTTTTTGAAATTTTTTCTGAAATATTGCCTATATTGTCCAATTTTTTCACCTTTTTAGTAAAGTTTTTACTATTTTTGGTATCAGTGTTTGGCCATGCATTTTAAATTTCACTTTGAAATTGAATTTCGAAATTTTTCTGAATATGAAAAACTTCAAAAACAGTTTTTTTAAAATTTTCACTTTAAATCACTCAAAAAATTCAAAAACATCTCAAAATTGTATTCATGTCCAAACAAAACTCTAATTTTCAAATAACATTTTCACTTGATTTTTTTCTGAAATTTCACAATTTTTATGTCCAAACGCTCACTAAGTTACTTCTATTTTAAAGTCAAGGCAAATAACCTTTTAGTCCCCTGCAATAGTTATCACAACCCGAAATTTTCACCTTCCGGACCGTGATGACGCCTAACATTTTACTTGCTAGGCAAGCCAGCGTTAGAATATAACTAACTATTTTAACAAAATAATAACAAGAAAACAAATGCAGAAATAAAGTATGAAATAAAGTGAATAATCCATAAAAATTGCAATATCTAAGTACCATCCCAGAACTGGAGTCACAAGTGCATGAGCTTCTAGAATAATATAAATAAAGGTCTGAATAAAATTCAAGTTGTTTGAAATATAATACACATGTGGGATAAGATAAAAGGGGATTTCAGAACTGCGAACCCTGTACAGTTATACCTCAAGTCTCCACTGGTAGCCGTATCCGGGCAAATCTACAGTACGCCGTTGGGATTAACTCCGAAATCTGCACAAGAAGTACAAAGTGTAGTATCAGTACAACCGACCCCATATATTGGTAAGTGCCGAGCCTAACCTCGACGAAGTAGTGACGAGGCTAAGGCATGTCGCTTATATTAACCTATACACAATAATAATAATAATAATAATAATAATAATAATAATAATAATAATAATAATAATAATAATAATAATAATAATAATAATAATAATAATAATAATAATAATAATAATAATAATAATAATAATAACGGGAATAGTTGTAAGAAAGCAGTCACAATCCCTCAACTTATTTTCATTGCGGCGTGCTACCCGATCCCCCAATATAAACTTAGAATAAATCTGTTGTGGAGCGCAACCCGATCCCCCAATATAAATTTTTAAATAAATCTGTTGTGGCGTGCAACCCGATCCCCCAATATAAACTTTAAATAAATCTGTTACGGCGTGCAATCCGATCCCCCAATATATTTAACAACTCTTAAATGTAATAAAAATACTCCAATAAATACCACGTTCAATGAGAAACTATTAAGCATCAAGGCATATAATACTTATAATTTATTTATGAAACAAACAATGACAAGTAGCAATTAATTGTGGAAATTAGGGAGAAAATAGGCAGTTTAATATTTAATATGCTAAATGTCCAGTAGCAATTAAGACGCATAAATCAAATAAGTATGTAATAATTATTGCAGTAATTCAAAGCATAATATTGAGCATGGAATATGAGAGAAACAATTAATATAATAATTAATTCATGTCTTAAACAATTTATGATTTCAAATAATTATACAAATAATTAATTTGACGACGTATAGACACTCATCACCTCGTCTATACGTCGTTCACTTGAATTTTATATAACAAATCATTCAAGGATTTTATTTTCTCAAGTCAAGGTTAACCACAACACTTACCTCGCTTTGCAACCAAATTCAAGAACCTAATAAACCTTTTCCTCGAGAATTCGTGTCCGAAATCCTCAAATCTAGTCATAAATAATTCAATATACTCAATATAAATCATAGGAATTAATTTCATATGAATTTACTAATTTTCTGGATTAAAATCCGAAATTCATCTAAAAAATCATCAGTGGGGCCCACGTCTCGAATCTCAGAAAAACTTACGAAATCCGAACACCCGTTCCAAGGCGAGTCCAATAATACAAAAATTATCAAATTACGATGTCAAATGAACCTTCAAATCTTAAATTTTTATTTTTGGGAAATTTTACAAAAAAATCCAATTTCTTCCATCTAAATCCGAAATAAAGGATGAATATAGACATGGATTTATGAAATATAATCACTATATGATAAGGAAAACTTACCAGTTCAAAATCGTAAAAAACTCCTTTGAAATCGCCCTTAAATCGAGTTCTAAATCATGGATAATGAAAATGGGACGAAATCCTATTTTGGGTCTGTTTTAATTCACTTGCGTCAGGCCTTCTTCGCGTTCGCGAAGGGCTTGTCGCGTTCGCGATGTGCTGGAGCCCAAGTGGCCTTCACGTTCGCGAGTCCTTCCACACATTCGCGAAGGCTGCTTCGCCTGGCCTTCGCGTTCATATAGAAGAAACAACGATTCCCCCTCCCCAGGTCACAAGCCTACACGTTCGCGGGATGCTGGTTGCGTTCGCGAAGGGTAAGGCCCCCATTGCTCTGCGTTCGCGAGAAAGGCTTTGTGTTCGCGAAGAACACGACACCAGAAACCAACAGAAGCACAAAAAAACCCAGATTTTCTAAGTTTCAAAACATCCGTAGCCTATCCGATATTCACCCGAACCCTCAGGTATTACACCCTGTACGTCCCAAGGTGACGTATAATGAATATGAGACTTGTGAATCATTATTTAAATGAGTTTAAAGTCATAATATGACTATATATGATGGTTGGACAAAACACATAAAGTTTGGGGAAAATCGGATTAATGTTGTGGAAAAACCGACTAAGAATTTGTCCTATAATAGAGCTTTTTGAGAAATAAATTTCGTGTGCTATATGAGGTCTTTTTGGGATATATTATATATCAAATTTAAGGTCTTGTAATGTAGTTTCCAATGATCTTAACCATTTGTTCATACGATATCCGGATAAAAAGATATAAGCGTCGGAAGGTGGGCGAATCAGAGGGTGCCAAGCTAGCACCTTTTGACTTTTCAAAAGTTGATACATTTTCTTTAACTCGTCTCTCTCTATTCATTTTTACATAGCATATGATCAGAGGACACCATAAACGGTCCTTGATCTCTCTAATATTGCTTCAAACAAGACTACCATCTCGGACACAAAATCAAGAAGCGATAACATTAAAACGATCCCTACGACGTAAGTATCGCTATATCACCTCTCTTTTTCTTTGCAGTTTGAGTTTTGGAATGCATTTAATAGTTAATAAAAATTCTTAATTTCTGTATTTAAGCTTTAAAATATCAAGAAAAGTTGATAAATTCGTTTCCTAATAGTTAGACCTCACGGGACGGTGATTGGAAGCCGTGAGTTCGAGTTATTTGATTTGTAGTGTAGTATTTTGTGGGCTATTTTGTGTTGCTTTTGGGCTGTCTATTGTGCTGCTGATTTATGGAGTTTGGAAGGATAAAAATGGCGTGGAGAAACGCCACATATGGTAGGGTAGTAGGTTGGTCGCTCGTCGTTATAGTTGCAGGCTAATTGATAATTTGTTGATTGGGTGTATTATGGTATATTTGAGGGTTTTGTTGTATTGAAGGTCCTGGATTGTAATTAGGTTGGTTTTGAGTTGCTGATTGTATTATGTTTGTATCTCGCCTATAGTAGGCTTGAGGGAGCAGTAAAATTAGGGGAAATGCTGGTCGTTTTATTTTAGAATCGAGTTATCGTTTGAGATACGTAATATACTACCGCCATCTAAATTGTACACGTATTTCTTTGCTATAGGGTTGGCACTCTAGTTGTCATAAGCTTGTTGTTGAGTTGCATTGACGACTTGAGGTATGTTAAGGCTATCCCTTTTTTCTTTTTGGCATGATCCAAATGATACAAACAAAACGAGGAAAATACGCAACGTTCATAAATGAATCTATTCATAGAAATACTAAAGGTGTCTATATTCTTGATTCCCCATGTGAATTACTATTATATCCTCTGTTCATGGGTCTCAGAAAAATACGTATTTGATAAAGTTTGTCCGAAAGGCATATTGATTTTATGATATTCGAGAAATCTTGTTAACGTATTTCTTATGCATTTCATGCATTTATACATGTACATTGACCCATGACCAGAAGACGTTATATACGCGTATATTATATGTATATAGGATATGGGAAAAGGTTAAGACGTTATATACGCACTACCACCTGATCAGCTGGTATATGTTGATGATTTTGCCCACAGTGGCCGAGATGATATGATGGGATGCCCTCAGAGGCTTGATAATGTTATGTACACCTATACCTATGCATGATACGACATTTACACGCACGTGCATGATATTATAAATGTTTCAGGATTCACAAAGTTATTTAGACTCACAAGTGGAATTCTTTACCCCATGTTTCATCTATGTCTTTTATGTACTGATTTTCATGCTTTACATACTCAGTACATTATTCGTACTGACGTCCCTTTTTTCCTGGGGACGCTGCGTTTTATGCCCGCAGGTGCAGGTAGACAGGCTGACGGTCCCCCTTCTTAGGATCCTTGATCAGCGAGAGTTGGTGTGCTCCATTTGATCTAGAGCTGCTTTGAGTTTTGGTACGATGTGTTTACATATATATATATATATATATGGGTACGACGGGGCCCAGTCCCGTCCTTTATACAGTTGTACACTCTAATAGAGGTCTGTAGACCGTCATGTATAGTTAGATAGTATGTGGCCTTGTCGGCTAGCCCTACCGTCATATATATATATATATATATATATATATATATATATATATATATATATATATATATATATATATATATATATATATATATATATATATATATATATATATATATGTCTTTTGGGCATATTTTCTCACGTAGGTTGTTCATATGAATTAGTAGTTTATTTCCAGACTTTATGCATGACCTACACTTATTTCATATTTACATCTTAGACGAATGCTTAGGGGTGTTCGATAGGTAGAACTCGGGCACTCGTCACGGCCCATCGGTTTGGGTCGTGACATCAGGCTCCAAACCAATTATGCACACAAGTCCAAAAACCACATACGAACTTGCTCGCGCAATCGAAATGCCAAAACAATACCTAGAACTACGAATCGGACTCCAAATCAAATGAAATTTTCAATAAAACTTTAGAACTTCTATTTTAACAACCGGACGTCCGAATAACATCAAACTAGCTCCGTTTCTCACCAAATTTGGCAGACAAGTCATAAATATAGTAATGGAACTATACTGGGTTCCTAAACCAAAATACGGACCCAGTATCAACAAAATCAAACATTAATCAAATCTCTTAAGTCATTAAACCTTTAAATTTAAAAAAATTCGACAACATGCGATAACTCGAGCTAGGGACCTCCAAATTAAATTCCGGGCATACGCCCAAGTCCTAAATTGTGATACGGACTTACCAAAGCTGTCAAAACACTGATCCGAGTCAGTTTGCTCAAAAATATTGACCAAAGTCAACTCAATTGAGTTTTAAGGCTCTATTTCTTATTTTAATAAATTTTTTATTTAAAAACTTTTCGGAAAATTATACGGACTGCGTACGTAAGTCGAGAAATAGTGTTGTTTGAGGTCTCAGAACACAGAAATAATTATTAAATTTAAAGATGACTTTTTAGGTCATCACAATAGTGCATAGAGAACCATAGTTCCGAGATTCAAACAACGACGAAAATAGTTGTGAACCCATGTTTCTTATGTGAACCCATGTACCATTCACCATAGCAATAAATAGTAGAGGAAGGAGAAAGTGATTTAGCGTTGATTAGAGTACCTCTAAAAAAATAATTCAGAAGGAGAACAATTGAACAAGATAGGGGAATAAATATAGCACATAGTCATGCCAATCGGACGGATATAGAATAATTAAACAAGATAGGTAGAATGAATGTAGCACGAAGTTATACCATGTAACACCCCAAACTTTAGACAGAGTTCCACATATCAATAAGCAAATTCGGTTAAATATTGTCTGATATGATTTAACTTGCAATAATTGAACTATATATCCATAAATAAAGATGCTTGATTCGGTAAATAATGGTGAGGTATAATCCAATTACATAGACACTCTTATAAATAGAATTGTATTTAAGGTGAATGTATATATTTTAGAGAGATTTTAGGGTTTGTTCCTTGGTGGCTAAGTCAGTTTTTCTTATAAATATAGGGGTTCTATTCCATTGTAATTCATCCCAAATCAATAAGAATTCTCTCTCTACTTTTCTCTACAATACTTTTCTTCTCCTTATATTATTTTATAACACGTTATCAGTACGAGAATCCAACCAATTGAGTAGAGGCTTTGGGATACGTGTATGGTGCTCAACTTATACATAATATTGAGCATAATGATTGTCAATTGTCCCATGAACTTCCCTCAGGAATAAATTCTGGATCTAAGGTAAGTATTTTATCTTATTTTTCTCTTTTAACTTCTTGAAATTCTATAATTTGATTTTAAATACAAGAAAAGATAATAAATTTTGTTTATAACTCTAATAGAGTTTGTGAGAAATTATAACCACCCGAAGTGGTAAAAGTTTTATGCTTTTCCATGATCAAATTCATGTATGATTGTGGGCACAAGAAGAGAAAACCCGTCCCATTGAATTTGCTTCATTCCCATTCCCTTAAGAGAATGTGGTAGCAGTATGTGATAAGTTTGAAAGAAGACAAAATTAGTATGGTGAAGGTATCAATAGATGTGGACGTTGCAATAGACGAAATTATAGTCGGCATCATTGTAGTACTGAGAACAATAAGGATTCTCAAAATAATCCTTCACTCTGTGAAATTAATGTTTGTCATCGATTTGACATGAGATTTCGTAAAGCACATATAGATGACTATGGTACATTCATGATGTGAATGTGATAACATGTGATTTATGAATACATGTTCAATCTTGAAAGAATAAAAATGTGCTAGTGGTATTGAATATACCACACTCACCTCTAGAAGAAGGTTTGAGAGTGTAACAACCTGGCCGATTATTTTGAGTATTGCAGCCCCGTTTTCCCATTTACTGAATATTTTATGCTCAATTGTGATTATGTTATTTGTCGGGGAACTTTCGGAATGAATTGGAACACTTAGTTCCAAGATTTAAAGCTTAAGTTGAAATAGTTGACCTGATATTGACTTATGTGTAAATGACTCAGGAATAGAGTTTTGATGATTCCAATAGCTCCGTATGGTGATTTTGGACTTAGGAGTATGTCTGGATATTTATTTGGAAGTCCGTAGTTGATTTTGGCTTGAAATGGAGAAAGTTGGAAATGGAAGGTTTGGAAATTTGACAGGGAGTTGACTTTATTGATATCGGGGTCGGAATTCGGTTATGGAAATTTTGATAGGTCCGTTATGTCATTTATGACTTGTGTGTAAAATTTGAGGTCAATCAGATATGATTTGATAGGTATCGGCATCGAATGTAAAAGTTAGAGTTCGTTAGTTTTCATTAGGCTTAAATTGAGTACGATTCGTGTTTTTAGCATTGTTTAATGTAATTTGAGGCATCTACTAAGTTTATATCATATTTTAGGACTTGTTGGTATATTTGGTTGAGGTCCCAAGGGCCTCGGGTGAATTCTAAATGGTTAACGGATCAAAGTCGGACTTAAAACCACTGTTGGAAATTTTGCCTATGGTGTGCTCGCACCTACGGAGGTTTTGATCGTAGGTGCGTAAAAAAAGGTACGAAGTGCGAATCGTAGAAGCGGCATGGAAGATGTGGACTGGTTGGGCAGAAGCGACATTTTGGGCGCATCTGCGGAATCGCAGATGCGGTGAGTTTGAGCGTAGAAGCAAGGGGAGGCGCAAGAGTGTGAAAGAGGTCGCACCTGCGTTTGCGCAGAAGCGGAGCTTGTTCCGCAGGTGCGAAGGTCGGGTTTCCAATGGTTCACCGCATAAGCGGGAGATTGGTCTGCGACACCGCAGATGCAGCTAAGTTAGTCGCAGGTGCGAAAGGCCCTGGACATAATATATTTGAAGGGTTCGAGATTTCTTCTCATTTTTGGACCTTTCAAGCACGGTTTGGGGCGATTTTTCAGAGGGAATTCACGGAAATTCTTAAGGTAAGTTACTTATGACCATTTTTAGTTAATAATATTGAATTATCATTGAGTATTTCGACTAGATTACGTGATTTTGTGGTATAATTCGAGAATTTGGTCCTAGGGATTTCAAAATAAGAATTTCGGATTTAGAGGTCGAGTTGATGTCGAAATTCGATAAATTTGGTATGGTTAGACTCGTGGTTGAATGTGCGTTCATATTTAGTAACTTTTATCGGCTTTCGATATGTAGGTCCCACTATTGATTTTTGGGTTGATTTTTGGATTTAATTGGAAAATTTAGTATTTTCATATGGAGTTGATTCCTATAATCTGTATTGACTGTATCGAATTAATTGTGACTAGATTCAAGGTGTTTGGAGGCCAATTCGCAAGGCAAGGGCTTATTGGAATAGAGAATTTGCACGGTTTAAGCTAAATAACACTTCTAAACTTAGTTATAAGTGTGTGAATCCCTGAACTACATGTTATATGATTTGTTTGGAGGTGACGCACATGCTAGGTGACGAGCGTGTGAGTGTGCACCATAGAAATTATGACTTTATTGATTATGTGCAGTTGCATAACCAAATAATCATGTTATCATCCACATATCCTCGACGTGTTGGAAAAATTGGGCTGAAACTCGTGTTAAAGATCATGTTTAGGCTACGTGTCGATATTTTTGGACTCACAAAGGTCGTATTGTTGTTGAATTATTTGTTTAAATTGTAATTTTATAATCAATCTCTGTTTCCATTCATGGATACATCATATCATCATGTCGGGCCGATTTTCATGTCATTGTGATCCCGAGAGACTGGAGATTTGCGAGTGATATTTACGGGATCGGGCTGCACGCCGCATCATATTTTATTTATTTATGCCTATATCTAGTTTATTATAGCTCTTGGGCTTAAGGAGCCCCTCCGGAGTCTGCACCCCACACAGTGAGCGCAATGGATATTATATTTGGGATAGAGTTGCCATATATATTCATATTTGGAATAGAGTTCCCTTATACATTATATTTGGGATGGAGTTTCCTAGGCATGGAGTTGCCCTATACATTATATTTGGGATGGAGTTCCCTGGGCTGGGTTAGCCCGGTACAGTACTGAGTGACTGAATGTCAGTTATTATGTATATATATTTGGGATGGATCTTCCCTGAGATGGATTGGCCATATACAGTACTGAATGATTGAGTACTCTGAGAGTGTGAGTATGTGAGATTTTCATTATGTTGTATCACATATGACATGTACATTGGCATGTAGACATAGAGATGTCATATTCCTCATATCATTCAGATTTAATCTATTTTTCTTGTATTGAGTTTAACTGCTTAACTTGAAAGCATGCCTACATTTGCATACTGTTATTTTCTATAATTGGACAATGCATGTTGATCTCGTCACTACTTTCAACCCAAAGGTTAGTCTTATTATTTATTGAGTACATTGGATCGGTTGTACTCATACTACACTCTGCAGTTTGTGTGCAGATCCGGGTACTTTCGGATACAACGATTGCTAGATTTTGGAGATTTATCTGTTGGAGACTATCGAGGTAGCTGCTTTGGCATCCGCAGACCTTGACTCTCTTTCCTTTCAATTATTTGTACTGTTCTATATTTTCAAATAGTGTTTTATCAATCAGATTGTGTGGTCATTTAGATGCTCATGTACTTAGTGACATCGGGTTTTGGGAATGTATTGTATAAAGACAGTATTTTTTTAAAGAAATTATGGAATTTTACTCTTAAATTTATTTATTGTGTTTTCAAACTTAAAGAAATTGGTGTTTTATTGAGGTTGTGGGCTTGCCTAGTATTAAGATAGGCGCCATCACGATAAATGAGATTTTGGGTCATGACAAGTTGGTATCAGAGCCTAGGTTACATAGGTCTCACGAGTCATGAACAGATTTAGTAAAGTCATGCGGATCGGTACAGAGACATCTGTACTTATCTTCGAGAGGCTGCCAAACCCTTTGGAAAATTTTACTTTCTTGTATTCTTGTCGTGAGAATTTGTTGATCCTAGAAAACTAACCTTATGTTATTCTATTCTCTCATAGATGGTGAGAACACGTGCTACCAGATCGGACGGCTAGCCACTAGTACCACCAGTTAGGGCCATGAGAGGTCGGGGCCGTGGTAGAGGATGGGGCCGCGGTAGAGGCCTAGGTGCATCTAGTACAGCAACTAGAGCAACACCTGTAGACCCACTAGTTGCACTAACTCAGGCACCAGCTATGCCTATTGTGATACCAGGCCTTCAGGAGGCTTTGGCCCAGATATTGACTGTTTGCACTAGCCTTGCTCAGGTGGTTTCGGCTCAGGCCATACCATCCACTTATTAGGTCGGGGGAGGTACTCATACCCCTGCCACTCGTACTCCAGAGCAGGTAGTGCAGGGACTTCAGATACTGGGGGTACTACCAGTCCAGCCGGTTGCATCTACTCAGGCCTAGGTGGGTCCTATTATGAATAATTAGGAGCAGAAGAGACTAGAGAGGTTTGGGAGGCTCAAGCCTCTATCATTCAGTGGGGCTGAGTCAGAGGAAGCTCACGATTTCTTGGATAGATGCCTGTGGATTCTTTGCATAACATGTATTCTAGAGACCAGTGGGGTCTCATTCACTACTTTTCAGTTGACCGAGGTAGCTTTCAGATGGTGGGAGACTTATGAGAGAAGCAAACCAGTTGGTGCAACACCACTTTGTACCGGTAGTGCGAGACGTTCCGGATGTATTTCCTACAGACTTGTAAGGTATGCCACCTGACAGGGATATTGACTTTGGTATTGACTTGGTGTCGGGCACTCAGCCTATTTCCATTCCTCTGTATCGTATGGCACCAGTTGAGTTGAAGGAATTGAAATAACAACTTCATGAACTTCTTGATAAGGGGTTTATTAGGCCTAGAGTGTCGCCTTGGGGTGCACCGGTTCTATTTGTGAAAAAAGAAAGATGGTACTATGCGGATGTGCATCGACTATATGCAGCTGAACAAAGTTACAATCAAGAACATGTATCCTTTGCCACGTATTGATGATTTATTTGACCAGCTTCAGGGAGCGAGGGTGTTCTCTAAGATTGATTTGAGGTCTTGGTATCACGGATTCAGATATTTTAAAGACGACATTCAGGACCCGCTATGGTCACTATGAATTTCTCGTGATGTCTTTTGGGATAACCAATGCCCCAATAACGTTCATGCACTTTATGAACAGTGTATTCCAGCCATATCTTGATTCATTTGTCATAGTATTTATTGATGGTATCCTGGTGTACTCACATAGTCACGAGGAGCATGCACAACACTTGAATATTGTATTACAGAGGTTGAGGGAGGAGAAACTTTATGCCAAGTTCTCCAAGTGTGAGTTATGGCTTAGTTCGGTGGCGTTCTTGGGGCATGTGGTGTCTAGTGAGGGGATTCAAGTAGATCCGAAGAAGATAGAGACAATTCAGAGTTGGCCCATACCATCTTCAGCTATTGAGATTCAGAGTTTTCTCGGCTTGGCCGGGTATTATCGTCGCTTTGTGGAGGGCTTCTTGTATATTACATAACCCTTGATCAAATTGACCCAGAAGGGTGCTCCTTTCAGGTGGTCGAATGAGTGTGAGGAGAGCTTTCAGAAGCTCAAGACTGCCTTGACCATAACTCGAGTTCTGGTTTTGCCTTCAGCTTTAGGCTCTTATACCGTGTATTATGATGCTTCTCAGATCGCTATTGGGTGTGTCTTAATGCAGGAGGGTAGAGTGATTGGTTATGCATCGCGCCAGTTAAAGCCACATGAAAAGAACTACCCTGTTCATGATTTAATATTGGCAGCCATCATTCCATTAAAGATTTGGAGGCACTATCTCTATGGTGTATCTTGTGAGGTATTTACAAATCATCGGAGTCTCCAGTACTTGTTAAAACAAAAGGATCTTAATTTGAGGTAGCGAAGATGGTTGGAGCTGCTAAAAGACTATGATATTACCATTCTGTATCATCCCAAGAAGGCCAATGTGGTGGCCGATGCCTTGAGTAGAAAGGCGGTGAGTATGGTTAACCTTGCATTCATTCTTGTTGGTGAGAGACCTCTTGCAATTGATGTTCAGGCCTTAGCCAACCAGTTCGTGAGATTAGATATTTCAGAGCCTAGTCGGGTTCTAGCTTGTGTAGTTTCTCGATCTTTCTTATATGACCGCATCAGAGAACGCCAGTATGATGATCCCCATTTACTTGTCCTGAAGGACACAGTTCAGCACGGCGATGCCAAAGATGTTACTATTGGAGATGATGGGATGTTGAGGATGCAGGTTTGGATTTGTGTGCCAAATGTAGATGGACTGCGGGAGTTGATTTTTAGGAGGCCCATAGTTCGCGGTATTCCATTTATCGGGTGCCGCAAAGATATATTAGGACTTGAGACAACATTATTGGTGGAGGAGAATAAAGAAAGATATAGTGGGGTTTGTAGCTCAGTGTTTAAATTGTCAGCATGTGAAGTACGAGCATCAGAGACCGGGCGAATTGCTTCAGAGACTTGAAATTCCGGAGTGGAAGCATAAGCGTATTACCTTGGACTTCGTAGTTGGACTCCCACGTACTTCGAGGAAGTTTGATGCTATTTGGGTGATTATGGATCAATTGACAAATTCGTGCATTTTATTCCAGTCGGTACTACGTATTCTTCGGAGTGGTTGGCTGAGTTTTATATCCGCGAGATTGTTCGCCTACACGGTGTACTAGTATCTATCATTTCAGATTAGGGCCCGCAATTTACATCATAGTTTTGGAGAGCAGTGAAGCGAGAGTTAGGCACACAGGTTTAGTTGAGTACAACATTTCACCCTCAGACGAACGAACAGTGTGAGCGCACTATTCAGATATTGGAAGATATGTTACGCGCTTGTGTTATAGATTTTGGGGGTTCTTGGGATCAGTTTCTGCCGCTTGCAGAGTTTGCCTACAATAACAGCTACCAATCGAGCATTCAGATGGCCCCATATGAGTCTTTGTATGGGAGACGGTGTCGGTATCCGGTGGGTTAATTTGAGCTGGGTAAGGCTAGGCTATTGGGTACTGATTTAGTTTAGGATGCTTTGGAAAAGGTTAAATTGATTCAGGACCGACTTCGCACGGCGCAGTCTAGACAGAAGAGTTATGCCGATTGGAAGGTTCGCGATGTTGCTTACATGGTGAAAGAGAAGGTACTACTCAAAATTTCGCCTATGAAAGGTGTTATGAGGTTCAGGAAGAAGGAAACGTCGAGCCCTCGGTATATTGGGACTTTTGAAGTACTTAAGAGGATTGGAGAGGTGGTCTATGAACTTGCATTGCTGCCTAGTCTATCGAGTGTTCATCTGATGTTTCATGTATCAATGCTACGGAAGTATGTTGGAAATTCGTCTCATGTTTTGGATTTTAATACGGTTCAGTTGGATGGTGATTTGACTTATGATGTGGAGTCGATGCCCATTTTGGACTGGCAGGCTCGAAAGTTGAGGTCAAAGAGCAAAGCTTCAGTGAAAGTGCAGTGGAGAGGCCAGCTAGTCGGAGAAGCAACCTGGGAAACTGAGCGGGAGATGCGGAGAAAATATTCATAATTTGAGACTACAGGTATGATTCTAAACCCGTTCGAGGATGAATGTTTGTTTAAGAGGGGGTTGTAACGACCCGGCCGATCGTTTTGAGTATTATATTCCCGTTTCCTTATTTACTGAATATTTTATGCTCAATTGTGATTATGTGATTTGTCGGGGAAGTTTCGGAATGAATTGGAATACTTAGTTCCAGGATTTAAAGCTTAAGTTGAAATAGTTGACCAAATATTTACTTATATGTAAAAGACTCCGGAATAGAGTTTTGATGATTCTAATAGCTCCGTATGGTGATTTTGGACTTAGGTGTCCGGATATTTATTTGGTAGTCCGTAGTTGATTTTGTCTTGAAATGGCGAAAGTTGAAAATGAAAGGCTTGGAAGTTTGACCGGGAGTTAACTTTATTGATATCGGGGTCAGAATCCAGTTATGGAAATTTTGATAGGTCTGTTATGTCATTTATGACTTGTGTGCAAAATTTGAGGTCAATTGGATGTGATTTGATAGGTTTCGACATCGAATGTAGAAGTTGGAGTTCGTTAGTTTTCATTAGGCTTAAATTGGGAGCGATTCATGATTTTAGCGTTGTTTAATGTAATTTGAGGCATCAACAAAATTCGTATCGTATTTTAGAACTTGTTGGTATATTTAGTTAAGGTCCCGAGGGCCTCGGGTGGATTCCGGATGGTTAACGGATCAAATTCGGACTTAAAACCACTGCTGGAAATTTTGCCTCTGGTGTGCTTGCACCTGTGGAGGTTTTGATTGCAGGTGCGAATAAGGAATCGCAGAAGCGGCCTGGAAGGATGTGGACTGGTTGCACAGATGCAACATTTTGGGCACATCTGCGGATTATCATATGCGGTGAGTTTGAGCACAGAAGCGAGGGGCAGCGCAGGAGCGTGAAAGAGGTCGCACCTGCGTTTGCGCAGAAGCAAAGCTTGTTCTGCAGGTGCGAAGGCCAGTGGTTCACCGCAAAAGCGGGAGATTGGTCACTTCTGCGTCACCGCAGATACGACTAAGTTAGTCGCAGGTGAGAAAGGCCCTGGACAGAATATAATCGAAGGGTCCTAGATTTCTTCTCATTTTTAGACCTTTCAAGCACGGTTTGGGGCGATGTTTCAGAGGGAATTCACGGGAATTCTTGAGGTAAGTCACTTGTGACCATTTTTAGTCAATAATATTGAATTATCATTGAGTATTCCGACTAGATTACGTGTTTCTGAGGTATAATTTGAGAATTTGGGCCTAGGAATTTCAAAATAAGAATTTAGGATTTGGAGGTCGAGTTGATGTTGAAATTTGGTAAATTTGGTATGGTTAGACTCGTGGTTGAATGGGCATTCATATTTAGTAACTTTTGTCAGGTTCCAAGATGTGAGCCCCACTATTTACTTTCGAGTTGATTTTCAGATTTAATTGGGAAATTTAGTATTTTCATATGGAATTGATTCCTATAATTTGTATTGGCTGTATCGAATTAATTGTGACTAGATTCGAGGTGTTTGGAGGCCAATTCGCGAGGCAAGGACTTATTGGAATAGAGAATTTGCACGGTTTAAGCTAAGTAACACTTCTAAACTTGGTTCTAAGGATGTGAATCCCTGAACTACGTGTTATATGATTTATTTGGAGGTGACACACATGCTAGGTGACGGGCGTGTAAGTGTGTACCATAGAAATTATGAATTAATTGATTCTGTGGAGTTGCATAACCAAATAATCATGTCATCATCCACATATCCTCCACGTGTTGGAAATATTGAGCTGAGACTCGTATTAAAGATCATGCTTAGGCTACGTGTCGATATTTTTGAACCCACAAGGTCGTATTGCTGTTGAATTATTTGTTTAAGTTATAATTTTATACTCAGTCTCTGTTGCCATTCATGGATACAAGGGTGGCATGTGGGCTGGGCTCGGTCCTAAGTGGGCTTCGCGGGCCCGGTCCTAAGTGGGCCGGTCCTAGACGGGCCGGTCCTAAGCGGTCCCGGGCTGCGCGGGCTTTTTGTTGGAACCGGCCCGGGACCGGGACCACGAACTAACTCTCTCGGGTTAAGTGGGCCGGTCCCGGGCCTAAGCGAGCCCAAGCGGGCCTAAGTGGGCCCAACAAATACTTTTTATTTTTTTTAATTTGTTTTATACAAGTTATAGAAAAAAATGGTAATAAAAATATCTAAGGAAATTTGTAAATTAAATTATAGAATTGTCACCTATATATATATACATAGTATATAAGCCATATTCGATAGTATACATCTTAAGATATACATCTTAATATATATATATATATATATATATATATATATATATATATATATATATATATATATATCGTATAGTATAGTATATACTATATTATACTATATATACAGCTTAAGATATATAAAAAGACAAATATTTTAAAGAGATATTCAAAGCAATGCGTTATAATTTTATTATAGCATTAAAAAATCATGGCAATATCTTTCTTAGTCTTCCTCCCCGCTATGGAATGAGCACAACAAGGTGCTAATACCACCATTGAGAAGAAAAAGAAACTAATCAAGATGTGCCAAAATACAAGTTACATATTAATTTACATGGTATCTCTTACAAATTTCATAAATCCTTCAAGGTCCGGAGGAATTTCCGTTGGTGGTGGCGGAAATGAAGCTTGGTCATCACCGCTTCGAGGCGAAGCATCATCCTCCGCAAGTTCAGCTAGCATTTCTTCGTAAGCTTCGTCTACCTCTGGTTGTGATTCAGCAAGTCCAAAATTTCTTCTTTCCGAACGGATCCAATCTCTGAAAAGTACTGATTTTCCAAGCTCTCCCTTATAGACGCTCTATAATCGCTCTCTGATGCCACTGTTGAAGCTTGAATAGTTAAAATATCTCGGGCCATCCTTGAAAGAATCGGAAAGTGTTTTTCTTTATCCTTCCACCATTCCAAAATATTAAAGGAGCCGTCGGGATTCACTTCCTCAATTCCCTGTGACAAATAAACTTCAAGCTCATTTAGTTGTGAAAAATCACTAGTACTAGAACCTTGAGAACCCCTGAACCCTGCCCAAGCACCAAGTGCTCTTACTCCCGCAGTTCTTTTAGATGATTGAGAACTAGAAGAAGAAGGAGTTGGAACATTTGGTCTAGCATGATCTAATGCAACTTGATAAGCATTATAAATTGTTTGAACATTTATTTTAATTGAGGCTATTGTGTCCGGAAGTTTAGAAAACTCCTCATCTTCAAATGCTAAACCATTATAAACAGTTTCATACCAAAATTGAGGACCTCCTAATTTTATAGTAGGATTTAACAATGCAGCAACACCGTAAATAGGGGAATAGGGAAAAAAATATTCTTTAAACTTTTTTCTCATAGAATCAATAGCAAGTTGATAAATTTTCTCACCCTCTGAAAAATGATCAAATAAATTTGCAAGTTCTGCAATATAAACTAAACAGTTAGAAATAGTAGGATAATATTGCCCAGAAAATTCATTTGTAGTAATATGAAATTTTTCTAAAAAATCTACAAGCATTTTAATATTAGCCCAATCTGCATTTGTAAGGTGCTCATCATCATCACTTACATGAGCATTAAACGTTGAGTTTATGGGATTTCTATATTCATATGCAACAACTAAACTTTCATACATGTAATTCCATCTAGTCGGACAAGGTTTAGGAACCTTTCTTTCTCTTAGGCCAAATTCATCGCATTTTTTAAAATATTCTCTAAGTCTATTTCTACAGTTTGAATAAAAAAGCCAATTAAGAGCCATTTTAATCTTTTCAATTTCAACATTTAAAATTCGCATACCATCACCCACAATTAAATGGTAAATATGACAAATACATCTAACATGAAAATTGTTACTAAATGCAGCACTTAGTGTAGTGGTAAACAAGGCTACAACATTTGTGTTACTAGTAGCATTATCTATTGAAACTGACATTATTTTATTACTAATGCAAAAATATCTACAAATATCCGTAATCGTGCTAGAAATAAACTGTCCTGTGTGACGTGAATTAATTATTCTATAAGCAATAATGCGCTTTTGCATTATCCAATCCTCATCAATCCAATGACTGGTAACAGTAAGGTAATCACAGTCATTACCACTTCTACCAATATCAGTTGTAATAGCAATACGATAATTTATATGAGTAAATAAATAGCGCAAATATTGTTCATATTCATGTTTATATTTATAAATATCGCTCTTTACAGTTGTGCGAGGAAAAGCTTTATAAGTAGGATTATAAGCTTTTCTAATATAATGCACAAAGTGAGGGTTAGAAGGAAAACTATAGGGTAAGCACATAACAGTAACCATTTTTGCCAATTCTTCCCGATCTTTTTTTGGATCATAGTATAAAATACCACCGGTAACAGTGTTAATTCCCGGTTGAAATTGATTTGACCTGGTACTAAGGTCAGCCTGACTAGGTGCACTTGTCCCCTCGGCTAAAGATTTCATACGAAAATATCTAGCTTTATCTTGAGGGTGTAGCAATATGTGTCTAGTCAAACTTCTCGTCCCCCACCTCTCCCCGACTTCCAACATATTTAAAAACTAACTCTTTGCCACAAGTTTTACACTTAGCCCTATTTTTTTCTCTTAGTTGAGTAAAAAATGGCCAAATAAGAGATGTTTCTGCCCGTTTAGAAGGTTATCTAGAAAAAGTAGGGACAGTAACAAGAGGGTCAGACGGGGCATCATTTGAATTATTATTAGTTGGGTTAACTTCAGGGTCAGACTAGTGGGTGTATCGTCATCCGGTTGCGTTTCATCAAAATCTATTTCTTCATCATCATTTTCATCAATAGTTGGATTACCATAAAGAGCATTCATATATTCACGGTTTAATTGTTCACCGGGGGCAATATTATGGAAAAATTGACTCTCGGTAAATTATAATAAACTATTATCGTTATCAAGAATAGGAGGTGTAAGACGAATAACAGGTTTGGGTCGGGGAGCCGGGGGAAGTGGAGGAGGAACAGATTGGCCACTAGATTCACCACTCTTGGATTTTTCCTTATTTTTACTAAATATTTTTTTTAAGGAATAAGCCATCTTAATTAATCAAGCAAAGTAAATAAAACAAACAAAACTATAATATTAAAACTTAAGAGTTGGAACGAGTTTACCGAATTGACGAACAACTTGTTGAAAATTAATTATCGTTGAAGACTTGAAAACTTCAATTCACCAACTTTACAATTTTGCACAAAATGTAACAATTAAGTAAGAAATTATAGAAGAATATTAGAGAGAGATTGATGATTTTGTGAGAAAAATGAAAGAATGAGGGGGTACTTATAATTGAAAATAGGGAAAAAGTATAATTATAAAAAGTTTGGGGCTAAAACAAAGTTTGGGGGGTTAAATGGCTATTTTGCAAATAGCCAACGACTATTTTAGCAGACCAAACTGCTAGTTTTTAAATGGCCAAACGGTCAAATATTGTTATTTAAAATAATTATCCGTTGGGCCCGGATAGGCCCGTTTAGGACCGCTTGAACCGGCCCACTTCTCAGCCGGTCCCGGTCCCAAACGGTCCCGGTCTCGTGGGCCTCCCCTATAGGACCGGCCCACTACCCAGCCCACCTCCCCAAGGTCCCGGTCCTATCCGGTTAGGACCGTTTAGGCCCACCGCCCATTTGGGTTTGCGGTCCTGGGCCGGTCCTAACCGGCCCACATGCTACCCCTACATGGATATATCATATCATTATGTCGGGTCGATTTTCATGTCATTGTGAGCCCGAAAGACTGATGATTTGTGAGTGATATTTACGGGATCAGGTTGTACACCGCAATATATTTTATTTATTTATGCCTGAATTTGACTTATTATAGTGCTTGGGCTGAAGGAGCCCCTCTGAAGTCTGCACCCCACACGGTGAGCGCAGAGGATATTATATTTTGGATGGAGTTGCCATATATATTCACATTTGGGATGGAGTTCTCTGGGCATGGAGTTACCCTATACATTATATTTGGGATGGAGTTCCCTAGGCATGGAGTTGCCCTATACATTATATTTGAGATGGAGTTCTCTGGGCTGGCTTGGCCCTGTACAGTACTGAGTGACTGTATGTCAGTTATTATGTATATATATTTGGGATGGATCTTCCATGGGATGGATTGGCCATATACAGTACTGAGTGATTGAGTACTTTAAGAGTGTGAGTACGTGAGATTTTCATTATGTTGTATCACATATGATATGAACATTGACATGTAGACATTCCTCATATCATTCAGATTTGATCTATTTTTCTTGTATTGAGTTTAACTGTTGAACTTGAAAGCGTGCCTACATTTCCGTACTGTTATTTTCTATAATTGGACTGTGCTTGTTGAGCTCGTCACTACTTTCAGCCCAAAGTTTAGTCTTGTTACTTATTGAGTACATTGGGTCGGTTGTACTCATACTACACTTTGCACTTTGTGTGCAGATCCAGGTACTTCTGGATACGGCGGTTGCTAGATTTTGGAGATTTATCTATTGGAGACTATCGAGGTTGCTGCTTTGGCATCCGCTGACCTTGACTCTCTTTCCTTTGAGTTATTTGTACTATATATATTTTCAGATAGTGTTTTATCAATCAGACTGTGTGGTCATTTAGATGGTCATGTACTTGGTGGCACTGGATTTTGGGAATGTATTGTATAAAGACAGTATTTTGTATCAGAAATTGTGGGATTTTACTCTTAAATTTATTTGTTGTGTTTTCAAACTTAAAGGAATTGGTGTTTTATCGAGGTTGTCGGCTTGCCTAGTATTAAGATAGGCGCCATCACGACAGATGAGATTTTGAGTCGTGTCAGAGAGGAAATAAAAAAAATAATGTCATTATTATGGCATGAATGATCATTGGTCACGTACCTATTGTACGCTAAAATATTTTGGCAATGTGATTATTAAAGGACAATAGTAATGCAAGAAACAAATCCATATAATTTTGACCATGACCATAATGACATAACTTTTCTTTGAGAGTGATATTCACCATATAGATATTGATGAATATATGATAGTACAAAATTAATTGAGAGCTCTAAAAGAGCTAACTATTACTATTTTGGGGGAATACAATTGATTATCAATAAGGTATTATGTTGTAGTAAGTCTTAAAGAAACTTATTTAGTTTCTAAAGTATTCGCGAAAGTGGTTGGTTATATTGAGACTATAAATAAAGGAAAAATGTAATATCTTCTACTACTACAATTTGTAGCGCGTTAATATTTAGGTGAAAAGCTATCCGCTTTATTCTCCAGTTTGTGCTACACAAATTAAAGAATGCCATAATAAAGTAGAAGTTTATTGATATAAAAATCCATATCATAATAAACTTGGAGTTTATTGATAATTGCACACATCATGATGTAAACTTGAAGTTTATAAATATTGATAATTTATCCAGTTAGTATAATTGGTTTAGCCATGTTAATTCAAGTATGGTGTGCTAAAATAAAAGAGAATTTACATGGGTAAATATTATAAGAATTAGAAAGTTCTTTACGAATTCTTTTATATTACTTGTTCTCATTAATTAATAGACTAACTAAAATTGGGATTGAATCCCATGAATGCTAGAAATATCAAATGTGAATATGAGCTCATTCACCTGCCATGTATATCACGTACGATGCATCTATAAGATGGTTACATGTATATTATTAATCTGCAACCTTGTGTATGCGAGATAACTTTCTCAATAATTTAATTTAGAGCATAATTTCTAGATTCTCTATTCAAGATAGTTCATCCTGATAAGTTGGTTTACATTCAATTGATTTAGCAAAATAATTTATTGAGTGCCTTCACTTAATAGCTAAATTATTGCTTATGAGAACAAAATTATCTATATCAATTTGATATACATTATATACAAAAGTATATTACATTCTTCCCTCACAAGTTATTCAGTGTCAGGAACCAAATAATTCCATCTTATTATTATTGATGTGCGGTGTATATTTTAATTAACACTATAACACACAAAGGTGGGTTTCCAAAGTTGAGGAAGCAAGTTAGTTTTTCTAACATGAGGGGGAGACAGGATAAATAGTTGAGAAAATGTTACGTGGAATGAATTATCATTTGTACATCTAGATCCTTGAATAAGATAATATGAACTTGAAGTTCATAAAAAGATAATTCATCTGCAATATATTGTAAAATATGTCAGACGTATTTGCTGACCCAAAGAAAGTAACTATATTCTCACTATAAATACTCCTATTAGAATAAGTCCTAGAAGGACAAAGTATGGTACGCTTAAAGTGTATAGACAAATCAATTTCAAATAAACTCCTTGATAAAAAAGATGAGCAAATGATCAAAATGATCATAATAAGAAGGCAAGTGATCTAGAAGATCACATGATATAACACTTCGTAAAATCTCAGAAGAGGTTCAGGTACCTGAAAATATAAATGAAGAGATCTTTATATTATGTCTTTATGAAAAAATGTTGGAACTGATATAAAGTGTTCGTCGACTAGATCTATGATAACTCTAGTTATATTTATGAGGATCTTAAGCTGGAGAAACAATTCAAGTAGAATTGGTTTCATATGAAAGACGTGTAGTTTTGGACCAGCAGTTCAAACACTTGAAAGTATAAAGTCAACAGAGTGTGCAATAACTTTTATCTATCTTATTTGTCTAGCATAACATGAAAACTTAATATGCATCTAAACTCTATTTATATGGCTTATGTGACTTAATTTATATGATAATCCCTGAAGAATTTAAATCGCCTAAAGCATATACAATTCTTGGTCCTAAAGTACCACATCCAAAGTATAATTTTTGCACATATATATCTTGCTATAACTATAATCATGATAATGTGATAGCGAGGATTTTTACCTCTATGGAGATATTGAAAACGCTATTCCACGACATTATATGAAGACATTACATATATACAAGAATGATAATTTCAAAGCGCAACATATTCATTTAAGTTAACATGGTTGATTTGCGTATCAAATCTCTACTAACGATCTTTTGAAGATGGTGCACAAGATTAGAATGTGAATGCTTAAAGATGTGAATTGATGCTCTCATCAGGGGGAGTTAATACGCGTTGTACTCTTTTTTCCTTATAAGGTTTTATCCCACTGGGTTTTCCTTGCAAGGTTTTTAACGAGGCAACCAAAAGGCGTATTTCTAAACATGTGTACTCTTTTTCCTTCACTAGAATTTTTTTCCCACTGGTTTTATTTTAGTTAAGGTTTAATGAGGCATATTATCTGTTGAATAGACATTCAAGGGGGAGTGTTATAAATAGAATTGTATTTAAGGTGAATTTCTATATTTTAGAGAGATTTTAGGGTTTGTTCCTTGGTGGCTAAGTCACTTTTCCCTTATAAATAGAGAGGTTCTATTCCATTGTAATTTATCCCAAATAAATAAAAATCATGTTTCTTTCTTTGCAATATTCTTCTTTATTGTTTCATAACATAAACAATACAAGCCCCAACATTGTGAGAGTTGTTGTAGCACTGGGATTAAAGACTTAATTATTTATATATCATTTAACCACAATTAAGTGATTAATGATGTATAAAAGACATGTATTTTATATTCATTGAGATTTATTTTGTGGTCTGTTTCAAATGTTATTTTTGTTACATGACAATTTCAATAGAAGATAATTAAAAATTACTCAACAAATCTGTAATGAAACACAAGAGATCTTTATAGTCATTTCTTCTAATCAATCTATAAGTGATCATAAGATCATTTCCTTTTCTCCACTTATGCCGCAACAATGCTCGTATGCCAACAAACAGGTTCATTGGTAACAACATCCTCGTAGTACCCTATGAAATCCACTTTTTTCCCAAACATGACATAAGTGATCTTGTTTACCCGTAAAATGTTACAATTGAATTTATACGTGATTTTTAGTTAAGTGAATTAATTTGATCCTAAAATAAATAAATAATTAAATAATTATGCAACAATTCCTGAAACAAGGTTTCCGGGCACAACAACAAAAGAATCGAGAAATAAGACGATAAGATTGGATTGAGCTTTGTATAAAATATAGTGTAAGTTTGCCAGAAAATTCGTGACAACTGAGCTCACTATTTATAGCTATGAAGACGGTCCTAGGGTCGTGCCCTTCTTTAATGTCAATTATGAGGGGCATTGATAAAGATGTAATGGTGAACACAAGTGCCAAGTTCCTTATAACGAGTTACTGCCCTTAATGCTATGAATATTCTCTATTGAATGCTACCGGAAGAAGAGCATTTATCACATCTTTATGATCATTATTCTTTCTGGTGACAAACGAAACAGTTGTCTTCAGTCATCCCTCTGTCATGGGTTCCACGTGTCCCTTTCTCAGACGGCCACGTATCATAACATATTTACCCAATACAGATAGTCCCCCTACTTTTCGATGACATAACTTTGTATTACCGGGAAGTTAGTAGAAACACTCTTTTGGTGAGAATTACTATAATTCCCTATAAAGGCTTCTAACGGTTGATTAGACGTATGTCTCTCCGCATTTAATGTCCCGAACACGCGTCTTCCTATGATTCAGCACATCTTTTGCCGATTATCGAGGTAATCCTGCCCATGAATTTAGCCGCAAAAACTTTTACTTATACGTATCAACTTCCACCCTTACACTTCATAACTTTTCAAACTTCCTTCATCTAACTTGCATATTGTTTCTTCATCTTTTTTCTAATTCTCTTCAAACAAAAGACCATTTCTTTCCTATAACGGCTTCTTCCTCGAAACGTACCGGTTCCCTAAAAAGCAAAAACAAAGCCGAGGACTTTGCTCCTCCAACAGTGGGCTCCATCATCCCTCGAAGTCTTATTACCATAAAAAAACTTCGAAGAGAAATTTCCTACTGCTAATTCTTGTACATAGGCCGTTAGCAGGTATCCTTCTTCCATATGTCCTTCGAGTAATCCTGCTGTGAAGGAAGACTGTCACTGCCATGACTTAGGAATTATCGCTCTTGATATATCGAAGAGAGTCACCCTTCCCAAGGAGGGTTTTACATATGTTTACACGTATCCCTTTACTTTGGGTGCATTTTCTTTGAGCGGAGAGCTTGACTCCGTGATTGCGGAGTTTTACCTTCATTACCAGGTGTTTTTGGCACAAGTAAGTCCTTCTGTGTGGAGGAGGATTGCTTGCCTTCGGCATTGTGCTAGGAAACTGGACATGAGCTAACATTAGCTCACATGATTAATCGTTAATCTCCCAAAATGTTACGTGAGGGAATGATAAACCTCTGCAAGTGTGGCCACCATGCTTTATTATCTTGCATGTATGATGACAACGACCGTAGGTGGATGGAATGGTTCGTTGCAATTGCCACCGACGATATCATTCCGGCAACGGCTTCATCCTTTCTGTCCGCTTGAAACCGCACTCGTAAGCTCTTTATTTAGTATTTCCTTTTAATAAAAAGTTTTTAATGGCTGTATTGATCCTCGATCCTTTGTTTGTTTCAGCAACTCGATGGGTCCCACTGGTGATTGAAGGTTTGGACTGGTGGGTACAAAAAATCTTGGATGTTACGACGCGCGAGACTCGCTTGTGGAAAGAACTGGCCTCTAAATACGAGTGGAAGCCCAAGAATCATGGTAATTCAAACTCATCTTGTTTCAATTTTTCATGTAAAGAACTTGATTGACCTCTTATAGCATGTCTATGAAATTAGGTCTACCCGCGGGCTCTATTACTATTCCCGAGGAGGATGTCTTGGTTGATCCTGCTGATGCAGCGAGACTGCTTCAGGAGACGCTTACGCGAACAGGTGGCTCCTGTCCTGCTTTGAGAGATGCTTCTTTTCGAAGTCCCCGGCTAGAATACAAATAACCAAAGAGAAGACGCTCCTCTACAGCATGGGAAAAGAATAAAAGGGTGAGGACAGATGCCCTCGAGTCATCTCCGGTAGCGATGATGACTGGCCCTCCTTCCGGGCCAGTCATTGACACCATGATGATCGATGATGATGATGAAGCTAGTGATGAGGGAGCTTCTCTACATAGAAGACGTCGATCTTCATCATCTCAACAGGATTCTCAACCTGTTGAGAGAGTTACACAGACCGAGGACGATGCCCCGACACTATGGGGAGAATTTGATTTAGTAGATAATGTCAACTCCCATTTTTAGGCCCCAATTGTTGTGTCCTGTACTGCAGACCTGAGTACCGGACCCTTGCCAACTTTGGTTGGCGAGCATCCAACAACTAGCATTGCATTTGATGCAACTGCTTCTCACTCTTCAACTCTATCAGCTTCATCTCCATCTTCACCAACACCAGCAACTGCTATATCACTTCCATCTTCATCCATTCTTCTACCAGCAATTGCTACACCTCCGTCGTCCACGTCTGACCATGAAGAAGGTGTTCCTTTTCCACAGTCCCCAGTTCATAGGAATTTGGGGCAAAATTATGCTGCCCCTTCTGAAGATGCAAAAAGAAGGAGGAACATTACTCTTTCGGTCTCTACCAGATGCATCTTGCTTTACCGGCCGGTGGACCTTTCTAATTATCTGAAGCCTTTGGCTTCAGAGAAAGACTAGGAAAAGATTCAAGCACTCTCGGGAGAGTGTTTGTTCAACAATGCTATGCATAACGCCGCAGCGGTATGTTCCTTTCTTCCTTTATTACTTCTTCTATTTTTGGGTGTGAACATCTCCTGAATTTTACCCTTATTACTTTTTAGGCCAACTTTCTTGCTTCTGAGGGCCTTCAGAGGTTGATTTGTGAAAAAGAAGAGATTATTTCCGTACGGGATCCGCTTTTGGCAGAGCAAGAGCAACATGTCGCTCACCTTTCAGAACTGGAAGCCAAAGCCACTGAGGTTGTTGTATTGGAAGCTCGTTTGCAGCAGAGTGAGCAAGAAGTAGTGACCCTTAGCCAAGAAATTGGCCCTCTGAGGGTTAGATTTGATGAAGCCAGGTCCAAATGGGTTGAAGTCCATAACGTCATTCTTGCTACAACCGAGCATGAGGCTACCTCCGCTGAAAGAGTGCTTAACTTAGAGGTAGCCTTGAACTCCAAAATTGAAGAGCTTGCCGTTGTAGGAGCGAAACACGCCCAGCTGGAAGAGAATTACGGGAAAACTATCGAGCATTATAGGCTTTTTAGTTCAATCGTCCGTGACCTTGATGTCAGCCTCAAATCTGCTAAGTCCTACCGGGAAAAACTTTTTGCCAAGGTAACCTAACTCAAAGAAGAACTCAAGTGCCGAGCGACTTCTCTTGTTGTTGAAAAAACTTACGCCATGTACAACATAAGGAGAAAACCCTTGGAAGAGGCCAAAGCTGGTGTCATTGATTTTGATGCCGAAATTGCAAAGGCCCGTGAGCTTGAGTTAGCTGCTAAACGTGGACTCCCACCGAGGTCTGATGCACCTGGTCCTTTTGGTTCTGGTTTTGAGTTTTCGAGAACTGAAGAAGAATCGCAGGATGATGATGCCGAAGGCCAAACTGGTGAAAATGTTGAGCCATCGGTGGATTCTTTTACTTCTTCCAGGGGCGCGAACACTTATCTTCCTCCTGGTTCCGGAGACAATGCAGTTTAGCTTTTCTTTTCTTTTTCCAGTTCTTGTATCTATGCCATTTTGTCATATTTTTGTAAATAAAAACATCTTTTGCTCAAGTATTGTTTGAGTCTTCTCATCGTTAGAATATTCATGCAAGCCTTTAATCTTTGCATTTTCTTTTAGAATTTTGCGCAGACTTTTTTGCGTCTTATTATGTGAAACTTTTGGGTGTATTATCCCTGAAAGCATTTTTGGCTCCGGGCATCAGCCCTTTTCTGTGAGGGCTTTGATAAGTATTTGTTCAAGTTTAATTTTTGCGTCTTTTTCGTATGCAGCTTCTGGTGTATTTTTCCCCGATGGCATTTTTTATTCTAGGCATAAATTATTCCAGAACCAACCCTTTAACGTGAGGGTTTTTATAAGAGAGGACCCTCTTATGTTTACAGTGCTCTTGAAGAGGACGTCTCTTGTTCATTACGGCACTATCATTTGAAGTATTTGTTTAACTTTCAAATGACAAAGTTAATTCATCGTTCAGATAAGAAACAAGATAAAAACAAAAGGATTTCATTTTATTCCTTCTATTTTCAAAAAATACATAAGCATTTGCTATGTTTAAAAGAAATTGCCATTACTTGTGGCTAACTTGTATAACTTGTTTCTACAGGGCTTTTCGCACAGTCCCCGATCCCGATGATGTAATTATATTTTTGGTTTTTCATTCTCGGTCGACGTGGTATTCATTGTTGCCGTATCCTCATATCATCCCCCCCCCCCCCCCCTGTTCGAATGCAAAAAATGCGAATTAGAACACTGGAAGTCTTGTATCTTCGAAGATTCCACTAATGTATTGCTAGATAATCCTTAACTTGGTAACACACTTTACTTACCCTAAGGAATTTATGCTATCGAGCGAAGGACTATCTAACAACCCTCAGTGGTTTGCGCTCGTGTATGATCAGATAACCTTTGCTCAATAGCAGACTTAACTTCCCGGTGGGAATTTGCTATAGAACAAAAGATTACCTAACCATCCCTAAGTGGATCTCTGCTTGTGTGCCTTTCTATTAAAGGTCTTATTATTGTTGTCTTCGTAGTATGCTTTCTGTTGTTGCCTCGTTAAAAACCTTGCCAGAAAAACCTAATTGGAACAAAAACTGAACGAAGGGAAAAAGAGTGTAGTACATACTTTCTGATCGGATAATGTTCGTCAGCAATAATATCTTTTGAGGTGTGCCACGTTCCAATTGCTGGGTAACTTCTCCAAATTTTGGTTTTCCAACTCGTGTGAACCTTTTCCGGTGATAGCTGAAACCCAGTAGGGGCCTTCCCACATTGGACCTAGCTTCCCCGCGTTGAGCTCCCGAGTATTGTGTGTTACTTTCCTTAGGACCAAGTCACCTACTTTGAAATAATGGAGGTTGGCTCTTTGATTATAATACCACTCCATTCTTTGCTTTTGAGCTACCATTCTTACATATGCCAATTCGATGCGTTCATCCAGCAATTCCAAGTTGACAAGAATTGCTTTGTTGTTTGATTTTTCTTCTGCCTGGAAGTATCTCAAGGTCGGTTCCCCTACTTTCACCAGGATTAAATTTTCTGTACCGTACACAAGGGGAAAAGGGGGTTTCCCTATGCTCGACTTGTCTGTAGTTCTCAATGCCCATAGAACTCCGGGTAATTCCTGGGGCCAATTTCCTTTAGCCGCTTCCAACCTTTTCTTGAGGCTTTGAATAATTACTTTGTTTGTTAACTCCACTTAACCGTTTGCACTCGGATGATAAGGAGAAGATGTGATCCTCTTTATTTTCAAATCTTGGAGGAACTTTGTAACTTTTGCGTCGATAAATTGTGGCTCGTTGTTGCATGCTATCTCCTTTGGTATTCCGAACCTGCAAATTATATTTTTCCACAATAAATCCACTACTTTGCGTTCTCCAATTTTCTGATAAAGACCTGCTTCCACCCACTTAGAAAAATAGTCAGTTAAAATTAAAAGAAATCTTACCTTTCCGAGAGCCGATGACAATGGTCCGATGATGTCTATTCCCCATTTCATGAATGTCCATGGAGATAGGACCGAATGCAAGGGTTCTGACGGTTGATGCACCAGTGGCGCGTAGCGTTGACACTTATCATATTTCTGCACGAAGTCCTTGGCGTCTTGTTCCATGCGGGGACAGTAATATCCTGCCCTTACCAACTTCAACACATAGGAATCTGCGGCTCAGTGGTTTCCACATATCCCTTCGTGAACCTCTCTCATGACATAGTTAGCTTCGGATTCTCCTAAGCATCGAGACAGCGGGCTTTGAAAAGATTTTCTATCTAATTGGCCTCCCTTGAAGCTATATTGCACTACTTTGGCGCGCAGCGCCCGGGACATTTTGGGGTCTTCAGGTAGCTTTCCATGTTCTAGATAATCGATAATTTCATTCCTCCAGTCCCATACCAGACTAGTTAAATATACTTCGTAGTAACTATCTGTATCTAGGACTGAGTTCATCAGTTGTACTACCGACCCAGACTCCTATCCCTTTGTTTATGTTGATGATCCTAGGTTTGCCAATGCGTCTCCTTCTGCGTTTTCTTCCCTTGGGATATGAGTAACTGACCACTCTCTGAATCGTGCCAATAGAGCCTGAACCTTTACCATGTATTTTTGCATGCGCTCCTCTTTGGTCTCGAAGATCCCGTAGATCTGATTTACCACCAACTATGAGTCGCATTTGATTTCGATGACCTCGGAGTCAAGTCCCCGGGACAACTCGAGTCCTACAATTAATGCATCATACTCTGCTTCATAGTTAGTTAAATGGACCATCTTGATGGCTTGCCTCAGGGTTTCCCCCGAAGGCGTGATTAAGACTATACCGAGCTCGGACACTTTCACGTTGATGCTCTATCCGTAAATAAGGTCCAAACCCCTAATGTCGATTTAGTTGCCTGAGGCAAAAATCCCGAACTGAAGTCAAGACTTGCAACTTAATTGTAGTCCTCGGCTTATATTCTATGTCGAACTCTCTCATTTTGATGGCCCATTTGGCCAATCTACCTGAGAGCTCGGGTTTATGGAGGATGTTCCTCAAAGGAAAAGTTGACACCACGACTATCAGGTGGCATTGAAAATAGGGCCTCAACTTTCGAGCGGCAACTACGAGAGCTAAGGCTAGTTTTTCCAAATGTGGGTAACGAGTTTCTGATCCCGTTAAAACTTTACTAACATAATAAATGGGAGATTGCGTACCTTCATATTTTCGGACTAAAATCGCACTTACCGCAAATTCCGAGATCGCAAGGTAAACCAACAACGTTTCCCCTTCTTTTGGTTTTGAAAGCAATGGAGGGCTTGACAAGTACTTCTGTAAATCCCTTAAAACCTGTTGGAACTTTGGGGTCCATTTGGAATTAATTTTTTTTTTGAGCAGTGCGAAGTAATGATGACACCTTTCTGACGATCGGGAAATGAATCTGCTCAAAGCTGCCAATCTCCCCGTAAACCTTTGGGCTTCCTTCACACTTGTCAGTTGGTCTGGAATATCCTCTATGGCCTTGATCTTATCGGGGTTTACTTCAATCCCCCTTTGTGATACCATAAATCTCAGAAACTTACCAAAGCTGACCCCGAACGTGCATTTCTCGGGATTAAGCTTCATATTATCTTTCCTTAGGATGTCGAAAGTCTCTTGTAGATGATTTAGATGACCACCATCATTTGAATACTTAACGAGCATATCGTCTATATAAACTTTCATAGTTTTTCCTATTTGATTTTCAAACATCTTGTTCAGGAGCCGTTGATAAGTGGCTCTGGCATTTTTCAACCCGAAGGGCATCACATTGTAACAATATATACCGAAATTCATTATAAATGAAGTTTTTTCATGATCTTCCGGGTTCATCTTAATTTGGTTGTATCCGTAATAAGCATCGAGGTAACTCATTAACTCAGGCCCGGTCGTGCCATCAATCATTTGATCGATGCTTGGCAGTGGGAATGAGTCTTTCGGGCACGCTTATTAAGATCTTTATAATCTACGCACATGTGAAACTTATTGTTCCTTTTAGGAACTACTACTACATTAGCTAGCCAGTCTGGATATCTTACCTCTCGGATCGAACCGATATTAAGTAAGTAGGTTACCTCTTCTTTGACGAATTTATTCCTGCTTCGGCGATCGGGCCCTTGTTTTGTCTTATTGGAGGTATGTTAGGATCCAAGCTTAACTTGTGTATAGCTACTTCTATCGGGATACCTATCATATCCTCATACGACCATGAAAAATAATCAGCATTAGATTTAAGGAATTTAATGAAGTCGGACCTAAGTTCCGGGTGCAATCCTGTCCTCAGGTAAAATTTCCTTTCTAGGAATTCCTCGAACAATGCCACTTACTCCAGCTCTTTCGCTGTGGACTTCGTCGCATCGGTCTCTTCTGGAACTTGGAAATATCTCGGCACCTAATTATCTTCTGACGCCTGGCTAACTTCATCTAGTTTAGGAGTAGGTGGCGGGTCATGTAATTGTTATGCCACATGTTTCTTTCCTTTACTACTGGAGACCGAAATTGCATTCATCTCCCTTGCCGCCGGTTGGTCACCCCTTATTTGCTTAATTCCCTCGGGTGTTGGAAACTTTAGAAATTGATGGTATGTTGATAGTACAGCTTTCATCTCGTGCAACCATGGCCTTCCCGGAATGATGTTGTATCCCATATCACTATCTACCACTTCGAAAAGAGTTGTTTTCATTACTCCTTCAACGTTTGTGAGTAATAAAATTTCTCCCCGAGTTGTCACTCTTACGAGGTTGAATCCGACAAGGAGCTTTGTGGCAGGAATAATTCTTCTTGTGAGTTCAGCTTGCTCCAATACTCTTCATTGTACGATATTAGCCGAACTACCTGGATCCACTAAAACATGTTTAATCTTAAAATCTAGCACATTTAAAGAAATAACCAATGCGTCGTTGTGTGGTAGCAGCAATCCCTCTGCGTCCTCCTCCGTAAAAGTGATATCGACTTCCTGAAGCCTTTTGCTATGCGTTATTAATACTTTCATCTTCTTTGCTGCTGAAAAGGTGATCTCGTTAATCTGTTCCCTGTGAAGATCATATTAATTAATTTACGTGGGGAGCTTCTCCCGCTGATAAGTGGGGATTTTGACTACTTATTAGCGCCTTTTAGCTTCTGTTTTAGTCTAAAAGCATTAAATTGTGTTCCCGAAACTAATAAAATTGTGCAAAATTGCAGGAATGCTGGAAGTTGGGCTGCCGAGATGAAATCCGGCTAAAAAATAAGCAGTCTAAGCACAAGGCAATAAAGGGCACAGAAGCACACAATGTGCGGTCCGCAGAAGGAATTTTGCGGCCGCAGAAAAAATTGCTGACCGCAAAATTCCATCCGCGGCCGCAAATAAAGAAGGAAAAATCTACAGGAATTTGTGCAAATTGCGGACCGCACATGTGCGGCCGCAAAAATGATGAGCTAAGGGTTAAGATAAGAGAGAATGCAAAAAGACCAAGTCCAGAGCCTCAGTGAATTGCGGATCGCACAAGATTTGTGCGGCCACAGAAGATTGCCTTGCGGCCCCAATCCTAATATTGCGGACCGCAGAAGAGTGCCTTGCGGTCGCAGTTCTAAATCTGTGGACCGCATAAAAGTTGTCTCGCGGCCGCAGTTCAGAATTGTGCGGCCGCAGAACTTTCCGAGGGGCATTTTTGTCCGAGATTTTCAACCTTGTATAAATATACGAGTTTCACAAAATTAGGTCAAGTTTGAACCTCTGAAATTACTGTAGCCATTTTTCTTTGCCATTTTAGGAAGTTTTACTTTGTTTTGGTGTATTTACAATAGATTTAGTCTTTTTAAGCTTACATTATGAGTTTAATTAGTCTTTCTTCTCTATTTTCTTCAAACCCAAGTATGAGTAGCTAGATATTTACTAGTATTTAAACCTTATGGGTATCTAATTTATTATTTATTTATGATTGGGTGTTTATTATTTATCTTAGTTCATGATTTAATTGTGGGATTAATGGTTGCAAATATTAGTTCATGCCTATTTGACTTAGTCTCTTCTTGAGAAAGAGAGACCTAGTCTAGGATAACTTAGCTAACAAGGAATTAGGCCAATCGAGAGATTGATTAACCCAATTAAAGGGTTCAACCTAGAGATAGTAACAACACGAGTTGAGCTTTTATCAACTATTTTGTGTGATACCCATTTGGTCTTGAGAAATCCAAACTTGGCAAAACCACTTTCTGACTGAGAGGTATTGAGTGGGTAATGTATAGTTAATATCTATAATACACCCCAATCAATAAAACAAGTATTAAAGTCTTTATCACATCAGGCAAACACTTAGGTAATGTTCACAGCCCTAGGCTCTTTATCAATTTGGAAAAATCTCAAAAATAATTGTCTCTAGTCTTCTCTCTTTATTTTGCAATCTATAGAGTAAAATTAGAAATAAAAAATAAATCTTTATGTGGAAGTGCAATCTAGATAATTCAATCGCTCACACTGAAATATATACCCCTAACTCCCATCTTAGCTCCCTGTGGATTCGACCCCGACTCATAGTCGGGTTTTTATTATTACAAACGGCCGTTTCATACCTCTTTTGAGGTATTCATTCTTGCGGCCACAGTTCTAAATCTGCGGACCGCAAAAAAGTTTCCTCGCGGTCGCAGTTCAGAATTGTGCGGCGGCAAAACTCCAGCTCCTTCCAGATGAAGAAATCTGCGGACCGCACATGGAATTGTGCGGCCGTAGAACCTCCCGAGGGGTTATCTTTTGAAGTTTATTGCTGAGTATACATGTTAATTCATACAACATCTTTGATCAATCACTCATCACACTCATTCATTTGATAATTGTTCGATCGAGAGGCAGAGATGATACTGCTAAAGGGAGGGGTGGACCTTCTAGGGTTCGAGGCAAGAGTGCCTTACCCCTCGACCAACAAAGAACAATCACAAAGAAACCTACAACTAGCAGAGGGGAGAGGTGCAAGCCTTTTCGAGATCAGCTTTTATGTCCCATCTTCGGAAGCATCAGAGGGCAACTCAGCCTCTGTATAAGAGCAGTCGGCTGTCCAGTCAAGGCCGTTAGGGAGGTATCAACTTAGGGACGAGTCGTCCATATCTTATAGCACTTCTGAGGTCTCGGAAAGTACTAGTCAGGCTTCTGATTCATTTACTACACTTGTCCCTGAGGCACCAGAAATATCAGTTCAGGACATCCCCGATGATGGCAGAGGGGGAGATGCTACAGTTGTCGGCCTTGAAAGGACAAAGAAGAAAGAGGTTTGGGAGGTTCGGTTTGTCAGCTTGGCCGCCTTTACCAGCTCGATGGATCATAGCAGGGGTTCCTATTCATAGGAGCACTATGATTTTTGAGGAAAAGGGGTGGCAAACCTTTGTGTGTAGCAGATTGGACCCGAGCCAGAATGAGACCTATCTCCCGATTCCTCGGGCAGTTCTTGTTGCTTCTATCATGGCCGGGTACACTATCATTGTGGGTGTCGTGATATTGGCCAACATCTCAGTGATTGCTTGGCAAGATGACTCATCCTACTCATATCCCAACAATATTATAGAGTATCTCACGGATGCGAGGGAGGGATTATGATACAAATGTGCGGTCGAAGAAGCCTTTCTTATGGTACTCACTGATGGATGCGAATAACCCTAAGAGAAAGGGTCAGCCGTCCACCACCACATGCTAGTTTGATTAGCCAGTGGCGGTAGTTGTAGAGGCAGTTTATGTTCCATCCACTTCGTTTGAGCCTTCTTCTAGTGCCGCAGCTATGCCTCCACCATCATCTTCATTTCCTACTACAGTTCCTATCACAGGTTTTACCTCGGCTTTGAAGCCGGTGCCCATGCCTACTGACCCACTTTTTATGTTGCGAGTCTCCCAGACATTGGCGAGCCTCAACAACTAGATGCAAACAACCACTGTAAAGTTGTCTGACTTATCCAGTACTGTTGCAGAATAGTCTTCTGTTCAGGCACCTGAGATTTCCCCGTCAGTTGAAGAGACATTGAAGAAGCTCCTGGAGAAGTAGAACACCATCATGGCTACATTGGTACAACATGGGTCAGTGATCGAAGAGCTGGGAAAAGAAGTAAAGAAGAGGAGAAAGTCCCAGGCCTCCAAGAAGTCAGTGGACAAGCTTCGAAAATAGGTTACAAAGCTTGCTGCAGTAGGAGATATCCCTTTAGACATGTTGATTGACCCACACCCTTCAGGCCTAGATGCTGCAGCACCATCAGCACTGGTGGCACCAGCTGGCCAGTTTGAGGAGCCAAACTCTGTTGTCGACACTACCGAGATAGTGAGTCAGATGTTCACCAACCCAGTCACTCCTAGAGTTGAGGATGATGAGATCCCATTGGATGAGACTGATGGCTGTGACATTGTTGTGGACACAGAGATGTCCAAGGAGCCATAGAGAGTTTTCTTCACTCTTTCCCATCTTTTACTCTTATTTTGTTAAGCATTGGGGAAAATGCTTATCTTTATTCGGAGGAGGGGTGAGGGGTGGAGTTTATTTGATCTTATTTGGTACATTCTGAGACAATTGGCCTGTAATAACTTGATATTATTTTCTTTCTCTTTCTCATTCTG
Source organism: Nicotiana tomentosiformis (assembly GCF_000390325.3). NCBI lineage: Eukaryota > Viridiplantae > Streptophyta > Magnoliopsida > Solanales > Solanaceae > Nicotiana > Nicotiana tomentosiformis. The sequence goes on along the minus strand of NC_090819.1, from coordinate 88,291,220 downwards.
TATATATTCTCTCTTTTTCTCTCATTATGTATATTCAGTAGTTTTTGTTTAATTAGCTTCTTTATTTTTGTTCCATTATTAGTTCGTAGTTTGAGTTAGTAGCTTCTTTGTTTAGTTTAGTAGCTTCTTTTTATGTTTTAGTAGATAATAAGCCTTTGGTTTTCTTAATGGCACGATTATTTTCAAAGGTAGTTGTTGTGTGAACTGGGTGACTCGTCCCCACGATAGATGGCGTGACAACCTTCTTAAGGGAATGAGTTTGTTTTTGGTGTTTAGGTAATAATAGTAGTAGTAATGAATAAAAAGACCTAATTGAGTAATGCTCGAAGAGTCAAACGTGCTTCAATTGGTACCAAGACACTTAACTACATGCTTATGGTTAAAAACAAGGTTTTTGAAAGAAATAGCTCTAGTTAGTGACTTTGTGACTCTTGAGTTGACTTTGGCGACCATCAAGTGGTTTAATTGAACCATAGTGATTTTTAGACTTGAATGTGGTCGTTGTGGACCCTCGCTTCTGTCCTCATTAACAATCCGGTTGGGTGAGAGGTGAGATGCTTTGTTACTAGTCCAAGTACTCGTGCGAAATGTTTATAACTTGCCCCGAATGTGTTTTAAGGCAAAATCCTAAGTCTTGCTTGGCTTAAGAAGTTGTTGTAGGCTTTCCTTGGCCCGTTTGAGTTTTTTAGTGCCTACTAATGTTGTGATCCCTAGTCAACCTCGTTGAGCCTCGAGCCTTTCTCATTTGACAACAATGTTACAAGCCTTTACCCGTTTGATCGTGACCCTCTCTTGTTACTTCCTTAACACGTTTCTGAAATAATTGGATAAAAATGAATGTTTGGGGGAGATACGAGGAGCTCGAAAAATGTATCAAGGCACGAAAAGAGAAAAGAAATGACGAGAACAAAAGGCAAGAAAAGAAAAGAGCAAAGAGAAAAATATAAAATAGTGAATAAGTGGAAGAGTTGAAAGGATTCAAAGAGAGGTAATGATCCCAAACAAGAGGAAATCAAATAGGGAGAAAATGAATGTAATGATCAAGAAAGAGTGATGTTAAGTCTCTCTAGTTCTTCAAGGAAAAGCAAGTGCCTCAAAGAATTGGCAAAGTGTGAGCCGAGAAATGAAAAATAGAGTGCTTAAGAAAAGGTGTAACCACTCACCCATATTGTATCCAACCCTAATTCAAAAGCCTTCATTACATCCCGAAAGAAGTCCTATTTGATTTCAAGCTGAGTAAGCATACATTAGTGGTGATCTACATAAGGGGCAAGCCTATAGTACTTGAAGCCGTACTTGCGACATTCTCTTAAGAGAGATGAATGATCCTTTCATAAATATTTGGATTGAGTGCTAAAATTCTTAAAGTGATCCAGGCAACCGGAAAGTAGAAGAGGAAGAGCTTGGAATCCACCATGACCTACATAATAGAGCAAGAGTCCTTGATGAGTAATGTCAACTTTTGATGCTCAAATGTCGCTTGAGAACTGTATGTGCATAAATGTTTAACTTGTCGCCTTATTGATAATACATAGGTAGTGTGGGTAATTGTTGGTGCCAATTGATGTGTGGATGTATCATCTTTGACTCACTGAAATGACTCTTAACTTTTGGAGGTGGGAACTAATTTATTTGCTTGAGGAAAAGCAAAGACTTAAGTTTGGGAGAGTTGATAAGGTTTGATAAGTGGAGATTTTGACTATTTTTTGCGCCTTTTAGCTTTTGTTTTAGTCTAAAAGCATTAAATTATGTTCCCGAAACTAATAAAATTGTAAACAATTACAGGAATGCTGGAAGTTGGGCTCTCGAGATGAAATTCGGCTAAAAAAGGAGCAGTCTAAGCACAAGGCAATAAAGGGCACAGAAGCACAAAATGTGCGATCCGCAGAAGGAATTTTGCGGCTGCAGAAGAAATTGCGAACTGCAAAATTCCATCTGCGGCCGAAAACAAAGAAGGAAAAATCTGCAGGCATTTGTGCAAATTGCGGACCGCACATGAATTGTGCTGCCGTAAAAGATGGGATAAGGGTCAATATCAGAGAGAATGCAGAAAGACCAAGTCCAGAGCCTCAGTGAATTGTGGACTGCACAAGATTTGTGTGGTCGCAGAAGATTGCCTTGCGGACGCAATCCTAATATTGTGGACCGCAAAAGAGTGCCTTGCGGTCGTAGTTCTAAATCTGCGGACAGCAGAAAAGTTGCCTCGCGGCCGCAGAACTCCAGCTCCTGCAAGATGAAGAAATCTGTGGAGCGCACATAGAATTGTGCGGCTGCAAAACCTCCCGAGGGGCATTTTTGTCCTAGATTTTCCGCCCTGTATAAATAGACGAGTTTCACAAAAGTAGGTCAATTTTGAACCTCTGAAAATTCTATAGCCGTTTTTCTTTGCCATTTTAGGAAGTTTTACTTTGTTTTGGTGTATTTACAATAGATTTAATCATTTTAAGCTTTCATTATGAGTTTAATTAGTCTTTCTTCTCTATTTTCTTCAAACCCAAGTATGAGTAGCTAGAGTTTTACTAGGGTTGTGACCCAACCCTAGTGTATAAACCTTATGGGTATCAACTATTTTGTGTAATACCCATTCTGTCTTGAGAAAGCCAAATTGGACAAAACCACTCTCTGACCGAGAGGTATTGAGTGGTAATTTAGAGTTGATAGCTATAATACACCTCAATCAACAAAATAAGCATTAAATTCTTTATCCCATTAGGCAAACACCTAGGTAATGGTCACAGCCCTAGGCTCTTTATCAATTTGGAAAAATCTCAAAAATAATTAGCTCTAGTCTTCTTCCTTTATTTTTGCAATCAATAGAGTAAAATTAGAAATAAAATACAAATCTTTGTGTGGAAGTACAATCTAGATAATTCAATCACTCATATTGAAATATATACCCCTAACTCCCATCTTAGCTCCCTGTAAATTCGACCCCGGCTCTTAGTTGGGTTTCTATTATTGCAAACAACCGTTTTATACCTCTTTTGAGGTGTGCATTTGGACGCGATCACCCGCTTTAAAGGGTTCCGCGTTTTCTCGGTTACAACCATAATTTTTCTTAGCTCGGTCACTCAAGAATTCTCTGAGGTGACCATTCTTTAGTAATGTTGCCACTTTTTCCTGTAACTGTCGACAATGTCCTATTCGGTGGCTATTCAACCCGTGGTATTTACACCACAAGTTGGGATACCTCTAGTTAGAATCAGATCTCATCGATCTTGGTAACCATGCTTCTTTGATGTTTCTCATGGCTAATACTAATTCTACTATACTGATGTTGAAGTTGTATTCTGATAATTTGGGGTAGGAAGGATTCTGCGATCCTACCACTTCTTTATCCAGCAGTGATCGTTTATTCCGACTGCGATCGATCCTCTTGTCGATCATGAACTTGTCCGCTATCTGGAAACCTCTGATACGGCCTTGGATTCGTTCGTAAGGCAAAAACCGGCCCCTCGAAGTCTGCATGTCCGCGTCATAATCATCCTTTGATTTTTCCTTATATTTTTCTCGTCCTTTGGTCGACGACGGAAAATTAACCTGATCATCTTCGATCCTTATTTTTTATTTATACCGGTTGTGGTCGTTCGCCCAGGTCGTTACTTGAAATTCGAGTAGGCTCTCTTTTAATTTTTGGAAAGCATCTGAACTCCTCGGATTCAATCCTTTGGTAAATGCCTCAGCCGCTCATTCATCCGGGATAGCTGGGAGCAATATTCTCTTCTTCTGGTATTGGGTAACGAACTCTCGTAGCAGCTCGAACTCTCCTTGCGCTATCCTGAATACGTCGGCCTTTCGGGCCTGTACTTTTCTTGCCCCAGCATGAGCCTTGGTAAAAGAATATGCAATGATTTTGGATCTTTAGTTTGTCTTGAGATAATATACTCAACTGGGTTGTGGTGGCATGAGGTGCACAAGGTGTTGAATAGTGATTTTGGATAACTCCGGAGTAGCTCTTAGCACGTTCGAGGATGAATGTATGTTTAAGTGGGGGAGAATGTAACGACCCGACCGATTGTTTTAAGATCTAGTATGTCGTTCAGCAGTTTGAGGCCTAGATTAGCTTCACTTCATGTTTTATGACTTGTACGTGTGGTCAGAATTGAATCTCGGGAAGTTCGGAGTTGATATGGAAAGAAAATTCTAAATTCGGAAGCTTTAAGGTGGAAGAATTGACTAAGGTTTGACTTTTGAGTAAACGATCTCGGAATCGGGATTTGAAGGTTCCAATAGGTATGTATGTTAATTTCGGACGTCGGCGTATTTTCAGGTTGAGTATCGGGTGGTTCAGAAGCATTTCGTCGCTTATTGTAGAAAGTTGGCATTTTTGAAAGTTTTGGAATTTCATAAGTTTGGTTTGATGTACATTTTGATGTTATCGATGTCCGTTTGAGGTTTCGAGCATTGGAATAGGTTCGTATTGTGATTTGTAACTTGTGCGTAATATTTGAAGTCATTTCGGATTGATTTGGTACGTTTCGGCATAAGATCTAGAATTTGGGAATTTGAAAATTTATAAGTTGATTCGAGGCGCGATTCATAATTTCAACATTGTTTGGTGTGATTTGAGGCCTCGACTATGTTTGTATTGCATTTTGGGACGTGTTGGTATATTTGGTTAAGGACCTGAGGGCCTCGGATGGATTCCGGATGGTTAACAGATCGATTTTGGACTAAGGAAATGGTGGGATATTTATGGTTGCTGGTGCGATCGCTTCTGCGGAAGCTGGGTCGCAGAAACATGGATCGTGTCGCAGAAGTGAGGAAGGCTGGATGAGGAAGCAAATACGCATTTGTGGTCGCAGAAGCGACTTAGTAGATGCGAAGATTTTGTCCGCAGAAGCGAAACCTGGGCAGAACCTAAGGGATGGAACTTGGTCATTTCGTCATTTTTATTTGGGATTTTTGAAGCGCGATTCTTGGGCGATTTTGAGGCGTTTTCATCATGCAACACAAGATATGTAATTTTCCGCTTGTTGTGAGCTAAATGTAAGGTTTATATGTGGATTTAAGGAGGAAAATTTAGGAAAATTGTACGATTTTGGTAGAAAACCTAGAATTGATAATTTTGGATTTTGACCATGCTTTTGGAAATGGAATTAGGAATAAATTATATATTTGAGTTTATTATATTATGGGTAAGGTTTATCTTCGAAAATTTTCGGAATCCGGGCACGTGGACCCGAGAGTTAACTTTGTCAACTTTTCAAGCGGAATTGGGGATTGCTATAAATTGATTAATTATGGGTAATGGAGTATATATTTATGGATTTGCACATTATTTGACTAGTTTTGGAGAGACTGGCATCCGTTTGAGGTGTTCGAGTGGCGTCGGAGCCGGCTATGGAACTTCGGAGTGAGGTAAGTCTCCTGTCTAACTATGTGATGGGGAAACTACCCCTAGGTGATGTATTTTATATGTGCCACTTGTTGCGGGGGCCATGTACGCACGAGGTGACGAGAATTTGTACGTAGCTAGATTCATGTTATGTCCGGGTAGACTTAGGTTCCTGCCATGCTATAACTGTACTATTTGAGTTGTCCCTTGCCTATTAAATTCCTTTATTTTATGATGCGACTTGAGACTAGACTTACGTAGAGTGATAGACATGCTACTGTAGAGATTTGACGGGCTTCATGATTAGCCGCAGAATAATTGTACTCCTCTTACGAATTTTTCCCGTGCTATGCGTTTTCCTCGAAAGGTTTTCCTTAAAATCTATAACTCACACGTTCATTCGTGAGTAGGGTCAAGGACCCGTTAAAGCTTCTTATTTTAATGGTATCGGGCCGTTTGCTTTGGCAGTATAATAGATACATCTATGGTTCGTGACGTTCGACTCTCGGCAGTGCGCACATTATGATGGGATCGGGTCGTTCCCCTCGAAAGGACTATGTATCACACTCTCATAGGAGCGGGTCGTTCGCCTCGGCAATATAATAGATGTATCTATGGATCGTGTCGTTCGACCCTCGATAGTGCACATATCTACGAGTTTTCTTGATTTGAACTGTGACGACCTATCTGGTGAGGTCCATTATATATATACTCCGATTGAGGAGGTAACTACTAGCTGAGAGCTTGAGTTATTGCCGAGAGGAGAATTGTACCACGTATTTATACTTGTTATTTCATTTATTTACTCTGACTCACATATGTTTACTTCTATTGTATCTGTCTTATTAGACTACTAGTAAGTGTCGATGTCGACCCCTCGTCACTACTTCTCTGGGGTTAAGCTAGATACTTACTGGGTACATGTTGATTTACGTACTCATGCTACACTTGTTGTACTTATGGTGCAGGTACATATATCTCTGGTGGTCTTTTGGGCGTAGAGGCGCGGCTATTGCAGGGACTTTACCGTGAGCTGCATTTCATGTTACGATCCGCAGCCTGCAAAAACTCCATCAGAGTTATTTATATTCTTCTATCTAATTTGTATTCCATACAGATGTTGTATTTTATTATATTTTCTAGTTGATGCTCATGCACTTGTGACGCCGAGTTTTTTGGGTTCCTACAGATTGTTCATCATTGTAGTTCGTGTAAATATTATTATTCACCCTGTAAATTCTATTTTATACTATTTAATTAATGAAAATTATGATTCCAAATTACTAAAATGAGTAATTAAGTTGATAAATCACCGTTGGCTTGCCTGACGGCGGCGTTAGATGCCATCACGACCTTTAGTAGATTTTGGGTCGTGACAGCTTGGTATCAGAGCGTTAGGTTCACTTGGGTCTCATGAGTCATGAGCAAGTCTAGTAGAGTCTTGTGGATCAGTACAGAGACGTCTGTACTTATCTTTGAGAGGCTACATGGCTGTTAGAGAACTTCCCTTCTTGATTCCTCATCGTGCTATTTGATTCCATTGAGGCGCGTGCCTTTATTTTGCTTCCTACTCAATCTTACGCGACGTGGAGCGCTTGTTATCAATTGGGCATCGAGGAGTTATAGTGGTACTACAGACGTGGTGCAGGAGGTTTTTCCCTCCGTGTCCGGGCACGCTATTACCGTTTCCTTTTGGAAGGTTGTTCTGTTATTTCGGCTCAGTATCTGTATCCCCTATAGTTTTAAGATTGTGCACAGATTGCTATGCATTATTATCGCACAATGTTGGTGTAATGGTAGGGTGCTTATTTATGTGTCAAGGCAGTGAATTACTTGAAATGAGGATTTCTCAATGCATTATTTAGAGGTTCAGCATTTAATTCTAGCGAAGGAAAAGCAATCGGACTATAGATGTCCAAGTTTGGTTGATGAAGTAACAAGCCTTGATATTTTTGAGCATGATGGAATTCTCATTTGTGATGTGGTGTCATCGTCCTTGTTTGAACCTATTAGGGTTCCCCGATGTTATGGTCTTCTTTGATTTTTACCTTCGGGGCAGGGTGTTATGAAATTCTGCCTGAGAAGCGGTTATCAGAGATAGCGGTGTGTAGCGGTTCAGAATCGAATTGGTATTTCTAATGTTGATGGCTCGAGAAAGATGATCTTCTAGAAAGTTTAGAGTTGGTAGCAATTCATTAGTTCCAGTGCTACAGGTATGGATTTGATTTGAGGCAACATTTGGTCATCTAAGTATGAGGAAGGACATGACGGGAGGTGTCTCGCGGTGGTTGAATTACTAGCAGGACAAGCATGAAAGCGAAGGTTGAGAAGTTACTTAAAGGAGATGGTTTGACTGAAGTGGGAGTAACAGAGTAGCATATGGATTCCGTGGTAGGATAGCCACATACCTTGAGGAAGATTAGAGTGATTTGGGAGGCATGGTGGAAAGTGACTAGGTCCACAAATTATAATTAGAATGGTGGTTACTGTACGGAGAAAGATTGAATATGGCAGAAAGGAGTTTTCTTGAAATGAAGAGGGGTGTGAAGATTTGACTATCATTTCGGATGCAACATGACTTTATGTTTGGAAGGTATTGTTGGACTTTCAGTTGATGTCAACGGGAAAGGAACATGATTGTATAGCTGGTGGATGAGTATGGACTCAGGGGGGTTTATTGAACTCGTGGTAGTTGTACCCGGTGCAGCATCGTTGGAAGATGTCGGCATGGAGTACCACATGCGGGTTATCTCCTGTGAAAAGGTTAGCGGTTGCAAGATTTTGATGAGGTTTCTCCGGAGAGTTCTACTTACTACCCAATAGAAGGTTAAGTATGCGATCGTGGCTGATAATTCGGAATGTTTCATGAAAAGCTTAACAAAAGACTTCGAGAAATTTGGCGTGTTAACGGTGTGAGATCATTGTAATTGAGAAGGAGGAATCGTTGTTGGCTCTACATTATGTGATAATATCTTAAAGATAAATGGGGAAGCCCACCGTCTACGATTAGATCGCGTGGTTGTCTGCTTGTGCAGTTGCTGGTTATCGATGCATTAGTGGATTATTTATGACTAAGAAAAGAAAATATTAGGAGTAATTCGAGCAAGGAACTTGATGAATGTGTGCTATACTTTGCCTTATCGATTGAGGTACGAGTTTTGGGAAGACTCAAAGTTTATGCTTTTTGTGGATGTAATGTACAAGGAAAAGAATTCAGTCGGTTACTTCTTTGAAAGGGTGTTCATGTGCTAGCATAGCATTGAAGTTTGGTTATATTCACGATCAGGTCAGAGTGGGTGACTCTCAACAACGGTCCTAGTGGATTCAAGAATTAAAGTGCAGTGCCTAAGGATTTCGGGTCCGTTGTGCGGTTAAGGATCGAGTTTCCACAGTGGATTACGAACGGGACTTGGAATGTTCTATGTTATCATCGGGTATGCGGTGCAGTATTAGAGGAAAGGAAGAAATAGCTTCAGATTCGCGGAAGGTCTTGCAGAATGGGTGTACCAATTGGAGATGCTATTGTACGCATAAGGAGAGTATGAGATGGTTCATGAGTATTGAGATGATGTGGTCTCGTGATACGGGTCACTCGGGATGAGTGAGGATTTGGTTCGTTATGCTTTTGAATGGAGCTATTATTATTTCTAAGGCAAGTCGGGAGTAAATTGGAAGAAGTTGGGTGGGTTAGTAATGGCTGAATCAGCATGATGGTGGTAAAGATCAGTTCTTTCAGTGTGTGAAGTTATACATGTGGTTGTGGTTGTACGCGCGGGATTGACAACCACCACAACTTGATTGATTTGGGAGGTATTTGATTCAAATTCCCTTATGGTGTAAATGGATTCCGGAGGAGTCATGGTGGTTTAGATCACGACTTGAGGTTTGTATTTTCTACGAGATGGGAATTCAATTGCGTTTTGCATTGGCTCTTCTAAAATGAGCTGAGTGAAAGGGTTCTAGCCAATGAAGTGTTTATTCTACTGGTAATTCAGGGGTTATTATGCATTCTTATATTCTCGTGTAGCGGCATGATAGGTTCAGTGAGCAGCATGGGAATTTGAAAGTTAAGGATCAAGGTTGCAGTTCGATGTTGACAAGAATGTCACGAGCTCGGATGAGCAGGGGAGAATTCAGATGTTCAGAGTAAGTTGGCATTTCCTTTAGTGTCACCTGATAATGGTGTCCTGTGTAAGAGGCTTTGTGTATTAATTTGCGAACTCTTGGTTGGCCTTACATAATTAGTACTGATGGTGGTATGGAGATGCAGACCTTGCTACCTGGTGCGGAAGGTCGTGGGAGCGTATCCCACGGGAAAATTGTATAAGTGTGACATATTAGTCACTTGATTGTTAAAGATTGAAACCAAGTATGGAGATTTTGGTACTGTCGCTAATCTGAGAGTTTATCCTTGGAAGGCGCCCTAGTCCTTTGGTTATGAACTGCAGGAGTTTGTTCCCGATTGAGACGGCTTGATTATTCGCACATGTGTTGTGGTCCAGTGTAGCGTGTGTTATTATATGAGCAGGATAGCTTTCGAGATGCAGATCGTTTATTACACCTTAGTCGTGCTTGGGTTTTGTAGCGTATGGCTCTATCCGTCTCCCTATGGTATTTTCGCACTTGGCATGCTTATGGTCGATATTCGGTATTTAGTAGGTATAAGAATTATGACTTGATGGGTATTTCCTTATATATTATTATGTGTGGATCGGGTGGCACGCCGCCACGAGTACGTTGTTTGGATCGGGTTGCAGGCCGCGACTGTATCATGTGCGGATCGGGTTGCACGCCGTAACAGTGAGATGTTGAGTACGGTTCCCTATATTTATTTTTGTGTATTTGGTTTCTCATTATCTAAGGAGGGTTCATAGCATCTGTTCGGTCATTTTATTCGTTATACGAACTGGGTAGTTCTTTCCCAGAGTTCGTGTTTCCTTATGTATCACATTCGAGTTCGTAGCTTGTTGGCGCATTGATGGTGTCATATGGGATTTTTGTCAGTGATTTAGATGGCTTACTGCCTGAGCAGCTTGTACTGGGTGGGACAAGGTTATTGGACCTCGGATCAGTGCGATCGGAGATATGAAGGGTATATTAAATAGCAAATATCATTATTCGGTTCAAAATGAGATAATGGTTCCTGCCAGGAGGAGACCTCCATGATTTATTGATTTGGTTAGATGGTTGTGAGTTTCTACACATCTCTTCAATCGTGGCGGTATCGCAAGACTTGGAATAGGGCTTATATGTGCTATAAGGTATATTACGGGCTTCGGGTCAGTGAAATTATAGTTGTTATGCTTGGAAGAGGTGGCCTTGGGCAAATGAGTTATACGGTGCATTGTGTGATGTCATCATGGGTGCATGATCATGTGTGGATTCAGCATGTGGTGATTGATACGGTGTTTGTATGTTATAATCAGGTCTTGTATAGGAATTCGGAAGTTAGAATTTGGTTCTAAGGCTTATTGACTAAATAAGAGGGAGGATCTTCTCTCTGGCTCGAACTAATATACTTAACTGGGTTATGGTGGCACGGGTAGGTGCACAAGGTGTTGAATAGTGATTTTGCACAACTTCGGAGCAGTTCTTAGCACGTTAGAGGACGAACGTATGTTTAAGTGGGGGAGAATGTAATGACCTGGCCGATTTTTTTGACCTCTAGCACGTCGTTCAGTGGTTTGAGGCCTTGAGTAGCTTCACTTCATGTTTTATGACCTGTGCGTGTGGTCGGAATTGAATCTCGAGAAGTTCGGAGTTGATTTGGAAAGAAAATTCTAAATTCAGAAGCTTTAAGGTGGAAGCATTGACTAAGGTTTGGCTTTTGAGTAAACGAGCTCGGAATTGGGATTTGAAGGTTCCAATAGGTTTGTATGTTAATTTCGGACGTGGGCGTATGTTCAGGTTGAGTATCGGGTGGTGCGGAAGCATTTCAGCGCTTATTGTAGAAAGTTGGCATTTTTGAAAGTTTTGGAATTTAATAAGTTTGGTTTGAAGTGGATTTTGATGTTATCGATGTCCGTTTGAGGTTCAGAGCTTTGGAATAGGTTCGTATTGTAATTTGTGACTTGTGCGTAAAATTTAAAGTCATTCCGGATTGATTTGGTACATTTCGGTACAAGATATAGAATTTGGGAATTTGAAAATTTATAACTTGATTTGAGGCGCGATTCGTAATTTCAACATTGTTTGGCGTGATTTGAGGCATCGACTAAGTTTGTATTGCATTTTGGGACGTGTTGGTATATTTGGTTAAGGTTCCGAGGGCCTCGGGTGGATTCCAGATGGTTAACGGGTCGATTTTGGATAAAGAAAATGGTGGGATTTTTCTGGTTGCTGGTGTGATCGCTTCTGCGGAAGCTGGGTCGCAGAAGCGACATCACAGAAGCGGGGATCGTGTCGCAGAAGCGAGGAAGGCTGGCTGGGGAAGGCTTCGCATAAGCGGAAAATGGAACGCTTCTGCGGCTTCGCATAAGCGGAAAATGGAACGCTTCTGCGGCTTCGCAAAAGCGACAGAGTGGTCCCATAAGCGAGCTGGAGCGCAGATGCGGCTATGGCTTCACACCTGCGGTTGCGCAGAAGCGGAAAGGAGTCCGCAGATGCGATTGGACTTCTAACCAGTGGACTTCGCAGATGCGCATTTGTGGTCGCAGAAGCGAAAACTGGACAGAACATAATGGATCGAACTTGGTCATTTCGTCATTTTCATTTGTGTTTTTGGAGCACGGTTCTTGGGCGATTTTGAGGAGTTTTCATCATGCAACACAAGGTAAGTAATTTCCCATTTGTTATGAGCTAAATGTATGGTTTATATGTGGATTTAAGGAGGAAAATTTAGGAAAATTGTGGGATTTTGGTAGAAAACCTAAAATTGATAATTTTGGATTTTGACCATGATTTTGGAAATGGAATTAGGAATAAATTATATATTTGAGTTTGTTATGTTATGGGTAAGGTTTATCTTCGAAAAATTTTGGAATCCGGGCACGTGGACCCGAGAGTTGACTTTATCAACTTTTCGAGCGGAATTGGGGATTGCTATAAATTGATTAATTATGGGTAATGAAGTATATATTTATGGATTTGCACATTATTTGACTAGTTTTGGAGAGACGGGCATCCGTTTGAGGTGTTGGAGTGGCGTCGGAGCCGGCTATGGAACTTCGGAGCGACGTAAGTCTCTTGTCTAACTATGTGATGGGGAAACTACCCCTAGGTGATGTATTTTATATGTGCCACTTGTTGCGAGGGCCATGTACGCACGAGGTGACGAGCGTCCGTACGTAGCTAGATTCATGTTATATCCGGGTAGACTTAGGTTCCTGCCATGCTATAATTGTACTATTTGAGTTGTCCCTTGCCTATTAAATTCCTTTATTTTACATTGCGACTTGAGACTAGACTTGCATAGAGTGATAGACATGCTACTGTAGATATTGTACGGGCTTCATGATTAGCCGTGGAATAATTGTACTCCTCTTACGAATATCTCCATTAAAGCTTCTTATTCTAATGGGATCAGGCCATTCGCTTTGGCAGTATAATAGATACATCTATGGTTCATGACGTTCGACCCTCGGCAGTGCGCACATTATGATGGGATCGGGTCGTTCCCCTCGAAAGTATTATGTATCACACTCTCATGGGAGTGGGCCGTTCGCCTCGGCAATATAATAGATGTATCTATGGATCATGTCGTTCGACCCTCGGCTGTGCACATTATGATGGGATCGGGTCGTACGCCTCGGCATTTCTATAAAGTACTCTTATGAAATCGTGCGTAATAATTGATAAGAAGCCAGTATAATTGTGAGTTTTCCTGATTTGAACTGTGACGAACTCTCTGGTGAGGTCCATTATATATATACTTCGATTGAGGAGGTAACTACTAGCTGAGAGCTTGAGTTATTGCTGAGAGGAGAATTATACCACGTATTTATACTTGTTATTTCGTTTATTTATTCTGACTCACATATGTTTACTTCTACTGTATCTGTCTTATTGGACTACTAGTAAGTGTCGATATCGACCTCTCGTCACTACTTCTCTGGGGTTAGGCTAGATACTTACTGGGTACGCATTGATTTACGTACTCATGCTACACTTGCTGCACTTATTGTGCAGGTACATATATGTCTGGTGGTCTTTTGGGCGCAGAGGCGCGGCTATTGCGGGGACTTTACCGTGAGCTGCATTTTATGTTACGATGCGCAGCCTGTAGAGTCTCCATCAGAGTTATTTATATTCTCCTGTCTAATTTGTATTCCAGACAGATGTTGTATTTTATTATAATCCTAGTTGATGCTCATGCACTTGTGACACCAGGTTTTGGGGGTTCCTACAGATTGTTCATCATTGTAGTCCGTGTAAATATTATCATTCACCTTGTAAATTCTATTTCATACTATTTAATTAATGAAAATTATGATTCCAAATTACTAAAATGAGTAATTAAGTTGATAAATCACCGTTGGCTTGCCTGACACGGCATTAGGCGTCATCACGACCTTTAGTGAATTTTGGGTCATGACACCTACCTTTTTATATAATAATTTCACCCCTATCTTATTTTTTTCTTTATAATATTGCAAGTTTATTCTTTTTATTGATGGTGCATGATATTATGAAATGACGACAAATGATATAATCTATCCAAATATTGTGCTCATCAAACGATACAGTACAATATAATATAATACGATACGATACATTATAACACAATATGTAACAAGCAACCAAACAAGATGTAGATTAATCAATTACAGATCAGATATTAATCAATTATTAATCGTATAGTAAAACTATTATCATATATGAATCAAATAAAACACAAAGTTAAATTAATTAACTTTTTAGTATTTTTTAACTGATTAATAATAAAATAATTAGTTGTCAGTATAAAAGAGACTCTGCCGGATTTTTGTGTAAAATATAACAAATTAACATATAAATCATTACGAACGAAATAAATAATTCATAATAGTTTATTTAAAAATAATTATTAAAACTTCAAAAATTATATCGCTTAGTTAAAAAAATTAAGTATTTAGTATTATCTTAGTGACAAATAAAATTATTGAAAAATTGACAGTACATAAAAAAAGTGTGTGCCGTATGTTTTTGGTAATAGGTAAAAAATTAACATATAAATCATTACGAACGCAACAAATACTTAATAGTACTTTATATAAAAATAATTATTAAAAATGTCTCGATAAGTTAAACAAATTAAATATTTAGTATTCTTATAACGACGAATAAATATTATGAAAAGTTGATAGTACAAATAAAACTCTGCCGGATTTTAGTCGTAAAATACTAAAAAGTAACATATAAATAAATACTTTATATCGAATTAAGTAAAAATATTAAAATTTATGAAATAAATAATAATACAAAAAATATCGTAAGATATTTCAAGATGTTAAATGATTAAAGAGAATAATATTTTAATTAATATTATTCAATTTACAGACATCATCATGGATCATCCGTTTGTGCATCTTGGACCTGCTTCTCGAGAGTTACTTTTGCTCCAAGCTGGCCATAGGTCTTCACACATCTGGGGTAGAGAGTTTCTTAGCCAGAACTTCCACCCGAGACGTATTGACGATTTTTGGGAGTTTATTAGGGACCACCCACTTCATCCTCGTACAATTGCGTGCCTTTATCGGACTGGCTTTTATCGTGTTGTAGAGGTCAGTCGGTTGTAGCTCGATTGGCCCCTGATCAAGGCTCGGATCGAGCGGTGGAGACCTGAGACTCATACATTTCATTTGTCTATCGGCGAGGTGACAATTACGCTAGAGGACGTGGAGGTATTATTCGGATTGCCCGTTGACAGTTTTGATGTCCACTACTCGCCTGCTCTTAGGGAGTACAGGAGACACGACTATCTACAGATGTTGGAGAGGCTCACTGGATACCAGCCGGTGGAGCAGACTACTATCAGTGATGTTAGTCGATTGCATCTATCGCCTGTTAGGCAGCACCGGGAGGCGCTGCACGAGCAGATCACGGATGAGTCACCACTTGAGGCTATTGAGTGGCAGTCGAACTGTTGATTTCGATGATATTTGGTGTAATTCTTTACCCGAAAACTTCGAGAAACCTTGTGAGCCTATAGTTCTTGTATCATCTGGAGCGCTTAGATCACTTACACATGTACAACTGGTGTGGAGCAGTTCTAGCGTACCTTTATAGGCAGTTGTGCAGGGCATCGATGGGTCGTGTGAGAGACATTGCTGATTTATTCCGCTACTGTATGTGATAACATTATCAGTCTTTTTCATGATTATCATAGATATAGTAAAAAACAATACTCAAATATACGTCCATAATCAATATTAGGTTTGGGTTTGGGAGAGATTCTTACAGATGCAGCCCCCTCCTCTATCACTAGCTCCAGATGCACCACTATGCAGCCCCCTCCTCGATCACTAGCTCCAGATGCACCACCTTCACCATTTCTACCATGTGCTATGAGGTGGGTAGATAGGCGAGTCCACGCCCGCGACGTCGAGGCTCGACATCATCTCCCTTATTACTGGGATTTGTTAGATCTCCTGGAAGATGCTCAGTAAATATTTGACTAAATTGTTTGATAATGATTAATTTGTCTTTCGTTTACTTACTATTCTTGCGTTTAATAAATAGTTCATATGGAGGCCATATAGTGACGATCGCATCGCCGATTTTCCAGAGTAATGCTCACGCGGTCGAGTTGTGTGGAGTCTGAGGTCCTACTGATGTGTCTCGATATAGTCGGGCATCATCCGACTAGAAGAGTCATGTGACAGTTTGGTCGATGACAGCTTATACCTGCTCCTCCCAGTTGGCATGCCACACATTACTAGTAGGATGATCGCAGCAGAGTTGACCAGGCATACTTGGCCTAGCTAGAGGCCCAGATAGAGGCCTAC